>NC_088781.1:73841639-74502889 GCF_958450345.1 Calliphora vicina
GGATCTGTAGCACCGTATATCACCTGCCCAAAAGCTGCCGGTTCTACATCCTCGTCTGATGTTGATACAAATTTTCCTCCAGGAAATACAAACCTGAACATTAATCCCAGTTTCCCCGTTGAAGAAAATGTCATTACATCATAAATTTACCCCCGTTCTCCTATGGAATCTACAACTTTGAATATGATGGATATTAATACAAGAACAACGTTTATCCCTGTTACTTCTGCAATTCAGCCAGTTGTTATTCACCCTGCTCTTAGAGTTATAGCACCTAAACAAAACTATTTTTATCTCCAGTTTTGCTTTTGATACTTCAATTGACGATATTGAATATTATATCAAAACCAAATTGAATCTTGATGTTGAAATGGTGATCTATAAGTTTAAATATTCTCAGCCGAGAACTATTGCATCATTTAAAATTATGGTACCTCCCGAAATTTTTGACCATTTAATAGATCCTAGATTTTGACCTGATAATGCATTGATTCGTGAATATGTTTACAGAGACAACCAAAGATCAGCTAATACTGTTCATTTGCCCTCCCGCTCATCTAATTTTTCAAAAAACTGATCAACAACTATGATACTCAATTAAATATTATATATCAAAATGTAAATGGTATTAAATCTAAACTCTCTAACTTGTATATTGATAGTTTTGATCTAAATCATCAAATCCTTGTATTTTCCGAAACGTGGCCAACAGCAATATTTTAAATCCTGTAATTTTTTGCAATAAATATATAATTTTTAGACGTGACAGAGTTACTTATACTACTGGAGGTGGAGTTTTGATTGCTGTTTCTAAATGTTTGGAGACCATTGAAATTGACAACATTCCGTTAAAAAATGTTGAATTTATTGCAGTCAAAATAAAATTAAATCGTAAACACATTTTCGTTACATGTTCCTATATTCCTCCAAATTCAGATCAAATAACCTATCTTCAACACTTCTCTGCAGTAAAATCCGTCGTTAATTCGATTAACCCCGAAGACTTGGTCCTCGTGTTTGGAGATTTTAATTTACCTTATCTATCTTGGGAATATATACCTGATTCTTCTTGTTATTCTCCAATAAATATAAACAATTTCATCGAAGAATTCTTAAACAACATTTCGGATTTATGTCTTTTTCAAATAAATGGAGTATTAAATGACTCTAATAAACTGCTTGATTTGGTATTCGTAAATGAACTTAAAGATTGTTCCTTGGTCCGTCATCATCCTGTCACTAAACCTGAAGATCGTCATCATCCTGCTATTGAAGACAACTGTAATTATCCATTTTCCGGGAAACCAAATAAAAAACTAAATAACATAAATGATTACTGTTTTAAAAAGACTAACTACAACGATTTAAATTTCTTTTATATAATACAAACTGGCATCAAATTTTGTCGTTATCCAGTGGTACTCCGGCAGCAATTGATGCAACTATAAATTCGTTTTACAAAACTTTGTTTTATTACATTGATGATTGTGTGCCTAAATATGCAGTTCTTAATAAATCTGGCCCTCCTTGGAATTCAAAACCTCTGTTGAGATTAAAAAATATAAAAAATAAGTTTTTTAACTGGATTGCTGAATGATTACACTAAATATTCTCTATACCGTGCTAAATACAATGTACTCAATCTTAACCTTTATAAAAATTATCTAAATATGATGAAACGCGACCCTAAAACATTTTATAAATTTGTTAACTCGAAAAGAAATTCCGTCGGATTTCCGTCCTTAATGAAATACCTTACAACCGAGACTTCCAATCATATGGAAATAAGTAATTTGTTTGCTTCAACTTACTCTAATGCTGAAAATGATATATCAAAAACTTATCCATTTTATATTCCAGAACAACAACCCATTTCATTTCCATTCATCACTACTGCCAATATGATTACTCTATTAATCAAACTAAAACCATCTTTCTACAGTGGACCTGATGGTATTCCTAGCTGCCTTCTTATAAATTGTGCACAATCTTTAGCAACACCTTTAACAATATTATTCAATACGACTATAAAGTATGGCTACTTTATGGAAAAAATCTTTTATTATTCCACTGTTTAAATCTGGGAATAAATCGAATATAATAAACTACAGAGGTATTGCTAAATTAAGCGTCATTCCTAAGCTTTTTGAACAATATCTTACCGAATTTTTAAGTCATCAAGTCTCTTCCAAACATACCGCTAAGAACACCAGAAAACATCGATCACTCTCTTATCAATTTCGATAAAAATCTCAGAATGGCTGCTCAACATGCTACCCAAACACCCCGATAACTCAGATATAATAGAATTAATTCTGCAGATGTCGAACGGCTCTTAAATGAAAAAAAGAAGATTTCGAAGAGAGTGGCAATTGCACAGATCCCCCAACTAAAATCGAAGCTTAAAGATTGTATAAAAAGCCTTAAAAAGCTCTTGGAATTTCGAAAAATGGAATCATTGAATAAATATTTAGAAAGCCTGGACGCAACCCCGCAATCGGATTACTCATTATGGCGAGCAACAAAAAATCTTAAAAGACCCGTTATATGTAAGTCCCCCTTGCGAAATTCAAGTGGTGGTTGGGCAAGAAATGATACTGAAAAAGGGAATCTGTTTGTTAATCATTTAAAAAAAGTATTTACACCGAAGCAATTGTTTGCACCCTATTTTGGAGCAGCCGTACCCCTACGTTTTGAGATTCGAGAGATCGAAAATGCTATTGCTGATTTAAATCCCAAGAAAGCGCCTGGTATGGATAAGATCAGCAACAAGATGCTTATGGAGCTACCCCGGATAGCAATAAAAATAATTCTTTTTATTTTTAATGCTATATTACGACTTGAATATTATCCTCCAGAATGGAAGGTTTCACTGGTTACCATGATACCCAAGCCGGGAAAAGATCACACAAAAGTAGAATCATACAGACCCATCAGCCTATTGTCTAATATATCAAAGCTATTTGAGAAGATACTTATGAACAAGTTGTACCCGATGTTAACTGAAAACAATTGTATTCCGAATCATCAATTTGTATTTAGAAGAAAACACAGTACTATCGAACAAACCCATAGACTTGTAAATATGGTGAGAAAAGCGTTTGAAGAAAAGAAATACTGTTCTGCACTCTTCATCGACATCTCTCAAGCGTTTGATAAGGTATGGCATGCTGGATTAATATACAAATTGAGTCAAAATTTACCGGCAAACACACATAAGCTGCTGGAAAGCTATTTAACTGGTCGAACATTTAAGGTTAAAGAGGGAAACTTTTTAAGTACTGCACAACCCATTGAAGCTGGAGTCCCCCAAGGCAGTATCCTGGGACCTTTTTTATATTTGATGTATTCGTCTGATATGCCAACTAACAATCGCACTCATACATCAACATTTGCTGATGATACTGCTATTCTAAGCATTCATGAAAACCCTCAAGAAGCGTCTCGTTACTTACAAAACCACATATTTGAATTAGAAAAATGGTTAAAACAATAGAAAATTAAAGTCAACGAGCAAAAATGTACACACATTACATTTACATTGCGTAGAGAATCATGCCCCCCTATTCATATCAATAACCAAACAATAATTCAACAATCGGAAGTGAAATACCTCGGAATACATCTCGATCGTCGCCTTACATGGAAAAGTCATATAGATGCAAAGTTGACTCAAATGAAATTGAAATCAATTCAAATTAATTGGCTTATTGGCAGAAACTCCACGCTTAGTTTAGATTGTAAACTTCTACTTTATAACATGATCATAAAACCGATATGGTGTTATGGCATACAGTTATGGGGCACGGCCTCAGCGTCAAATGTAGAAAAGATCCAAAGACGCCAAAACAAGTTTCTAAGAATGATCACAGTTGCCCCCTGGTATATCAAAAACGCGAATATACACAAAGATCTAAACGTGCCCATTGTAAAAACTGAAATCTCGAAAAACGTACAATAATATTTAAAAAAACTTGAAGTTCACCCAAACCCGCTGGCCCGCAACATATTAGATAACCGTGGCCACACTCGATTAAGAAGGAGGGACACAGCAGACCTAATCTAGAAGGAAGAATGCCAATTTAACCAAAACAAAAACAACCATGAACACAAAATTTTTTCGTCCGGCACTGGCTGGACTAATAAAATAATAATATTAGATATAAGATTTGAACCACTTATTGTTAGTTCATTAAATAATGAAGATACAATAAATAAACGATGAAAAAAAAAAGTCTCTTCCATAATTACACCTTTCCAACATGGTTTTCGTAAAGGATGTTCGACTACGACTAATTTGATAGAACTGACAACAATAATTAATAATGGTTTCATTAATGGATGTTATATACACTGATTTTAGTAAAGCCTTCGATAGAGTTAACCACGATCTTATGTTGCATAAGCTGTATATAATGGGATTTACGAATTGCTGCTTGGAATGGATAAAATCTTATCTTGTCCGTCGTGAACAACGTGTGCGTTTTAATAATGCCTTGTCTAAAAATATTATTGTCAAATCTAAAGTTCCTCAAAGCAGTCATCTAGGACCAATATTATTCCTATTGTATATCAACGACCTTCCTACCATAACACAATTTTCCAACATACTTATGTATGCAGACGATGTAAAACTGTTTTCATGTTGTGCCGGCTCTATTGTTCAGCAACATTTACAACAGTATTTAAATTTATTCTTCCTTTGGTGCCAAATTAACATCTTGGATATTAATTTAAAAAAATGTAAACCTCTAATGATTTCAAATTAGAGGTTGTTGATGTTTTCTTGGATCTTGGTGTATTACTTGATACAAAGTTATATTTTATCGAACATATAAATATGTGTACTAATAAAGCTCGTGGTGTATTTGGTTTTATTAAACGATGGTCAAAGGAATTTCCTGATCCATATATAACAAAACAGTTGTATATAGCTCTTGTAAGACCTATAATTGAATATGGATCAATCATTTGGGATCCATATTATAACATCCATAGTGATCGTATTGAGTCTGTCAAAAAACAATTTCTGCTATTCGTTTTAAGAAGATCTTACCCAAAATCATCTATATATCTTCCTCCATACAGAACCAGGTTATTGGAACTCAATTTACCAACTTTAAAAAGTCGCCGAACAATATTGAATGTCATATTTCTTATCAACCTCATTAATGACAATATTAGCTCAGAGTTCCTTTTAAGCAACATACATTTTAATGTCCTTCAACGCCCTACACGTTATTACCATCCTTAAAAAATTCCATATTTTCAACAAAATAATGCTAATGCTGACTCTTTTCGTCGAATATGTTTAAATTTCAATGATTTGTACAATATTATCGACACAACTTTGAGTATTAATATTATTAAACGTAATTTAATTTTATATTTAAATAGATTACATTAAATTTGTTTGTAAATATTATAATATTTTAATTTTTTGTCTGAACGAAGTTAATCTATAGACAAAATAAATAAATAAAAATAAATAAATAAATAGATACAACAGTTCAAAAACTGAATCCTACTTCTATAGCTAAACGACTTAAACATTTTTCAAATAATGGAACACCAAAAATTAGAATATTGTCAAAGGATGAAAAACACAAAGATTTGAAGCAATAAACTTTACCATACCAATATTCTCCTCGACTAACTAGAAATCGTAAAAAGTTAGATTATGAAATAGAAAATGTACAATGGAAAAATATTTAAAAAATAAAACACATTTAATGATTAAAATGTATAATGTTTTATTTTAGGGGATTTTTTTTTAAGTTACTTAAAATTTTTAAATTTATTTTTACTAAATTTTAAATTTTTTACTAATGTGCTTTTTTCTATAGCGAGTGAGCGCTTTGAGTGGACGTTTTCATGTATTTTGTTTTTGTTACAATAACAAAACACATGTTAAATTTCCACTCAAAGTACTCGTTCGCTATAGAAAAACAGCACATAAGTAAACTACTTTAAACATTTTGTATTTTTTATACATTTAAGGTCTTATTAAATAAATAACAATAATTTGTTTGTTTATATAAAAAAAAATCTTAATATTCTATTTCCATAAAATATTCATCGCAATTTTGATCATTCATGAATGACTCTTTTATTGTATCTATTTCTTTCAACAAATCATCTCCATCTTCATCATCATGAATATTTCTTTGCAATTTTCTTTCGTTTTTTCATCTAAATCTAACATAAAATGATCTTCATCATTATTTATTAAAAATTGTTGTTTATAATGACCTCAGGATAGTTCATTAATATTGTTATTGCATATGAAACGTTTATTATATAAATAACTTAAACTAATTTTATTTATATGTGCTGTGTACAACTCATGTAATTTTGACTTGAAGACAATCATATTGCCATAATATACTTTTTTGATAAACAAAAATTTTTTTTAGTCTGATAGACTTAAATTTCTAACTACATTGTTTTTGACACCCTCAGCTTTTTTAGTTTCTTTTAAATTTTCTGTTTTAAATGAATACATCTTTGCTCTTAAACCCACAAATTCACTCATAATTATGCCATTATTTTCATCCTTCATCATCCCTAACACTTTTTTATTCTTTTGTGGGATACCAAATTGGTTATTAATTTCATATTCAGTTGTATCGAATCTTGTATCGATATCATTCAATATATCTTTATAGAAATCATCCGTTACTATTGTATAAATGACCCCTAATTTCTTTTTGTATAAATAAAATCATTTATCAATTATAAATGCTTTTAAAGACTAACCTGAAATTTTCAAACACGTCTGCTAATATAGAATTGGCCATTTAAAATCCGTACGCACTATAGTAATCATAACAACGCCCCCTGTTATCAAAATGGAAAAAGATTTTCATACGTTTTTAACAACAAATCTATCATTATTCTACAATGAATTGCAGGTCATTATGTTTAGTTTTAAAAAGTGTAGACCCAATGGAAAATGAAGCTAGAGATAAAATTGTGCACAAATATCTAGAAAATCCGACATTGTCGGGGTAAAAGATAGCCAAAATCTGATTTTCGGCACATATCAGGTCAAAATTTTTACGTCTCGGCAGCTCGAGGTTGTGTGGCCTTTAAATATGAATACGTAAAATTGAACAAAAATATTAATTTTGCAGGCAATCCGCAGCTGCGGTTTGATGAGTCAAGCTTTTCAGACATGTTTTTAAAGAATTTTCAGAATTATATATAAAAAGAGAGTTTGGAAAAGCGATTGCTGTCATTTATAAGACATCTCACATCTGATACAAAGTTTCAGCCAAGTTGTCATTACTCAAATACAACTCTGAAGTGGTATAATGAGAATAATATTGATGTTATACCAAAGCATATCAATTAAACAAATTGCCTAAATCTTCGTTCAATCCAGATATATTGGGCATTTGTTAAACGTAAATTGAAAAAGAGTGAAGGTACAGTAAACAACCAGATTTTGATGAGAACAAAGTGGAATAAATATGCTGGAATAACGGTAGAAGTGGGAAGAAAAGTTGTGCAGTTATTAATGAGAGGCATAAGAAGAAAAGCCAGAAAATTTATTCGCAATAAAGACACATAAACCTACAGTTATATACTTTTTAAAGCTTAATAAATTACCTTTAATTTCATGTATAAAATGTTAACATACGTTGTTTTATTTAAAAGTTATGCTCGCTTTAATCCGTACGGATTTTAAGTGGCCACTTCTTTAATAAGACATCACTTTTTAAGTACAACATTAAATAATCTTCTATTGTCTTACATTCAAACTAACTCCATACTTCTTGCGCATGTGAATAATCTTCTTTAGAACATACTGAATCAGTTAGTTTATTATAGAAGTCATGTATGCTTGGCAGACAAGTTTCTTTGAGTTTTTCTAAAGAATTTAAATAATTGTATGGAAATACGCCCTTTCTTATTAATAAATTGAATTTACTTTTGTCTTCTGAATAAAAACCTTTAACAATTTTTAATTCATTTTCTGTCAAATTTTTTACTAAACCATCTAAATTTGATGGCATAAACTTACAAGAATCTAGGAACCTAATTTCAATGTTATCCCCGTTATCACTTTTTATAGTTTTCGATAGAGATATATATAATTGCTTATTTAGGGGGATAATGTTAATGGGGCCATCGTCAATATTATGACGAAAAATTGTAAAAATTACTAGGAAAAATTTAGGTATTTTGTAATTAATATTACAATAATTATGAGATGGTCCTCTATATTTGAGAGTGGTCTCTTACTTTATTTTCATTTGAAATTGGTTTAGAGCAAATGTGACATATATCATTTAAAGCAAAATCTAAATTTTCCTCTTCAGTTAAGGGTTTCATCAATATAATTTTCATTAAATAATTGTCATTTAAATATTTTACATCTTCAACTAAACTTTCTACAAGCAATCTAGCCGAGTCTATATTAAAACTTTTAAACTTATTTAAGGTATTATTGAAATTACATTTTACAAAATAGGAAAATGCATAGGGGATATGACTATCAACTAGTGTTGTTGATGAAGATTCCCCATTCGGAATGCAAGTTTAAATATTTTCAAATATACATTCCGAATCTGCATATATTATAAAAAGGTACATCGAATGTATTGTTGTAATTTTTAAATTCTAAAAAGCACTTATCTTTTTCGGGAACGTATGAAACCTTTTGGCCGCAATTATTTTTATGTGATTCCAACTTCTCTTCTTGATGGAAATGCTGCAAGCAATCATTACATATGAAAATGACTTCATTATGTTTGGTTGTTTGAGTCACAGAGTTTGAGCTCTGATTACAGTAATGCCTTGGTTTACGTCGCACAGTGGGAAATATCACCAATCTAGATTATACAAAATCGTATCTTTTAAACTATTGATCTGAGGAGTAAGAAATGTTTGAAGCGATTGTAGCTAATAGAGTGATCTTTAAATATATTGTATTTGTAGACACCCTGTTTCATTACAGGGTGCACCAAAAGGAAGGTTTTAGTGGAAATTACAATTTTTCTTGATATTAAAGTTCAACAAAATAAATCAGAATTTGTTGTTAAATAAAACATAATAAAAAAAACTTTTTGTATGTTAATTAAATCATATCAATAGCTTTTTGCAATAAAAATAATTTAAAAAAATGAATTTTCATTGAAAAATGTTGAAAAAAACCTATTGTTTATGATGGGGTTTCGCTCGTTTTGTAACCTAGAAGAATTATTTAAATATATGAATTTTCATTGAAATTTTTTTAAAAAAACCTCTTGTTTATGATTGGGTTTCTCGCGTTTTGTTATCTGTAATAAACAAACAGCCTTATTAGACAGTAAAAGACCATACAATGTTGGAAAACCCTTAATTGCTTAAAAATCAGATGCACAATAATTTCGCTGCCTGTTTTAGAAAATAAAAATTTCCATTTGGTAATTTATATTAAAAACAAAAACAAATTTTAGTTTTTTATTGTCGTTTCAATATAAATTCCGAAACGAAAATTTTTCTTTCAAAAAACAGGCAAAAAACCCATAAAAAACAAACGCTTGAATATCGCCCACAAGATATATTTGTTGAACCCTATTTATAGGGTGGGTCGATTTTTTTCATAAAAAATCGTATAGCAGAAACGCATTCTACGGAAAATTCTAAAAAATTTTCCCCAACAAACCATAGGTATAAAATCAAATCCTATGTTGCGCATTTCGAATTTTGTCCAAAAAAAAAAACTATTAAAAAAATATATATACTGAAATATCATTGAATAAAAGTCGAAATGCGCATGATAGGATTTCATTTTAAACCTATGGTTTCTTGAGGAAACTTTCTTAGAATTTTCCGTAGATTGCGTTTCTGCTATACGATTTCTTACTTTTTTATCGTCCATACAATTCGACCCTGCCTACTATTTATCAGTGTTTGAAAAACTAGACTACAAGTAGCAACGAAAAAACACAAGTAGTCTAGTTTAAAAATTAATAAAAACGCGGAGTCAATCAATTACTACTACTACTGCTACCTTCACATTTTGGTAGCAGTGGTTGTAGTAGTACCAATAAAAGAAAAATTTAAAAGTAGCAGAGTAATTTATTTTCTATTGCTATCTTAAAAAAGAAAAAGTTTTGATGTAGCAGAGTCATTAGTTTTTTATTAATTCAGCTACTTTTAAAATTTAGTAATAATAGAAGTAGCAGTTGAGGTAGTAGAAGTAGCAGTTGAGGTAGCAATAAAATAAGTCAAAATAAAAATCTTCAGCCAAAAAAGTATATTGTGTGTTGTTGTTGTGAATGTATATTTGTGTAAGTTGGTCGTGTTGTAAACAAAAGTTCGGCTTTTTAGTTATACACACAGACAACACGATCTTTCTGTTAGCAACACGAACATCTGAGACGAATAAAAACGAATAATTCTTTCAAACACTCTCAAAACAAAAACAACACACAGTGTTTAATTCTGTCAATTATGGTGTTATGACTGAAGATTTTCTTTTTTGACTACTTTTATTGCTACCTTAATGCATTAAACACATTCAAGACAGCAGGCTACCAACTTCAATCTGTCAAAAATAAAATGCACACGTTTATATGGAGACGATTATTTTAACGACAGCACAGCTACACGGCCACACGACTACTCATGCCGATGTAGCCAAATTAGGCTAATTTCTATTTTTGTCAACTACAAAACAGAAATAGTGTTGCTAATATAATAAAAAAATGTAAATCAAATTAGTGCTTAAAAAAATATATTTTTTTACTTAATTAAGAGAAGTTTCTGATAACCATATTGAAATAAATTAATAACAAGTACATAATTGATTATAACCATATATATATTTTTACTCAAAATAATTGTTTCAATCTTAATTACTTTGGAATTTTGTACGGTTATTTTTTATTAAAGTGGCACCACTGAATTATAAATCAGCTGTTTAATTGTAGCTGTCGTCTTTAAAATAATTCAGTAGCTGACACACGACTACAACTGTAACCAGCAGAATTTGTGTTCGTGTAGTCGTGTAGCCTGTTGTCTTGAATGTGTTTAATGCATGAATGTGTTTAATGCATAACTGCTGCATCAACTGTTACTTAACTGCTACCTTATTTCTAAATAATAAAAATTAAAACTCGATATAGAGCAGTACAATGATTTGTATTTTTATGCTACTACTCCATTTACAATTCATGTTTTATTACTACTGTTCTGTTAAGAGTTTTATATTTTGAAGGTAGCAGTAGTTTTAAATAAAACAAGAAAACGAAAAAAGTCGAATGCTACTGATACTGCTACATACACTTTTTTGGAGCAGTAGTTGTAGCAACAGTTAAAAATTTGTTACGATAACTAACAAATTTTTAACTGTTGCTTTTTAAACACTGCTATTTATATATGTAAATATCTCAATTTTAAACAATGTTTTGGTACTAGTTATTTGAAGCCTGGTCATATTGTGGTGAAAAGGACGGCTACACCAGTATCCCTAATGGTTGCGTATCCCTAACAATATGATTATATAGGAAATTAAATGTATTATACAAGAAATTAAACGTATTTACAAATGTAAATAGTGCCAGGGTTCGTAGAAAAATATTGGTGCCAGAGCCAGATGGTTAAACAATTGCTTAAAATTATACTTTGTGGCAGCCAATTTTTTGTCCTACTTACTTTATTAGGTCTAGTTTCAAAAAATTAGTTTGGCGGTAATCAGGGGTACTTTTTTCTAATCCCTTTTTACATTAAAAAATTTTGACAAAAATATACTTTTATATATTTAATTGCAAAAGGTATTACTAAAATCATTTTCACTACAACAAATCATGTCCTCGTAATCTATAGGACTTGTTTTATCCAATAATAAAGTGTAGGTTCAATAGCGCAATAAAACTTTTGATAATACATTGGGTGAAACATGAAACCAAAATCCCTCATGAACGTACTACTTATTCATTGCATACATTTACGGCCCTGTATTTTCATAATTAACATATCAATCGAAAAATGTTGAATGCATTTTTTTGTAGCAACTATCATAGAATTATTCTATGCTATGGGTTTATAAATTTAAAAAAAAAATATTTTTTATAAGCTAGATTGGTAATTTTTCCCACAGTGCGTCGTCTCGATTAACTTTGTTTTCATTAACGTCGTTAAGTTTTGTTCCCTTCGATTTGCGTCGACATTCGATTTACGTCGCTTTTGTTGTTTATAAACAAAGACAGGGGGATTCCCGCATTAAAAATTTTCAAAATTAAATAAAATTTAAACGTATTTTAATAACAAAAGTATTTATTTGTAATATTAAAGTACATATTAATTATGCATTCAAAAGATAAGACTAATAAAATTCTAAAAAAGCGAAATGTAATTTCTTTAAAAACTGAATTAGAAATTATAAGACGTACCGACCGTTGAGAAAAGGCATTATTTATCTTAGTCAATACGATGCGTCTTCCCCCTACAACAATAAGTACAATTATCAAAATGCAGCAGATCCCGGCAACTGCAGCTGCGTCTTGTTCTCTTGAAAACAATAAGACCAGTAATTATTAAAAGATTTGGGCGAAAAAAACATTCCGGTAACAACTATAGTTATCCAAAGAAAAGCTGTTAGTTTGTTTTATGAATTCAAATCTAATTCTGTACAAGAATAAGATATGGCTGATTTAATTTTACGGCCAGTGGATGATGGTTTAACAAAATAAAAAAAGCATCAGCAAGTGCGAACAACGAAGCTGCTCAAAGTTTTCCGAAAAATGAAGGATTGAAGGATATAATTGAAGATGGGGGATACACCCCTCAGCAAGTGTTTAATGTAGATGAAAAGGCCTATTGTGGAAGAGAATGCCAACAAGAACATTTATATCTAAAGAAGAAAAAAATAGCAGCCGGGTTTCTAAGGATAGGCATACGCTTCTGTTTGGTGGTAATGCAGCGGGGGACTTTAAGATAAAGCCCTTATTAGTATAGAAGTCGGAAACTCCAAGGGCTATGAAAAACATTACAAAAGCAAATCTTCCGGTAGTGAGATGTCCAACAAAAATGCTTGGGTAACTTCTAAATTATTTAATGATTGGTTCAAAATAAAGAAATAAAAAAATACTGTGAAAAAATAATTTGTGACATATTAGAGTTATTTTCACGCAGAAACCAGTAAAATCAGCAACAAAATCAGGGGAAATTGAACATGAAACACATCCACAGATTCCATTGGTAAAGCTGCCTTTAGTTGCATTAATAAAGCTATGCAGATTGCTGGAGAATTTAACGATGATGACGAAAGAGTTGAGTTGTCAAAACTATCAATAAATATAAACCTTAAGTCTTATATAGAACTTTTCGAACATAAAAATTTGACCTTGTCACAGGGGCGAATTGATTAATTTCAAACCTGTTCAATCGGGCACAACATCCTACACAGCAAACTACTTTTGATGATGATGTGATTGAATTATCTTTTAAGTTTTTAAGTACAAATTTATATACCTCTTCCAATACTATATTATAATTAATAAAGCATTGATTTTTATATTATTCATTTTACTTTTTGTAATCAACTAAATAAATTTAATTTAAATAAATTATCAACTTAATACAAGTTATATGAAATATTTAACTTTAACTAGTTTGTTTTTTCTTATGTACATATGAAAATCAAACCATCTGAAAGTATGAGTTATTTAAAATTCGATTAACTTCGCACAGTGGTATGAGAATAAAAAAGTGGGAATTAAATCTGTAACTTCTTAACCCTTACTCCGAATTTCACATGCGCAAAGAGGAAGTGTAGTCGAGTTTAAGTTTTGAATTTGGACCTCATGAGCCCTCCAGGAGCGGGACCAGGTGTTCCCAAAGTAGGACACCTCGGGTATGTTAAATTTTTAAAATTATCCTATTTCTTCGTCTGTGTTCCGATTTTAAAAAAAAATTATACATATAGAATCTCCTCGTCGAAAACCTCGCCGTAGCTGTCAATTATCTCTTATAGCTTAGGAGATATTCGCATTTGAAAATTTAATTTTCAACATTTTTACCCACCCTACTCCAGTTTTGTGGTGACCGCGGTTCCAAATATTCCCCGATTTTATCCATTTTTCTTTTATAGGATTAACAATAGATGAATATATCAAACAAAGTAAGAAGTGTTTAAAAATCATGACTGAGTCCAAAGTTACATGCATTTGAATTTAAAAAAATTAAAAAATGCGATTTTTTGGGGAAAAAAGTAATTTTATTCTTTTTAAGTTATCTAAAAAATTTCTAAGAGGATGTATAATCAATTTGTACTTTTTGAAAAGCCAACTTTACGTCAAATATTTTAAATGAAAAAAACATTTATACTTTTTGATACCTAGGGGACCAGTACTGCGATTCACTAACTTTTATAACGATAATCGTATCGTTAAAATAAATATAACGAAAATTTATCGAATTTGCTATTCAGTAACATTTTTAACGACATTCGCTGTCGGTTGAAGTCAGCTGTTACTTTATGCAGTTTTTCTTTCGTTATGTTAGCGACAATAATTTAAGTTGTGTTTATTTAATCGATAAAGTGTATTTGCAATTTTTTCTTCGTCATCTTCATCTTTTGTAG
Source organism: Calliphora vicina (assembly GCF_958450345.1). Classification (NCBI taxonomy): domain Eukaryota; kingdom Metazoa; phylum Arthropoda; class Insecta; order Diptera; family Calliphoridae; genus Calliphora; species Calliphora vicina. The sequence goes on from NC_088781.1 coordinate 73,856,218, forward strand.
CTGGAACTATCGTAAAAATAATGGAAACACATTTTTGTTTACTTAACTTATTAATATTTACAATAAAATATAAAAAATATGGCAATTTGACGATTATAGTACTACTAATTATTCAAGTACTTATTTTTGTTCGCGATGTCCCAAAAGTAATCCTTTACATTTTGGCAGGAAATAAGTTGTTTTGTTAGTAGAATTATTTATAAAATTATGTATTTACTAAAAAAAAATAAATAAAAAAATGCAAGTCGCAGCCAAGTGTCGAACCAACAACCTTCCGATTGCTAGTCAACGTTGTACTCACTACACTACTGGTTAATTATTTCATTATGTGTCAAATAATGGTTTTCTACTTTTCGCTTATTTTGATATTTTGTAGACGGAGATGTTATATCTTCAACAATCGTTAAAAATAAATTACTGAATCACAATATCGTTACTGCAAGCGATTATTTATGTCGATAAACATTACGATTGTCGGTTCGTTAAAAGTTAGTGAATCGCACTACAGGTCCATTCAAAAAATGGAATTTTTCAATACTTTTTTGGGAATTGCGAGATTCCTGATTATAAATTTCCAAATTTTTTTTATTTTTCCATTTTCAATAAGTGTAAAATTTTATAAGTGTAAAATTTCATTAAAAAATATTCATAAATCAAAATTTTATTTCAATTTGAAAAATTTGTATCTATGCAAAAACTCAATAAAAAGCATTTTTTGTCATATTTTTGAAAAAAGTAAAGTAGTTGAAAAGTAGACATAAAAAGTAGTCAAAGAAAAGCTAATTTTGCTTAGAATACCAGTACAAAAACTAATTTTTAATTTTAGTCTCCAAAAAATTAAAACCGCGATATCTTAAAAACAAGAGCTGCTCAAAAAAAACTAATGATAGTTTTGACTATGAAATGTCCCATACATGTTTTATCAAAAACATTTTCCGCGGTACCAAACCAAAATGTCAATTTTGTTCCTCTGTGTAATTTACCTAACATAGAAATTCATAAAAAAGCATGTTGCCTACATAACACCATATTTATGAATGTAAATAACAGTGCTAGGTAAATTCTAAGCGAGTTGTTAAGTTTTCCCTAATTTATTTGACACGTAAAAAACACAAGGTAGACATTTTATATATCAATGGATAGAGGATTTTGACTACTTTTCAAAAATGTATATAACTTTTGACAATTAAAAAAATCATGGAATACTTTTTTGCAAAAAATATGACAAAAAATGCTTTTTATTGAGTTTTTGCATAGATACAAATTTTTCAAATTGAAATAAAATTTTGATTTGTGAATATTTTTTAGTGCTCGACGAGGAGATTCTATATGTGTAATTTTTTTAAAATCGGAACACAGACGAAGAAATAGGATCATTTTAAAAATTGAATATACCCGAGGTGTCCTACTTTGGGAACCCTTGGTCCCGCTCCTGGTGGGCTCATGAGGTCCAAATTCAAAACTCGACTACACTTCCTCTTTGCGCATGTGAAATTTGATTCAAATCGGAGTAAGGGTTTAGAAGTTACAGATTTATTTCCCTCTTTTTTATTCTCATACCACTGTGCGTCGTTTCGATTTACGTCGCCTTTTTCCGGAACCAATTACGACGTTAATCGAGGCATTACTGTAATCTAAAAATAATATTATATAATTATTTTAAAAATCATATACATATGTATTTATATTTAGTTATATTATTATACTTACCTAGACACATCTTTTATCCACACATAATGTGAATTATCCCCACTGGCTGATTGTAGAAACATCAGATTGATGTGGTTTGATTTTGTTTGATGCGTTTTATAGTGAGGTCCAACCACTAAATCCTTTTCGGAATCATATCCAAAAACATTAATGCTAAATGTTGCATTATTTTTTTCAAAAATAGGTATATCTTTAATTTTTAATGGGAAGCATAACCCATTAAAATTTATATTGCGTCCATTTAGATTAATAATGTTTGCTCTAATATTTACTTTATATATATGAGCTTCTTTTTTAACACCACCAATTGCAGAAATTATAGCATTTAAAACAAAATTCATCCTGATTTTTGATATTTATACATGCTTTTTTTCAATGCAGTTTTTTGGGAAGAGGTATGAAACTTGATCCTTTCAGTGGAGCGTATTTATTCAGATTTAGTTAAACTTTTATCAATTGAACTAAAGCCCAGCCACTATCCTTTTCCTGGAACTATTCTGTTTTTTTAACAATTCTTTCCATCTTATTTTCCTCAAATTCTCCAATTTCATAAATCCGAACCATTTTAGTTTGGAATGTTTTTATTTCCAATGGTGTATTTTCCAAATCATCCAAATTTGGCTTAGCATATAATCCATGAAGCTCTATGTTGAATTTTAAGGCATTCTGCATATTAAGGAAGTTGCTAACTTCGCTCCTAAATGCCTCATATGATTCTTTTTTTTAACGTTTGTTATAATATTATTCCTGCCTTTAACTTCTAGGCCTTACAATATGTAATTAAATCTTAAAACTAAACAATTATTGTTCTCTCAGTGGAGAATCTTATTTGGAAAATTAGATGAGTGGTAAATCAGCTCTACGCAGCCTTGAGCTGTCTTGAGTTACTGTAAGTAGCCTTGCGAGCGTGTTCGGATGATGATGTAATTTTGATAAATAAGCTTCACGAGTTTTTCTGAATTCATCTTTGACCAAGGGTACATCTAAGTCTCTGTGGATGTTCTCGTTTCTTATGTACCATGTAGCTCCCGTCATGGTTCTAAGAATTTTGGATTGTGCCCTCTGTATAAGATCTATACTGGTATTGCTTGCTGTTCCCCATAATTGGATTCCGTATGTCCAAATTGGTTTTAAGACTGTCTTATACAGGATGACTTTGCAGTTAAGGCTTAATTTCGATTGGTGGTGGATTAGCCAGTGTAAATTAGAAGCTTTTAGTTTCATGTGGAGCCGCTTGGCTTCTTGCCGACGCCAAGTAAGACGTATATCTAAATGAATGCCAAGGTATGTACGTGGTCAGACTGTGGGATGTTCACAATGTTTAGTGTCACTGGTGGACAATTTCCTCTCCTAAGTGAAAACGTTATGTGCTTGCTTTTAATTTCGTTCACTTGTATTCTCCAATTTTTTAACCACGTCTCCACGTGCCTGCGATAATTATCAAGGTTTCTAGATGCTACATTTAAGTCCACATGAGAACTAAGAATTGCAGTGTCATCTGCAAAGGTGGAAATGGTTAATTCTTCGGACTCGGGCAAGTCTGAGGTGTATAATAAGTACAGGGTTGGTCCTAGAACACTTCCCTGAGGTACACCAGCATCGATCGCATAGTCGCTTGTCACAGAATCGCCGCATTTTATCCTAAACAAGCGACCCGATAGGTAAGACTCTAGTATTTTGTGAGTACTAGAAAGCAGTAGGCATTTAATCTTGTGTATTAGACCTTTATGCCATACCTTGTCAAAAGTCTGGGCAACATCTAGAAATATTGCCGAACAGTACTTTTTTAGTTCGAAAGATTTTCGTATCTCTCCAGTTAGGCGGTTAACTTGCTCAATTGTTCCGTGATGTTTACGGAATCCGAATTGATGATCTGGGATAATGTTTTGACTATTTAAGGATGTTAAAATTTTCCCTTGGATTATTCTCTCAAATAGTTTAGACAAGCAAGGCAATAAGCTAATAGGTCTGTAGGATGATGCCAATGTCAAATCCTTTCCTGGCTTGGGTATCATTACACTGCGGAACAGAGATTTTGGTGCCCGAGATTTGAACTACGTTTTGTACAAGTTGATGAACCCTCATTACTATGTTATACTTGTTTTTACACAGTCAGCTCGCGTTTTCGAAATATCGCGGTTTTTATATTTTCATTGAATACCCTATTTTTTAGTATTTTTCTTCAAAATTTTGGATAATGCAGCTAAGAATGTGAATTTTTTTTAGCATGAGACTGGTCTACGTAAACATATGCTTCTTTTTAGTATAATGATTCTAATGGATGTTTTGACATATTTGTCTGATCTTTCAGGAAAATTGAAATTTGACTCTTTTAGCTTTATCCTTAATAAAATTGTTCATTATGAAAATGTTCAATAAAAATATAACATTGCACATTCAAGGCATTATAGCGAACATAGTTTTTAATTAATATGAAAAATTAGTTAAAAATTTAAAGAAATATTCAGATAATATCCCGAAATTTTACATCCTAAAAAACTATTTTTTTTTATAAATAAATTTTTAGGTAGTCATTAGTCTTATTTCTTAATACACATTTAAATCCAACTACAGCAATATTAATACATCATTTGACGTTTTTAAAATATTGCGAATTTTATATTTACGTCATTTACAGCGTTTGTTGGTTGGTGAGAATATCTTAACATTTGTATTAAAAACACTAGTATTTTATAGAAAAAAATAAATTTTTACAAACATATAGATTTATTTCTACATTATATATCCAGGAATTGTCTAAGTTGCGAATTTGAATACCAAAGTAAGCAAAATACAATTGGATAACAGTGTATGTAATTGATTTTCGCTAATCTTTTAACATATATTCGTCAGAAATGTAACAAAACATATTAGGATCTTTAACACAGCATCTCATCTTACTAGCCATAACGAAATAATATAACAAGAGAAATTATATTTATCAAAAAAACTGGTGTAAAACATTCAAGTTACGAACATTTATATAATTTTTTTAATATGAAATACATATAAAAAATATTGTAAAACTTTGAGTTATTTGCCAAATAGTTAGATATTTTCAGTGAATTTTCAAAATTTTTATATAAATTAGTTTATTGATATGTTTTTATTGTATATAGTGAACAAATTTTTAACCCTTTTACATTAGGTCAAACTTATAAGGATGAAACTGAAAAAAGTTAATTTTCAACATCCTTGCGATATCACCAATATATCCTGAAACTTAGATAAACAAAATTGATGTCATAGTAAAGATAATTTTGTGTAGAATACCAGTACAAAAATGAGTTTTTAATTTTAGTCTCTATTTGTGAATTAACAAAACAAAAAGAGAAAAAAATACAAAATAACCAAAAATATTAAAACCGCGATATCTTAAAAACAAGAGCTCCTCAAAAAAAACTAAATATAGTTTTGACTATGTAATGTCCCATACATGTTTTATCAAAAACATTTTCCGCGGCACCAAACCAAAATGTCAATTTTGTTCCTCTGTGTTATAATTTGGGAGATTTTCCAATCATTCGGAAATACTCCTAGAGACAAGATCGCATTGAATAATACTGTGAACACAATAATTGCTACATCTGGTAGGTTTCCAATCATGGAAGGTGTAATTAAATCATAACCTGGAGATTTTCTTAGTTTAAGATTGTCCGAACAGGTAAATCCCCCAATACAAAATTATTTGATGGGGGGTTTGGTTGGAACACATTACTTAAGTGTTCAGCGAAAACTACGGCTTTATCCTTTGCACTACGTGCCCAGGAACCATCAGATTTTCTTATCGGACTTTGATCCTCTACCGGTGGCTTAATATTCCTAGCTGCCTTCCAAAGGGAGAAGTTTGTGTGCTTAGTTTCGATTTCTGCTATCCTCTTCAGACTGAAGGGCACTTTTTAATTTATTGCTTGCAATGGACAGCCTCTGCTTAGCAGCAGGGGATCTGTTGTGTTGCCAATCTCTTCTACATCTCCTCTTTTCGAGGAGCAGTCTATTAATTTCTGCATTAGAAATACACACTTTGGTATTAGGGGGAATTTGGCACTTAGAGTGATCCAAGGCCGAAAAGATTAGAGACTTGAAGTCTCTGATACAATCATTGATATCTTCCTCATACTGTATGTTATAATGAATGAAGCTTCCTTATGAGACGATTGATATTGGCCGTAATAGTGTAGTATAACGGGAGAATGACAGACGATAGTTCATATGATATTTCAGCAGTAATAGAGTTTCTGTTTATATTCCTTGATATGGCAAAATCTATTAGATCAGGTATTTTTCTAGGATCAGAAAGCCAATAAGTGGGCACCCGGTGATATAAAATCTAAGCAATTTTTTCGATCAACTAGAGTCCTGTCTGCCTTTGGGTATAATTAATCTGGAACCCCAATATGTATGCTTAGCGTTGTAATCACCACAAGCCAGGAAACGATCTTAGGGTATTAAAAAATTCTTCAAAATGTTTCTTAATCACAGAAAATCGAGGGGGGCAATATATTGAGCTTAGAGTCAAATCTCCAACTCCACATTCTAAGCAAATGAATGTTGCTTGCAAATAGTTTTTGGAACATTTTTCTTTTATCCTATTTCTAATTAAAATACCAGTACCACCGTGTGCCTTACCCTCAGGATGATTCGTGGGATGAAATATAAAACCTGGAATATGAAAATTATATTTATTTGTTAAATGAGTATCCGAGATTAACAATACATCTATATTGTTTTCGTTGATAAAGTGTGACACCTCAGCTTTGTGCTTGTTCAAGCCATTTGCGTTCCAGAAACAAATTTTTAAAAAACTGATTTTCTTGTTAAGAGTATTTGTATCATTTGGTTCTGGGCTCTCAAAAGCTCTTGTATGGTATTTTGCATGGAAGTCATGAAATTAGACATGCTTTGGTTAAGTGAGGTTATGTTACTTGCAAGAGTATTTAATAAATTTTCTAAACCTCCCGAATTTTGGGGGAAACTAGGTTGTTTAATATCAGATTTTAAAATATTTGCATATGAGACGGTTCCAGACCGAACTGGAACCTCTTTATTATTTTTATTTGGAGTGGGAACTCCAGAAATTGGCGGATTTACTGGTTCAACTATTTCGCCTCTTAACCCCTTTTTTCTATCTCTTAATCTTTTCAACAATACTTTCTAAACTGGGCACCCGCAATAGTTTCTAATGAGACCTTTCTTTATAATATCACATTCTGTTGAAGAATACAGGTCTCTGCATGCAACACATACAGTTCTTAAAGTGCAGTAGTTCTTCGTGTGTCCAAATTTCTGACAATTTCCGCATTGTACAGGATTATTACGTTTGATAGGTTCCTCAATTGTTACCCTGCAATTCAACAAATACCGTAGGGAGTATATTGGATGGACTTCATTACCTTTTAATTTTCTGCCATCAGGCTCCAACTCAACTCTAAATAGTGGTTGGGGAATTTTATCTCTATTGAAGATATTGACCACAATTCGTATACTATAGCCTAATTCATCCAAGGCCTCCTTGATTCCGTTTGGCTCTACACTGGACTATATACCCTTAATTACCACTATCAAGCCTTTACTGCTTTTCAGCTGATAGGTGTAAAAATTTTTCTTGTTATTATTTAGGTATTGAGAGACTTTTCTGTAATCGTCCTCAGTGTATATAACGATGTTTGTTTCTTCGTATGGGAACAATATGGAAATTATTTTTACCAGTAAGTTCAATAAGTGTTCTCACTAATTCATTCGAACTGGGTTCGCGAAGGAATATTGAAGGTGGTTTAAATGATTTTCGGCTAGAACCATCATTACGGACCTGATCGTTATTTCCATCTTCACTTAAGAGCGCATAACGATTTTTTAACAAGGGATTGTCGTTGGTCTTTTGTTTCTTTAATGAACTTTCCACCTTTTGAGGGCTTAAGCATACCTGGGTTTTGATTTAACCTTTTCGCCTACAATTTTTGGTATAGCACCCTTTGATATACCATTGTTGCTACTTACGCTTCCCAGAGGGTTAATTAGAGCTCTAGAATTTATTTCTTGTGGTTTATTTAAAGCTTGTGTATGCTTGTTAGTTGTTGTTGTTTTAGGTATGGACATTGTTGTTGCTTGAGCTGTGATTTTATTTGTGTTTTCTTTTATGCTATTTTCTACACAAGTATAGATTGGTGATGTTAGATGTATATTGTTAGTATTATTTGATGGTAGAGTGGGGGAACAAGAGCGAGCTCTCTCACTAGGTTTAGCGGTTAAATAGTTTTTGTTATAATTTATGTCACTTATATTTGTTGTCACACTCTCCCCGCTGAGAAATATATAGGCATTTCTACCATTCAAACTGAGCCTTGTCTCATCTTGAGAACTCACATGCTCTTTTAATTTAAACTGTTATAATTTATAACAGAACAATAATAACACAAACAAACAAAAACACTTGTTAATTTTTTTGTTGCAATTTTTGATATTTTTATTTTAAATGTTTTATAGATATGGTTTTATCAATTTGATAAAATGATTCTTTTAAAAATACCTCAGGTATTAGGCATTCCTCATTAGCACATTTATATGAGAGAGTTACAAATCTCGATTTGAATGCGCACTTTGTTCTCTTCACAACCACTGATGATGGGTTTACTTTACTCCTGGAAGTTGATGCATGAGTCCTTTCATTCAATTGGAGAAATTCTATGCTGGAGAAAGATTTTAGACATTCGGAACACTTGAAGGAAGCAGCCATTTGAAATAGTGTTGTTTTTTAAACTTTTTAAATGTTTGTTGGTAATGTATAAATAATTATAGTTTATGTAAATTTTCACACTTTTTTGGTTTTTAATTTTTGCAGTTATTTTTTTTAGTTTTTAAAAAAAGTTTTGATTTTAAATAAGTCTATAATATATGTGAAATTAATAAACGTTCAATTTGATTGCTTGACTTCAATTAAAACCAAAAGTCAATCGTTCATTATTTTTCAATAATAACATTTAGCTTATTCAACTTTTTTTTAAATTTATATTTAAGTATTGTGGGAATATGTTTTAAAACCAACTAAGTATTTTTTATTAAACAATTAAAACACATGTTGTAATGTGAGTCGTATTAGGTTACAATATTATGAGAAGCAGAAGTTAATAACCTGCAATAGTTTGATATTTGCATTTCAAAGAAAATATTAAGAAATTGTGTGCTTTAATCAGTTGGTAATAAAAATAAAACAAGGTTTAATAATTTTTATACAACATTTATTTTCAAATCATTTTATTTTTTCAAAATTTACTTATATTCATAAACTATTAGATAATTTTTTAATAATAAATACAACTATAAAGTTTTATAGACGTTTTGATAACAAATAATATTTGTTCATTATATTATCTACATTGCATTTTAGTTTATTATACATCATACAACTACAGTTATCCGGACCCTCAGTAGCATCATTCCTCGACCATGGACAACTTGTATAATGAGGACCATACGTTGAATTTATCCAAAATTAAAAACTCATCTACCAATTTTTTATGCTCAGGAAAAATGAAATCATCAAAATCATTTAAAAATATAAGAATTTTTTTAAACATTTTTTTAGATTGAATGATCAAATTTTTTATTTAAATTGAATATTTATATAAATTTGTTTACATTTATTTACACCTAGAATATATTTTTATTTAATGTAAAATATTAATTAATTCTAGATACTTTTGGTGCTTCCCAACTAAAAAACGGTTGAGAATTAGGAATGAAAAGGATAAGGATTCCTGAAAAGAAATCCTTATCCTTTTCAGCGGTGGGGATTGACTCTTCCAATTCTAAAACGTTACTGTTGTTTTCCAACTTCTTCGTTAGTATACATTTTTTAGTAGCAACTCCTTCAAGCACGCTATCATTCAAATTGTTGTATTGTTTTCGGAGGTATAAAAATGCATTATATTTGGTCCTATGACGAAACAATGATAAAACCTTATGTGGGTTTGATGACTGTAAATCTTTAGTGGATATATATGGTTTTGTCTTCAATTTATTAAAAGCCGCAATAATCTCGGCATTTGTAACTTTTGCAATGCTCATATTCGTGGAGTTTTTAGAATGAATGATTACATTTATATATTTGAACTGTGTATTTATATTTTTAAGTGATGATTTCTACTCAAATATTTTCCAAAATATATTTAATTTGAAAAAACACTCAAGGAGGTGTTTTACATTAATACATTAAAACAACTCACACTCAAAGAGAGGAAAACAAACCAAACGACATAATTTACAAAAAAAAATATGAAACTCAAAACTAAATTTTCTCTCACAAATTCTTAAAAAAAATCATATTGCAAATTTACAAGTCACACGAAAATTAATCTTCCCTATAATTAAAATCGTATACCCTAATGTAGACTAATTAAGAAAATAAACCCTCATATTAAAACTGCATTAAAAGCCTCTACACAATAGTACAACAAAACTAATGAAATAAAAAAACAAAATCAATTCCACACAATACAACACACAAAGCATTTTTATACATTACTCAAATTACCTGAAGCAAGAAAACAAAAATTTACAAATTGTCGCTGCCTTTTTCTCTGCCAAAAATACCTCGTCATCAAATTTTCGCTGCCTTTTTCTCTGCCAACAATTCTTATTGCTGCCTTAATTGTGTATTTGTATTGTAAATGTTCTTTATATTTTAGCAATTGTAAATTGTTTATCTACAATGTTAAATTTTAATATTTTAATTGTTTTTGTTTGTTTGTTTTTAACAATTGAATTGTTTATTTATTTTTGTCGGTTTTGTTCACTGTTGGAGTTGTAGTTGATGTTGTTTGTATGCTGTGTCGATGACAAGTGTCTTCTTTTGTGTTGGCGCTTTGGGACGGGGCTTTCTTACACAGCATGAATTGTCAGTTTTAGTCGAAGTTGATCAGGTCGTTCACTATGCGAGCGATGAAGACTGATCGATCTTCGACATGGCGTCCCCCTTGCACTGGTGCAATGCTGAAACCGCCCCACGAATAGCGGTCTGCCAGGGTTGCAGTAGAATTGGAAATGAACATCCAGCTCTGGGTAGGCTAAACAATTGATGAGAAATCGTGGGCAGCGCCCATCAGTATCTGAAAAGAAATAAGAAAAGAAAAAGAAACAGCAGTATCGTTGGACATCAAACTGGAAATTTGACAGAAATGCACAAGAACTTGTATTATATTAGGATATTTTCGAAATTTGAAACTCGTAAAATTTTGCCTTACGATTTTCAATAGTAGATGTGGTCTACGTAGGTCAAGTTGAAAACTTGAATAATATTGTTGCATCAGCGCAACTGTATTTATTAAAATGAGTAAATTTAACAAAATTAATGTCTTTCTATGGAAATCGTATATAACTGCACAATACGATTGATGAGATAGAATTTGACTTGTAACTTCAAAATTTCGAATGAAGATGGTCGTGCTTCATTTTTTGAGGCCAAACAAGATTTGGATATCATGAGATAAGATCACGGTTGGTTGTAAACATATGGGATATATGTGATATACAAGAGCTTGTATTGGTATTGTTGGAGACACTTTGCAACTTAACAACTTGTTCAATAATTTTATTTCACATCATTAGTACATTGAAATTCAAATAATTTTAATTTTTATGTTCATTCTTACTTTGACTTGTAAAATAAATACATCTTACTTTTTAATATTTTATAAAAATATTATTTTGTTTCAATACAAAAACCCCAACAAATTGGCGACGAGGCTCAAGATTCGAAAATCCTAGAACTTTTGGAGATGCAAAGCAAACTTCTTGCATGCCTCACGCAATGAAATGCTTCAAACATCAATCAAGATCTACTAATGGAAAAATTATCTAATAGCATAACAGAATTTTGTTACGACCAAACAAATTTTTCAACATTCAATAATGCTCGCTATGAAGATATTTTTCTTGTTGAAGGCAAGGATTTGGACGATGCTGCTCGTGTGAGACTTCTTATGCGAAAGCTCAACACAATTGCATATGGACAATATTCTGCATACATTCTACCAAAGAATGTATGTAGGATATGTATGGAATACAAGATTCAATTTTTAGTATTCGTTACAAATGTCTACAAACAGTCAAGATGCCACAAGAAGATTTAATATCATATGGTGCTCTTGTCAACAAACTGTGTGAAAATTTTAAATTATCTGAGATGAACGCAGATGAATTTAAATGTTTACTCTTTGTTTGTGGTCTACAATCTCATGCAGACTCTGATGTTAGAATGAGATGTCTTTCTGCTTTAGAAGATGATTCTAACCAAAATATAAATAAGCTTATTACCAGTGCTCAACGACTGTTAAACTTAAAACATGATACAGCGATGGTGGAGCTTAATACACAATCATCTGTAAATGCAATCAAGTTCAATTCAAATCCAAAAGATGACTCGAAAGATAAGACGAAACCAAAAACACCCTGTTGGAACTGCGGTGCCATGCACTATTCCAAATATTGCAACTATGCCAAACATATGTGTACGCAATGTAAAAACGTGGGACACAAAGATGGTTACAGCAAAGTCAACAAATAAGTTCAATAATGAGAAGAAAAAAAAATATATCAAGAATCAAAAATATACAAAGGCACAATCCAACGTTCTTCAAATCAACCAAATCTCATATGAATCAAGAAGAAAATTTATCACAGTCAACATCAATTCTTCTTCATCAACATCAACAAATTTTGATGTAAAAATGCAAGTCGATACTGCATCAGATGTGTCGATTATAGGCAAAACATTATGGCATAAAATGGGTAATCCAGGCAAACAACTTTCAAATCGTTATATCACAAGCGCTTCGTAGGATCAAATCAAACTCATTGCCGAGTTTCCATGTCAAGTTCGGCTCCAAGGTGATGTAAAACATTGTAAATTATTAGTTGTAGACATTGATACTCTCTCAATTTTTGGTTCAGATTGGATTGCTATTTTTGGATTATGGGACAAACCATTAAACACTGTATGTTCTCAAATAAAGGACAATGAAATAGACATTATTCTACACGATATCAAAACCGAATATGCAGACATTTTTCAAGATTCACCTTCTAAATGTACCAAAACTCAAGTGCAGTTACAACTTAAACCAAACGCTAAACCAGTTTTTCGTGTTAAGAGACCTGTAGCTTATGCTATACTTTCTTTAATTGAGGATGAGTTACAACGATTAGAAACATTAGGTATAATCACTCCTGTTGATTTTGCAGAGTGGGCAGCACCCATTGTAGCAGTTAAGAAACCTAATGGGAAAGTTAGAATTTGTGGAGACTATTCATCAGGACTAAACGATAGTCTTGAACCACATATGTATCCATTACATCGACCTGAAGACTTATATGCAAAAGTAGGAAATAGCTGCTTGTTTACACATATTGACTTGTCAGATGCTTATTTGCAAACAGAAGTTACAAACAGAAGATGAAGAAATTGTTATTGCATGTACAACATTTGAGGAGAATTGCACAGCAAATCTCATGGATCATTTAAATCAACTACCTCTAACGTTTAACATGGTAAAACAATCAACTCAGAAATGTCCAATAATTCAATCTGTTATTTATTCACTCCAAAATGGACGGAAGTCAAATCAAAACCCAGAACTGACTCAATTCTATTCCAGAAGAGAAAATGTATCTGTTATTCAAGATTGTTTAATGTATAATGACAGAATAGTTATCCCCACGAATCTAAGGGACAGGATAATGAAACAATTACATCGTAGACATCCCGGACAAGAACGTATGAAAGAATTGGCTAGAAGTCATGTTTATTGGCCGGGAATAGATGAAGATGTTGCAAATTATGTAAGAAGCTGTCATAAATGTGCCGTTTCTTCATCAACACCAGTGAAACACACATTACAATCTTGGCCGTTGGCAACAAAACCAATGGAACGTTTACATATAGATATAGCAGGACCATGCAATGCTAATTATTATTTCGTAATAATTGACGCATACTCAAAATGGCCAGACATTTTTCAAGTCTCAAACATTACATCTTCAACGATTATAGCAAAACTCTCAGAAATGTTTGCCAGATATGGAGATTGTGATTCAATTATGTCAGACAATGGTACACAATTTGTCAGCGCACAGTTCAATGAATTTATCAAATCTCGTGGTATTACACATATAAAAACTGCACCATATCATCCGCAATCAAATGGCCAAGCTGAAAGGTCTGTAAGAACACTAAAACAGGCCTTGCAGAAACTTAAGGATGAGGGAAATAGTCATGAGATACTTGAAATATTCCTTCAGACCTACCGTTCAACACCAAGGGATAATTCCAAATCTCCATCAGAATTATTTCTTCAACGAAAAATTAAAACAACCTTAGATTTACTAAAACCACAACTTTCAGTTCCCTCAACTCAACGTGAGTTTAAAATGGAACAACAATTTAATATCAAACATGGAGCAAAAGAGAGGAATTTTAAAGCAAAAGATCTTGTTTATGCACAGGTATATAAAAACAATAAGATGGTGTGGGTTCCAGGAACAATCGTGGAAAAATTAGGAAATGTTAATTATAATGTTAATATATACGACAACAACAACACAAAATTAATAAGATCCCATATCAACCAACTTAAAAGAAGATATGAAGGCAATAATTTAAATATTTTAAACCAGTCAGATGCAGTACAACTTATGTTAGAGTTATTTAATATCAAACCAACATCTAAATCGCTTCTAGAGACACCAGTAGTAGAAAATTCGATTTCATTAACTCCTGAAAGACAAGTTGAAGCAAATACAACTCCACGTACTCCTGATAATCAACTACATTCACAGCTCACATTTAGCACTCCAATGGCTGAATCTCCGATGATAATTTCAAGACCAAAACGAAATTGCAAACCTCCAGACAGATTTGGTTTTCCAAATTAATTTTAAAAAGGGGAGATGTTGGTGACGCTTTGCAACTTAACAACTTGTTCAATAATTTTATTTCACATCATTAGTACATTGAAATATTACTATTTCATGTTTCAAATAATTTTCATTTTTATGTTCATTCCTACTTTGACTTGTACAATAAATACATCTTACTTTTTAATATTTTATAAAAATATTATTTTGTTTCAATACAAAAACCCCAACAGGTTTGAATAAATCCGTACAGTTTAGTGAAGCATTAAAATTCAACTTGACGTTAAATATAAACTGTTGGAAATTATTCTGAATCTTTTTGATTCATTTGTTGCAGCGGCGCAACATTGATAAAAACTTCGGATACGGGATTCCGATTTCATTTCTTCTGAATTTATATATAGAATAACATTGTAGTTGTTCCTTCAGATGACTGGTTATAATATTGAGAAATGTGTCTGTAACAGGAATGCTATTAGTTTTAATGGGCGTATGCCAACCTGCGGGGGAAAAATATTGGGGAATATTGATAAAATGTGATGGTTCAATAAATAATGATAGCAATCAACAATATTATCAAGAGGCGAAAAAGAAATTTTCGTAATACCTGAATATTTTTCTTGAAATAAATGTTTTTAATAACCAAGGAATTGGCAACCGAAACGAATAACGGTATCGGTAACGGTATTAATTATATTATTATTTCGGTATCGGTATCAGTAACGGTATTTAAATTATATCGGTATCAGTATGAAACGAATATATCGGTATTTATACCGGTATTAAAATTAAATGCATCAAACCTATGTAATTAATTTTTTTTATTTTAACCATAAATGAAACTGCAACAAATGTTTAACAAAATAATATTTTATTATATATGTACACTAGAGTGCTCCAAAAAAATAAAATTGCGAATTTTGACCGTCCCCCCCTCTATAATGGTTCTATGTATTGTAGAAACACGTTGTGTAAAATATTAGGATGATAGGATAACGTTAACTGGTGCCGCAACTAGAGTGGTCAAACCTGTTTTCGAATTATTCGAAAAACCGGGTTTTTTCCAATTTTCCGGTTTTTATAAAAGGACGTGTTTCAAGTTATTCGACAAACCGGGTTTTTTGCCTCGAATTATTCGACAAAATCGAATAATTTTTTTATTTATTTTAATATGCGTTTACTTTTAAGAATTAACAAGTTATACATCAAGACCAAGGCGGAATCGCAAAGTAGGTCTGGGTTGATTAACAACTCGCGGATCATTGTCATTATTTCTTAAGGCTCGTGTTCATATTATTTCATTCGACAATGTATAACGTTTCCTGCTCTACGTAGTTCACACCAACCGCGTGTCTTTTAATTTTGATAAAACAACTGAGTTAGGACTTTGACAGGAGAATTATATATATTATTTAAAAAAAAAAATATAAAATATTATTTAAAAAAAAAAAATATTATAAAATATTATTTTAAAAAATACAACTAACAACTAATTATAACTTTTGAAATCGATGTCTTCCGATCGCGATGAAATTTGCACCAATGTTAGTTCTATTGGATAGTAATTCGGACACCATTTTTCAACAAGATCGGTCAAGAACTCTCTGAGTTATAGGTGTGTGTTTTTTTTATCCATATAACTTATTACCTATTGTTCTTAGCAAAATGTGTCCCAAATAGTTTAGATAGCTATTTATGGAATCTTTCGAAAAAAAAAATTAAAAAAATTTAATAAAATATTTTTGATTTTTTTTTTTTAAATCAAAAATATTTTTGACTTTTTTTTCAAAATGGGCCCTTTTTATTTTTTTTTTTATTTTTTTTAAGAAAGCTTAGGTCTTTTCCTAAGCGACCTATATGGTCGCTTAGTGGGATGCGAGTGGGATATCAATCAAAAAAATATTTTGTAACACAAGATTTAAAATTTTTGAATTTTTTTGCAAAATCAAAAACTTTGTTGACTTTTTTTAAAAAAATGGACCCATTTTTTAATTTTTTTTTTTTTGCTCAGAAGAAAGCTTATGTGTTTTCCTTTAACACCCTTTTTGTCGCTTAGTGGGATGCGAGTGGGATATCTATAAAAAAAATTTTTTGTAACTCAAGACATACAATTTTTTATTTTTTTTTTAAAAATCAAAAACCTTTTTGACTTTTTTTTTCCAAAATGGAATCTTTTTTTATTAATTTTTTTTCTCAAAAGAAAGCTTAGGTCTTTTCCTTTAAATCCTTTTTGGTCGCTTAGTGGGATGCGAGTGGGATATCTATCAAAATAAATGTTTTGTAACTCAAGACAAAGGTTTTTAAATTTGCACTATTTTAATTTTTTTCATATTTGTGTGTAAACCTTAAAAATTAAACTTAAGCAGAGAAACTAGACACATTAGCCTTTCCGATGGTATGTAACATACCCAACTAAAATTTCATAGCCTCGATACTGTAATACCCATAATATGTTAACCTCAGGAATAAAAATCACTTTTTTTCTATGGAAATGTTGAATAATTTAATTTTGTTATTTATTTGTAATAATAATTAATTTAATATATAATAATAATAATAATAAAAAAATTAATAATTTAGTAAAATTTAATCTTAATCACAATAGATCAATTTATATAATAACTATTTTTACACTTAATTTATGAAGTTTTTAAATTTTCAAATATCCATACTTTTATCCTCCTTATTTGTCACCTTTATTAGCTGCTTTTTTTTTGTCAATCCTTTCTTGGCGTTATTAGATTCAACTACTGATTTCGCTGCTGGCTTCTTTTTTGGCTTTGGAAAGAAATCGCATTGAGTAGATGCAGAAAACTTTTTTAATTTGAGTCTTCCATCGACAAGCGGTATGAAAGCATGGTATTGAGCAGTGCCATCGATTGTTACCGCAGCATCGAATCTGCTCTTTAGTGTTTTCAATGTTTCCTCATGATCCTCTTTGCTACTAAAAACTATTTTAGTTTCTTTACAATAATTCTTTGCCCAATGGAATAAAGCAGTCGCATCTAAAATGCGATCTTGATGAGAGCACTGCAGGCTATACTTTTCTTTTGAGGTTTGCTCCAATACCATCACATGCTCAGTAGGATGAAAATGCCACTCAGCTGGCATTCCAAAATCTTTTTCATGAGCTGTAAGATTTGCGAAGCTACTTTTGTTTTTAAAATGTTGACGAGCTCCGTCCGAAACGTAGTATACCTTTTCTACTGTAAATTTTGATTTTAGATAATTTAGTATTATCTTCTGGTACTCATAAACTACAACGGTGTCATGTTTTAAATCGTCGGATATGATTGCCATACTTTTGTGTTCCAGGTTTTCTTCTTTCATGTAGTAAATAACTACTGTGAATATAGTTGCTTGGTCGTTATTGAAGTGGAATGCTTGTATGGAATCCTGAAGAACATATTTATAGTTCTCTGCGAAATCAAATGAAATAATGAATTCACCAGACTTCAAATGTGTTTTCAAGTCCTTGAAGAATGACCACTGCTCTTTGCAACGCAATGTTTTGGCCTCAGTTGTGTAAATTTTGTGAATCCAATTTTGACATCCTCGTATTCAGATTGAAATGTTGCGAATAATTCATTCAGGTTACAGAGAACCATTCTCTTCTGCATTTGAACTTTCCAAAGTTTTTCCCTTCTTTTTGTTTGGGAGTGTAAATTATTCAACATTTCCATAGAAAAAAAGTGATTTTTATTCCTGAGGTTAACATATTATGGGTATTACAGTATCGAGGCTATGAAATTTTAGTTGGGTATGTTACATACCATCGGAAAGGCTAATGTGTCTAGTTTCTCTGCGTAAGTTTAATTTTTAAGGTTTACACACAAATATGAAAAAAATTAAAATAGTGCAAATTTAAAAACCTTTGTCTTGAGTTACAAAACATTTATTTTGATAGATATCCCACTCGCATCCCACTAAGCGACAAAAAGGGTGTTAAAGGAAAACACATAAGCTTTTTTCTGAGCAAAAATTAAAAAATGGGTCCATTTTTTTTAAAAAAGTCAACAAAGTTTTTGATTTTGCAAAAAAATTCAAAAATTTTAAATCTTGAGTTACAAAAGAAAAGAGGAAAAGACCTAAGCTTTCTAAAAAAAAATATAAAAAAAAAAATAAAAAGGGCCCATTTTGAAAAAAAAAAGTCAAAAATATTTTTGATTTAAAAAAAAAAAATCAAAAATATTTTATTAAATTTTGTTTTTCGAAAGATTGCATAAATAGCTATCTAAACTATTTGGGACACATTTTGCTAAGAACAATAGAGTAACTTCGGGTATTGTGGACTATGCGTCTAATGTGGACCAGTGTCTTTTTTCAGAAACTATTGAAGGTATGATAAAACTGATTTGTCGTACATTTTACAATTTGTTTGAAACGACAATTGCACATTTGCTTTCATGAGTTATTGATATGTTGACTTTTTATTCTTGTATTGAAATTAATGCGCCTGCTCAACATTTTTTCGGCTCAAGTAAGAAACAAAATTTGGTACAGTTAATTGGTAGAATTTAATGTTTGGTTGTTTTATATAGTTAAAGTGGACACGTAGTTTTGCATATATTTGGTAAGAATTTAAGCACATTTAGATAATTAGGTAAAAATAACTTTTTACCACTGCAACCCAAGTTCGTGTAATGTGGACCACTTAAATTACTTGATTATGTACTACTGGTCCATATTACCCGACAATAACTATGTACTTTGTAAGCAATCTATCTAAGCCAAGAACGCGACTTTTTAGTTTGTATTAATAAAAATATATTGAAATTAAATTTTTTAATCATTCATGATTAGCTGGTTCATGAATTTTATGTATTAAATACTAGTCCACATTACCCTCATATAGTGGTCCATATTACCCTCCAATTTTTTTAATGCTGATTTTTGGGTTCCTTAAAATATTTTCACATAAATTTTTTATCCTTTAACGGAAAAAATTTTCAACTGCAAAAACCATTAGAGAATACATTAGCTAATTTATTGCTTCACAACTCTTTTAATATCCATATATATTGTGGCCAAAATTTAGAAAAAACAAAACGGTAGTCCACATTACCCGAAGTTACTCTAGGTAATAAGTTATATGGATAAAAAAACACCTGTTTGGCCAAAATGTCAAATTTTGACCTCCTATAACTCAGAGAGTTCTTGACCGATCTTGTTGAAAAATGGTGTCCGAATTACTATCCAATAGAACTAACATTGGTGCGATCGGAAGACATCGATTTCAAAAGTTGGTTCACTTGACGTGAAATGCCCCATATATATGAGGAGCCGCAGAACAAAAGGTACTTTTTTGAAAATTTAAAAATATTGGGAAATTGATTTTTTTCTAGAAGATTTCAACCCAAATATTACCAAAAAATCAATTTAAGTTATGTTAAATTAATTTTTAAAAGATTTAATTAGTTTTCATAAAAAAAATTATTTAAGTATAATTTATACCTCAATTCATAAAGTGAAAAAAAAAAGCCGGTTAATTTGGCATTAAATAATTACTTTTGCAATTTAATTTAAAAGAATCGAAATGTACACGTAATTGTCATTCTAATAATATATAAAAGACAAATATTGGTTAAAAAATGTTATAGTTATTACCAGGGAAACCAAAATATGCAAATGCATGTTTTTTCTGGTGAGTCTAATGAGCACATGGATAACATATTTACAAGTTTCAGAACTATTTAATTTTGGTATCGATTTGTTAGTGCATATTTTTGCATATTTTACCCTTAAATGCATATTTTTGCATATATTTGTTTTAGAGCATATTTATGTCATATTTTTGCGTTTTTAGAGCATATTTTACTGTTTAATAGCATATTTTGATTTTATCAAAAACAAGTTTTGTCTTACTTATTTTTCGCTGTTGTGTTAAAGGTTTTTACTTCCTTTGTTTAAAATTCAAAATTAAAAAAAAAAATTTTAAAAACAAATTTTTTTTTTAAATTAAAAAAAAAATTCGAAATTTTTTTTCCAAAAAATTAAAAAACTGAAAAAAATTTTGTTCAGCTAAAACTATTTAAATTTTTTATTTTGAAGTATAATTTGGTGAAGGATATATAAGATTCGGCGCAGCCGAATATAGCTCTCTTACTTGTTTTAATATAAAATTAGCACTATTTTAATAATAGCGCCATCTAAATATCAAATTTTAGTTCTAATTCAAACATAACCGTTCTAAGTGTTAAAGAAATATTGTCTTTTTAATTTGCTCCTATAACATCAGTTGATGTCGAAAGAACATTTTCTATGTATAAAAATGTTTTCAGATCCAATAGACAACGATTTTTATTTGAAAATTTAAGTCAATATTTTGTAATTTATTGCAATAATATACTAAATTGGAAAAAAAAGTGACTTTATATTTATATAAAATACCATCAAAAAATACCTCTCGAGGCCTTTTCATAACTTAAGTTCCTATTGTTTTTATGTTGTATTTATTTTTTGTTATACTTGTTTTAGTTCATGTTATTTTTGTTTATTTTATGTTACTTTACCTTTTTAGAAATGAATTCTATTGATTTTTTTTAAATAAAAGTATATTTTTTGGTTAAAAATTATATAAAAGTTTGTTTTTTTAAGAGCATATTTTTTAAATTTTAAGAGCATATTTCCGGTTTCCCTGGTTATTACAAATTCGCCAGACCATTAACGTGTTTCAGGCCACTTGAACAAGAAATTTAGGATAAAAAATTAACATATTTCGAGAAAAATTAAAATAAAAGCTAATTTTTATTTAAAATATATCAATATTTACTTGTATATGAGCTTTTGTCTTCGTAGGATATCGTTAACCTATTCGAAGGTATTACCAAAAACTCCAATTTAAAATTTTTAAAAATTTTGTTAAACAAATTTAAAAATTTTTTGATCATCACATTTGGATTTATTGAGAACATAATAGGGAATAAAAATATGAAAATACCTCATATAGTTTTTCCGTACCTGCGATTTAAATTTTGAGAAAAACTATTTTTTGGCCATATTTTGGCGAATGAGCCGAATTTCTTTACTGTTATGATTTTTAAGCAAAAGCCATTCAGAATATTATATTCCAGGTAATTCTAAATATATTCTGAAAGTTTTACTAAAATCGGAAAACGTTAAATCGTAAAGGTCAAAGGTCAATTTTTTCAATATTTGGAATTTCTCATGGAAAGATAGCGAAATGTTATATATTTTTGGGCCGATTTTGATGAAACATAAGACAAATATAACACAAATTTTAGTATTTACAAAAACAGCAGAAACATTAAAATGAACCATTAATAGCACTTGGGGTTAAAATGACCCCAAACTCCTAAAACCATAAAAAAATTGTCAATTTCAATAGTGCTGATCAAAAATAGCTTTTTATAGGAAACAAACTTAAAAATATTGTATTGTGTATTAGAAAATAGTATTCCTAAGCCATTTTGAAAAATGTTTACATTTTTGTTCAATTTTGACCACACATTTTTTAAACGGAAAAATATTGTTTTTATACCTGATTTTTGCTTTAATAACGTATTTAATATTTTATTGAGGATTTTTGAATAATAAAATTGATTTTAAACCTTTAGTGTACTTTTGATTTATTAGATTTAAAAAATAACTCGAATGATTCAGTTTATTTAATTCTGAAAAACATCAAAGTTAGCACCATCCATATTGAATGTGTTTTTCGTGATTTTAAAAGTTGAGGGTCATTTTAACCCCAAGTGCTAATAAGGGTTAATTTTAATTTTTGTGATGTTATTATACATACTAGACCTCATGTTATATTTTTCTTAAGTTTCATCAAAATTGGCCGGAAAATATATAACATTTCGCTATCTTTCCATGAGAAATTCCAAATATTGAAAAAATTGTTGACCTTTGACCTAAACGATTTAAGGGTTAACGTTTTCCGATTTTAGTAAAACTTTCAGACTATATTTAGAATTATCTGGAATATAATATTCTGAATAGCTTTTGCTTAAAAATCATAACAGTAAATAAATTTGGCTCATTAATCCAAATATGGCCAAAAAAATAGTTTTTCTCGAAAATCTCAAAATTTAAATCGCAGGTACGGAAAAACTATAGGAGGTATTTTCATACTTTTTTCATATTTTTATTCCCTATTATGTTCTCAATAAATCCCAATGTGATGATCAAAAAATTTTGAAAATTCTTTAACAAAATTTTTAAAAATTTGAAATTGGAGTTTTGAAACTGCCGTTAAAAAAATTAAATTTTTTTGGTCATACCTGCGAATAGGTTAACGATATCCTACGAAGACAAAAACTCACAAACAAGTAAATATGGATATATTTTAAGTAAAAATGTGCTTTTATTTGAATATTTCTCAAAATATGTTAATTTTGTTTCTACATTGTTCTAGTGGCCTGAGAAACGTTAATGGCCTGGCGATTTTTTAATAACTTTAACATTTTTTAATCAATTTTTGTCTTTTATATCTTATTAGAACGACAATTACGTGTACATTTTGATTCTTTTAAATTAAATTGTAAAAGTAATTATTTAATGCCAAAATTTGTAGAAAAACTGAAAAAATTGCATTTTTCCCCCCTTGTAAATGCACCTCAAAACTTCAGCGTCGTTGCGTCGCCAGTTAACGTTATCCTATCATCTTAATATTTTACACAGCGAGTTTCTACAATACATAGAACCATTCTAGAGGGGGGACGGTTTGTACCTAGAAAATTTTTATAGTCCATACAATATTGGAGCACTCTATTGTACACACAGCCTCAAAAGTGAGTAAACACCAGCGAATTTTTTGATTTTTTTAGGATCATGAAAATCATTATAGTCCGACTTAAATCTTTTTTTCACAACAGAATCTGTTATTCAACTCAATCCCCAACAAACCGAAACATTAAAATTTTAATCGATGAATAAATTTTAGGATTTTCATTATCTTAAAAAATCAAATAAATTTTGGTGTATACTCACTTTTGAGGCTCACTGTATATAACCAATAATATCTAAATTACCTTTAAATAGAAATAAAAATTAAGTTATTAATATTTTTTTGTAGAAGCTACAACCTTTTGTAAAAATTCTGTTAGGGGTCCTATTCATGTGGCAGGGAGTGTATATACAAACATAATAAAATTCCCGAAAAATAACGGGATTGTAATTTTTAAAATCCCAAATCCCAAACGGGTCATTCCATGTAGAGGAAAAACAAAATAATCGGGAATAAAATATATAGCCCTAGTGGACATACTTAATAACGAAAATAGTTTATTTGGTTAATTTTAAAACAAAAGTCTTCCGCAGACAATGCATTTTCTAAAACTATCCAAACAAAAAAATCTTATTCATACATTTATTTCGCAATACAAATATATAATCTGTTAAGGTTCTAAATTTAAAAATTTTCTTTATTAAGACCCCTTTCACACTAGGCAATTTAGTTGCGCAAGTCTCTTGTGGTTGTTGATGCCAGAGGTAATGTCGGGTTAAGGAGAAGAAAATTGTACATGCTGTTTTGTTGTTGGGCAAGAGACTTGCTCAACTAAATTGCCTAGTGTGAAAGTTGTCTAAGGAATGTTAATGAAATGAACAAACTACAGAGTAGAATAATGATACTTAATGGAAACAAGTTTCCAATTTTATTGAATTTAAGTGAGAAACATTATTTGAGTGTTACGTTGGTTGACCTTTATGAGTTTCATGCGGAAACTTTTTTAATATCCTTGAAAATGTTAATTCATCATTCTTCGTATTTTGTTTAGCGTCTACAAGGAATGTATAGGGCCGGTATGATATTAAAATAAATTAATTTGTGTGTACTAATAACGTGATCTAAATACAAAGTATTCTGTACATATGTGTGGTGGAAAAACCCTTTTTATTTCTTTATTTAGAAGCATAAAATTGTTTGTGAACAATGTTTTATGTTTTACGTCCAACTTTTTGTATAATATACTCCTTAAGTGGTTGATAATATTGATAACGTAAACTAATCATCTCGGGGAGATTTCGAATCTGTTCAAACAGATCCGAATCGGATTCAAGTACAATGATGGCGGATATTGTCATAGCTATGACTACGAAAACAAATGATGGAATGAACGCGTTGATGAAATGAAATTTACGTACACCTTTGGCACTATTGGTATATTGGTAGTCAGACGTAGGGTTGTCATTACTCTTGGAAGTCGTTGATGTGTTTAAACATGAGTTTACTGCTGTATTGTTGGATTGCTGTTGTTGAAAATATGCACTTAGTCTCTTTTCGGAATCTGTGGGTGGTACACCTTCGCTGTCGTATGTATTGAAAACTGTTGATTCGGGTGATGAGTATAATATGGAATCTTCTGACTTTAAATAATATTTTGACATCTCTGCAGTGCTACAATTATTTAGCATGTTGATGTTATCGAAATTGGTTGACGCACGCATTCGAGCCTCTTCAGATACCGGCTCAAGACTTGGCACCTGTACGCCACTGTTGCAGGATACGTCATACCCGAGATTTTGGCTAAAAACAATGTTATTTAGACTATCTGTTGCTGGCATAGTACAGTTGCTTAACGGTTCAGACATTGTTGAACGAGGTAAACTGCTATAGCCTGAATGTAAATTTAAATTTTTTAAATCGTTTGAAGCTATGTATGAATTTCTCAATAGTTTACGTATTTGCGCCAGATCGCCCTGAGGACTGGAAGGCGTTGCTGGGACACTGCTGGCTTTTCGTTTACTTGTCGATGAATTGGTCAGCTTTTGTTCACGAAGTGCATTAATACTTTCCGTAAGTATTTCACGTTCTGTTCTTCCAGTATACTTGAACTTGGTACCCCAGGAAAAAAATCCACCGCCAGAAACCACCGCTGCATGCTGGCTATTTGGAAGTCTGTAAACATTTAATGATAATATTGTTGTTGAGCATAAGTATCTACTTATGTAATTTACGGTTATTGCTTACATTTTATAATTTCGAGTACTGCGGTTGCACAGTGGGGCAGAATCAAAATTTATTGGAAATAAATCTGGCATATCAAAACGGCTTTTCTTTAAATTTTAATTCGTTTATTTTTGGATCCATAATTGATATTGCTCTGAAATCTTTTGTATGTTATTCGCAATTTAGTTGTCTAACTAACAAAAGAAAAACGAGTCCATTCGGTCCAAAAGTGCGACCTATATTTTTAAAAAAGCGGACCAAGGTATGGCAAAATTTTAAAATTTCAATTTTGAAATGCCTATAAATCGGAAATTGTAAGAGATAAATAGCACACGCAACACCTTTTTTCAAGACCTAGCGCTTTCCATATAAAAATCTTTGAAATGGGATAAAAAAATTGCACGTGTTTATAAATTTTACATGTCGAAGGTACCCTACTTTGAGCCACCATATCGCAATCGAATTCTAAACCCGATCAGACCAGCAGTTTAGAAATTACAGATTTATTTCCAAAAATGTTTGATTCTACCCCACTGTGGGTTGGTATAAAACTGCAATGCTGAAAATCTGGGTATAATCACATAATGCGTTAACAAGGGATTTTTTTAGTATTAAAAAATAATAAAGTCCTTATTCATACAAAATGTTTATATTTAAACAGCGCACAGTGGTATATAACAAAAATAGAGGGAAATAAATCTGTAACTTCTTAAATATTTTCCGATTTTCTCCATTTTTAATATGTTAAACGGAAAAATAATTGTTTAAAAAGCATGACCGACTTCAAAGTTATATGCACTTTAATTTAAAAAAAAATTTAAAAAATGATTTTTTTTTAGTTTTTGGGAAAAAAGTACTTTTATTCTTTTAAGTTATCTAAAAATTTTAAAGATGATGTATAGTGTTTATAAAAAAACGACTTTTTAAAAAACCGGTTTGTCGGTTAACCGACATCGAAAAAACCGGTTAAACCGGTTAACCGTCATGTATGTGTAGAAAACATAAAATGTCCAATAAAGTATATACAGCTTCAAAATTTGCAATTTTGAGTAGTCAGGAATTGTTAATATTAAATAACTATAAATATAAAAAAGTGCTAAGTCCATTTATTTTGTAAAAATTTCAAAATTATTATCTCAGTCAAATGAGTATAAATATGTTACTAAATATATAATACTTGTTTAAATTATTGGTTTATTCATTGAATTTCAATCCAAAAATGTAAATAATTTTTTTAATTAAATATTTCATAATTTTGAAATCTATTATCACCTCGACTTTCTGATATGAAACATAAAATGTTACAAGTCCCAAAAAAAGACCTATAAGATGTAAACGCACTTCCTCTTAGCTGTGATTATTTGTCATTATAAAAAAATTGGTTTTTATTTTTTAATTTTCAATAGAAAAATCTATATAACTGTAAAATTTCATTACAAAAAAATAAAAGTTTAATTTCAACTAGCATAACCCGGGCACTTCGCTACCCCTACCCCTACCCTAGTAAAATTAAAAAATATGAATGATTTCTAATACAACCTAACTACGTACAATTGTAAGAAAATAACACATGTAAAATATAACTAACTAATTTGGTATGGGAGATACCACTCCACTGTTCTGATCCCACCCATTTTTAAAACTTTTGTGTAAAAAAATAACTCATATCAAGCTTTACTTTAACTTTCCTTTATAATGGAGGGGTCATCCTACTACGCCGATCACGCTTAGCTAAACTTCGTACAGGGATCAGGAATAAATTCGTTTTTGGCTAACCTCCGTAGAATGGTAATAAATTGATTCATACGGAGTTTAAATATTTTTAGAATTATAGTTCTCGAGATATTCAAAATTAATTATTTGCATTGTGCCACGACAACTACTACAATCCCGACAATTTTCAGACAATCTCTGTAAAATGGTAAGAGAGCTATGCGGACAAACTTTGAATAACCTTCCAATTATTACTTTGTATGGAAGGTGACTCACCTCCTTTTCCGACCTCTCCCATTTTGGTTCCCCAGATATTCGAAATCAATATTTACTCTGTATGGGAGGTGCTACTCCCTCTAATCCAATTCCGTCTATATTCAGATAAACTCCGCACAGTAATAAGAAATTAATTAAAGAAATACTTTTACAATTATAGTTCTACAGATATTCGAAATTAATTATTTACTTTGTATAGGGCCACGTTCACTATTTCAATCCCGAACAATTTCAGCGAAACTATGCAAAATTATAATGAGCCATTTAACTAAGTTTGGAGAATCTTGCAATTATAGTTCACAAAATATTTATAAATAACTATTTAATTTGTATGGGAGGTGGCTCACCATTTGTTCCAACCCGTCCCATTTTTTATTAAACTTCATGCCGTGATAAGAAATTGATTCGTATGAAGTATTTACCCCCATATGCATTAACAGTTTTTAAATTTGTCAAATGTTTATAAAACAAATTTTGAATGGAAATTTTGTTTTATAAACCTTTGAAAAATTTAAAAATTGTTTATGCATATGGGTGTTAGAAAACAAACAAAAAAAAACACCTTCAAAATATAGTTTTTTAATTGACTTTGAATTACTAAAGTCTTCTTCTTTGTTTTCTATAACAACTCTCACTTTAAACAGAGCGAAATCAATACTGTTTATTTGTTACTCTTATTTATTTACAACAACAAATTGGACAAACATGCATTGTTTTGTTTACATTTTAGCTTAAGGTTCACATGTACACGTTTTTGCATATGTATTAGTAACATCTTTAAACGCTTATAACTCCTAAAAACCTGAACCGATTTCAATAAAATATATATTCTGCACTTCTGTGAAGAAATCCCTTTAAAATGGTATATTTTTTACCATAATTGAATGTATAATGAGAGCGTAAAAGGGGTCTAAAGAAATCGACTTGCCTATTAATATTATGATTTGAAATTTGTGTATCTTTGCAAAAATTCAACAAAAAGCTTTTTTTGACATATTTTCCAAAAAAGTATTCCATGAATTTTTTAATTATCAAAAGTTATATATATTTTTGAAAAATGTCTACCTTATGTTTTTTACTTGGCAAATTAATTATTGAAAGCTTAACAACTCGAAGAGAATTTACTTAACATAGAAATTCATAAAAAAAAGTCTGTTGCTATAAAAAACCTCGTCTTAGATATCAATTATCTCGACGAGGAGATTCCTTATGTGTAATACCCGAGGTGTCCTACTTTGGGACCCCTGGCCGCGCATTGGTGGGCCCATGAGATCCAAAACTTAAACTCGACAACACATCTTCTTTGCGCATGTTAAATTTCATAGAAATTGGACTAAGCGTTTAGAAGTTACAGATTTATTTCCCTCTTCTTTATTTCTATACCACTGTGCAACGTTTTAAAATTTAAATTTTATATGAAAATTTTGCTTTAAAATATTGTTTAAATTTAAAATTCTTTTATGAATATGGGGGTAAAAATCTACATGAAAAGGAAAATTTAAGAACAAATTCCATTGGGAAATTTTATAATATAATACTATTTTTACCTTGTTTGATTCATAAAAGCGGCCGAAATATGTGGATTTTTTTATACAATTTTAAAGGCTTAAGAATTGCCGTTAAAAAGTTTATTAAGGATATATCTTATAACAAAAGCCAAAAAGAATTAGGTCAATACCTAATTGCCGCGAAAAATGTCTTAGAAATTATTTTTTTTATTCGATTCGAAATTTTCATAAGAAATTTTCAACAAAACTAAATGATATCACAGAGAATACACATATACCACTAATTAGGAACTTTCTAAGGTTAAATAAAAAATTGAGTAGGGAAAAGGAGGCGGTGTTGTTAGCTCTTCAAATTTCTCCAAAAAATGTCTCTTATTATGAAAAAAGGAGGCATTATATTAAAAATTTTAAATTTCCGAGTTTTACCAAGAATTTTTTAATTTTTTTTCTTTACAAACCATCTCCTGAAAATTTCGAATCGAATAAAAATAAATCAGCCAAATCGCTCCAGCCGTTCTCACATGATGCGATTACATACATGGACCATTTATTTAATTTTTACTAAATATTTTTTTTTTATTTTTACTATATATTTGTTTTGAATCATCATAAGTTAAACAAGTTTTTGAAATAAATAAAAGAATTTAACCCTCCGTTAGTCGCAATCGTTATCAATCGAGACTAGTCGCAATGTATCAAATTGATATCAATAAAAGAAAGGCGCGTTTGAAAATAATCTCTTCACTTTTTATTTCGTAAACATAAAAACAACATTAAATTCAAAGTATTTAAAAGAATAATAAAAATAAAACTGCATTAAAAATATATCTGTATCAAAAATAGCTTAAAACAATAAAACAATGTTTAAAAAAATTTACAATAAACAAATGTTTGCCTGTATCAACCAGATCAGTAGCGACTAACGGAGGGTTAAATGTAATTTAGTTAATGGTTACGTCTTTTTGTCAATTATTTGCCATGTGAGAATCTACTTTAATTATAAAATAAAATTATTAATTTTCCACGCTTTCAAAATTCCATAATAAATTTGTTTTACACCAAGTGTCACACTAATCCAACCAGCACTCCTCGAAATTAAAATAAATAAACAGCTTAACCTTCGCTTTACCAATACCACATCGTTTTTATTGGTTTAATATTTTTTTAATTTTGTTTCGGTTTAAATGAAATTTGTACTCACTGAACAAATTTTAGAGTTCTATAGAATTTAATAGAAACATTTTAAACTTTTTATAAAGTTTTTTCAATTTTTTAAAATTTCGTTCGTCGCATATATTTATAGACGTGTAGTGTCACCCGGGTGGGTATTGGTAAACCATGAACATAAAAAACCTTTGGTAAAGCGAAGGTTAACTTAAATACATAAGGATTAATGTACATAGTACATATCGTCACCTTAAATGCAAACGGACGTAACTACACAAAAAATGGAAATTCATTTTTTGGTTGATTACACTGTACTAGTTGAAAAAACTGTCAAGCTGGGCACCAGAGAAGCAAGCCGATTAAAAAATACAACAGTATTCCTACTTTTTATAAATACCCAAATATCCTACTTTAAATAAAAATATTTTTATTTATTAAAAATTAATTACAAAACAAATAAATCAAAAACAAGTTATTTCTTTTAGAAAAAAATATGACTTTTATGAAAAAAGTAATAACTGTTACGGTTCTGACAATAATAGATGTGTTCAGATTTTATATGTATATCTTAATTAAGTTTCACACAAAACAGTAAGCCTTATCATGTAAGGCGTAGTCGTTTTACGACAACGACAGTTTCGTACTAGATTAAAGAACTTATTCAACCTGTTTCATTAATCTAGTACGAAACTGTCGTTGTCGTAAAACGACAAGGTTGATAAGGCTGAGTAAAAACAAGATAAATGCATATACACTGAATTAATTAAGTCTCCGTACAGACATACTCATAATATAAACTAGCTATTTATGGTCACTTTTCAATACATATTTAAACCTTTTTTTAATTCATTTTATAAAAAATCTTATAAACTAGAAATCAACATAAAAAACTACAAACATTTTCATTAAAAACATAAAAATTTACATAAATTCAATAATTGTACGAAAAGTATCACCAAAAAAGTCTCCGTACAGTTAACTATTTTAAGGCAAGGAATCCCAATATTAAACTTAATTGCATTTAATATGTCGTAGGTCCTCCATTCTGAGCAATTGCAGCATTTTAATGGCTGTACATGGAATGGACCAGCTTTGTTGTTGTCAGGGAATCTATTTAATACCACTCTTCCATTATAACGGCTCTTAGCTGATCTTTACTCGTTATATTGTGCTGCCGAATCTTTCTTTCCAAGTGATCCCATAGATGCTCAATCGAGTTGAGGTCAGGTGACTGAGCTGAGCGATTTAAGTGCTTAGGAACATTATAAATAAGTCATTCCTTAACTAATCTAGATGTGTGCTTGGGATCGTTGTCTTGTTGGAAGCAATACAAACGTCCCAAGCCTAATTTTTCAGAACTTTGTTTTAAGTTTTCTTTTAATATATTAAGGAATTTATCCATCGTGTTTTCATCAAAAATAAGATTTCCCACCCCAGATGAAGCCATCCAAACCCAAACAATAACGTTACCTCATCCATGCTTTACGGTTAGCGTCAAATGCTTCGGATTCATTTCAGTATTTGGCTTTCTCCATAACATTTCTCTTCCATCAGAACCAAAAACATACAATTTACATTCTTAAACTAAATGAATATAATGGTCGAGTAAGCCGTAAGAAGCCCGTTACGCGTAATTCAATCTCTTTTTCATGTTCACTTTTCGAACAAGGGGCTTCTTATGGCTTACTCGACCATTGTATCCATTTAGTTTAAGAGCGTTTCTTACAGTTTAGGGGTTTACCGTTAATTCATCACTAGTTTTTAAGTTTCCTTCAATTACACATGCGTCAATTTTTGGATTACCTTCTACAAATCGTACAATACTTCTCTCTAAGTGGTGCTCTATTTTTCTTGGATGGTCATTTCTTTGTTTATTTGCCATTGCAAACCGGAACAATGCATTGTTCCGGTTTTTTTGACCTGTTGAATAACGTACTGAATAGAAGTGCGTGGTCTTTTTACAATATCCTTGATTTCGGTTAGATTTTTTCCTTCATTTTGCAAGTTAATAATAACTTTCTTTCTATCCATTAAAATTTGCTTATTTTTGGATTCCCTGACAACAACAAAGCTGGTCCATTCCATGCACAGCCATTAAAATGAATGAATTAAATGCAATTAAGTTTAATATTGTGATTCCTTGCCTTAAAATAGTTAACTGTACGGAGACTTTTTTTGGTGATACTTTTCGTACAATTATTGAATTTATGTAAATTTTTATGTTTTTAAAGAAAATGTTTGTATTTTTTTATGTTGATTTCTAGTTTATAAGATTTTTTATAAAATGAATTAAAAAAAGGTTTAAATATGTATTGAAAAGTGACCATAAATAGCTAGTTTATATTATGAGTATGTCTGTACGGAGACTTAATTGATTCAGTGTATTTGGTAACGCTGCCGCTAATTCAATTAAATACCGATTTTCGTTAGTATTCACTGATATTAAAAAAATAATTGAATAATAACCCCCATATGCATAAACAATTTTTAAATTTATCAAAGGTTTATAAAACAAAATTTCCGTACAAAATTTGATTCATATGGGGGTAAATTTGTAACTTAATATTAAATATGGGCTAGCAATTGAGCCGCCAACCAGCCGAGTAAGTCGGCGGCGGAGTGGCTTGTTGAAAAAAATCGGCT
Source organism: Calliphora vicina (assembly GCF_958450345.1). NCBI lineage: Eukaryota > Metazoa > Arthropoda > Insecta > Diptera > Calliphoridae > Calliphora > Calliphora vicina. The sequence continues at coordinate 73,889,059 of NC_088781.1, forward strand.
GAGCGGCTAGCCGTCAGCCGCGCCGACACGGCTTGCTTCTCTGCTGGGCACCCGGTAGGTTAAACTAATTCGGGTACGCTGAATTCAGTGGTGCTAACCGTTATTTTAGGTTAGCTTGTATTTTCCAGATATACCGTTATTTCGAAAATGGAGGAGGCTGCATAACATATTCGCGTAACTCAAAAACGGTTTAGTTTATTGTAAAAAAATTAAAAAATCGAAATTCCGCAATAAAATTTCCTTTAAGAAAGGCTTAACACGTTTTTAATTTTCGCAGTCGTTTTAGAAATAATCTTTTTAAATTTCGAAATTTTTATTTTTTAAATCGTCATGAAAAATTGGAAAATGAAGCTACGCTATTAATTTTTTCTACGCATATAGCAAATAAAGTTATAAATGATTAAAATCTATTCCGCAATAAAATTTCCTTTAAGAAAGGCTTAACACGTTTTTAATTTTCGCAGTCGTTTTAGAAATAATCTTTTTAAATTTCGAAATTTTTATTTTTTAAATCGTCATGAAAAATTGGAAAATGAAGCTACGCTATTAATTTTTTCTACGCATATAGCAAATAAAGTTCTAAATGATTAAAATCTGTTTACAACTTTGTTTTTATAAACAAAAAATCATGCAAATCGTCACCTAAAATGCAAAACAACGTATCAAAAAATTCGAAATTGATTTTATTATTGATTACGATTCACTACATCATATTACATATATGTACACAATTTTGAACTTTTATTATCAAAAATAAGAAAGTTATAACCAAAATTGAAACTAAATTATCATCAAGTATGTGATTTTCTTAAACAAAATAACGTATACGCTTTTAGTAATTAATTAATAAATTGTTTTCACCTTATTTTAGGTAGTATCCTATTTTTTTTTTAATAAATTTGTTGCAATTAAATATTTTTTGCAGTCTTTATGAAAATTTAAAATTAGTTTAAAAAAGTAGTTGTTAGTAATTAAAATAAAAAAAAAAATAAAAAATTTAAAAATGTATATATCAACAGATTTTATTTAAAATAAAAAAAATATTTTTATTTAAGTTTTTATTTTTTCTTGTTTTTTATTTCATTTTCATTTATTTATTGTATCTTCATTATTTAATGAACTAACAGTAAGTGGTACAAATCTTATATCTAATAATTATTATTTAATAAGTCCAGCCAGTACCTGACGAAAAGTTTTGTATTCATGGTTGTTTTGGTTAAATTGGCATTCTTCCTTCTAGATTAGGTCTGCTGTGTCCCTCCTTCTTAATGGAGTGTGGCCACGGTTAACTAATATGTTGCGGTCCAATGGCTTTGGGTGAATTTCAAGCTTTTTTAAATTTTTTTCTGCATTCTTCGTGATCTCAGTTTTTACAAGGGACACGTTTAGATCTTTGTGTATATTCGCATTTTTTATATACCAGGGAGCAACTGTGATCATTCTTAGAAACTTGTTTTGGCGTCTTTGGATCTTTTCTACATTTGACGCTGAGGCCGTGCCCCATAACTGTATGCCATAACACCATATCGGTTTTATGATCATGTTAAAAAGTAGAAGTTTACAATCTAAACTAAGCGTAGAGTTTCTGCCAATAAGCCAATTAATTTGAATTGATTTCAATTTCATTTGAGTCAACTTTGCATCTATATGACTTTTCCATGTAAGGCGACGATCGAGATGTATTCCGAGGTATTTCACTTCCGATTGTTGAATTATTGTTTGGTTATTGATATGAATAGGGGGGCATGATTCTCTACGCAATGTAAATGTTATGTGTGTACATTTTTGCTCGTTGACTTTAATTTTCCATTGTTTTAACCATTTTTCTAATTCAATTATGTGGTTTTGTAAGTAACGAGACGCTTCTTGAGGGTTTTCATGAATGCTTAGAATAGCAGTATCATCAGCAAATGTTGATGCATGAGTGCGATTGTTAGTTGGCATATCAGACGAATATATCAAATATAAAAAAGGTCCCAGGATACTGCCTTGGGGGACTCCAGCTTCAATGGGTTGTGCAGTACTTAAAAAGTTTCCCTCTTTAACCTTAAAAGTTCGACCAGTTAAATAGCTTTCCAACAGCATATGTGTGTTTGCGGGTAAATTTTGACTTAATTTTTATATTAATCCAGCATGCCATACCTTATCAAACGCTTGAGAGATGTCGACGAAGAGTGCGGAACAGTATTTCTTTTCTTCAAACGCTTTTCTCACCATATTTACAAGTCTATGGGTTTGTTCGATAGTACTGTGTTTTCTTCTAAATCCAAATTGATGATTCGGAATACAATTGTTTTCAGTTAACATCGGGTACAACTTGTTCATAAGTATCTTCCCAAATAGCTTTGATATATTAGACAATAGGCTGATGGGTTTGTATGATTCTACTTTTGTGTGATCTTTTCCCGGCTTGGGTATCATGGTAACCAGTGAAACCTTCCATTCTGGAGGATAATATTCAAGTCGTAATATAGCATTAAAAATAAAAAGAATTATTTTTATTGCTATCCGGGGTAGCTCCATAAGCATCTTGTTGATGATCTTGTCCATACCAGGCGCTTTCTTGGGATTTAAATCAACAATAGCATTTTCGATCTCTCGAATCTCAAAACGTACGGCTGCTCCAAAATGGGGTACAACAGGTGGCAACTCAATTGCTTCGTTTGATGTGTTCGGTGTAAATACTTTTTTTAAATGATTAACAAATATATTCCCTTTTTATACCCTTCACCTTCGTGAGAAGGATATATATAAGTTTGTCATTCCGTTTGTAATTTCTACATTTTTCATTTTTGACCCTATAAAGTATATATATTCTGGATCCTTATAGAAAGCGGAGTCGATTAAGCCATGTCCGCCTGTCTGTCTGTTGAAATCAATTTTCTGAAGACCCCAGATATCTTCGGGATCCAAATCTTCAATAATTCTGTCAGATATGCTTTCGAGAAGTTTGCTATTTAAAATCAGCAAAATCGGTCCATAAGTAACGGAGATATGAGCAAAAAACCGGGACAACCTCGATTTTTGACCTATTTTTGATTATATCTGGATTACTAAGTCATTAACAGGGAAACCAAAATATGCAAATGCATGTTTTTTCTGGTGAGTCGAATGAGCACATGGATAAGATATTTACACGTTTCAGAACTATTGAAGAATTTTGGCATCGATTTGTTAGTGCATATTTTTGCATATTTTACCCTTAAATACATATTTTTGCATATATTTGTTTTAAGAGCATATTTATGTCATATTTTGCGTTTTTAGAGCATATTTTACTGTTTAATAGCATATTTTGAGTTTATCAAAAACAAATTTTGTCTTACTTATTTTTCGCTGTTGTGTTACAGGTTTTTACTTCCTTTGTTTAAAATTCATTTTAAACAATTTTGCTTTTCAGCAAAAAAAAAATTTAAAAAACAGAAATTTTTTTTAAAATTTAAAACAATTCGAAAAATTTTTTTATTCAAAAAATGAAAAAACTGAAAAAAAATTTTTGTTCACCTAAAAATATTTAAATTTTTTATTTTGAAGTATAATTAGGTGAAGGGTATATAAGATTCGGCACAGCCGAATATAGCTCTCTTACTTGTTTTAATATAAAATAAGCACTATTTTAATAATAGCTCCATCTAAATATCAAATTTTAGTTCTAATTCAAACTTAACCGTTCTAAGTGTTAAAGAAATGTTGTCTTTTAAATTTGCTCCTGTAACATCAGTTGATGTCGAAAGAACATTTTCTATATTTAAAAATGTTTTCAGATCCAATAGACAACGATTTTTATTTGAAAATTTAAGTAAATTTTTTTTGGTTAAAAATTATGTAAAAGTTTGTTTTTTTAAGAGCATATTTTTTAAATTTTAAGAGCATATTTTAAAGTTTTTACTGCATATTTAAAGCGCCTAAAACGCTTTTTTTAGAGCATATTTCCGGTTTCCCTGGTCATTAATATAGACAATATGGATATCTAATGATAGATATTTCAAAGTCCATTGCAACGATGTAGATAATCAAAAAATCGAAATCGGGAAAAATATTTTTTAACCCGAATTTTTTTTTCATCAACAAATTTTTTTTGTAATTTTTTTTTCAAAAAAAAAAAATTTGGAAAAAACTTTTTTTTAAAAAAAATTTAAAAAAAAAAAATTTGGAAAAACAATTAAAAAAAAATTTAAATTTTGTTTACCTAAAAATATTTAAACAAATTTATTTTAAAGTATAATTTGGTGAAGGGTATATAAGATTCGGCATAGCCGAATTAGCTCTCTTACTTGTTCAGTATCATTTCTTGCCCAACCACCACTTGCATTTCTCAAGGGGGACTTACATATGACAGGTCTTTTAAGACTTTTTGTTGCTCGCCATAATGAGTATTCCGATTTCCAGGCTTTCTAAATATTTATTCAATGATTCCATTTTTCGAAATTCCAAGAGCTTTTATACAATCTTCTTTTTTCATTTAAGAGCCGTTCGACATCAGCAGAATTAATTCTATTATATCTGATTTGCCGGGGGGTTTGGGTAGCAGTTTGAGATTTTTATCGAAATTGATAAGAGAGTGATCGATGTTTTCTGGTGTTCTTAGCGGTATGTTTTCCGAGCAATGTGTACTGAGGTATTTTTTATATTTGAGCCAATTTATTCTTGTGCCTGCCATCGCTGAATTAACAGTCGGGGATACAATTTCTAGGGGGCTCAATAAAGTAACAAAAGTGGGTGAGTGATCTGAAGATAGTTCCAGCGAGGATTCAATTTGAATCATTTCGCTAGGGATATTTTTCATCACGCTAAAATCAATAACATCCGGTATTTTTCGTGGGTCAGTAGGCCAGTATGTATGTTGGCCGCTCGAAAACACATTCAAACCCATTTTAGAAATTGTATCGAACCAAACACTACCTTTAGGGGTAATCAGTCGTGATCCCCAGAATGTACGTTTATTTATTTCAGAAAACAACAATTCAAAAATACGTAAGCCACATATCTTAAAGTGAGCTTTGAAAAAATTAAGTTTTTTATATAAAATAATGTCATTGTAATTCAGATTTGAAAATTTGCTTTCAATATCTCAAGTAGTTTTCATTTTATATCGTTTTTTGCTTCTCCTATAAACTTATGAAAAGTGATGTTACGTTATTTTGCATTTTAGGTGACGAAAAAGTGAGCTATCTTAAAGTGAGCTTTGAAAAAATTAGTTTTTTATATAAAATAATGTCATTGTAATTCAGATTTGAAAATTTGCTTTCAATATCTCAAGTAGTTTTCATTTTATATCGTTTTTTGCTTCTCCTATAAACTTATGAAAAGTGATGTTACGTTATTTTGCATTTTAGGTGACGAAATATACCCTAATAACATTTTAACATTTTTTCCCACATTTTTACAAAAAGTCTTCTATAAATCTATTAATACTTAAAAATTGTATAAAAAAAATCAACAACAAACATAAAAGTTACAGAATCTTGCCGTTTTGTATAAATGGCACTGCATTGCCGACAATACTAAACATAGAAAACAGTGCACGATAGAGTAGAGCGACATTTCCATACCTGTGATTTAATTACTATGACTGAAAAATCACTGATAACAACTGTTACTGAATATAGCAAGTAACAGATACATTTAAGTCGTTCTTTCATATTTTTCAACATACATATGGGGCATTTCACGTCAAGTGAACCAACTTTTGAAATCGATGTCTTCCGATCGCGATGAAATTTGCACCAATGTTAGTTCATTGGATAGTAATTCGGACACCATTTTTCAACAAGATCGGTTAAGAACTCTATGAGTTATAGGAGGTCGAAATTTGACATTTTGGCCAAACAGGTGTTTTTTTTTATCCATATAACTTATTACCTATTGTTCTTAGCAAAATGTGTCCCAAATAGTTTAGATAGCTATTTATGCAATCTTTCGAAAAAAAAAATTAAAAAAATTTAATAAAATATTTTTGATTTTTTTTTTTTAAATCAAAAATATTTTTGACTTTTTTTTCAAAATGCGCCCTTTTTTATTTTTTTTAAGAAAGCTTAGGTCTTTTCCTAAGCGACCTATATGGTCGCTTAGTGGGATGCGAGTAGGATATCTATCAAAAAAATATTTTGTAACTCAAGATTTAAAATTTTTGATTTTTTTTGCAAAATCAAAAACTTTGTTGACTTTTTTTTAAAAAAAATGGACCCATTTTTTAATTTTTTTTTTGCTCAGAAGAAAGCTTATGTGTTTTCCTTTAACACCCTTTTTGTCGCTTAGTGGGATGCGAGTGGGATATCTATAAAAAAAATGTTTTGTAACTCAAGACATACAATTTTTTACTTTTTTTTGAAAAATCAAAAACCTTTTTGACTTTTTTTTTCCAAAATGGACTCTTTTTTTATTAATTTTTTTTTTCTCAAAAGAAAGCTTAGGTCTTTTCCTTTAAAACCTTTTTGGTCGCTTAGTGGGATGCGAGTGGGATATCTATCAAAATAAATGTTTTGTAACTCAAGACAAATGTTTTTAAATTGATTTTTTTCATATTTGTGTGTAAGTGTTTCTAAAACCTTAAAAATAAAAACCACAACAACTGACCGATAATAACCACTGGAGGGGTGCAATATGAGGCCGACCGCTATTAATTTTCCACCCCCAAAATTTGTCTGAGTTTTGTATCTTGCGGCTTTTTTAGTCAATCCTAGAGGTAGTTTTCAGCGCACGTGATTTTCATTGTTAAAATATCAGGTGCCCCAGAAACAAATTTTTGGAATCAAGTGGAAATATTTTATGGCCCTTCTCCGAAGTACCAGTTTATTTATTATTTTATGACATTTGACTTTAAGAAGTGGGTGGAGAGGTAGAAGTTGACAGGTAGGTTATTTATATGGTGATTTATTTTTATTATTATTTGTAACATTTGGTTAAACTAGGTACTTTAGTATGTAAGCCCTTCTTGACCCTAATAAAAGATTTTAGACTCATTCATTAAAACGTACTACCTATATGATCTTAAAAAACTATTTATTGTCATTCTGAAGACATACGGAAATCAGTTTTTTAGAAACAGCGTTAACCTTTAACTTATGAGGTGGTGGTAAATTTTACACCCTCTCTTCATTTTTTTAAAATTTTATCAAAAAGGCTTGCGAAATAAAGTGCCTGGATTTTTGTTTCAAAATTGTTGTATCTTATTGTTAAAAAGCTAATATTAACGAAAAAATATTTTTTAAAGTAAAATTTTTTGCAAAAATTATAAGGTGTAAAATTTACACCACATCTGTGACTATGTCAAAAATTTTCACGTCATAAGTTAAAGGTTAAAGTTAAGACGTGTGTTATTTACATAAATACTTACAAAATTCAAAATGTCTACGACTTCTAAAAAGGCTAAGGTTGAAAATGAAATTTATTCGTCTTTTTGTTTTAATCCCTTTAACAAAATGAAGCACAGATCATCAGATATGCGAAATATTTCCGACGGCTTATTAAAAAAATTCCCTACGCTGTCAAAACGATTGAAAATTTGTGGATCATGCAGGAAAGAGCTCGGAAAGTTGAACGAATTACCGAATTTGAATAGTAATGAGCCTTGCGTTGAAGTTATTCCAGATGAAGACAAAAGTAATTCCGAGAATGAAGACAGAACTGTTGATGATGATGGTTATTCTAACTTTTCGAATTCAACGAATGAGTGTCGAAACCAATACCATAAGGATGCAGTAGAAGTTCTTGAACAAATAAAAGAGAAATACAAAACGTCACAGAGTGAAGCTGAAAGAATTCAACTTCTCACGCTTGCTCCAAGAACATAGAGTTCTGCTAAAACAATGACTGAGTTTGGAACGTCTCAACGAAAAGCAAGAATTGCTAAACAATTGGTTGCTGAGCATGGGATTCTCACACTCCCAAACAAAAAGAAGGGAAAACTTTGGAGTGCGATACTAAATCTCTAATAACTCAGTTTTATCAGCGAGATGATATGAGTCGCCTGATGCCAGGGATGAAAGACTGGATGTCTGTACGAATCGATGGCAAGAAAGTTCAAATGCAGAAGAGAATGGTTCTCTGTAACCTGATAAATTATTCGCAACATTTCAATCTGAATACGAGGATGTCAAAATTGGATTCACAAAATTTACACAACTGAGGACAAAACATTGCGTTTTGGCAGGAAGCAGCGGAACTCACACAGTATGTGTTTGTATTTACCATGAAAATGTTAAATTGATGTTGAAGGAAATCAACTTAAATTACTTAAAAGATGATTCATCAGAAGATTTACACCATTACCGCGATTGCCTTAAATTGACTATGTGCCCTAATGCTACAACTTCTTGCCACTTAGGTGAATGTTTGAATTGCCCGGAAACCACATCCATCAAAGAAAATTTAATCAACTCTTTTGATCGAGAATGTATTGAGGAGTTAAAATTTGAATCTTGGCTTCAGACTGAAAGATGCACACTGAAAACCATAATTTTAAATGTGGATGATTTTGTGGAAGAACTGTGTAGAGGATTGCTAAATTTGAGAACCCATGACTTTTTAGTCAAAGAGCAGTGGTCATTCTTCAAGGACTTGAAAACACATTTGAAGTCTGGTGAATTCATTATTTCATTTGATTTCGCAGAGAACTATAAATATGTTCTTCAGGATTCCATACAAGCATTCCACTTCAATAACGACCAAGCAACTATATTCACAGTAGTTATTTACTACATGAAAGAAGAAAACCTGGAACACAAAAGTATGGCAATCATATCCGACGATTTAAAACATGACACCGTTGCAGTTTATGAGTACCAGAAGATAATACTAAATTATCTAAAATAAAAATTTACAGTAGAAAAGGTATACTACGTTTCGGACGGAGCTCGTCAACATTTTAAAAACAAAAGTAGCTTCGCAAATCTTACAGCTCATGAAAAAGATTTTGGAATGCCAGCTGAGTGGCATTTTCATCCTACTGAGCATGTGATGGTATTGGAGCAAACCTCAAAAGAAAAGTATAGCCTGCAGTGCTCTCATCAAGATCGCATTTTAGATGCGACTGCTTTATTCCATTGGGCAAAGAATTATTGTAAAGAAACTAAAATAGTTTTTAGTAGCAAAGAGGATCATGAGGAAACATTGAAAACACTAAAGAGCAGATTCGATGCTGCGGTAACAATCGATGGCACTGCTCAATACCATGCTTTCATACCGCTTGTCGATGGAAGACTCAAATTAAAAAAGTTTTCTGCATCTACTCAATGCGATTTCTTTCCAAAGCCAAAAAAGAAGACAGCAGCGAAATCAGTAGCTGAATCTAATAACGCCAAGAAAGGATTGACAAAAAAAAGCAGCTAATAAAGGTGACAAATAAGGAGGATAAAAGTATGGATATTTGAAAATTTAATAACTTCATAAATTAAGTGTAAAAATAGTTATTATATAAATTGATCTATTGTGATTAAGATTAAATTTTACTAAATTATTCATCTTTTTATTATTATTATTATTATATATTAAATTAATTATTATTACAAATAAATAACAAAATTAAATTATTCAACATTTCCATAGAAAAAAAGTGATTTTTATTCCTGAGGTTAACATATTATGGGTATTACAGTATCGAGGCTATGAAATTTTAGTTGGGTATGTTACATACCATCGGAAAGGCTAATGTGTCTAGTTTCTCTGCGTAAGTTTAATTTTTAAGGTTTACACACAAATATGAAAAAAATTAAATTTTGTATTTATATTTATTAAAATTAAAAAATCAGTAGTGCTTTTATAAAAAACTAAAAAAACTTTTCTAAAGTATTAATATAACATTTTTAAGAGAATATAAGGTACAAAGTTTCTTTTAAGACATAAATTAAATTTGAAGCAAATTTGTAAAACCTTTGTCAATATTTCGTAAAAATATAAGTAAGTCTTTAATATCTTTTTTTTATCGGTGGAAACAGTCGGCTGTGCCAAAACCTGTAATTTATGTGCTAAAATATCTTTTGGAGTTTTAAAGCATCTTTTTGACGCTGGTTTTATCAACGTTACTTTCCAAAACTTTTATATCTACATGAATTTTTAAATTGAATGTTTAATTCGTCGGTTTTTTGATATAATATAACTTTAATTTTAGGAAATGGGACATTTCGATATTCCATTTTATTTGCAACCAGCGAATAGGAGTAGAAATCATTTGGAAGCATCCTTAAAACTTTGAATTTTGTTTTATTAGTAGGCATATTTTCAAGTAGTTTGATGAGATGGAGAGGACTGTGGATCTCCATATTATTTAAATATCTGTCTATTACTCCATCAAAGTGTGAAAGAGTATTCCAAAAACCTAAAAATAATATTTACCTATTTGCAAAACAGTCGTGATCTGCTACGTTAAATGAACATTCTGATAGTGATTTTATAGGTAGTAAATCTTCATCAAACATCCTAAATGGCATAGAAATATTACAAAATGTCAGACAAACAATTAAATTCTACTTACTGAATAATTTCTTCGGACAAAAACGGTGCTGGAGAGTCCCCACCAGCACTGTACAGAAATGTCAAAACTGAAAAGCAAAAACTTAACTGTGTGGACACGAATGCAGTTTCAAAAGAGAATTTAAAAATGTTTTGCAGCAAATGTTCCACAGTGTGGACCGGGACTGATGAAAATTATTTTTTTTACTTCAGCGCTCAAATTATTTATGAATTGTTGATGTTTATGTACAAAATTCTCACTAAATTTATAAGATGGTGTTACCAAACCAGCACATATTTTATATGTATACAAAAACTGTCAAAGCTGTAAGCTGAAAAATAACACTCAGGGTAATGGATCTGTCAAAATCCATATACAAATGATGTAAACAAGAGTTTAAAAACACCTTGTTATGTATGCTTTGATCTACGTTTTTGTTATGGCAGTGAAGGAAAGCAATAGTGATTAATTTGTTTTAAATTTTTTTATGAAAATTGTGGTCTATACGCCAAACAGTGGCGTATGGAGCAAAACAAAATTTATTTAGTCTTAAAATTGTGGATATAGACCAAAGATAACACCCGATATCTCGGAAATCGTACCAAATATTGAAAAATGGGTTTCGGAATCGGAAAGAGGATGTCCAAATTATATACAATCCACTCCTAACCAGAGTTCGAAAAAAAACTCTAACATACCGTACGTTAGTGTATCGTACTGTACATCTTCATGTACAGTACACATACACATTCGCTACAAAATGTACGAAATACCTTAAAAAAATTTTAGAGTTTGCGAACATGTACAATAGAGTGACATCAGTTGTATGGAAAAAAATGTTTGTTAAAATTTTGAAGAGTGCCGGGTGGAATATTATGACACTAGGCCTAAAAGTTAAGTGCCGGAAATTTGGGACAAATCGGACAACGATTTCTGGACGCGCATCGAGGTCAAAGTTCAGATATATGCTAAATTTTACTATTTATATGGAATAAATAGGTAAATCTCGTTAACTTTCTGCATTGTTTTCTAGAAATATGTAGATTTATTTATATTAATAAATATTACATTAAAAAAAATTTTGGGAAATTGACCCTGTATCTCCTTTGGGTCAAAAATGACCCAAAAACTGTATTATCGCCAAAATCGCAAATTTTTCTATTTTTGTAAACATTTTGCTACTAAATAAATACTTTTGCAATTGAATGCAAAAGAATCGGAATATGTACGTAATTATCGTTGTAATGAGATATAAATGACAAAATTTGGTTAAGAAATGGTAAAGTTATTACAAATTTGGCAGACCATTAACGTGTCTCAGGCCACAAGAAATTTTCAGAATTTACAAGTGAATGATAAATTGAAACAAAATTTGATTTTTAACTATTTTTTAATAAAAATTAGTTAAAATAAAAAAAAATTTTAATATCAATTTAAATTAATATTGAAAGGCCCTAACTCGTGTTTTTTATTAAGTCGAGATTTTTTTTGCTAAATATGATATATGAGTGGACCATTTACCGAAACACGAGTTAGGTCCTTTCTATATTAAAGTAACGATTTATTTATTTTGTTTATTTTTATATAAGTTTCATATATCATGAATTCCATGTCACGCACTGTTACAGCGTGCGAATAAGTGCAACTGATTTTGTTAAGAAAATATTTTTTTTTAAACAGATTTGTCATTTTTATTATTCAATTTTATACTCTTTCCAAAATGTGTAAAGGATTTAGTAATCGGTTTTCTAGTTTCGTTGGTATAAAACTAAATGTATCGTACGCACGCGTTACAAAATTTATCCCTTTAAAATTTGATGACAGTTTCAATCAAAAATTTCTGCGAAATTACTTCAGATAGAATTTTCATATTTTTTTACAGCTCTAAGTAGCTATCCTAGATTATATAAATAAATATGTTATCTGGAAAAAATATATTTATATTAATATTTTTTAACTTTTAACATCGTCACGCACGTTACATTTGTCACGCACAATTACACCGTACTTTTATAATACATACTTGGTTGTTTCGAACATCCTAAAAAATAAAATGCAATACAAAAGAAGTATGGTCGGTCAAGCCCGACCGTATACCCTACACTAAGTAAATGAGCAAAATAATTTTTCTTTTAAAGTTTCAATCATGAAACTATGACCAATTATGGACCGATCGCCATGAAATTAGGTCATGTGATTTATGTCTATATGAAAGTTATTGCTGTTGAATTTTATGTGTATTACAACATTTTTAAGAGATTTATGCTCGTTGAAGTGATTTTCGGAAGCAGGCCTTATATGAGAGCTATAACTAATTATGGACCGATCATCATAAAATTAAGTCGTGTGATTTATGTCGATATGAAAGTTATTTCTGTTGAATTATATGTGTATTCCAACATTTTTAAAAGATTTATGCTCGTTGAAGTGATTTTCGGAAACAGGCCTTATATGGGAGCTGTGACTAATTATGGACCGATCATCATAAGAGTTGGTGACATGAATTTTGTATATGTAAAACTTATTTGGAGTCAAACTTGTGTAGATACCTACATAAATTAAATATTTATGACCGATAAAGTCCAATTTCGGATGACATTTGTATGGGGGCTAGACGAAAAAATGGACCGATTTCAGCCAGTTTCAATAGGCTTCGTCCTTGTATGTACCAAATTGCATGTACCAAATTTTATCAAAATATCTTCAAAATTGCAATTGACTGAGTCTAATTTTGTGTCCAGACGCAACAAGTTTTGTATTGAAGAAAAAAAAGTGTAACATGTATCAATATCAATATGTTTTTAATCGGGTTTACCATCTCAAAACCCACACATAATACCATTTTCCGGGAAAGAAATTCTAATATCAGAGACTGTATTGAAACATATATCAATTTCGTAACGCACATGTTACATTATTTCTTATTCTATTAAACTTCATTTATCTTGGAATTTCGTTGATATTTATTCCTATGTATTATATATAAATATAAGCAATTTATAAACAAATTTTTAGCAAAAAGTTTTTTTCACTTTCGTAATAACGAACGCACGCACTTACTGCAAATTATGCTAAAAAAACTGCAAAACTTTAGCCCAACTTATTCACTCACAAAAGTAACGGAAAACGAAGGGTAAAACCGTTATTTTTAAAAATTCAACTTTGCAAATGATGTTGTAAATCTACAGATTATATTTAACATAATTTCTCTTCTATCTTTACAATTTGATTTTTTACCCATACGGATGACTTTTCTGTGGAAATCGTGATATACTGAAGTGATGCCACCTAATTTTAAGGCAATTGGTGTAGGGTATCATATGGTCGCGCTTGAGCGACTATACTTTCTTACTTGTTTTTTTTTTTCTTGTGGGAATAGTAGGGTAATCGAAATATTGGATTTTTCTCTTGTTCGAATAAAACGAATAATTCGAATAAGAGATTTTAACTTGTTCGAATAATTCGATCACACGTTTAAAATTAATCGAATTATTCGAATAATTAAAATTTTTTTTTAAAAAAGTAAAGAATGAGGTTTTGATGTCGGTTTTTTAATATTTTATTGTTAAAGAAAAACAAAAAATAACGTTAAAGTTAACAATTCAAGTACTGATAATGTTAAAAAAGCATTCGAAAACAAAGTCCATCATTAAATTTTCATCAGAAATATTCTGATCAGATTAACTCCCGAACAATCTACAAACAATTGACTACCAAACCATGTAGTTTCCGTTTTGGAACTATGCTTTAAAAAATTTGAGCTAGTTGAACATGATCCTGAATTCAAATACAATATAAACGTATTAAGATCTGTTTTATGTCGTTCATTAATTCGGGTTTCAAATTGTGTAACTAATTCTTTAGTAAATTAATTATTCACTATTTCTAAATTATTTATAACAAATTGTAGTCAAGCTCTATCAACGTTGCCGAATCTTTGCTTAATAAAGTGGTATTGGGGAATTACACAATAAAGGGAATCTGTCCAAAGTTTGATATCATTGTCAGTGAACGTGGCTAATTTGAAGTCAGGCAGTGCATGATTGACGCATTTACAAATATGCAAAAAGTTATTTACCATGTTAGATAAAGATGTTCAACGATGTTCAAAATCATGTATTAGATGAACTCCATGCTTTTCTTGAAACAAAACATTAGTTTGCAATATTTGTGTTTATCATTCGATTTATTAAATATTTTGCAACACTTATGTACGCGGTTAATAACATCACTTATATATGTACATATATTTTAAGATCATGGCCATCATCTATTTCAATGTAATCATTATAAATGTCATCCTGAATATCACTTTCGATGACCGTTTCAAAATCACATTCTCCATCACATTCAACTCTACTTTAATCTAAGTTAATATTTTGATTATTAATTGTGATTCTTCTAATATTTCTCCAGCTAAATAACAAATATTTTATTCCGTACCTTTTATTTTCATTAGTTCAAGTCCTAAGTTAAAAATTTTGAAAGATTTGTTTTTAGAATTGTAACTTCTTGCAGTAATATTTATATATTTATAGAAGGAGCTATCGGAACACTCATCTACAGTGATCGAAAGTACCTTTGCCTTTAGTTATTTGTCGATTTTCAGAAACAATACAATTTTTGTGAGGCATTTATCATTAGTCGAATGAATACCCTAGGGAATAGCCACTTTGGAAATCTAAACATATATAGACAATTCTAAATTAGTACCCATAATTGCAAAAGTATTTATTTTCATCAGTCCCCCATAAAAATAAATAAAAACAAGTAAGAAAGTATGGTCGGTCAAGCCCGACCATATAATACCCTACACTAAGTAAAAGAGCAAAAAAAAAATTTCTTTTAAAATTTCAATAATTTATATTTTTGAGTGATTTTCGGAAGTGGGCCTTATATGGGGGCTATGACCAATTATGGACCGATCACCATGAAATTAGGTCGTGTGATTTATGTCTATATTAAAGTTAACTATGTTGAATTTTGTGTGTTTACCAACATTTTTAAACGATTCATGCACGTTAAAGTGATTTTCGGAAGCGGGTATATATGGGAGCTATGACTAATTATGGACCGATCGTAACAAAATTTTGTGACATGAATTTTGTGTGTATAAAAACTATTTGGAGCGGAATTTGTGGAGATACATATGTATATAAATTAAAAATTTATGACCGATAAAGTCCAATTTCGGGAGGACATTTGTATGGGGGCTAGGTGAAATAATGGACCGATTTCAGCCAATTTCAATAGGCTTGGTCCTTGAGCCGAAAAAATAATATGTATCAAATTTCATCGAAATATCTTCAAAATTGCGACCTGTACTCTGCGCAAAAAGTTTACATGGACAGCCAGCCGACCAGACGGACGGACGGACGGACATCGCTTAATCGACTCAGAAAGTGATTCTAAGACTTCGGTATACTTTAAAGTGGGTGTTAGACTAATATTTTTGGGCGTTACAAACATCTGCAACAACGCATAATACCCTCCCCACTATGGTGGTGTAGGGTATAAATATTATTTTTTATTTATTTACTTATTTATTTAATATCAATAAAAAGAAGCATTCGTGGCCAAAAAATACATTTTCCGATAGATTGGGTCTAAAAAATAAGAAATATTATTGAAATATGTTTTTTATTGCTTTTTTATAGGATATTGAGTAATAATAAATAAGAATTGTAAAATTAATATCGCAATATATATGTACAAGAACTTGTAATTGTAGTTTACAAGTGTAAAAAGCTACAAGTGTTGTGAACATTTTAATGAAACACAATTCATCAGCACTTGTAAGAATTAAACTTGTATTTGTAACTAGTAGAATTGTAGTTTAGTGAAATAGGCCCCAGAGCAGTGTTGCCATTTTGACGCTTTTCGGGTATTTTATGACGCTTTTTTGGTCTCGCTACCCTTTTATTTTTTCCGAATACCCTTTTTTAAAAAAGGGTATTTTTTGACGCTTTTTCCATATTTTTGGCGCTTTTTGTTAAAACCATGTGATTTTGTAACATATCAAACTTATAAAAGATCTGAGGGCTAATTACCGAAGTCGAACACGATCGAATACTTATTCGAACTTTCGTTTTTTAATTTTTGGTATTCTCTTATTTGATATCGAATAAAATGTATAGAAAATTCTGATTGCGTTCGAAATTTATTTCGATTACGAGTGGGACAATTTGCGCCCTGAGTATTTCATTAAAATCGTTTTGAATTGTTTTTCTATAAAAAGTTATCCTAATTTTGATTTTTAATGAATAATTATTTATTTTAAGATTTTGTTTACTTTGTTTAATAATAAAATAAACTAATTAATTAAAAATTTAAACATGCTTTTTATATTTAAAGTTTTTTGCTTTTTATCCTTGTTTTGAGTGCCAATTTGATTACCCTTTTTACCCGTTTTTAATGTGTTATTGCAAAAAAAATAAATTTTCAAAATTTTTTTGTTAAAATTATACTTTTTTCTCTTGGCGCTTTTTACTCTTATTTTTCGTTATTTTTTTACCCTTTTTAACCGTTTTTACTATACACTTGACGCTTTTCTTCATTTCTAAAATGGCAACACTGCCCCAGAGGTTCGGAAAAATAAATCCTCTCACCAATACACTTACTCTCACCAACACATTCAATTCTTTATTTTATTCAGTGCACCTACAAACTACCCAGCAGTTAAGCAAGTAGTCAATGTATCCCTTAAAGACAGTAATTGTCACAAATGTCTTATCACTTGGCTAACTCCAATTTATATATTTTGGTCATTTGACACGTGTGTGCACTTTGTAGTGCATAGAGAAGACAATTGGTTACTTTATACATCCCAAGTAATCTAGCGTGAAGACAATTGACACTTAAGTGTCTCTAAGTAATCTGGAGTGTAGTCACTTTAAACGTTTTGTGAGTAATTCGTACAAACTGGTTTTATACAAATTGTGTTGATATAATTCTCATACAGTTTATTTTTGCTTAAGTATCTGGTATCCCATGTAACATAGCATGAGAAGTCACTTCATACTTTTTTTTGTACTGTACTTTATTTTACCCACCAGAAGCGTTGACTACTTTCGATCAGCTATCAGATAGTCACATTGTATCAAATGAGTCAATTGAACCCCTGCTTAGGACATGTACGTGTTAAAATAACTAGTCAAGTAGCTGATCAAGTAACCAGTTACAAAGCTAGTAGTGTAACTGACGCTATGTAACAAGTATGTGAATCTAATGCGTGCCTACTTTGGACCAGCTATTAGAAAGTCCCATTGTAATCAAAAAGAGACAATTGACCCCCTGCCTAGGACATGCCCGTGTTAAAATGACTAGTCACGTGGCTATCGAAGTAACTAGCTCCCACCCTAAAGGATGGGTAAAATAACTAGTTCGGTACTGTCTCCTCGAACTGCACTACAAAGTGCACACACGTGTCAAATGACCAAAATATATAAAATGGTGTCAGCCAAGAGATAAGACATTTGTGACAATTACTGTCTTTAAGGGATACATTGACTACTTGCTTAACTGCTGGGTTGTACAAACAGTTGTAACTGTGCACGTCTTTTCTACAAACACACAAATACAAAAACTGAAAAAATAAAGAAGTCATACAACAGTGCTCATGCGTATTCCTAGTTGTCTCGTTGAGTCAGGGTTCCCAGATTTTTTTCGAGACATATCCCCAAATTTAAATTTTTCATCCCCGAAATTCCCCAAAAAACAGTTTGTGATATCCCCAAAATCCCCAGTGAAAATACTAGTTTAATTTTAATTCATACATATTTATATGTACTTTATTTGTTCTACAAATCTTTTTATTTATGTAGAATGTAATTTTCGATTTAATTTTGAAATTAATACCTTTATATACATTTAAATTTCAGATTTTATTCCATAAGAAATACCTTGCAACCAATATTCAATTTCCAGGTGGAATTATGTTTTTTTGCAGTTTTATATTTTTGATATTTTGAACGTTACAAATTCTTCTTCTTCGGGGATGAAAAATTTAAATTTGGGGATAAGTCTCGAAAAAAATCTGGGAACCCTGACAATGACTACTTAAATGTAAGAGCATAAGAATACGTGTGATTTTATTTTCCACAATTGTGGTATGGGCTGCGCATGGCTGGAATATACTCTAGAGTCGGGTTTATTAGCTCAGTGAAGTGACCGCTCTTTTCAGCTCAGCTCACTGAAATGAACTAGTTCGCTCTTTTAGCTCATTAGCTCAGTATGTTGTATAATGACCATTTCATTTTGAGAATTGCTTGTAGTGAATTAAATCAACACACAGTCTTTTGAGAATTAGAGATTTATGCGTGAAATAATTGATTACAATTTTAAAAAATCAAATTGTATATTATTTAAACTAATATTTTTGCGGAAAAAAGAGTTAATTTTTTATTATTTCTAATTTCCGATGCTAACCAAATGTTTAGACAATATTTGTTAAGCAGAATATTCACCAACTATAAGGTATTCTTTTACCACAAAATAATAAAATTACCAAAAAACTCAAGATAGGTATTAACTGGAATTTGAAAAAGGAAAAATATTTTGATGATCTGATAATTGTGATCCAAAATAAAAATGTGACAATAACTAAACCAAAATGAATATTGTTGCAATTTTTTGGTTGTTTTCCCATTTACATAATGTTAGTTATCAATTGGCAAAATATATATTTTTTACCTGACTTTTACAACTTTATATATATGATCAACAAAATTTCTACTAAAAATACGAAAGAAAAATAGTTTTGTGATACAATTTGTATATTTTCAACATTAACTGAATTATTTTATGATATAACAATATATAAATAGAATTTCTGAATTTAAGGAATAAGATTTTATTGTTTTACGAAATAAAAAATAACGTAAAACTGTCATTCCAAAAAACAGCGAAAAACCCACGATAGGTCGCTCATGGCAGCTGAAAAATGTTGATGTAGAAGTATGTATAGTAAAAAAGTGCATAAGATATATGTTTTCTAAAAACAGTGATTGAAATAATATTGCTAATTTAATTAAGAATGTCAGTACTTTGTATTTTTTTAATTATGTGTTTTGTTAGATATAATCCCACTAATGTATTTTTGAAATAGTATTTTTTTTTTTACAAATTACATACTTTCAATTACAATTATTATTTTAACAATAACAATTATGTATTTCCCTTTTTCATTATTATTTTATGAAATATACTTACAAACTGTAGCAATACTCTTTCTTTATTTCATTCTACATCACCATACCATAAATAAATTCACACTCATTCAATAGCACACATTTAAAAATTCCTTTATAAAAACAAAAGCAATTTGAATAACTCTAATAATTCTTGAAACAAAAATATATACACGGCAGCATACGATCATATACACACATAACAAACCTACTTTCGAATGATCGTTTTATTTTTGTAGGACACAGAGTTGACGAGTAAAGTGAAACATGTGAAACATTGAAGATGACAAATGAATGTGCTTGTGCAGCTCTTTCGTGAGTACTGAAAGAAACATGAGCATAAAACAAAACCGCTCAGTTGAAAACGCTCAGTGCTGAGCTGAAAACGCTCAGTATGCAAGGTTGCCAACTCTTCAGCTCAGAAAATGGCTAGATTTAGAATTTAAAATGGCTAGAAATGGCTAAAACCCAAAATAACTGAATACAAATTCATAAATATTACCTTTTTATTTAGTGAGATCGACATTATCTATATAAATAAAAATCATGGTCATAGTCCAACATAGGTTTTTACGGAATGAAAAATTGACCAAGCCCACTTTTTTTGATTTATATTTGGCCAATATTTTGCTTAAATGTTCGTATCCAATTTAAGTTTTTCAATTTATCTAAAATCGGAAAACGGCTATTTGGCTAATTTGTTTTTAAATGTTCGTAGTAAAATTCGTAAGAAAAATTTACCACGCCCACTTTTTTTCGATATATCTAAAATCGCTGAACGCCTGGACCGATTTGGCTATTTTTTATTAAAATGGTTGATCGACCGCCATCTACAACATTGACCAGATTTTTTGATATGTGATGGAATGATAAATTTTCTCGATCTGTATAAAAAATGTGTACATTGGTTTTCATGTATGCTGTTGTTGCTTGGACAGGACAACGTCTGTCGGGTCAGCTAGTTAGTATACAAGGTGGCGCAAAAGTAAACTTCCGATGTTTTTTGATTCTTCTTGTGGATTATTTTTATTTGGTCTTTTAATTTTTTTTACATCAAGTCGAGAATATGATGTCATGTAAATGGCCGCCGCCACAGTTGATTGTCATTTGAGCCCTTTTTATGGCATTTTCCATCACTTTGGCCAAAACTTCCGGCGTAAGGTCCTCACATTCTTGACGGATATTGTCTTTAAGAACTGCAAGAGTCTGAGGCTTGTTGAAATAAGCCCGCGACTTCAAAAAGTCCCACAAAAAGAAGTCTGGAGCGGTCAGATCAGGCGATCTTGCTGGTCAGTGCAAATCGCCAAAACGGGAGATTAGGCGCCCGGGAAATACATCATTCAGCATATCGGTTGTGGCACGTGCAGTGTGTGCCGTTGCACCGTCCTGTTGAACCACATGTTTTCCAATCCCAATTCATCAAGTAGCGGCAAAAAGAACTCGTTTATCATTGCTCTGTAGCGCTCACCATTCGCAGTAACCGTTTGGCCCGCAACGTATTCGAAGAAAAAAGGTCCGATGACTCCTCCAGCGAAAACAGTACATTATACAGTGACTTTGAGCGGGTGTAATGGCTCTTCGTGGGTTACACGCGGATTTTCAGTGCCCCAGAAGCGTAAATTTTGCTTATTTTCGTACCCGCTAAGATGGAAATGGGCCTCATCACTCATGATTATTTTTGATGAAGTCACCGACCGATTGGTCAAATAAATAGTCAGCAATATTCCGCGTTCTGGAGCAGTGTAGCGTAACATTGTTTATTAACGTGAATTTCGCATGTGTTTACTACACAAATGTCAAAACAGAACTGACATTAGGGGCCAATCGCAAAATTTATAGCATTTTCTGATAGGAGGATTACTTTTGCGCCACCTTGTATAAAATATTACATTTCTTAGCAGATTAAAAAATTGTAATATCAATAAAAATTGGTTCCTTTTTGATAAATTAAACGAATTTCTGGGCACTTATAAACCAAATCGGATCCCTTAAATAAATGTAAAATAGATTTTTGAATATGATTGATGTGTTTGCTTTGGAAACAATTTCGCAGCCTGTTCTCATCAAATCCTCTACATAAGATTTTTTTTAAAAAAAGACTGTTTCTTTGTCATTTGATGAAAAATAATGTCTTATTTTTAAAAAAAATTCACGAAAAGTTTAAAATAAAAAAGGCTAGGACAAAATAAAATGGCTAGATCTTCCGGCTAGATTAAATCTAGCCATTTTTTTATGGCTAAATGTAAATAAAATCGCTAGATCTAGCCGGAAAATGGCTAAATTGGCAACCTTGTCAGTATGATGAATGATTCACTTCGCTCAGTTGAGTGAATAGCTCAATTGAACTAGGTCATTCATGAGCTACACAACTCTAATATACTCAATGTGTATTACACACATCTACATTAGACATGCCCTTAAAAAATAGATTTGCTTTGGATGGGTCTTATTTTGTTCATTAGCAGCTAAAACTAACTACTGCAAAATTTAAGTGCAATCGGATAACTACACAGAGAAAACAGATTCGTGATAGCAACAGAATTTGTTGCCAATCAATTGATTCTGTCTTAGTGACCGAATTTTACAGTTGTGGCTACAATATTTTGGAAGGGGTAACTAAAGTTTGTTTCCCTCAACTGAAATTCTTCTTTATCAACTGACTTTCTGTTGTTAGAACTGAAAAATTCTATGTTTGCAATTATTCGATTGGCAACAAATTCGGTTGCTATCACAAATCTGTTTTCTCTGTGTAGAACACGTGCCGGAAATCGATTGAAAGTTGTAAAATTGGGTAAATAATGGTACTTTATCCTATATCTTAAAAAAGAGAAAATTATCTTTCTAACAAGGTATAAAACAATAATTTCGAATGAAAAATAACAAAGTTATACGAGTTTTATCTGACCAAATATTGATCAAAAAGTGCTAGTTTACTCATATTTTACTCGCATTTCTATTATTGACATAGTTGTTTACATAACTTTTGCATGCAAAACAGTGAGCAAATAATACAAAAATGTCGTTTTTCTTGAATATATGACGTAGTGAAATGCTAATAACTTGGTTATTTTTAACTCGATGTTCATGCTTTATACCTTGTTAGAAATATAATTTTCTCTGGAAGCTTAGGTTTATTGAAAATGTTTTAAGATATCGAAAAAGGTACCATTATTTACCCAATTTTACAACTTTCAATCGATTTCCGGCACGTGTTCTAGTTATCCGATTTCACTTAAATTTTGCAGTACATATTAGAGGGCTGCACAAGCACATTCATTTTGTCGTCTTCACTGAATGACCTGCTTCACTTCACTCGACAACACTGTAAAATTCCTACGCTTGTAGTACAAGCCTTGTACTCTATAACATATACACATTGAAAAGTGAATGAGTATTGTGCGCAACAAAAATAAAACGAATGTGAGTTTGATATGTATACGATCAAGGCGAATGTATACAAGGTGGAGTCAGTCAATCAGCTGATTACTCTTTTTTCGCTTGTTTGGTTCTAACACCTGTCAAAGCTTGTTTTTATACTTCAATATCTACATATTCTAAGCTAATATTCAATTATCTACACTATATTTAGTTTTAATACATATTTGATTAATTTTTAATTTCTGTTTTTTGACATTTGTTAAGACCATTTGTTGTTTTTGTAGAACTACCACCACCTTGTATAAATTCGCCTTGGTATACGATCGTATGCTACCATGCGCTGCCGCGTATTTGTTTTACATTTTCAATGTTATGAGCAAAAATTATTCGAATCATTCGAATTATTTTTGTTTTCATGAATGAATTTTTCTATGTGTGCATTTCAATGTGTGTGAATTTGTGCGGCCTAACGTGTGTTTTTTTTGCTGTTTTTTGGAAGTGGTACAGTTTTTACGTTTTGTTTTATTTTGTAAAACAATAAAATCTTATTCCTAGAATTTATAAATTCCTATACACACGAACATTTAATAATAAAAAAACATCTATGTGCACTACTTCATTGTGACCTGAAATCACATACCATTACCTCGTTGTATATTTACTCTTATTGTCAGATACTGTCTCTCATTCTATACTCTGTTGTTTTGTTCTGTCGTTGGTTGTTATTGTTCCTCATTCACACTCATTCGTTTTGTAAATAAAAGCCCAACGCTCTGAAGTAACTGGCCTACCTAAAAAAAAGCGTAAGACGGAACGTTTTTTCCGCTTAGCTTTAACGCTGAAATGCCATACCTAAACAACAGCGGCAACGCTACGTCAAACAATAAAAACAGGGTTATCAAAAAAATAAATATAACAACCCTGATTATTTACACTTACCTCCCTTTTCAAATAACAAATATATTTTTTTTGCTTATTTGTTTTCCTTCTTTATTTATTTGTATACATTTGTTGTGTTTTGCAACTAATTTCACTATTAAACGCGCTGTCAAAATTGGATTTTCCAATTGCAAAGCGTTGCCGCCGCGTTATTTCGGTATGCTACATACAAATTGTATGGGCATGAGAATTTTTGACAACTAAAAAACGCTTGCCGCCCGTGTTTAGGTATGCCAGTAACTGTTGTGCTGGTGAATGTCTTGATTAGCATATGAATGTGCTTGTGCAGCCCTTTAATACATATATACACTAGAGGGCTCCAAAAAAATAAAATTGCGAATTTTGACCGTCCGCCCTCTAGAATGGTTCCATGTTTTGTAGAAACACGTTGTGTAAAATATTAGGATGATATGATAACGCTAACTGGTGCCGCAACGACGCTGAAGTTTTGAGGTTCATTTACAAGGGGAAAAAAATGCAATTTTTTCAGTTTTTGTAAAAATTTTGGCATTAAATAATTACTTTTGCAATTTAATTTAAAAGAATGGAAATGTACACGTAATTGTCGTTCTAATAAGATATAAAAGACAAAAATTGGTTGAAAAATTTTAAAGTTATTAAAAAATCACCAGGCCATTAATGTCTCTCAGGCCACTAGAACAAAAAATGTAGCAACAAAATTAACATATTTTGAGAAATATTAAAATAAAAGTACATTTTTTTTATTTTTTTTGGCCATATTTGGATTAATGAGCCAAATTTCTTTACTGTTATGATTTTTAAGCAAAAGCTATTCAGAATTGTATATTCCAGGTAATTTTAAATATAGTCTGAAAGTTTTACTTAAATCGGAAAACGTTACGAAAATCTCAAAATTTGGAGGTATTTTCATACTTTTTTCATATTTTTATTCCCTATTATGTTCTCAATAAATCCCAATGTGATGATCAAACAAAATTTTTAAAAATTTGAAATAGGAGTTTTGAAACTGCCTTTAAAAAATTTTATTTTTTTGGTCATACCTGCGAATAGGTTAACGGTATCCTACGAAGACAAAAACTCACAAACAAGTAAATATGGATATATTTTAAGTAAAAATGTGCTTTTATTTGAATATTTCTCAAAATATGTTAATTTTGTTTCTACATTGTTCTAGTGGCCTGAGAAACGTTAATGGCCTGGCGATTTTTTAATAACTTTAACATTTTTTAATCAATTTTTGTCTTTTATATCTTATTAGAACGACAATTACGTGTACATTTCGATTATTTTAAATTAAATTGCAAAAGTAATTATTTAATGCCAAATTTTTAACAAAAACTGAAAAAATTTAATTTTTCCCCTTGTAAATGCACCTCAAAACTTCAGCGTCGTTGCGGCACCAGTTAGCGTTATCCTAGCATCCTAATATTTTACACAACGAGTTTCTACAATACATAGAACCATTCTAGAGGGTGGGACAGCCTGTACCTAGAAAATTTTTTTCGTCCATACAATCTTGGAGCACTCTAATATACACACAACTAAACTTTTGTTTTCTTTTTATTATAATAAAAAGAAAACAAAAGTATATACATATGTACATGATTTCATGAAACACTAACAAAATACATGGGTTTTTGGGTGTTTTGCTTATATCTCGGCCATTTGTGGACCAATTTTCTCGATTTTAAATAGCAACCGAGCCGGAAGAATTCCAGAGATTTTGATGTATCAATTATGTTTGTAAGTTATTTAGGTCCAGAATATATATAGTTTATGGGGTCGCAAATGAAAAATGTAGAAATTACAAACGGAATGACAAACTTATATATACCCTTGCCACTGATGGTGAAGGGTATAACAAAGGATTTACTCATGCAAATTTACTCACATAAATAATGAAAAATTTAACAACGACATGCACATACATATTTCTAATCGACAATACAAATAAATGAAACCGTACATGTACTTTAAAATCTTCGCTACCTACATGTACCCTAAAAAGTTCACTACGTGTACGCTAAAATCTTCCCTAAAAAGTTCACTACATGTACGCCAAAAACAACACTAAACGTAGTGTACATTTCAAAAAGTACATAAACGCTAAGAGGTAGTGAATCTGTAGAATATTTCGTACCTTATTCGTAGTGTTTGCGAACATCATCTCACAAACGTAGTGTACGGTGTATTGTATTTGTATATGTGCGCAAACACTAAAAACAGAGGAAGGGAATGTGTTCTTCAAATGTACGGTACGAATAAGGTACGGTTTATTTTCGAACTCTGCTCCTAACTAATTTTTTTGTTAAAAAATGTTCGGTATACTGACGATGCACAGTGGGGGATTTGAAAAAAAAGTGGAAATAAATCTATAACTTCTAAACGAATAGCCCAATTTTAATAAAATTTCCCGTGGCTATATGTGGAATGTACTAGACGAGATCTACAAAAAACATTGCTTTAATTTCTTAATCGCATTTGAAAAGTAAAATTTTATTTTATTTACCCACCTTAGTCTGGTTTTTGCTAATAACGGATCCAATTCTTTCCCGATTTTCTTGAAATATAATATATATATAAATATTTTAATTAACAAGACATGTATTAATAATAGTAAGAAAGAATTGTTTAAAAGCCTCTACTGAGTCAAAAGTTATGTGCATTCAAACTTAAAAAAAATAAAAAAGTCGTTTTTTCGCCATTTTTTTCCAAAAAAGTACTTACATTAATTTTAAATTATACAGAAAATAAGAAAAAGATAAATAGTGTATTTATAAGTATAAGTTAATAGATCAATAAATAAATAAATATTTGTCTGAAAGACAACACTTCGGGAAATATTATAAAAGCTAAATAATATCAAAATTCGTATTATTGCGTGGCCCAGAGCCTTCCGAAGTAGACGTATTTTTTATATAAATTTCAACTTTAGACAACTTTTTCTGAAATCGCATAGCTGCTTTCAAAATATTAAGACTTATTTTGTATGTCCCAATATGTTCTTCAATATTGTGCAAAGGGATATCATAGCCCCGAGCTTGGTGTCTTCAATCGCGATGTGTGAAAAAATTAAGAGCTTATATGAATTTTCCAATTTTTAATGCCGTTTTAAAAACCAAAAATTTCGAAATTTTTCTAAAAAAAAATTTTTTTTTGCCAATGTGTTAAGCCTTATTTAAAGATAATTTTATTGCGGAACTTCGATTTTTTCAGTTTATTCAAGAAACTAAACCGTTTTTGAATTATGCGAATATATGTTGTGCAACCTCCTTCATTTTCAAAATAACAGTATATCTCGAAAATACGAGCTAACCTAAAAAAACGGTTAGCACCTCTGGGTGCCCTTCTTGACAGAAAAAAAGTGTCAATTTCAAGCACAGTGTAATTATTCAATAACAACGACTTTATTAAAAAAATTCAAACGGACGTAACTACAAGTGCATGTATTTCTTAATGCAAAAAGGTGTAACTACACCTCCGTATGAAAACATACAAGACAAACACATGTACAGTCAGAGACTAAAGTTTAAATACGCCTCAAATATTTATTGTTTAAAGAAAAGTAAACGTTTAAGGAAAACTTAAAGTATACAGTTTTATTTAGTTTTATAAATAACAAAATACAATAACAAAAAATAGACTTCATTACAAACATAACGGTAATTCTTATAAATACGATAAAATTCACTCGACAAGAGTTTAAATAATTTTGAAGTGTATTTAAACTTTAGTCTCTGAGTGTATGTTAACACTGTTGTAAACAATGGTGCTTTGAATTTGTTGTTACATATTTACAAAATTCTTATAAGTTCGAAATTGTAGTACCTACATATCGCACACCCAGTTCAAAAGTGACACAACTCAAAATTAATTTGTCGGGTTATATAAACCCGAAAAATGCATTTTACGCTTAAACTATGCATAATACACTTGTTTATCTATACAAAAGATATCAGTGTATTCTGTTTAGTGTTTATAAACCGGTTAACCGAAAAACCGGTTTTTCTTCGAAATCTCGGTTTTTTGCGAACCGGTTAATTTAAAATGATGATTTTCGGTTAACCGGTTTATCCGGTTTTTATCACTCGGTTAACCGGTTTTTAAAATTTGGGACTAAAATTGATAAATTTCATGTTTTGGTGCAATTTTTATATTAATTGTACACACATTATTGGTCTAATTTGAAATCTGATTTACAATACAAACCTATTTAGACTGATATTTTTAAGAATTGCAATAATTCTAAATAGTAGAAGACGATGAGTTTACTTAAAAACTTTTTCCAATAAATTGCACATGAAACTATTAAAAATTAAATTCCGCATAATTCTAGAAGTTAAGCTAAATCGTAATAATGATTCATTATAAACTTAGTGATGATTTTACCTAACGTTAACTTGAATTTGATGTGCATACCTTCTTTCAATGAATTTGACTTCATTAGTGCGTTTTGTTCTTAAAATTTTTGAAATCTGATAATGGAGTTTTATTAAATATTTAGTATGATTTATAATGACAAATAATCACAGCTAAGAAGAAGTGCATTTGCATATTATAGGTCCTTTTTTGGACTTGCAACATTTTCTTATTTTACTTTATTGGTCTTTTTATGTTTTCTGCACATATATGACGGTTAACCGGTTTAACCGGTTTTTTCAATGTCGGTTAACCGAAAAACCGGTTTTCTAAAAAAGGCCAATTTTCGGTTAACCGACAAACCGGTTTTTTAAAAAGTCGGTTTTTTATAAACACTAATTCTGTTGTTGTTAACTGTGGCTAAAAAAACACTAATGTCCTTCATTATGTTTCAATTGGTATATATTTATTTTCGATTTCTGAAAAATTAAATTTTTGAGTTGTGTCAATTTTGAACTGGGTGTGTGATATGTATATGTTTTTTGTCTCTCCAGTAAAATAAATAAAAGTGTAGTTACGCCCGTTTGCAATTAATATTACGATATATACATAAATATTTAAGTGTATTTCTACTTACGTAAAGAATAACATTTGTTCAATTGCGCATCTCCATAGGTATCTACATGTGACGTTAGAGGAACATTTAAATCCAATAGTATGTTTTTTCTAAACGAAAGAAACATAATTCAAAAATATTAATATTTTTTAAAATAATTATTTTTTAATTACTTTTTATATTTATACACTTTACCATAGGGTAAAAAATCAAATCATTCAAAATCTAAATCTACATTCAACCAACAAAAAGTCAATTGTTTTTATTTTCATTAGATTTCCTCTAATATGCGCTTTCAAGGTCTAGGGTATGTATATAAAATAATATTTAATTAGTTTATCCGACGTTTCGCTGGCTATTTAACAGCATTTACAGGGATAGTTTTTATTAAATCTGGCAACTATATGTAACAACCAGAGATCGAAAATAACTCGTCCATATATACCAAAAATCCAAATTGTGATTTATATTTTTGTAATAAAAATAAATCACTGAAAATAACAGTTTTAAAATGATTTTTATTTAAATATGTACTTTGGTATGAAATTTATTTTTTTGTTGCTTTTTAATGGTTTGATGTGAGATAAACAATTCATTTGTTCTTGTTCTTAATAACTGTTACTTTCTCTTTCATTTACATACAATAACATATTGTTACTAATTTTTAATAAATTATGGAAAGAATATGATGAATATGAAGTATGAGTAACAGAAATGAGAATTATTTTTTTAATTTGTTATAAATCTATTAATAAATTTTATAAATTTAAGCGTTGATTTGCATCAAATGAATTTTTGCGATTTATTTTTCATATTCGCAAAAAAAAGTTACAAGTTAACCTTTACGAAAAAAATAAATTATAAATCACTCATCTAGATTAGTTGTGTTTGTTTCTTTTCTGTTTCTCTCAATCCGTAACCAAAAATGTTCTGTAATAAATCACTCACTCAGTGATATATCACAAAAAAATATTTTTAAATGGCTGCGAATGCGAATTTACTATTGAGATGAAAGTGAACCAGTTATTTTCGGTCTCTGGTAACAACACAAAATAACAATAATTACAACAAATTGATAACACAGAGGAAAAAAATTAAGATTTTGGTTGGTTGCAGCCAAGGCGAATTTATATACAAGGTGGTGTCGGTTTCGAATTCAGGAAAATACAAGCGAATTCATTAATTTTTTATGTATGGAGTTTGACATTTGAAACCACTTATTGTTCTTATTGTTTTGCATGTCAAACTCCAAACAAATTAATAAATTCGCTCGTATTTGCCTGAATTCGCCACCGACACCACCTTGTATATAAATTCGCCTTGGTTGCAGCGAAAAATGTAATTGATAAAACATATATGGGACATTTCATTTTCAAAACTATCTTAAGTTTTTTTGGACAGCTCTTGTTTTTAAAATATCGCGGTTTTAATTTTTTGGTTATTTCAAGGCTAATTTATAGATGGTGACCTCAGAAGAACAACTGAATATTTTTTTATTCAGTTGCATGGCGAATTTACAAGGTGAGTGCGTCCAGGCAACAAATACAACAATGCAAAAACAACAGGCATTTTGTTTTTGTTAAAATGTAGAACAAATGTCAAAATCAAGGCGAATTAAAATATTACTATGTTCTTTACAATAACAAATGTAAACATAGTTTGACAGAAGAGTTACAAAACATTTTTTTTATAGATATCCCACTCGCATCCCACTAAGCGACAAAAAGGGTGTTAAAGGAAAACACATAAGCTTTCTTCTGAGCAAAAAAAAAAAATTAAAAAATGGGTCCATTTTTTTAAAAAAAGTCAAAAAAGTTTTTGATTTTGCAAAAAAATTCAAAAATTTTAAATCTTGAGTTACAAAATATTTTTTTTGATAGATATCCCACTCGCATCCCACACTCGCAAAAGACCTAAGCTTTCTTAAAAAAAAATAAAAAAAAAATAAAAAGGGCCCATTTAAAAAAAAAAAATCAAAAATATTTTATTAAATTTTTTTAATTTTTTTTTTTCGAAAGTTTGCATAAATAGCTATCTAAACTATTTGGGACACATTTTGCTAAGAACAATAGGTAATAAGTTATATGGATAAAAAAAACACCTGTTTGGCCAAAATGTCAAATTTTGACCTCCTATAACTCAGAGAGTTCTTGACCGATCTTGTTGAAAAATGGTGTCCGAATTACTATCCAATAGAACTAACATTGGTGCAAATTTCATCGCGATCGGAAGACATCGATTTCAAAAGTTGGTTCACTTGACGTGAAATGCCCCATATATTAGAGTGACAGCCGATTTTTTTTTTTTTAGATTTCAAAGAGTGCCGGGTGGAATATTGTGACACTAGGCCTAAATGTTAAGTGCTGAAAATTTGAGCCAAATCGGGCAACGATTTCTGGACGCGCATCGAGGTCAAAGTTCAGATATATGCAAAATTGTACTGTTAATATGGAATAAATAGGTGAAACTCGTTAGCTTTCTGCATTGTTTTCTAGAAATATGTAGATTTATTTATATTAATGAATATTACATTAAAAAAAAAGTTTTGGAAATTAACCCTGTATCTCCTTTGGTTCAAAATGACCCAAAAACTGTATTATCGCCAAAATTAGAGAAAAATGCAAATTTTTCAGTTTTTGAAAAAAATTTGCTACTAAATAAATACTTTTACAATTAAATGCAAAAGAATCGAAATATGTACGTAATTATCGTTGTAATGAGATATAAATGACAAAATTTGATTAAAAAATGTTAAAGTTATTACAAATTCGCCAGACCATTACCGTGTTTCAGACCACTTGAACAAAAAATTTAGAAAAAAAATTTAGATATTTCGAGAAAAATTAAAATAAAAGCTCATTTTTACTTAAAATATGTCCATATTTACTTGTATATGAGTTTTTGTCTTCGTAGGATACCGTTAACCTATTCGCAGGTATGGCCAAAAAAAATAATTTTTTTTAACGGCTGTTTCAAAACTCTATTTTCAAATTTTTAAAAATCGATCATCACATTGGGGTTTATTGAGATCAAAATAGGGAAAAAAAATATGAAAAAATTATGTCAATACCTCTTACAGTTTTTCCGTACCTGCGATTTAAATTTTGCGTTTTTCAAGAAAAACAAATTTTTTGTCCATATTTAGGCGAATGAGTCCAATTTCCTTACTGTTATAAATTTTAAGTAAAACCTATTCACAATATTATAGTCCTTGTAATTTTAAATATGTTCTGAAAGTTTTACTAAAATCGGAAAACGATAACCTTTGAATCGTGAAGGTCAAAGGTCAAATTTTTCAATATTTGGAATTTCTAATGAAAAGATAGCGAAATGTTACATATTTTTGGGCCGATTTTCATGAAACTTGAGGAAAATATAACATAAAGTCCAGAATTTAAAATAACAGCACAAAAATGGAAATTAACCCTTAGCAGCACTTGGGGTCCAAATTATTCTCAACTTTTAAAATCAAGAAAAACACAACCATTTTGACCCCAAGTCCTCTTAAAGGTTAAAATTCATTTTTGCACTGTTGTTGTAAATGCTAGACCCCAATATATATTTTCCTCAAGTTTCATGAAAATCGGCCCAAAAATATGTAACATTTCACTATCTTTTCATTAGAAATTCCAAATATTGAAAAATTTGGCATTTGACCTTCACGATTCAAAGGTTATCGTTTTCCGATTTTAGTAAAACTTTCAGAACATATTTAAAATTACAAGGACTATAATATTGTGAATAGGTTTTACTTAAAATTTATAACAGTAAGGAAATTGGACTCATTCGCCTAAATATGGACAAAAAATTTGTTTTTCTTGAAAAACGCAAAATTTAAATCGCAGGTACGGAAAAACTGTAAGAGGTATTGACATAATTTTTTCATATTTTTATTCCCTATTTTGATCTCAATAAACCCCAATGTGATGATCGAAAAAATCTGAAATTTGTTTAACAAAATTTTTAAAAATTTGAAAATAGAGTTTTGAAACAGCCGTTAAAAAAAATTATTTTTTTTGGCCATACCTGCGAATAGGTTAACGGTATCCTACGAAGACAAAAACTCATATACAAGTAAATATGGACATATTTTAAGTAAAAATGAGCTTTTATTTTAATTTTTCTCGAAATATCTAAATTTTTTTTCTAAATTTTTTGTTCAAGTGGTCTGAAACACGGTAATGGTCTGGCGAATTTGTAATAACTTTAACATTTTTTAATCAAATTTTGTCATTTATATCTCATTACAACGATAATTACGTACATATTTCGATTCTTTTGCATTCAATTGCAAAAATATTTATTTAGTAGCAAATTTTTTTCAAAAACTGAAAAATTTGCATTTTTCTGTAATTTTGGCGATAATACAGTTTTTGGGTCATTTTGAACCAAAGGAGATACAGGGTTAATTTCCAAAACTTTTTTTAATGTAATATTCATTAATATAAATAAATCTACATATTTCTAGAAAACAATGCAGAAAGTTAACGAGTTTCACCTATTTATTCCATGTTAACAGTAAAATTTTGCATATGTCTGAACTTTGACCTCGATGCGCGTCCAGAAATCGTTGCCCGATTTGGCTCAAATTTCCAGCACTTAACATTTAGGCCTAGTGTCACAATATTCCACCCGGCACTCTTCAAAATTTTAACAAAATTTTTTTTCCATACAACTGATTGTCACTCTAATATATATATATATATGTTCCTTTCACTCCTCAAGGGAGCATAGGGCCATAACAAATTGGTTCCAATAAACTGTAATTAGTTGTCGCTTCCAGGTATGTGCTGGTCTCCCAACTCGTCTGCTTCCCTGTGGGTTCCAGTCTAAGCATTTCTTTGCAATGTCATCGTCTGGTTTTCGGAGGGTTTGACCTATCCAGCTCCATTTCCGCTTTATTATTTCTGTTTTAATAGGCTGCTGGTTTGCCTCCACCCAAAGTTGGTTGTTGGATATTGTCACTGGCCAGAAAATCCGTAAAATCATGCGGAGGCATTTGTTGAGAAAGACATTGTGTATCACGTGATGCCATGTTCCAGGTCTCACATCCATACAGCAGAGTAGATTTTATGTTGGAGTTAAATATTTGGATTTTGGTTCGTTTCGAAATAATAGATGATTTCCAAACCGGATTTAACTGGGCAAATGCACTCCGTGCCTTATTAATTCGACTGGATATATCTGCTGCTGAGCCACCAGTTGTATCAATTGTGCTTCCCAGGTAGCAGAAGGACATTACATCCTGAAGATCTTGGTCGAATACGAAAAAACGGCGATCTGTATTACAATTTTTTGCTTGTGTTGACAGTACTTTTTGCGACCTTCCTCTGTTGGATTAAATTCCACGTAACATCACTAATCCATTATTTCTAGTAGTAGTTTTGAACCCCAGATGCTTCTCTGCTGCATTCGTGAGGATATCCCTGACCATGGCCGGAGGTCAGGGTTTTCTGCTACTTGAGGCGTATTCTACTAATTCGTTAGTGAACAGGTTTGCGATTTCCAGGTTTTTCAACATTGTTACATTGAATCTTCTCGGTGTTACAGTTAGGGATGCCAATCCCGATCCCGAAAATCCCGGGATTTTTCGGGATCGGGATTTCCCGAATCCCGGGATTTGTAAAAAAGAATCCCGGGATTTTTCGGGATTAACAAATCCCGAAATATTATGAGATTTTTGATATTTTAGGAAGATTTTTGAAGCACCCAAAATACTTAGAAAGCTAAATTTTATAATACTAATCTCGCTTCAAATCCAAACGCAGACAGATTTTTTCATTTGAATCGGAGAGCAGCACGTCTCCCTTGCATTAACAGGCTTTTACACAATTTACACTTTTACGAAATTTATGTTCAAGTTATTTTCTAAAGGGGACTAGGGGCAAATGTAGCCCGATTTCCGCAGTACTTTACAGTATAATTTCAGAGTATTTACAACTTATTTTGTGCAAAATTTTATAAGGATTACCGCATAATCAAGATATTTATGACTGCTCAAACAGTACTCCGGGGGACAATTGTATGGAGCTAGGGGAAATCATGGACCATTTTATTTTAATTTAACGCATTAGTTTTTGATTTGTTATGTTTTTACTTAAATATATTAATGATATAATAGTTTTTATTGTTGAATTTGATGTTTTTGACGTTTAACTAAAATCCCGAAGTCCCGAAAAATCCCGAAATCCCGGGATCCCGAAAAATCCCGGGGTCCCGAAAAATCCCGGCGTCCCGAAAAATCCCGGGATTTACATTTCTAAAATCCCGAATCCCGGGATTTGTAAAACCCAGTCCCGTTTGGCATCCCTAGTTACAGTGTTGTTCGTCTTGATGGCGGTTATTTTTATTCGCACAGTGGCAACCAGTATCGGCACCTCGTTTGTTGCGCACATCTAATAAAGATGTGCGAAAGTATACATGATATAGATTAAGAAAAGCTTTCCGTGCAAAAAATCGGAAGACCCATTTCAGAGAAAACTAAGTTCCTCCAAATTGGTCAGAAAAAAATGGAATTTAATATTCCATGGTCAGTGCCACGTTCCTAGTGTTTATAAAAAACCGACTTTTTAAAAAACCGGTTTGTCGGTTAACCGAAAATTGTTTTTTTTTAAAACCTATTAACTGTCATATATGTGTAGAAAACATAAAATGTCCAATAAAGTATATTCAGCATTAACATT
The DNA here is from genome assembly GCF_958450345.1 of Calliphora vicina. NCBI lineage: Eukaryota > Metazoa > Arthropoda > Insecta > Diptera > Calliphoridae > Calliphora > Calliphora vicina. Next base: position 73,924,654 of record NC_088781.1, read on the forward strand.
TTTAATTTTTAGTAGTCGGAATGGTTAATATTAAATAACTATAAATATACAAAAGTGCTAAGACCATTTATTTTGTAAAAATTTCAAAATTATCTCAGTCAAATGGAATTCAGTATAAATATATTACTAAATATATAATACTTGTTTTAATTATTGGTTTATTAATTAAATTTCAGATTTCATAAATATTTCAAATAATGCATTTTAGAACGTTTTTTGCCTCTTCTGTAATATTTCTGAAAAGCTAATGAAATGATTAATAAATTAAAATTTTAAGAACAAAACACACTAATGAAGTCAAATTTATTGAAAGAAGGTATGTACATCGAATTCAATTTAATGTTTGGTAAAATCGTCACTAAGTTTTTAATGAGTCATTAGTAAAGGTAGGATCACACGATTGCCGCAATGCACCAATTTAATACAATTTTTATTGTGCTGAATTGGGGCCCAATAAAGAAATTGTCCCAATCAAATTCTCTGCAGTCACATGATTGCCTCATTTTATATAAATTTGATTGTCGTTAATTGGCGCAAAGCGATATAGTGGCAATAATTGTCGAAAATTGCGTCGGCCTTAATTATCCTATAAAAAAATTAATAAAGAAATGTTAAAAGATGTATGTGGGTCAAAGAGTGGCTCACAAAAAGAATATTTCTTTTACAAAAATTAATATTGGCGCTAATTGTCTTCTTTGATTGCCGCACTAGAACACAATAAATATTGTTGTATTTTTAACTTTTTTATTGGTGCATGTTGCCTATCAATCATTCACATGATTGCCGCACCAGTGTTGCATTTGATTGGGCCAAATAAGCACAATATTGTTGTGGTTTGACATATGAGCCAATGAGTTGTGAAATCACACGATTGACGTATAAAATAGACCAATAATTGGTGCATTGCGGCAATCGTGTGATCCTACCTTAAGATTAGCCTAAACTTATAGAATTATGGAGAATTTAATTTTTAATAGTTTCATTATGTTAAATTTATTCTGAAAAAGTTTTTAAGTAAACTCATCGTACTCTGCTATTTAGAATCATTGTAATTCTTAAAAATATTAATCTAAAGAGGTTGTATTGTAAATCAGCAGTTTAGGTTTCAGACCAATAATGTGTATACAATGAATATTAAAAATGCACAAAAACGTGAGATTTATTAATTTTAGTCCCAAATTTTAAAAACCGGTTAACCGAGTGATAAAAACCGGATAAACCGGTTAACCGAAAATCAACATTTTAAATTAACCGGTTTGCAAAAAACCGAGATTTCGAAGAAAAACCAATTTTTCGGTTCCATGGAATATTAAATTCTATATATTTCTGACCACTCTGGAGGAACTCAATTTTCTCAGGAATGGGACCACCAATTACTTGCGCGGTTAGCTTTTTTTAATCTATAGTATGTATACTACCATCTCCCATATAGCTGTTCCCGTGGCACTGCCCACGTTCCATGGAATTTTAATTTTCGTTTTTGTAAATTCCCATAAAATTTTTCATTTTCAATTCCGGCGTTGCACAGTTGGGCAGAATCGAAATTTTTTGGTATGAAAAAGTGCAATATTTTTGAAGGACGGAGTTTTAAAGTGGCATATTTTTGAACCTAATTGAGATATTGACTTGAAATTTTTTTTGTAAGACCAAAAATTAACTTATCTAAACAAAAAAATATAGTTCGGAAAAATATGGATCAAATTGTTCCTAATATTTGCAATCCTATTAAAATTTTGATATAAATTTTAGTTTTAGAAACTCAATGCATATGTAATATGTAATAAAATCTTTATTTATTAACGAAACTCAATTAAATTTTTAAGTTTCTCATTGTAAATAACAAGGTGTAAAAAAACTTGTCAAAAGGTCAAAGGGAATCCCGCAATTCCTAAAAATTGAAGCGAAAATCCCAAAAATGGTATTTTTTATAATTTTGTCTATAGGGTCCACATTTCCTTCGGGGCTGGGAAAATACTTTAGGGAACACATCAAGGTTTCCAAAACTGCTTTCCTTTTTCTGATCCCAGCTTTGGGATTTTAGAACATGTGGCCCAAAGTTGAAATTTTGATAAAAAAAATAGGTAAATTTTCAAAGGGCGTAGGGCCGACATGTTCGAAAAATAGGACATGTTTTTTATACCAAAATGTTATCCGTAAAGAAACTTTATAGAAAAACATAAAATTGTTATATGATCTTAAAGAAAGTTGTTTTTTAATAAAAAAAAGAGTTATGTCACCTTTTTGTCCAAAAAACACCAAAAATATACTATTTTTTGAATTTTTAAATTGAAAATCTGTTATTTTTGGATTCGTAATTGATATTGCTCTGAAATCTTTTGTATATTGTTGGTAATTTAGTTGTCTAACTAACAAAAAAAATTCGAGTCCATTCGGTCCAAAAGTGCGCCCTATGTTTTTAAAAAAAGGTATGGCAAAATTTTAAAATTTCAATTTTGAAATGCCTATAACTTGGAAATTATAAGAGATAAATAGCAAACGCAAGATCTAGCCGAGCGCTTTCCAAAAATATAAAATTCTTTGAAATCGGATGGGAAACAAAAAAATGGCACGTGCTTAAAAATTTTACATGTCGCAGGTACCCTACTTTGAGCCCCCATAGCGCCACCCCTGGATTATTTGTAGGGCCCATTTTAATAACTTAAACTCGAATACTCCTTGGCTACACCCAACTCAAATTTTATCCCGATCGGACCAGCCGTTTAGAAATGCCAGATTTATTTCCAAAAAATTTCGATTCTGCCCCACTGTGCGTTGCTAAATATCGTTGCTATCTTGACACACTTGTTAAAAACAGCTTCAGCTAGTTTTATATTTACAGTCGACTTTAACGTCAAAAGTATATTTTATCTTGTCTATGGTAGACCTAAAGTCCACTCTTAAGACGACTTTATTTCTTTTAAAATATACTTTATTTCTGACTATGATTATGGGCCACTGTTTATTCTTGGTGTTTTATTTAAGCTTTGATATTTTTACAAATAAAGCTTGAGTGTCTGTAATTCTCATTCACTATATACATAGTTTGATTAGTATAATATCTTTAATAGTTTTTCTAAAGCCTTTTGGGAAAAGGTTTCCTGATGATCTGGCCTAAGCAACCAACAACAATTGGGAAATTTTGCACAATTCTTACTATAATATTAATTTTGTATTCCCGTATAACCAGAGTACGGAAATAAACAAATCGAAACGTTTGCAATCGTTTTGTTTTGTTCTTTGCAGTGACTAAAACAAAAACCAAACAAAAGCTATGAGAATGATTGTCATATTTTGTTTTGTATTGTTTTTGCTCATGAGCGCAAACTGTACATTAATATAAACGTACGCAGCTAAAAAAGAAAAGAGTAAGAACAATATTGAAACATTCTGATAAAAAACGTTTAATAAACGTTTGGTCGTACTCAAACGTACGATTGTAACGGTGAATTAAATAATGAAGATGAGTGAAAAGCTAATCGTTTCGTTTTCTCTCTTTGTCACTTGAAAATTTTTTGTTTTGTTTTTGCTCATGTACAATACAATAGAAAAATTTTGATTTGTTTTGTACATTTTGCAAACGTTTGCGAAATGTATATGAAAAAAAATTTAGTTGGAATATTTGGAGATCATTTGTTACTATAAAATTATGTATTATTTCATAGAAATAATGATATATGTTCGTCATAGAAATAATTCTATGGCGATGATTTATCATAATAACTAATTCAATCAACAAGACATTTTACATCCGATTTCTTATTTTAGTGGCAAAGTTTTTAGACAGCGAGAAAACTCTTTAGCTTTTCACAGATGTTGGCTTAATTTCAGTAAAGCATTATAAAGACAATCTGATTAGAGTTTTTCTTTTCCCGCACTTTTTTGAAATTTCCCGGGATCCCGGGAATTCCCGGCTAGAACAAATTATTCAATTTTAAGAATGTAGACTTTGTTAAAAACTAAAAAAATGTCTGGTTTTAAAATGTAATACAAATAAAACAAATCCAGCAAAAAATTAATATAAAGAGATAAACTGGCTCGATTTCTAATTTTGGTTATATACTAGGGTATTCATTCGACTAATGATCGTTCGATTAATCGAATAATTTCTTACGAATAATTATTCGAACAATTTAAAAATGGCCATTTTCGAATAACGAATAATTCGAACAATTTTATGTAGAATAATCGAATAAAACGAATAAATGTTCATATATATTTAAATTTATTAAATTTATTAAAATTTTTCATAATTTCAAATTTAAATAAGTAATAATGACTCACAAAAATTGTATTGTTTCTGAAATTCGAAAAATAACTAAAGACAAAGGGACTTTCGATCACTGTAGATGAGTGTTCCGATAGCTCCTTCTATAAATATATAAATATTACTCCAAGAAGTTACAATTCTAAAAATAAATCTTTCAAAATTTTTAACTTAGGTCTTGAACCAATAAAAATAAAAGGTACGAAATAAAATATTTGTTATTTAGCTGGCGAAATATTAGAAGAATAGCAATTAATAATCAACATATTAACTTAGATTAACGTGGAGTTGAATGTGATGGAGAATATGATTTTGAAACGGTTGTCGAAAGTGATATTGAGGATGACATTTATAATGATTACATTGAAATAGATGAAGGCCATGATCTTAAAATATATATATATATATATATATATATATATATATATATATATATATATATAAATATAAGTGATGTTATTAACCGCGTACGTAAGTGTTGCAAAATATTTAATAAATCGAATGATAAACACAAATATTGCAAATTAACGTTTTGTTGCAAGAATGCAACAAAACAAGATTTTGAACATCATTTAACATCTTTGTCTAACACGGTAATAAACTTTTTGTGTATTTGTAAATGCGTCAATCATGAACTGCCCGACTTCAAATTAGCCACGTTCACTGACAATGATATCAAACTTTGGACAGATTCCCTTTGTTGTGTAATTCCCCAAGACCACTTTATTAAGCAAAGATTCGGCAACGTTGATAGAGCTTGATGTATAATACAATTTGTTATAAATAATTAAGAAATAGTGAATAATTAATTTACTAAAGAATTAGTTACTTAATTTAATACCCGAATTAATGATCGACATAAAAAAGTTCTTAATACGTTTATAATGTATTTGAATTCAGGATCATGTCCAACTAGCTCAAATTGTTTAAAGCAATGGGTTTGCTAGTCAATTGATTTGTAGATTGTTCGGGAGTTAATCTGATCAGAATATTTCTGTTAAAAATTTAATGATGGACCTTGTTTTCGAATGTTTTTTAACATTATCAATACTTGAATTGTTAACTTTAACGTTATTTTTTGTTTTTCTTTAACAATAAAATATTAAAAAACCGACATCAAAACTTCATTCTTTACTTTTTTAAAAAGATTTAAATAATTCGAATAATTCGATTAATTTTAAAAGTGTGATCGAATTATTCGAACAAGTTAAAATCTCTTATTCGAATTATTCGTTTTATTCGAACAAGAGAAAAATCGAATAAATCGAATACCCTATTATATACAAACCTATTTAACGTATTTTGTAGAAACATTTATATATTATGTACGGTTTTTTCTCACTGTTTTAAATGTCGCAATATTATGCGTTATTTCTTTTTCATTTTGTAATATGTTTTTGCGCGATTTACTTTAGTATTTTGAGTACGCAAATTTTGAAATTGTTTGGTACGGAAAGTGTTAAAACTTGAAGAAAACCCAATAATATTAAACAAAATTCAATTCCACTGAAGGGGGTTTTATTCCAAAAATGTTTGTTTTACTCTTTGTGAAAAAGCAAAATACTAAAATAATTCCACTTTCGGTCGGAATAGAATTCTGTGACAGCTATGAACATTTACGAGTTTTTGGAATAAATCGAATAATGAACTTGTTATTGTTCTATTTGGGTTAAATCTTTTTTGTTGAATGAATCTTCTGCATTTATTTTGAAGCTTTAATCATCTTTTAGAGAAAGCCATGTTCAAAAAACTTCACATAAAACTAAAGAATGTAATTCCCGGGAATTCTCGAAGAATTTCCCGGGATTTCGTGATTGAAAATTGTTCGGAATTCCCGGGATTTCCAGACCCGGAAATTCCCGTGAAAACTATAAATCTGATTGATACTTGCTTCAAATAAAGCTAATTCACGCTTAAAACGACTTTCAGCAGTTGATTTTAAATGTTTAGTAGGTATTACTTTTTCAATATTGATTGAATATTCTAATTCGATTTTAAATTGTTGCTCCATTTGTATTTCGTAAACATTATCATCATCGCTTTGAACAGGTGATACATACATTTGCTGTCCATAAATGTCTATCATTGTCTTTGTTATATGATAACCAGGGCAACCAAAAATATGCAATATCATATTTTTTGCTGTGCGTCTTATAAACATATGAGTTAGTTATTTATCCGTTTCAGATAATTTTAAGAGTTTTGGCATCGATTTGTTAGTGCATATTTTTGCATATTTTGCTCTTTACAGCATATTTTTGCATATTTTCCCTTTTATATCATATTTTTGCATATTTTACTCATAACTGCATATTTATAATGCATATTTTACCTGAATTTTTTTACAATAATTTTTATATTTTTAAAAAATGTTTCTTAAGCTACGTGTACACGTCATTCAGATCTTACAACGTTGTCAGAAAAATGTTCAATAACCTAGCGTTTACACATGCAAGTAACAGTTCGAAAAACGCAATACATTCACACTTTTGCACTAACGCAAAAATGATTAACAACCATATGTTTCAACATAAGTTCACATGGTTGTGTTAACCATTTTCTGAGCATTTTTCTGACAATGTTTTAAAATCTGACATCCGAGTACACTTAGCTTTAAATAACATCCAAAAGTACATATTGTTTTTGTATTTTTATTTTGTTGCTATTGAACTGCTACAACCTTAGGGTCAGTACGTACGCACTTCAAACTCCTCTTTTTTATAACTGTTACCAATCCATTTTTTTACAAGTGTTAACGACCTGTCAAAAAATACAAATTTTTTTAAATTGAACTGCAATTTCTTGGTAGTAACTGTGGCACCTCAAAAAATAAAAATTTTTAAATATATTTTTATTAGTTGGGAGAAATATTTAAAGATGTAAGTATTTTCAATAAAATAAATTAGTTGTTATTAATTGTTTTCATTATTCAGAAAATGCCAAAACAAATCATCCAAATTGAGAGAAGTTTTAAAGGAAAATTCAGATTTTAAAACGGATGGTAAAGTACTACTTTGCACTATATGCAACAAATCTGTGTCCGCCACCAGAGCTTTTTTAGTAAAGCAACATATAGAGAGCGCAAAACATACCGAGTTAAAGGAACGGCGAATAAAAAAAGAAAATTCGCAGTAATTTTTGGCGGAGTCAGCATCACAAGTTTCTAAAGATATTTTGTTCCAAAAAAAATTATGCGAAGCCTTCGTGTCCGCCGATATTCCGTTATATAAACTCAGAAATACAAGCATTAAACAACTTTTCGAACAATTTTCAGACCACAAAGTTCCTTCGGAATCCACGTCGATAGACTTTACACAAATTGTATTGAAGCTATGAAGAAATCATTAAAACATCAATATATATGGATATCGATAGATGAAACAATGGATGAGAAAGGAAGAAACATTGTTGGTATTTTAAGTCCCAATGAAGAAACTGCAAAAAAAAGGTTTTTAATAAACACCGCAGTCTTAGATAAAACAAATCAATCAACTATTGACGATTCTATTAAAATCTTGGATCCCAACTTTAATAAAGAATTGGTATTACTTTTTGTAACCGATGCAGCTCCATACATGATGAAAGCTGCAAAAGCCATTGCAACTTTTTATCCAAAAATAACGCATGTTACATGTTTAGCGCATGCTCTCCATCGAGTTTGTGAAACTATTAGGGATTCATACGAAAATGTGAACAAAATAATTTCAAATGTAAAAAAATGTTTTTGAAAGCTCCATGTAGAGTAGAAACATTTAGAGAAATTAATCCTGATCTTCCTCTCCCTCCTGAACCAATAATAACTCGTTGGGGAACATGGATTGAGGCAGTAAATTATTATGCCAATAATTACGAAAAAATTGTTGAAGTACTAGATTGTTTAAAAGATGAAGCTCAATTGATTATGATCGCGAAAGAAACTCTACGAAAATCTGAAATAAAAACAGATTTAGTTTTTATAGAATCCAATTATGGATTTATTCCAAATAATATTAAAAAATTACAAACTTGTGGTCTTTCCCTCAATGAACAAATTAAAATACTTAGCGATACAGTTAAAAGTATCGACAATGTACCTAATTGCGATACCAAATTTATTGTTCAAACTAAAATTAAACGAATTATTGAAAAAACAAAGGTGTTTGGAAACAATGCAAAATATTTGTTGTCAGCTAAATGGTTCTAAAGTTAATTCAACTACAATGTACAACTTACAAGAAGTTTTAGCATTTAAATATGTACCTCTAAATTCAGCTGATGTAGAGAGAAGTTTTTCTGCATATAAAAATATTTTTAGAAGTAATAGACATAATTTTTTATTTGAAAATTTAAGTAAACACGTCATAATTTATTGTAACAATAACATGAATTGAATTAAACTACTTCATTGTTCGTTCAGATTAATTGCAATAACATGTACATATATGGGGCATTTCATGTCAAGTGAACCAACTTTTGAAATCGATGTCTTCCGATCGGGATGAAATTTGCACCAAGGTTAGCTCTATTGGATAGTAACTCAGACACAATTTTTCAACAACATCGGTCGAGAACTCTCTGAGTTATAGGGGGTAAAATTTTGACAATTTGGTCAAACAGGGGTTTTTTCTTATCCATGTAACTTATTACCTATTGTTCTTAGCAAAATGTGTCCCAAATCGTATAGATAGCTATTTCTTCGATCTTTCGAAAAAAAATATTTAAAAAAAAAAATAAAAAATTTTTAATATTTTTTTTCCGAAATCAAAAACTTTTTTGACTTTTTTTTTAAATTTTTTCTCTTTTTTTTTTTTTTTTTTTTTTCTTAAAATAAAGTTTAGATATTTTCCTTGAACACCTACTTGGTCGCTTAGTGGGATGCGAGTGGGATATCTATCAAAATAAATATTTTGTAACTCAAAACATAAAATTTTTGACTTTTTTTGCAAAATCAAAAACTTTGTTGACATTTTTTTTTTAAAATGGACCTTTTTTTAATCTTTTTTTTTAGGTCAAACAAAAGCTTAGATATTATCCTTGAAGACCCTTTTGGTCGCTTAGTGGGATGCGAGTGGGATATCTATCAAAATAAATATTTTTTAACTCAAGACTTACAATTTTTGACTTTTTTTTTTGCAAATACGATTTTTTTTCCAAATGGGCCCTTTTTTTAAAATTTTTTTTGTAGTCAAAAGAAAGCTTAGGTCCATTCCTTTAAGATATTTTTAGTCCCTTAGTGGGATGCGAGTGGGATATCTATCAAAATAAATATTTTGTAACGCAAGACATACAATTTTTTAATTTTTTTTTGCAAAATCAAAATTTTTTTCCAATATGGGCCCTTTTTTAATTTTTTTTTTGCTCAAAAGAAAGCCTAGGTCCATTCCTTTAAGATATTTTTAGTCCCTTAGTGGGATGCGAGTGGGATATCTATCAAAATAAATGTTTTAACACAAAAATTGTATGTCTTGAGTTACAAAACATTTATTTTGATATATATCCCACTCGCATCCCACTAAGCGATCAAAACCATCTTAAAGGAATAGGCATAAGCTTTCTTTATAGCAAAAAAAAAAAATTACAAAAAGGGCCCATTTTAAAAAAAAGTCAAAAAAGTTTTTGATTTTGCCAAAAAATCAAAAATTGTATATCTTGAGTTACAAAATATTTATTTTGATAGATATCCCACTCGTATCCCACTAAGAGACCTAAAATATCTTAAAGGAATGGACCTAAGCTTTCTTTTGACTAAAAAAAAATTTTTAAAAAAGGGCCCATTTTGAAAAAAAATTCGAATTTGCAAAAAAAAAGTCAATAATTGAATGTCTTGAGTTACAACATTTTTATTTTAATAGATATCCTACTCACATCTTCCTAAGTGACAAAATAGGTCTTAAAGGAAAAGACCTAAGCTTTCTTTTGAGCAAAAAAAATTTTTAAAAAAAAGTCCCATATTGGAAAAAAATTTCGATTTTGCAAAAAAAAATTAAAAAATTTTTACAAAATATTTATTTTGATAGATATCCCACTCGCATCCCACTAAGGGACTAAAAATATCTTAAAGGAATGGACCTAGGCTTTCTTTTGAGCAAAAAAAAAAATTAAAAAAGGGCCCATATTGGAAAAAAATTTTGATTTTGCAAAAAAAAATTAAAAAATTGTATGTCTTGCGTTACAAAATATTTATTTTGATAGATATCCCACTCGCAAAATTGTAAGTCTTGAGTTAAAAAATATTTATTTTGATAGATATCCCACTCGCATCCCACTAAGCGACCAAAAGGGTCTTCAAGGATAATATCTAAGCTTTTGTTTGACCTAAAAAAAAAGATTAAAAAAAGGTCCATTTTGAAAAAAAAAAGTCAACAAAGTTTTTGATTTTGCAAAAAAAGTCAAAAATTTTATGTTTTGAGTTACAAAATATTTATTTTGATAGATATCCCACTCGCATCCCACTAAGCGACCAAGTAGGTGTTCAAGGAAAATATCTAAACTTTATTTTAAGAAAAAAAAAAAAAATATAGAAAAAAATTTTAAAAAAAAGTCAAAAAAGTTTTTGATTTCGGAAAAAAAATATTAAAAATTTTTTATTTTTTTTTTTAAATATTTTTTTTTCGAAAGATCGAAGAAATAGCTATCTATACTATTTGGGACACATTTTGCTAAGAACAATATGTAATAAGTTACATGGATAAGAAAAAACCCCTGTTTGACCAAATTGTCAAAATTTTACCCCCTATAACTCAGAGAGTTCTCGACCGATGTTGTTGAAAAATTGTGTCTGAGTTACTATCCAATAGAGCTAACCTTGGTGCAAATTTCATCCCGATCGGAAGACATCGATTTCAAAAGTTGGTTCACTTGACATGAAATTCCCCATATATAAAATCGAAATATAATTAACTAATTTAATTTATGACTACTGTATTTATTTGTTAATAAAACTTTAAATTTAAAAAACGAAAAAAATGTTAGTGCATATTTTTAATATTTTAAGTGCATATTTTATGTTTTTTAGTGCATTTTTTATGCGCATAAAACACTTTTTTTAGAGCATATTTTTGGTTGCCCTGATGATAACACTGCGTTAAAAAAAATTGAGTATCCGCTTCGAAATGTAATTTTTTCTTATTTATACCTTTCGTTTATTAAACATACATAAAATTTTTTTTCTATCACGTCTCATTTTTCTTCCATAGGAATGTGCCAAATTATATCTTTCTTATATATAAATAGGCCACACGTATTTTTGTGGTACACTTTTAAGTATGTTATTATCCACCAATATTGATGAAATATATATGGTCTAAAAGGTTATTTTCTATAGATATGCACAATATAAACAAATTTTTCAAAATTCTTTCCATAAAAGTGGTCGAATTTCCGAGTTAAAATTAAAAAGCCAACGCATATTTTAAAGAAATCTAATAAAAACAACCAGAATTTTTTACATTAATCAAGTTTATATTTATCATTTAGTAAAAAAACTCAAAAAAATCGTCTTTTATAATTTGAACACAAAATATCGTGAAACTTTAACTTTTTCTTTTGAGCTTTGATTGATCTTCTCGTTTTTAACGCCAACAGTAATCACCTAGCATAGTTGTGTTCCAATGGACTTTAAATCATTTTTCAAGCTTCTTTACATGGTGGAACCAGGATGTAAATATGAGCAGGGTGAGAGGATACACAGATTAGATGGAAAAAAATACAAATGAGAATGAAGAAAGTAAATTTTCAATGACATTCTGGAACCCAACTTTTCATAAGCTTTAAACATGTTGTTAACTAACTATTCTACATTTTCGGCTCTGTTGGTCTCTAAAAACCCTGCTTTCAGCGATAACTAGATATCAAGTTTCTTATTCGTAAGCTTTTTATCAAAATGTGGGTCTTTCATCAATGTGCGTATTTATGGTAGCACAAATATTCCTTCTTTGAGTTTATCATCACTTAACTTGGAAAATACTGCTTAAATATAAATAGAATGAACAAAATTGTTCATCAAACCAAGTTTTATGTGGAGTGACGATATTTAGGATCTATCAATGGTATATGTTTCATATTCGATTTTCCGTAAACAAACTCTAACATTTCTGGCCATGCTTTTGATGCATTTAAGCAGTTGCGGTGACCACTTAGTTCAGTATTTGGATATTTGATTTTCAATTTAATGTGAACAAATATGTCGACACTATCGAATAGGAACGATTATTAAACAAAACAAAATAATAAAAAAGTACAATACATCGGAAACAGTAACTGTTTCTTTTAACACTAAAGTGAGGGTAGTAAAATATGACTCATTGCCTATTCATTCCAGCTAACAGTTAAGAGGGTACCAAAATCGTGTAACGCAGTGTAATTTAGCTCATTACGTTGTGGACTTTTTAGGTAATTTATCAATGACATAAGATAAATGACATAATATCGTTTATTAACTTTACATTTTATTGCATGGACCATTTTTTGAGAAATCTTCGAATTTATGGATAATAGATGTTCATAGAGAGTGTTCATTATATCATCACCTATCTGCAATATGGTTTTATTTCGGCTTAATATTTCTAATGTATCCATAATGTGGTTTAAAAACACTACTAAATTTGTAACAATCCCTTCATCAAACAATGATGTTATATTTAAATATATTAAAGTTTTATTTGAATTAATTTTAAATTTCCCGTTTTGTGGAAATTACCGGGAAATTTAATTTTTTTCCCGGGAATCCCGACAAAAATTTTACGGGATCCCATACCCAAACCCTAGTCTTCTTGATCACTTCATTTAGTAGGGGAGAGGGTGGCACCTTTGACTTTTTGCTTTCAAGCCTCATACAAATTTATGTTTTTGAATTATGTATTGACTTTTTACATAATTTAGCTAATATACATTAGGGTTGCCCTTAATAAACGAAAGTTGGATTTTGGCCATTCTCACCCCCCAGTTTGGTGAACATTAGTAAAAAAATCATCCTGAAAAAATTTTAGGTAAATCGGTTGGGGTTAAGACGTGCCGCAAGCCCTCTGAAGTTTTGAGATGCATTTACAAGGGGAAAAAATTAATTTTTTTCAGTTTTTGTAAAAATTTTGCCATTAAAAAATTACTTTTGTAATTCAATTTAAAAGAATCGAAATGTGTACGTAATTGTCGTTCTAATGAGACATAAAAAACAGAAATCGGTTAAAAAATTTTAAAGTTATTAAAAATTCGCCAGGCCTTTAACGTGTCTCAGGCCACTAGAACAAGAAATGTTGGAACAAAATTAACATATTTTGAGAAATATTAAAATAAAAGCTCATTTTTACTTAAAATATGTCCATATTTACTTGTATATGAGTTTTTGTCTTCGTAGGATACCGTTAACCTATTCTTAGGTATGAACAAAAAAAATTAATTTTTTTAACGGCAGTTTCAAAACTCCATTTTCAAATTTTTAAAAATTTTGTTAAACAAATTTCAGAATTTTTTGATCATCTCATTGGGATTTATTAAGAGTATAATAGGGAATTAAATCGTGAAAAAATTATGAAAATATCTCTTATAGTTTTTCCGTACCTGCGATTTAAATTTTGAAATTTTCGAGAAAAACCAATTATTTGGCAAATTTTTTAGGCCAATGAGCTCTATTTTCTTACTCTTATGAATTTTAAGCAAAACTTAATTAGAATATTATAGTCCAGATAATTCTAAATATACTCTGAAACTTTTACTCATACGGGGCAGTTTGGAACCGCAATTTTCAAACGTGCCCCTTTTTTACTAACAAATGTAGTGAAATAATGATATTCTCAATGTTACAACTTCAAATGTATGTTGTTCTGAAATTAATTTCAAAACTATTTATTTTATTAAAAAAACATGTTTCAAAAGACTCAAATTTTTCGATAAATTTTCATTTTCTTCACCATTTTCATGCCGAGTTTCGGTTTTAAAATAAAAAACTCATGTCTTTCAAACAAAAGAAACCATTTTATAATTAGTTTAAATATATAGATATATATTTGACGTTTTGAAGTTGTAACTTTAAAAATACTGTTATTTCACAAAAACGAAGTCATCAAGAAAAACTAAAAATATTTCCATACTTTTTATTTTTTTATCAATGTGTGTTTAAGATAAATTTTCTTAGTTTGATATCAAAATTATTTGATTGATATTTATAGGCGATTTATGTATTTAATTTTTCATCCACTTTTTTAAGTTCAATTTGAAATTAAAGCTCGTTTTAAAAAATTAATGGATTACGCGAAATTATTTATTTTCATACTAACAAATTTAAAGTTGTATGGAAAACAAATTTTGTTAAAATTTTGATGAGTGCCGGGTGGAATATTGAGACACTAGGCCTAAAACTTAAGTGCTGAAAATTTTAACCAAATCGGACAACGATTTCTGGACGGCATCGAGGTCAAAGTTCAGATATATGCAAAATTTTACTTAACTTTCTGTATTGTTTTCTAGAAATATGTAGAGTTATTTATATTAATGAATATTACATTAAACATTTTTTTGGAAATTAACCCTGTATCTCCTTTGGGTCAAAATGATCCAAAAACTGTATTATCGCCAAAATTCGGAAAAAATGCAATTTTTTTAGTTTTTGTAAAAATGTTGCTACTAAATAAATACTTTTGCAATTGAATACAAAAGAATCGAAATGTGTACGTAATTATCGTTGTAAATGACAAAATTTGGTTAAAAAATGTTAAAGTTATTACAAATTCGCCAGACTATTAACGTGTCTCAGGCCACTTGTAGAATAAATTTAGGAAAAAAATTAACATATTTCGAGAAAAATTAAAATAAAAGCAAATTTTTATTTAAAATATATCGGTATTTACTTGTGTATGAGTTTTTGTCTTCGTAGGATACCGTTAACCTATTCGCAGGTATGACCAAAAGAATTAAATTTTTTTAACAGCATATCTCCATTTTCACAAATTTCTGATTTATTGAGAACATAATAGAGAATAAAAATATGGAAAAGGTATGACAATACCTCCTATAGTTGTTCCGTATCTGCGATTCAAATTTTGCGATTTTCGAGAAAAACTAAATTTTTTGTCCATATTTTGGAGATACAGGGTTAATTTCCAAAAAAAATGTTATTCATTAATATAAATATATCAACATATTTCAAGAAAACAATGCAGAAAGTTAACGAGTTTCACCTATTTATTTCATATACATTAGATATTAAAATTTTGCATATATCTGAACTTTGATCTCGATGCGCGTCCAGAAATCAAATTTTCAGCACTTAACTTTTAGGCCTAGTGTCACAATATTCCACCCGGCATTCTTTAAAATCTAAAAAAAATCGGCTGTCACTCTATTATTCAGTATACTAACAATACAGTTACCTTAGAAATTGCTTTGGTTCTTTTAAGTCTACATATGTAAAGAAACAAATAAATAATCAAATAATAATACCAATAACCAACCAATATAAAAAATACACTTACTGGTTCCCTGCTGGCATCAGTATAACTAAGATGGGCAATAAACATCTTGCCTTCAAAATTGATTTTATGAACTTCATTCCAACGAAAATGCTGTGAACGTTTACCAGAAATAAAAGTACTAATACCGGAATAATTAATTCCAATATACAATTGAGAGCCCCGGTGGTCCTTTACAGGATGAGGATCTATTCCGTATGTTTCAAGACCTCTAGCAATACCCATGAATTCATCTACTGCCACACTAGGATCTTGATAAGGTTGCCGTTTCTTGTGAAGTTCCATTATTTTCTTCTCATGGGTTTCTGTTTGACGTAAAGCTAGATTCATTGATGACACATAATTATCAATATGAATTGCTTCGTTGTAATCTCCAATCTCCTCTAAAAGAAAATATTGTAATTTAGTATACATATATTTTTATAAAAATCTGTCTAAACATAGGACCTTAATTATCTTCGATACATTATTGTATATTAAACATTGAATTTAAATTGAATTGTATGTACATTAGAGTGACAATCAGTTTTATGTAAAAAAAATTTTGTTAAAATTTTGAAGAGTGCCGGGTGGAATATTGTGACACTAGGTCTAAATGTTAAGTGCTGAAAATTTGAGCCAAATCGGGCAACGATTTCTGGACGCGCATCGAGGTCAAAGTTCAGATATATGCAAAATTTTACTGTTAATATGGAATAAATAGGTGAAACTCGTTAACTTTCTGCATTTTTTTCTAGAAATATGTAGATTTATTTATATTAATGAATATTACATTAAAAAAAAAGTTTTGGAAATTAACCCTGTATCTCCTTTGGTTCAAAATGACCCAAAAACTGTATTATCGCCAAAATTAGAGAAAAATGCAAATTTTTCAGTTTTTGAAAAAATTTTGCTACTAAATAAATACTTTTGCAATTGAATGCAAAAGAATCGAAATATGTACGTAATTATCGTTGTAATGAGATATAAATGACAAAATTTGATTAAAAAATGTTAAAGTTATTACAAATTCGCCAGACCATTAATGTGTTTCAGGCCACTTGAACAAAAAATTTAGAAAAAAAATTAAGAAATTTCGAGAAAAATTAAAATAAAAGCTCATTTCTACTTAAAATATGTCCATATGTACTTGTATATGAGTTTTTGTCTTCGTAGGATACCGTTAACCTATTCGCAGGTATGTCCAAAAAAATAATTTTTTTTAACGGCTGTTTCAAAATTCCATTTTCAAATTTTTAAAAATTTTGTTAAACAAATTTCAGATTTTTTCGATCATCACATTGGGGTTTATTGAGATCAAAATAGGGAATAAAAATATGAAAAAATTATGTCAATACCTCTTACAGTTTTTCCGTACCTGCGATTTAAATTTTGCGTTTTTCAAGAAAAAATAATTTTTTGTCCATATTTAGGCGAATGAGTCCAATTTCCTTACTGTTATAAATTTTAAGTAAAGCCTATTCATAATATTATAGTCCTTGTAATTTTAAATATGTTCTGAAAGTTTTACTAAAATCGGAAAACCATAACCTTTGAATCGTGAAGGTCAAAGGTCAAATTTTTCAATATTTGGAATTTCTAATGAAAATATAGCGAAATGTTATATATTTTTGGGCCGATTTTCATGAAACTTGAGGAAAATATATACTGGGGTCTAGCATTTACAACAACAGTGCAAAAATGAATTTTAACCTTTAAGAGGACTTGGGGTCAAAATGGTTGTGTTTTGCGTGATTTTAAAAGTTGAGGGTAATTTGGACCCCAAGTGCTGCTAAGGGTTAATTTCCATTTTTGTGCTTTTATTTTAAATTCTTGACTTTATGTTATATTTTCCTTAAGTTACATTAAAATAGGCCCAAAAATATATAACATTTCGCTATCTTTTCATTAGAAATTCCAAATATTGAAAAATTTGACCTTTGACCTTCACGATTCAAAGGTTATCGTTTTCCGATTTTAGTAAAACTTTCAGAACATATTTAAAATTACAAGGACTATAATATTATGAATAGGTTTTACTTAAAATTTATAACAGTAAGGAAATTGGACTCATTCGCCTAAATATGGACAAAAAATTATTTTTTCTTGAAAAACGCAAAATTTAAATCGCAGGTACGGAAAAACTGTAAGAGGTATTGACATAATTTTTTCATATTTTTATTCCCTATTTTGATCTCAATAAACCCCAATGTGATGATCGAAAAAATCTGAAATTTGTTTAACAAAATTTTTAAAAATTTGAAAATGGAGTTTTGAAACAGCCGTTAAAAAAAATTATTTTTTTTGGCCATACCTGCGAATAGGTTAACGGTATCCTACGAAGACAAAAACTCATATACAAGTACATATGGACATATTTTAAGTAGAAATGAGCTTTTATTTTAATTTTTCTCGAAATTTCTTAATTTTTTTTTCTAAATTTTTTGTTCAAGTGGCCTGAAACACGTTAATGGTCTGGCGAATTTGTAATAACTTTAAAATTTTTTAATCAAATTTTGTCATTTATATCTCATTACAACGATAATTACGTACATATTTCGATTCTTTTGCATTCAATTGCAAAAGTATTTATTTAGTAGCAAAATTTTTTCAAAAACTGAAAAATTTGCATTTTTCTCTAATTTTGACGATAATACAGTTTTTGGGTCATTTTGAACCAAAGGAGATACAGGGTTAATTTCCAAAACTTTTTTTTTAATGTAATATTCATTAATATAAATAAATCTACATATTTCTAGAAAACAATGCAGAAAGTTAACGAGTTTCACCTATTTATTCCATATTAACAGTAAAATTTTGCATATATCTGAACTTTGACCTCGATGCGCGTCCAGAAATCGTTGCCCGATTTGGCTCAAATTTTCAGCATTTAACATTTAGGCCTAGTGTCACAATATTCCACCCGGCACTCTTTGAAATCTAAAAAAAAAATCGGCTGTCACTCTAATGTACATATATCTAAAAATATTTTATTTAATATTAAAATTTTTGTTATATTTAACGTACATACTCGTATTTATAAATATTTAGTACTCGCTCATTTATAAACTGTTAATAAAACCTTTGCTACAAAATGTCAATCAATGTTAAATAGTTTAGGCATTAAAGTTAGCTGCGACTAATATAAATAATCCTAGTATCACTCTATTTGTAATCAATAAAAGGGTTAATGTCAATAAAATTGTTTAATGTCAATAAACCCTGAATTTTTCTAATAAATTATTTTGGCCAGAAAACCTGGCCAAAATTATTACACACAGAAAAAGGATTGGTTGGAAAACGGTTACAACTATGTAAATTTAATGGAATAAATCAATATTGTGTTGTAGTCATTGAAAATGTATAAATTCAACCGATTGTTTTTATTTATATGTAAGTGAAAAATCATAATTGTAATAAAATTGAGGTGCCTATAATTGTATTATTAGTTAACATAATCAATTTATGTACGTCTGGTAAACATTAAGTTAAGGAACTCGGCAGGGAGGACTGATGTTTTCAGTTACAATAACCAATAAATTCGGTCATAAAATCAAATTCGATGATTATAACAAACAAATGATTATGTTGATTATAAAAATTATAAAGTTTGTCTGACAGTTTTCGAAAGAAAAAAAAAATTAGAAATTAAACAAATATTTGTACAAACACAAAAGTAAAATATTAATAAAAATTTTCTAATGTTAAAATTAAAAAGAAATATTTAAAAAAAGCAACAATAACACTAGTTTACAAATCAGACATTTTTGTTTGCTCATGGAATGAAACTTATATTTTTGAGAAGAGCTAGGGATGCTAGTTAATTGACCATTTTTTGTTTCCCACCTATACGTCAAAATTTTGAGATATATAGGTTTTTATTTTTCACCTGCCCTGAGTACTACTAATACATACTGTAGTGTACCGAATTGTAGTAAATAAGTATTTACATCGTTTTTGGGTACTCAACACTCTGGCGAAGCTACTAGATACTTTCAGAGTTGTATTCTTTTGACAAATTCCAAAAAAAAATTAACGGGAAAAAAATAAATACTGTTTAAAAGTACATCTTTCCTGTAGATAAAGGTTAATAAATCGCTATTAAATACAAAAATCTAAAGTAAAAACTATTTTAAAATGTCTTCTAGGAATTGTAAAATAAACCCAGACCATTTTTGTGTTATTTGCGGAAAAATTATTCAGTCAAATCGAGGTTTTCCTATAACACAAACACTGCAAAACGCTTATTTACATTAAAAAATTTCGTAAAAGCTTTAAATAAGACAAAACCAGCATTTCAATATTTATGCAGCGTGTTCCCGAGTCTTTCTGAGGCTAAACTAAAAGAAGGGATATTTGCGGGTCCTCAAAGAAGAAAAAATTTGGTTGATACCAAATTTGGGATCAGAATATGCTAGGAGACTACTGTTGAAGTGTCGCGAGGGAGACAAATGAAAATAATTATAAAAAGAGGACTAAACACTTCACTTTTAATTTTGTTGTCCTAATTTAATGTACATTTTTATATGTTTCGTTTTTAATAAATATCTCAAAAGTTTGACGTCCTGGAATTTTTTTAATATTTTTTCCGAAGTTAGAAGACCTAAATACACAAATCCCCATATGTTTTAATTCATGAGCAAAAACCTTGTAAACTAGTGTAATTATAGAAAAAAACAGTAAGAGAGCTATAAATTCTTATATACCCTTCACCAAATTATACTTCAAAATAAAAATTTTAAATATTTATTTTTTTTCCAAAGTTATATGAAAAAACATATTTTGGAAAAAAACAATTTTCGAATTGTTTTTTTTTTAAACTTTAATTTTTTTTTTAATATTTAGCGAAAAAAAACTTTTTGTGAAAAAAAAATTCGGGTTAAAAACATTTTTTCCGATTTTGCTATGGTCTTATATATATCTATCATTAGATAAAGGTCTTTGAAATATCTATCATTGGATATCCATATTGTCTTTATTAATGACTTAGTAATCCAGATGTAGGTAAAACAAGGAAGAAAGTATGGTCGGTCAAGCCCGACCATATAATACCCTACACCAAGTAAATGAGTAAAAATATTTTTCTTTTAAAATATCAATAATTTATATTCGTGAGTGATTTTCGGAAGTGGGCCTTATATGGGAGCTATGACCAATTATGGACCGATCACTATAAAATTAGGTCGTGTGCTTTATGTCTATGTGAAAGCTATTTATGTTGAATTTTGTGTATATACCAAAATTTTTAAGTGATTTAAGCACGTTAAAGTGATTTTCGTAAGCGGGTCTATATGGGAGCTATGACTAATTATGGACCGATCGTAACAAAATTTGGTGACATAAATTTTGTATATATAAAACTTATTTGGAGCGAAATCTGTGTAGATACATATATAAATTAAACATTTATGACCGATAAAGTCCAATTTCGAGAGGACATTTGTATGGGGGCTAGGTGAAATAATGGACTGATTTCAGCCAGTTTCAATAGGCTTCGTCCTTGGGCCGAAAAAAATATATGTACCAAATTTTATGGAAATATCTTCAAAATTGCGACCTGTACTCTGCGCACAAGGTTTACATGGACAGCCAACCAGCCAGCCAGACGGACGGACATCGTTTAATCGACTCAGAAAGTGATTCTAAGTCGATCGGTATACTTTAAGGTGGGTGTAAGACGAATATTTTTGGGCGTTACACACATCTGCACAAACGCATAATACCCTCCCCACTATGGTGGTGTAGTGTATAAAAATAGCTCAAAAATCGATGTTGTCCTGGTTTTTTCTTCTATCTCAGCCATTTGTGGACCGATTTTCTCGATTTGAGTGACAGAATTATATTCAAGTAAAAGTTCTTAAATGAAGGTAAGGTTCAAAACCTACTCTTTTGAAATTCTAAGTTTCAAAGAAATCTGACTGGAAAGAATATCTCGAGGAACGGCTTTTTGGGAATCTGAGTAGAGTGCTACTCAATCGATGAAATTTTTTTTTTTTTTAACGCTTTATTGATTTATTGAATCTGTCTATTTTGACCTTACAATAAGTATTTAAATCTTATAACTAAAATTAAAACTATTTGCTCTTCAGCAAGAGAGCCATAATGGTAAACTGTCACTCATCTTAGCGGGGTGGTAGATCTGCTCTACGGAGCCTGGATCGGGTTTGGGTCTGCACAAGTTATCTTGCAAGCGTATTGGGATGGTTTCGCAGCTTCACAATATATTTCTCACGGACTTTCTTAAACTCTTCCTTTACCAATGTCACTTCTAGGTCTCTATGGATGTTTTCATTTCTTATGTACCATGGTGCTCCCGTCATGGTCCTAAGAATTTTAGATTGGGCCCTCTGTATAAGATCAATACTGGTGTTGCTAGCCATTCCCCATAATTGAATTCCATATGTCCAAATTGGTTTTAAAACGGTCTTATACAGGATGACTTTATATTCAAGGCTTAATTTTGATTGGTCACTGATTAACCAATGAAAGCTAGAGGCTTTTAACTTCATGTGAAGTCTCTTGGTTTCTATGTGTCGGCGCCAAGTAAGCCGTCTATCCAGATGAATACCAAGGTAGGTGACATAATCAGACTGCGGTATATTAACGTTGTTGAGTGTGACAGGTGGGCAATTTCCTCTTCTTAGAGCGAACGTAACATGTTTACTTTTCAGCTCATTTACCTTTATTCGCCAGTTTTTCAACCATGACTCCACACGTACGAGGTAATTCTGCAGTTGACTAGATGCCATGAGTGGGTTTTCGTCTGAGCTAATAATGGCGGTATCATCAGCAAATGTTGAAATTGTTAGTTTATCGCACGTAGGGAGGTCGGAGGTGTAAATCAAATACAGCGTAGGTCCTAGTACACTTCCCTGTGGAACGCCAGCTCCAATCTTGTATTCTCTCGTCACATAATCATTGTACTTAACTCTGAAAAGTCTATTCGATAAATAAGACTCCAGCAATTTATGAGTACATAGTGGTAGTAAACATTTGATTTTATGTACTAGACCCTTATGCCATACCTTGTCAAAAGCCTGAGCAACGTCTAAAAAGACGGCAGTACAATATTTCTTTAATTCAAAAGATTTTCTTATCTCTCCAGTTAAACGATTGACCTGTTCAATGGTGCCATGATGTTCACGGAAACCAAATTGGTGTACTGGGATAATGTTTCCATCATTCAAAAAAGGTATTATCTTTTCCTGGAATATTTTCTCGAATATCTTCGACAAACAAGGGAGTAGGCTAATAGGTCTATAAGAAGATGGCAGGGTTAAATCTTTACCGGGTTTAGGTATCATTATTATTTGAGAAATTTTCCAATTTTTTGGATAAATTCCTAGTTTCAAGATCGCATTAAAAAATATAGATAGCACAATTATTGCCACATTTGGTAGGTTCTTAATCATTGATGGCGTTATTAAATCATATTCCGGTGATTTTTTCAAGTCTAATTTATTTTTAATTACTCTATTAAATGGGTCTTAAAAATTAAATAGTTTTGAGCTTATTATGCAAATAAAAACTTCGCGTCGTAGAACATTGTTCTCTTTATAGAAAAATGTCCGAGATATCTAACTTTAGAAGGGGGGAAAGGAAATTTCTAAAACTAAGAGCTTATTTTCTAAATCCCGACAACAAAAACTAAATATTAAAAAATAAGAAAATTTGATTTTGTTTTCACAAAAAGGGTAAGCAATACATACAAATTCTGGCGTTTCATTTAATTGTTTATTTGTATTGAAAACAAATTTTTTTACGTTTTTTTTCCATATAAACTATCATTTGAGCAAAAAGGAGGGTAATAAAAGAATGCTGATCCCCAAATCAAGTCTTGAAACCGTCAACTTGAGTAAAGCAAAGTAGAATTTATTAAAGAAATAAAATATGTGGTAAAACTGTAAAAATATGAAGAATCGCACATCGTTTACAATTGAATTTCTTTTAAAATTTAAAAAAATAAAAATCAAACATCAATTCAGTAAAAGTTAGTCGTGAATAGATTTATACGACAAATTTTAAATTTTTTTATAATTGACATATTAAACCCTTTGCTATCAATAACAAGGATTTTAGACACCCTCTAGGAGGCTTCCCGGAATACAAGTGGTCAAACCGAGAGATATAACGAGAGTTATAACCTGTGCAAATACACCATCATCATAATTTACATCACCCAATCTCTCAATATATTACATAACGATTTCGCACATGGTTTTGACGAATTTAAATCGGTGCATATTTTTCGAATTGAAGAAAATTATAAAACTAAAGCAATTTGTAATAAATTTAAAGACTTACAGCCATATGCATAAACATTTACAAAAGGTTTATAAACCAATTATAGGAAAATTTTCATAAAGTTGTATTCATAAACGATTAATAGCTTAAAATACCTTTGATAAACAAATGTTAAATGTAAAAATTTTAAACCTACTTAAAGGAATTCTTTTTGCTTTTTATCTTAAAAAAGAGGATTTTAAAGATAAATTTGGAATAATAGATGATACTATTGCAATTGCTAAACACAATTTTCACTTCGCTGGCGATTAAGTTCCATTTTAATAGTATATGATTTTGTTTGATATTCCTCCGGCAGTGAACTATATGAGGTTCACAAGTGAGTTTGATTGGCATTTTTGTCATTTACTTTTAACCTGCAATGCCATATAGTAATAAAATGTGTAAACATTGTGGAAGAAGGTAATATACCCACTCCGGAATTAAAACTATGTGTTTCCACATACAAATTCATTAAATTTTGTTAAAATTTAACAAAATGTCAATAAAAATAAATTAATAAAACAAATTATACAACAGTGATGTTTATTTTATCACAGAATATTCGTCATTCGAATACTTTAAATAATAATTGAAATAAACTATATAAAAAAGTTTGTACATTAATCCATTTTAGCTTAATATAAATTTACTAGAATCAGATATACATTTTTTTATCTAAAAATTAATTGTTATCTTCAAAAATGTATTATTACTAAAAACAATTATTGAAAAAAAAAAATAACGAATATTTTATCCTAATTGAAAGCAACACTAACATCAAAAAAGGGGAAATAAATGAGAAGCATTGCAAGCTTAGATAAAAATCAGTACATTAGTTATTGTACCTTTATCAAACTTGTATGAATACAATACTTTTATAAATGGTTTTTAAAGCTAAAATGTACGTTAACAAAATTGTGTTTTAAATCTACAATAAGGTTTTTTTATGCATATAGCCGTTATTTCATAAACTAAAGAATGAGAAGTTATTTTCGAAGATTGAAATTTCTGATCCGTATTTGCAAATTGAAATTGATGAAGAATCTAAACATCTACTAGTAGTAAATATTCAATTGGGTTTATTCCAGTGACAACGGTTACCATTTGGAGTAGCCAGTGCACCAGACATTTTTCAGAGATTAATTGAACAAACCATTTCCGGCATTCCAGGCTGTCTTAATTATTTAGACGATATTATATGTAACGGGTCAAATGACGAAGAACATATTAATAATTTTAAACCTTGCAGAGCTACAGTAATTTTTGGGCAAAGTTTACTATTACTAAATCTGAGTCAAAGTTTTTTCTGGGGAGATGAACAAGAGAATACATTTCCAGAGCTTAAACTATAGTCAAATAGAGAAGGAAGCGATATCTATTATTTTTGGTGTAAAGAAGTTCCACGATTACTTATATGGACAAAAGTTTATATTGTTTACCGATCACAAAACTTTGGTTCAAATTTTTAATCTAGAAAAGGGAATTTGGGTAGCATTTGTCAACAGACTACAACGTTGGGTATTAATGTTGTCTGGTTACGTATATACTATTAAGTATAAAAACACAAGATGTCATGGAAATGCTGACGCATTGTCCAGATTACCACATAAAGAATTTGAATTTGAAAAATTCATTGATGAACATATAACAATTTTCCTATTAGATTTAAAACAATTGCAAAATTATCAAAAGAAGACAATAACCTAACAATAGTGTTAAATTTTATAAAAAGATGGTTGACCCGGCAAAGATAGTCCGTTTCCGAAGAATTTATACCATTCCACGGTCACCGCGATACTTTGACATTTAATGGTGAAGTTATAAATGGAATAATTATAATGGAATAGTTATTTAAGAAAACGTATATTACAACTTTTACATCAAGGCCATTGGGGAATAGTTAGAATGAAACAAATTGCACGACGTTATTGTTGGTAGCCTAAAATTGATGATGATATAGCTTAAATTATTTCATCATGCCAAGCTTGCTATTCACACTCATCAAATCCACCAAAACAGTTTTTGGTGGATAGTAATAGTGGATTCTTTTTCTCAATTGCCATATGTTATAAAAATGGAGAACAGTACGTACGTTTAAAACTTCTATTAAAAAACAATTAACAGATGGTTTGAGTTTACAAGCATCAGTGCTTGCTTATTTAACAACACATAGAACTAATCCAAACTCATGTGGAAAATCTCCCGCAGAACTTTTACATGGTCGACAACCTCGAACATTGCTTTCTCTCTACTTAAAACCTACTAATACCCACAAAAACCTCACATTCAAATTAATGATAATGTCTTATGTCGAAACTTTTCGGAAGGGGATAAATGGGTATCTGGAAAGATAATAAAATCTCTTGGAAGTATGATGTTTCTAATTCAAGTTGACAACAAAATTTGGAAACGTCATATTAATCAAATTCGGATTAATAAATCACTAAACAACTCTAATTTTAAAAATGTATCTCAATTAACTCTGTTTTTGTTAGAATCTGATCAACCCACACAACAAAATTCGCTAAAGACAGTTTACAACCAATCATTGGAAATAGCTAAACTACACAGAAAAAACTATTTCTTAAACTTTCAATTCAAATATTTGTCACATATTGAACTGGTTTCAATTATTTCATAATTAAATCAAGTATTCATTTGCTCAAAAACAAAATTTCTTGATATTTTCTATTGAATTTTGAGTTTTGAATTTGATTATTTTGACAATTGAATATACAATTTTCGTTATTGGTGGAATTTCAAATACAAAAATTATTGAATAGATAATTTTCGTAATTGAAAACACATTTTTGTTATTTTTTGTGTTTCAATTACGAAAATTATCTATTCAATAATTTGTGTATTTGAAATTCAACCAATAACGAAAATTGTATATTCAATTGTCAAAATAATCAAACTCAAAATTCAATAGAAAATATCAAGAAATTTTGTTTTTGAGCAAATGAATACTTGATTTAATTATGAAATAATTGAAACCAGTTCAATATGGTATAAATGTTTGAATTGAAATATATTTTTTTCTGTGTACAAGTGAATCAGTTAATTGTCCTAGAGTCTCAATGAATGAACAGCCATTAGCAATATCTAATTCTGAAACTCCGTTAGCAGTAGCAGAACCACAACCTCGCAGATCGAGTCGAATTAAAAAGAAACTTGATCGTTATTATGCTGTAATGTGTAAGTACCAAAAAGTTATTATATAAATTATGTAACGTGCAGTTACAAAAGTCAATACATCAACATAACATAATTAATACTACTACAATATACATATATAAGTATATTGTTGTCCATAATTCTCAAACAGTTTATTTGAATTCTAATTTGTTCTCAATAATTCCCAAGCAGTTTATGTGAATTCAAATATAAGACATCTAGGAAAAAACATGAACAGGGGAAGTTAGAATCGAAGTCCCGATCTACTTATACTTTAAGTATATTGTTGTTCATAATTCTCAAACAGTTTATTTGAATTATAATTTGTTCTCAATAATTCCCAAGCGATTTATATGAATTCTAATATAAGACATCATAGAAAAAACATGAACAGGGGAAGTTAGAATCGTAGTCCCGATCTACTTATACTTTGCGAGAGATCTAAATTCTGACTTCGTATTAATACCGTAATAGTTAGCCGACCGAGAGCCGAAGCATTTATCTCGTCGGATTGTATTCATTAGCTAGTCGTAGCCAATAAGTTGTAGTTAGCCGATGAAAGCTGAAGAATTTATCTCCTCGGATTGCATCCATATGCTGTATTTACGAATAATTAGTCGTTAGATGACCGAGAGCCGAATCATTTATCTCATCGGATTGTACTCATTAGCTAGTATAGTCAATAAGTGGTAGTTAGTCGACGAGAGCTGAAGAGTTTATCTCCTCGGATTGCATCCATAGACAGTATTTACAAATAATAGTCGTTAGCCGACCGAGAGTCGAAGCGTTTATCTCGTCGAATTCACTATTAGAAACTTCGCCCATTAACCAACATATCCCAAAGATCCAAGACAGCACTGTGATAAAGATTTCAAAGGAAGCAGACCTTTGAAGAACCTGGACAGACTAAGCATACCCCGGCTGGAAACAAAAACTGCATCACAATTAAAACCCTTACTTGTAATGTTGGAAAATAAATAAAGTCGTTGTTGGGTGAATTTTTAAAATAGTGTACAAACTTATCAAATATATGAACATATAACGATCAAATATGAGAATGAACATAAACGAAATCCCCCTTGACAATTTGATAGTTACATCGACATAATAGAGCGAGTATAAATATTTAAACAAAAATATAAACAATTTATTATATATACAATTTATTATCGTACATAATAATATTATGTACGACGAAAAATTGTTGATTAATCAATCATTATTCTATGTTTCAAACCATAATATGTACATACCCTGGACAATGAGAGAACCCAATGCTGCTGCTTCCCCAATAGAACAATAAAGTCGCCCGTGGCGTAAATCTCTTTTCAATTGTTGATACAGCATTATTCGTCCATTGCCTGTTAATCGAAATGGATCTGCAGGGTAAAATTTCACTCGAAAGGAGAAGAGTATTGGATCCACATCTGAAAGTATATTATACATTATTAACAAAATTTGCACATTTTAAATATAAGATTAATATGCAAATAAATAAAACAGTAAAGAAGATTTTTTGAAAGAATGAAAACTTAATATAATAAATATATGACTTAGGGCGGGTAACTTATCAAAATTTTAAACATATTTAAGCTTAATCAATGTTTAAATATTTTTTTTATATGAAAAAAATATATTTAAACATTGATTATGCCTAAACTATGTTTAAAATTTTGATAAGTTACCAGGCCTTAGTTATTATTTATCCGTTTTAGAAAATTTTAAGTATTTTGGCTTTTTATATTTTTAACCATTACAGTAAACCTATTAAAACCTATTAAACGACATTGAATGGGATTATTTTAAAAGTTTAAACAATACATTTTTATATTTAGAAAACATATTTTTATTTATTTATTTATTGTACCTTCATTACTTAATGAACTACCAATAAGTGGTTCAAATCTTATATCTAATAACTATTATTTAATTACTCCAGCCTGTTTTGATTAAATTGGCATTTTTCCTTCTAGTCTTTAGATTAGGTCTGCGGTTATCTAATATGTTGCTGGCCAGTGGGTTTGTGTGAATTTCAAGTTTTTTTAAAGTATTTTTCTACATTTTTCGTGATCTCAGTTTTTACGTTTAGTTAGATCTTTGTGTATAATTGCGTTTTTAATATACCAGGGGGCAACTGTGATCATTCTTAAAAAATTGTTTTGGCGTCTCTGAATCTTTTCTACATTTGGCGCTGATGCCGTAACACCATTTCAGTTTTATGATCATGTTATAAAGTAGAAGTTAATTTAATTTGAATTGATTTCAATTTCATTTGAGTCAACTTTACATCTATATGACTTTTCCATGTAAGTCGACGACCGAGATGTATTCCGAGGTATTTCACTTCCGATTGTTGAATTATTGTTTGGTTATTGATATGAATAGGGGGCATGATTATATATTTTATAGGTTTGTTCGACAGTACTGTGTTTTCTTCTAAATCCAAATTGTTGATTCGGAATACAATTGTTTTCAGTTAACATCGGGTACAACTTGTTCACAAGTATCTTCTCAAATAGCTTTGATATTTTAGACAATAGGATGAGTCTGTATGATTCTACTTTTGTGTGGCTCGGGGGCTCAATAAAGTAACAATAGTGGGTGAGTGAGGTAGTTCCAGCGAGGATTCAACTTGAATCATTTCTTTAGGGATATTTTTTGTCACGCTAAAATCAATAACATCCGGTATTTTGCGTGGGTCAGTAGGCCAGTAAGTAGGTTGGCCGCTCGAAATCACATTCAAACCCATTTTAGAAATTGTATCAAACAAAACACGACCTTTAGGGGTAATCAGTCGTAATCCGCAGAATGTGTGCTTAGCATTCACTCATATCGTAGATGGCGTTTTTGTCTCGTTTATTGAGCGTTTTTATAAAATTGTATCGTGGTTGGCGAAAACGCCAATAAATACGACTCTGTATACAAATATATTACAAACTACCCGTTAAAACGGTATCGTGTTTGGCGTATTTGCCTGTCAAAACAGAAAAAAACTGTCATTAGAAAATTTACTCACGACAAGAGTAGAAAAGGTGATAACAAGTAATAAATTTTACATAAAATTTTTTTTTCAGATGATTTTCAAACATTTTAGATTAAAAATTACGACACAAGCACACTATTTTAAGTTGGTTAAAATAATGGAAAAGAAAACGTATTTGGCTAGAGGCTTTAATAAAGGTTTAAATAAAATAAACATAAAAAAGACGAACTAAATTGTATTGGACCACAATTCCGTACAGGTGAGGGTATGGGCGGACTTCAAATTAAAAAAAAAAACTGGCGCACAAGGCCGAAAGTCATGCAACAGTGTAACGACACGTTTCCGCTGTAAGCTGGGGTATGCTCAGCGGTGTCCAGGGTCGGTTAATAAAAACACGTGTCTTTAGAAAACGTTACAAACTTTTAATTTATACTCTACACTAACTACAGATACTATTTAAACAGGTTCGAAAATACGCCACGTAATTGTGTAGTAGACTCACAACCTGTGCTCCTGAAAGAGCGGGAAACCACCGTTCCTCGTCTAGTCTCGCGACTGAGGAGCAGCACGCGGAAACCACGCGCACTGACCACAATCTCCGGGAATCGCCAAGAATTGTCAGTATCAGCAGAGAAGCCTGCTGCCAATTCCCCCACACTAGTACTTAGTAACCAGTAATTTAACCTTTAACTTGGTAAAGGTGGTGGTAAATTTTACACCCTCTCTTCATTTTTTTAAAGTTTTATCAAAAAGGCTTGCGAAATAAAGTGCCTGCATTTTTGTTTCAAATAGCATTTTGCTTTCCTTTTTTAATTTTTTTAAATTGAAAATATTAACGAAAAAATGTTTTTTAAAGTAAAATTTTTTGCAAAAATTATAAGGTGTAAAATTTATACCACATCTGTGACTATGTCAAAAATTTTCACGTCATAAGTTAAAGGTTAAAATATACTAAAGATGTGAAGCCACTGTCTTTAGTAGATCTTACCTTACTGGCCGCTACGAACCAACTGCCCACTGTCGACTAAAGGCCCAACTATAATATGCATACACTAGTTTAAGTCAGCTTAAGCATCTGTTCGAATATATATAAAACGTATGTGACAAACTATAATGTATAATGTACTATAAAAATTAAAAGGATGAAGAAAATTCATTTATTTTCATAAAATAATAAGAAATACGTATTTTTTTAATTACGTGTTGCACACAAATGTGCAAATGGGGCTAAATTGTTTTGAATGCACATAAGTACATTATGGCCACCTAAAAGTTTCTTCGGATTTTCTTAAGCATTTGACAGTCTTTTCGTTCGGTTTTGACATTAACTTAAGCTAGCTTATGCACATTATAGTTGGGCCTTAAAAGCTCGCCTTTTATACCTTTTGTGTTGTGTGTACAACCATATACGCACATGTGTTTTACATATAATAATGATCATGCATGCATTTAATATACACACATTTATACATGTGTTGTACTCACAACTTGTTACAAGCATGTGTTTTGTATACGTCACCACCATTGCTTACAACCATGTGTTGTTAAAAACATCTGTTTTGCACAGGGCACCACTAGATGGTTTTGATGTAAATCATACTTGTCCAGTTAGCAATAGGTGGCGTTACTATTCACAAAATATACGTTATATTCAAACCATACAATAATATAAAAGAAAAATATGAAATAGTAGAATACAAGGACTTAAACTAATAATAAAACAAAGCTCAACATTTCAGTCTAGCACTAAATCAACGGTACGTCATAATAAAAAAATATAAGAAACAATATCAAAATATAATATAGAATAAAATCACAAATAACAAATATTAAAAATAAGGACTGTTGAGAACAAAACGATGCCTGCAGACTTTGGTCATCACACTGCATTCCCCCTCCCGGGACAGCCTAGGGAGTCAGCTACACTGTTCTCATATGTTCGCCTCGCTAGATTATAATTCGGTGGGATGAGGGGTGTGTTGCTGGGTATTGGTCTCGCTCTTCCTGGCGATGCGGTGACTTTCACCAGTATGACTGCTGGTGACGATGATGCACTGGATGCGTCCGCGGATACTGTTGATACGACCGATGATGACTCCGATATGAGTGATGACGACGAGGATGTTTGTAATGATGATGACGCTGTGGTTTTCACCAGTATGACTGATGGTGACGATGATGCACTGGATGCGTCCGCGGATACTGTTGATACGATCGATGATGACTCCGATATGAGTGATGACGACGAGGATGTTTGTAACGATGATGACGCTGGGTTTTTCACCTTCCTTCGCGGTGAAACGCTTCTGCCGTGGTTTTTGTGACCCTTTATGGTCTGTAAATGCCTATCCCACTCCTCGGATGTGCGTGACAACATTTTCACGTCTGGGACATGTTGGGAAAGCTTATAGTGCTGCCAGACTTCGCAACTGCGCACATATTTAGAGACATCTCTGGACATACCGGGCCAATAATACCGGTGGGCTAACATACACCTCGTTTTTCTGATGCACAGGTGACCACCAGCGGCTTGGTCATGAACTTCGCGCATAACTTGTAGCTGTTGAGGTCTTCCGACACACAGTTTCCATGGGGTTACATCCTGGTTGTGACCCCCTTGATTAAAACGTCGATACAGCTGGGTCCCCATGATCGCATAGTCTGGGAACATCGCTGGGTCGCGACACACTGCCGCAACGCGCTTTTCCAGCCAGTTGGGAGGTTCGGTTGGAGTGGCATGAACCGGCTGTCGGGAAAGCGCTTCGGTTACCACCTTATGATTGCCCTTAGTAGTCCGCAACGCGAAATTGCGAGCCACTTTAGTCGTGATGTGGTCATTGCTGTTTACGCGTTCGCTTGGATACATGCTGGTATTGTTGAGGGTGGAATTGGGTATGGCGGATACGTGTAGGGCACCACAACTGAAGGTAGTGTCGAAAGTCCGCAGAAGATCCATCCCAAGCACAATGTTCTCCGTCGCATCATCCATAATCAAGAACTCTTTGACAACTGCTTGTTTTCCTAATATTACATTGTAGCTGATTGCGTGAGTGATGTACTTACTTGTCCCGTCAGCCAGAAGTACCTCGATGTTGACCGGGGTAGCTGGAGCATTGGACGGCACCTTCCGTACTATTGCTGGCGCGATAAAACTCCTGGTGGCACCGGTATCAATGAGGGCTGAGAAGCGGTTTCCTTCTATCATGATAGCGGCTGTTAATCGATCAGATTCCCAGGCTAGGTACGTGTTATCGCGATGTATGTCAATATCAGGTAGTGGTGGATGTTCACATGTTACAGAGGCGGCAACCTCCTGCATCAAATGATGGTGTTCACCTCGTGAAGGATGTTGGGTGTTGGGAATGGACTCGAAGTCGGCGGCCAACTGGATGAGATCCTCTAAGGTAGTGAAATCCTTCCTCCGAATATACCACTGGTAATCCGTTTGTGAGTTTCGGAAAATCCTTTCGAGTTTTTGTTCGGCCGTAAGGTGGGTATAACGCATTAGGTCCTGAAGGGCCGTGGAAGAACTCGCTTATGACAGGGAGGACATCACACAAGGCAATATCATACATGGCAGCTAACTCTTCAACTCTCTCCAGGAACTCCAACGGGTTATTTCCGCCATGGTAGGTGATTCCCCATTTACGGATGACATCTATGACCATTACTCGAGATGCTGTCGCTGGCGTGGGCATGTAGCACTGCTCATGGGACCGCTTAGTTGTCTCGGCTTTGACGGATGCACTATGAAACATTAGCCTGGCCGTCGTTTCGCTGTTTGTCGGGGTCCGATTGCTAATTATCCCGGGGACTTCCAGCCGGACATCCGGGGACATCGAGGCGTTAGACTCATGCTGGGATTGCAATTCTAGGAGTTTCTCCCGGCGTTCTTCATCATTATCGGAGGTCACAAATTTAGCGAACCTCTTCCGCAACTCTTCGACAGTACCTGTAGAGTTTTGTTGAAAGTGTTGTAGGTAACCAGCTAGCTTGTCCTTCTTTAGGGAGTAGACCCACGTGGTTCGCAATACGTTGGACATAATTGTAGTCGTCTGTTGTTGTTGGACACGAATGTCCCTGCTCGGGCGCCAATTGTAACGACACGTTTCCGCTGTAAGCTGGGGTATGCTCAGCGGTGTCCAGGGTCGGTTAATAAAAACACGTGTCTTTAGAAAACGTTACAAACTTTTTATTTATACTCTACACTAACTACAGATACTATTTAAACAGGTTCGAAAATACGCCACGTAATTGTGTAGTAGACTCAGTATCAGCAGAGAAGCCTGCTGCCAATACTCCCAATTCCCCCACACCAGTACTTAGTAACCAGTAATTTAAAATATACTAAAGATGTGAAGCCACTGTCTTTAGTAGATTTTAACCTACTGGCCGCTACGAACCAACTGCCCGCTGTCGACTAAAAGCTCGCCTTTTATACCTTTTGTGTTGTCTGTACAACCATATACGCACATTTGTTTTACATATAATCATGATCATGCATGCATTTAATATACACACATTTATACATGTGTTGTACTCACAACTTGTGTTTGCATGTGTTTTGTATACGTCACCACAATTGCTTACAACCATGTGTTGTTACAAACATCTGTTTTGCACAGGGCACCACTAGATGGTTTTGATGTAAATCATACTTGTCCAGTTAGCAATAGGTGGCGTTACTATTCACAAAATATACGTTATATTTAAACTATACAATAATATAAAAGAAAAATATGAAATAGTAGAATACAAGGACTTAAACTAATAATAAAACAAAGCTCAACATTTCAGTCTAGCACTAAATCAATGGTAAGTCATAATAAAAAAATATAAGAAACAATATCAAAATATAATATAGAATAAAATCACAAATAACAAATATTAAAAATAAGGACTGTTGAGAACAAAACGATGCCTGCAGACTTTGGTCGTCACAACAGGTGGTGGAAATTTGAAACAGTTTAAGTTATCACCATTAGAAGAGGCTGCAGTAAATTTATTGGATATGTTCACTATTGTACAACACAAAGAACCTTTCGGTCTTAAGCGACCGTTATGTGTTTCTCCAAACCAAAATATCTCGGTTGAACAAAGGTTTGATATTATTTTAATAGAAGAAAACGATGAAACTGCTGCTAAATGCGTAAAATAAGTTCTAGTGTTACTTTTAAAAAAATCGCCATCATCTTCTAAAGATGAATAAAAGCCGACGCTCAACACATTTATTTAAAAAATTAATTTTTATTCATACCTCGTTAATAAAATTTAAATGAATTTTTGTAAACAGCTGTGATTTTTAACAATTGTTATAACAGGCTGCTTCAGAATCAAATAAAATTAGGTAACCTGTTACAATATGATTCTTTTAATTTGCTGGCGTAGTCGAACATTTTTTTCACGATACAATTGAATTTTAAATACGACAGGTGATTATAATCGCCAGCAGCCAGGATACGGGGGCCTAGTGATTTAAAAAAATACATTATATTGACTTTCTGTAATTGAAAATCTAGGGGGTGATTATATCGATGAAATCACTAAGTTTCGATGAAAATCTTCAAGACAGACCGTAGTAGATTGAAGACAATCTTCGCAATGATCACACATTATGTAGTGTTTGATTCGAACTTTTAGTCTCCACACGCTCTACCTCTGGATCTTTGGTATCATATATTACATATCCATTTATTTTAAATGAACTTCTGGACGTCAAATGAGTTTCAGAAACCAGCATTACAACAATTTGTTAACTTCTTAAAAAATATTCAAGTTCGTTTTTGTGTTGGCGTATGCCGTTCGCATTCCAGAAGCATATTTTCAAACAGTTCATGGTTTATATAGGATCGCTTGCAATAACATATACTGCATTTCCTGCACTATGTTGCTCATAGAGTTGGTGAAATTGTTAACCGATTTTACTAGGGTACTGTAGCTTTAAGTCGACTAAAATTAGAAGAGGGATGTTTGTCTGTAGATTCCACGTTAATGTTAGGGTTATTTTTGTTTCCAAGTGGTGTTTGATTTGTTCTTAGAACGCTAGCCTATGAACCTTTACCATTTGTTCGTTTAACTATGGAATATACTGGGCATTAGGGATATAACTATTGACAATTTTTGCAAAAATATGCAAATTGGCATAGCATAGAGCATTAAAAAATATGAAAAACCACGGTATTATTTTTTCGCGATTGTTAAAAAAGTTCACGCACCAAACACAAAAATGTTTTCATTAAATGTTTTCAATTATTTTGAAATACAATACATTTCATTCCTTCGTTAACTAGTTTTTATAATTAATTATATCTGCGGTCATACTTCAAAAGATAATAATTTTGCAAGCGTGAGGGATACTTCATCACAGTTGCAATTATTTATACTTATAATTTTCTAAAAAAGTGTATACCTATTGTAAAGAAATTTATACTTAAAAAATAAAATAATAAGATAGGAGTGGGAAGGATTTCTAACAGTAACACGTACCCCTGTTTTGACTTTAGAAACTTTTCAATTAGAACGAATTTGTAAATCACTGTTTGTTTCACTTTACAAGAAGTGCAAAAGTGATGCAGGACATACTTCCATTATGTAAATTGCCAAGAAATTTAAATTTAGAACTTATTTTAAAAAATAAAAAAAAATTTGGTTTATTTTAGAAATTAGTGTTGGTGCGCGATGTTTTTGATTCCACATGACCTAAACAAATGATTTTCATTACTTATACAACATTGGCCATCACGTGGTGGTATGCCAAAAATTTAGTTATCCCTACTGGGCATCCTCTGTAATTTGCTGTACGATTTCAGCAACAATTGCTGCATTTTTTTACATTGGAGTCGTACTTAGATTTATCGTATTGGGTAGAATCATGCAATTCGCCACACACCACGCAAACGGGTGGTAGTTTGCAATATGCCCTAGTATGACCATATTCTTGACAATTTAAACACTGGACGGGTCCCGATCTCTTATGTGGCTCTTCTACCGTAATTTTACGATGTAATAAATACTTTAAATTATAAATTGGGTGTGGATCGTTTTTCTTCAGTTTAACGTCACTTGGTTCTAGTTCAACTTGAAATAGTGGTTGGGGAACTTTCTCCCGATTTCTAATGTTGATGACACTTTTATTTTATACCTATTATTTTTCTAAGCAATGTTTAATATTGAATAACTATAAACATGCAAAAGTGCAAAGTTCATTTAATTTACTTGTTTTAATTATTTGTTTATGCATTAAATTTCAACCAAAATGTAAATCAAAATTTTTTTAATTAAATATTTGATTATTTTCAAATTTATTATCACTTCGACTTTCTGATATGAAATAGAAGATGCAAACGCACTTCTTCTTAACTGTGATTATTTGCCATTATAAATCATAACAAATAAGTAATAAAACTACATTAACAGCTAGATTAAATCTAGATTTCAAAAATATTTATGATCAAGGATTTTAGAACGTTTTTTTTCTATACTGTAATATTTCTGAAAAAGAACTTAGCACGTTTGTACACTAAGCTAACGATATGATTAATAAAATAAAATTTTAAGAACAAAACACACTAATGAAGTCAAATTTATTGAAAGAAGGTATGAACATCAAATTCAATTTAAAGTTTGGTGAAATTATCACTAACTTTTTAATGAATCATTAGTAAGATTTAGCCTAAACTTTTAGAATTATGAGGAATTTAAATTTAAGGGTGGCGGCATGGTGTAGTGGTTAAAGTGCTTGCCTACAAAACCAAGCACCCCAGGTTCGATCCCTGGCAGAGGA
This sequence comes from Calliphora vicina, assembly GCF_958450345.1. Lineage (NCBI taxonomy): Eukaryota > Metazoa > Arthropoda > Insecta > Diptera > Calliphoridae > Calliphora > Calliphora vicina. The sequence goes on from NC_088781.1 coordinate 73,962,567, forward strand.
CGAAAAAATGTTCATCATAGTTTTCGAGTTTTTAAAAATTAACCCCCCGCTAAACACTCCATCCAAGAAAACCCCTCCCCCTGGAAAAGAAGATAATATCATGATAAAGGTCAGGCAGCACGCCACCACTACAAGGTTCCCCACCACTACACCAAATACACAGAGGGCGTTGTTTCTAGGCAACGACAGATGGCAACACCATTATCCTAGTCCAGCTACAGTAGACCAATCATCTACTTAGTTGGAACAACAACCGATTAACGAAACTGACACAAGGCAAAAATAACAATAGGCTGGATCTTATGGCAACATCCTACATGTATCCTTGGACCCGCTACAGCAGACCAATCACCTACTTAGCAGGAACAACAACCGGAAATATGCGAAAAATAACTGCAAACAAATCGTATAAGATGGAAGATGCTTTGTGGAAGCCAAGTGCCCCCAAGAGGGGTAATGGAGAAAAAAATATTTAAATTTATAATAGTTTCATTATGTGTAATTGATTCTAAAAATTTATTTTAGGTATTCTTATCGTCCTCTACTATTTAGAAGCATTGTAATTCTTAAAATTTTTAATCGAAAGAGTTTTATATTGTATATCAGCAGTTTAGGTGACTAAGAGCTAGTTTCTTACTTGTCAGTTAAACTCAGCTTAACTCGCTGTTATATTAATCCTGAAACATATTTTGCCGGAATTTAACCAATGATTGTGTTTCTCACTAGTGGATTAATTTTGTTAGCATTGCCATACTTTTCAGTCAAATCCCATGTTTATTCTTCAAATTTTTTCATATAAATATGGCAATACTATACATTTTATAAGAAAAAGCAACCGCGTTACATAACTTTTTTTGTAAATTTTAACTTTCTAAAAGAAAAAGCGACATAAAAGTATATAAAATGTATATTAAAAATTATATTGATGTTAATAAAGCAAATAAAAACAAAGAGCTGCTGTGCTGAATTGTTTATTTTATTTTCCATCTGTTTGTGCTTTGGCATTTTATACTTAGGTTTAACTCACCAATGATGCTCAGTTAAACCTAGATTATATAGCACATAAACAATAAGTGAGAAACACAATTTTTAGTTTAATTTAGGTTTAAGCGAAGAATGTAGATTATCTCTATCCCAGAAACTAGCTCTAAATGTTTTATATAATGTCTATACAATAAATATAAAAAATGTTTATCAAAAAGTTATATGGGAATACAAAATTTTTTTTTGTTAAGAATTAGTGTGCTGAATTCCCAATAATTGATAAATTCACTGAAATTTATTGTTGGGGGATAAGCTAGTTCCTATGAGCATTTCACTGGTTGCTTAGGCCAGATCATCAGGAAACCTTTTCCCAAAAGGCTTTATAAAAACTAAAGATATCATACAAATAAAACATTAGAGTGAATGAGAATTACAGACACTCAAGCTTTATTTGTAAAAATATCAAAACTTAAACAAAACACCAACAATAAACAGTGAGTTTATCTTTTCTTACATTTCCTACTACAATTGGTTGGTTTCTTTTCAACTCAAACAACTTGCTTTATTGTTTTCGCAAAATTTTGATTTATTGATTTTAGTCCCAAATTTAAATATAAACCGGTTAACCGAAAATCGACACTTTAAATTAACAGGTAAGCAAAAAACCGAAATTTCGAAGCAAATCGGTTAACCGAATTATAAACAATAATGTGGTCCTTTCCTTGCAAATAACAAAATTTCCTATAGAAAATCTTGGTTTTCTCAATGTCTCATTTGCTTCTATTCTGTCGGAAAGCTAATCCGAAATTCAATCAGCTGACTGCTGTTCATAGTTTTTATGTGTTTGTGTTTTTGTAAACGATATTAAATATATTTTATAAAAAAAAGTTTTATAGAGGAATTAACATTAATTTGATGGAGGATGAACTATATTGAAGAAAATATTGTGTATAACAAGTCAAAAATCTTTTGAGCAAAAATAAATTTTTAAAAAATTTCGGTTTTGCAAAAAAATTTCAAAAATTGATAGATAGATATCTCACTCGCATCCCACTAAAGGACCAAAATATGTGCGATCACAGATCAAGCTCCTTTTCTTGATTAAACGCTTATTGGCCAAGTTATTAGCGAATTTTATATATTTTGAGTTTTTATATAAAAAATCGATTTTTGTTCAGAAATATGAGTGATCACAGATCAAGTTCCTTTTCTTGATTAAACGCTTATTGGCCAAGTTATTAGCGAATTTAGATATTTTGAGTTTTTATATAAAAAATCGATTTTTGTTCAGAAATATGAGTGATCACAGGTCGAGTTCCTTTTCTTGATTAAAAGCTTATTGGCTAAGTTATTAGCAAATTTAGATATTTTTTTAGTTTTTTATAAAAAATCTATGACAAACTTATATATACCCTTCTCACGAAGGTGATCGCACTTCTCACGAAGGTGAAGGGTATAAAAAGCAGTTTGTAGTGGAAAAATGGAAAATATAAGATTAGTATCATATTTAGGATATTTTGTTACTAATTTTATTGATAACTGTTCAATAATTGCAAAACAACTGCCAATATCTACCAACTTTTTTACTAGGCGAAGAACAGCTGATGATGTTGTTAAATGAGTAAAACAGCTTCAGCTAGTTTTATATTTAGAATAGACTTCAACGTCAGAAGTATACTTTAACTTGTCTATGATGGACCTGAAGTCCACTCTTAAGTAGAGTTTAATTCTCTTAAAGTAAACTTTATTTTTGACTATGATTATGGGCCAATGTCATTTTTAATAACTTACTTTCTAAGTAGTAAAGTCTAAAAATCAAAATTAACAAATAGTTACTTTTTCTCATTATGCCAATTTTTTTATTGCATGTTAATTTTTAGAAAAACAGAAAAGAATATAGTAGTTTTCACACAGTACCATTATTTGACGCACAATAAAGTCACTAAGCAGTGGTGTAGTGAGTACAACAATTGACTAGCGGTCGGATAGGGTCCACGCACTGGCCCCTATTATCCCTAGGAAGATCAACGAATGTAAATCAACTCGAAAATAGATCCCGAGTTACAGAATTATTTAAAAAAAAAAACGTTTCTGAACCATTATTATTTAATTAGTCCAGTCAGTGCAGAACGAAACATTAGGTCTGTTGTGGCCCTCCTACTTAAGCGAATGGGGATACTGATATCTAATATGTTGCGGGCCAGTGCATTTGGGTGGATTTCAAGCTTTTTTAAATATTTTTCTACATGGTTTTTGATCGAAGTTTTTCAAAAGGACACGTTTAGATCTTTAAATTGCGATTTTTGAATTATTGTATTGTTATTGATATGAATATGGGATATGATTCTCTACGTAATTTAAATGTTATATGAGTACATTTTTGCTTGTTTACTTCTATTTTTTAAACATTTTTCTAATTCAAATATGTGATATTAAGGAGTGAGATCGAAAAATTCTTAACATACATATATGTTTATAAAAAAGAAACCACTAAACTTACAGCTTTAATTTTTTTTTATTTGATTGAAATTATTATTACAATTTACAAAAAAAATTATTTTTATAGTTTTAATCACTAGTGATGAAATTTTGAACCTTTTTCGGAAACCCTTCCATTAACGTTTTTATAGTGCTTTCTGTCACTTTGCTCGAACATGTAGTCCATCTCCGTTTAAAATCTACCACACTTTTGGACACCTTTTTTGTACTCTTCAATTCTCTTTTAACAAGAGCCCAATATCTCTCCACTGGCCTTAGCTCCGGGCAGTTTGGAGGATTTGCCTCTCTTGGTACAAATACCACATTATTGTTCTTTTACCACTCAAGGGCTTGTTTGCCATAGTGACAGGATGCCAAGTCAGGCCAAAAATAAGTGGACACATTATGAAGTCTTATGAATGGAAGCAGCCTTTTTTGTAAACATTCCTTGATGTAAATTTCGGTATTTATAGAGCCCGTTGTAACAAATGAGTGGCTTCTTTTGCCGCAACTGCATATTGCTTGCCATACCAAGAACTTTCTGGGAAATTTTGTCTGCTTTTGGGTCCTAAACTTTTCTTCAACATTCCCTCGAGCATCAGCAACATACAATTTTTGACCTGGAAGTTGCGAAAAATCTGCCAGAACATACGTTTCGTCATCCATTATGCAGCAAGAATATTTTTTTATAAAACTTGACTTCAATTTCCGTGCTCTGTTTTTGGCCTCTAAATTTTTAGTAGCGTTCCTGTCAGGAACTTTTTGAGCCTTGTATGTTTTTAAACCTGCATTAGCTTTAACTTTTCGTACCAAATAGTCCGAGCACTGAGCTAACCGGGCTGCTTTCCTACCGGATGTGTTGGGAGCTCTTTTGAAAATGCGTTCTATTTTTTTGGCTTTAGAAACATCATGTGGACCATTCCTTCTACCTGAACCAGGTTTTCTATCAACTGACAAGTTCTCCCGGTACTGTTTAATAACATTGGAAACAGTTTGACGGCAGACCTTTGTATGCTTGGCCAACTTTTTGTAAGACCAAGTTGGGTTTTGTTGAAAATATTTAATAATTTCAGTACGCACTTTTTTCTGGTCACTCATTTTAATCAGATTAACAAAAAAATTAATATAATTGACATTACACATAATAACTGACATGTTTTTCAAAGGTAACTTGATCAAAAAAAAATTCAAATAATACTTGGGTTAAAAAATGTAATGAAAAACGTGTGTTAAGAATTTTTCGATCTCACTCCTTATGTATAAGTAACGAGACGCTTCTTGAGGGTTTTCATGAATTCTTAGAATCGAAATTTTTTGGAAATAAATCTGGCATATGGATCTGGATAAAATTTGACATGGGCGTAGCCAAGGAGTATTCGAGTTTAAGATATTAAAATGTGCCATACAAATGATCCAGGGGCGGTGGTATTGGGCCTCAAAGTAGGGTACCTTCGACATGTAAAATTTTTAAACACGTGCAATTTTTTTGCTTCCTTTCCGATTTCAAAGATTTTTATATTTTTGAAAGCGCTAGGCTAGGTCTTGAAACATGCTTGCGTGTGTTATTTATCTCTTATAATTTCCGAGTTATAGGCATTTCAAAATTGAAATATAGGGCGTAATTTTGGACCGAATGGACTCGAATTTCTGTTGTTAGTTAGACAACTAAATTAGCAATAATATACAAAAGATTTGAGGTCAATATCTATTATGGATCCAAAAATAAACGATTTTCAATTTAAATATTCCAAAAATAGTTGATTTTTGCTGTTTTTTGGGCGAAAAGGTGACTTAACTCTTTTTTAATTAAAAAAAAAACTTTCTTTAAGAACATATAACAATTTTATGTTTATCTGAAAGATATTGTTACGAAATTGTACTTGAATTCATATATAACGATTTTAACGGCTGATTTAAAATTAGCATAATGCTTTCAAATAACAGTGCTGTAATAGCAAACTGTAACATATCTGTGGGCATTATTAACATTGAATAAAAGCTTTCAGTTGACCATTGATCGTAAGTTGGCAACGCTGTTTGCTGCGACCGTACATTCGAATTCGAATATTCAGTTAAAGAACATTGTAGAAAGTACACCACAGATGGCGTATGTATTAGTAAGATCTAGAATATTCGAACTTTGACAGTTAAATAGCAATCTAGAGTGCAGATGGCAGTGTTATAAATAGTGGCAGAGGTTGCAGGCGTTAGTCAGTTTGTCAGAGACGCTATTCGAATAAACATCAACTGAGTGCCTTAAAGTGTGCTGTATTTTTCTAGTGAATTCGTGTTCATTATAAAGTGTCTGTATTTCTGAGAATTTATAAACGTGTATAAAAAAACATTGAGTGACTATTTAATTCTGTTATTGTTGTACATTTTAAATAAATAAAGAGTTGTTACAATTTTCAAACTAAATCAAAAGTATCCGGTTTATTTAAAGGAAATAAACCAGCGTTTTGAAAAGGTTAAAACGTAACAATTGGTGTCAGAAGTGGGATTGCAAAATAATAAGCATGAAGTTTGTGGAACTAAAAGTTGAACAACTCAAGAAAGAATTGAGTAAGTTGGAGCTACCAACAGCAGGTAACAAAGCAGAATTGCAGAAGAGGCTCATAGATGAATTTAAGCGGCGTGATATTGACATTGGAGCTTATGAATTCGAGTATAAAGAAGAAATGGAAGTTTCTGCACGTGCAACAACAAGCAGCATGGATTTAAGCACAATGTTTGCTGCTATGATGGACAAATTGAACAAAGTTAAAACTGAAGTTCAGGTCAACAATGAAAAGCTGGAATCGAAATTTCAAGAAACTTCTAAAGCTACAGACGAGAAACTTCAAGAACTTTGTGTGGTTATAAACAGCAGAGTAGATAACCTTGAAATGCACGTATCCAAATTTGACAAAAAGGTGTCCGAATTAGAGAACGGCCTAGAAAAACAATCCCAAGAAGTTGATAATAAATTTCTCGATCTGGAAATGGAAATTAATAATCTTCAATGCCAAGACGGACCATTGCGAGTTATTTCAGAAACATCGAGTAGAATAAAGGCTCCTAGTTTTGATGGCACCACACCATTTAATGTGTTCTAGTTCCAGTTTGATACAGTTGCCATTAGAAACATGTGGAACAATGAAGAAAAAGTTATAGAATTGATATTGGCCTTAAAAGGGAATGCAGCAGTAGTTCTTGAAAGCGTGCCAGCAAGCAACAGAAATTGTTATGATGACATAATGGAGGTGCTGCAACGTAAGTACGGTGGCGAACATAAAAAAGAATTATACCGAATGGAATTGCGTGGAATTGCGTGGTAGAGTGCAGAAACCCAATTAGACACTACAAGATTTTGCGTTGGAAAGCGAGCGTTTGCTACAGCTTACTTATCCAGGGGAAAACAACCCATTTTTGGACCATATCAAGATAGAAGCATTTGTCAATGGCATTCGCGATCCTGAAATAAAACATGCGGTTTGTGCTACACCTAAACCATCATTTGCTGAAACAAGATGCAAGATGCGCAATATCGAGGTTGTTGCTGAAGATGAGAGAAATATAGTCGACGAATTAAAAAAGGTCTTGGAGGCGTTTAATGATAAGCATAGCAAAGCCAGAGTAAAATGTTATAATTGCGGTAAATCTGGTCATATTCAGCGAAACTGCAAAGCACCGAAACACAAGAATCACCTTTAAACTAAAACGAGCTAGCACTATGGGGCAAGAGCTCCCACATCTGAGGGCCCCAAAATCTCCATATCAGTAATGCAGCAGAAAAATAGCAATCTTACGGCTAGTGGATACATCAACGGTCAGAAGCATATTTTTACTATAGACACAGGAGCGTCGCAGTCCATTTAGTCAAAAACACGATTGAACCATTACGTGGGGTAAGTCTGCGCACAGCTACTGGGGAGTCAGCCACTGTCTATGGTAAAGTAAATGTGAAAGTAACCATTGCCAATGTTTGCGTCAATCATGTATTTATTGTTGCCGATATTGTGGACAAAGTAATCATTGGTGCTGATTTCATGATTACTCACGGCATTACTTTGGATATGGGACAAAAAGTTATGATTTGGCGAAATGTGGAAATACCCCGTTGACGTCGGATATGAAAATAGGACTCAAATGAGAAAGCTAGTTACCGTCGATCATCAGAAACTGCCACCACAGTCAGAAACTTTAGTGTGGGCTCGTATGGAGGGAGATTCTGAGGACAACAGTTTGTGGGTGGTAGAACCAATGGAAATAAAATGTGATCTTATAACAGCAAAAGCCCTCGTTAAGCCCAGCAACAACAGAATAGTTCCGGTAAGAGTGCTTAACCTGTCTAGCTCTGAAAAAGTCGTTAAGCCAAATTCCGAAATAGGTCGATGCACTTCAGCAGAGGCAGTAATCAATTGCGAGAAAAACCCGGAACCTGCCAACAAATCCACCAAGGAACACGAGCTATTAGCGGATATAAGGCCAAACAGTTTCTGAAGAAACATACCTCGGTCTTCGCCTTAAAAAGTCAAAGCCAAGGTAGAACGGCAATTGTAAAGCATCAAATAAATACTGGCGAAGCGAGGCCCATAAAGCAGGCGCCCAGAAGCATTCCTCTGGCAAAACGAAGTGAGGTGAAGGAGTTGGTTAACGAAATGGAGCGGGATGGAGTAATCGAACCATCTTCAAGCCCTTGGAGCTCGCCTGTTGTGTTAGTTAAAAAGAAAGACGGCAGCACTAGGTTTTGCATCGATTATAGAAAGCTGAACGACGTTACCAAAAAAGACAGCTACCCGCTACCAAGAATTGACGACACCCTGGACACATTAGCTGGAACAAAATGTGTCGAAGATCGATCAGTCGGCATCGCTCACATTGTGAACGACCTGATCGACTTCGACTAAAAATGACAGTTCATGCGGTGTAAGAACGCCCCGTTCCAAAGCGCCAACGCAAAAGAAGAAAAGAAGACACTTGTCGTCGACTAACATCAAACCAAACACCCGAAAAGTAAAACAAATCTACAAAACATAATCAACACATAAATTTAATAATTAAAGAAGTTATTAAAATAAACATACAACAAAAAACATTTATATTAAACAAAAAAAAAAACAGTTTTTTATACAAACAACAAACATTTAAATAAAAAACACAAATAAAGAAACAATAAACAAGTGATCAAGCACTAATAACAATTAAAACATATAAAAGTGCAACGCACAAACAAATACAAATAACAACAAACACACAAACGTTTATTCTCTATAAACGTAAAACCAAAATAAATTTTAAATTTCTTTAAAATAACAACAATAAATTCTCTATTTATTTCTGAAATCAAGCTCAATTCTCCACCAAAACAAGTAATTACATTCAATTTCTTGAATTTTGCTCATCTACATCAATATTAGCTGATACACAACGCCGCTATTGTGCCCTACATTTGTTACATTTCGTGTAACGAATTATTAATAATCTACTATGGTCTCGCCAAATAGATACAACAAATCTAACTTACAGTTCGGATACTGTTTAAAATGGTTATCCACATTGGACTTGCAAAGTGGTTATTGGCAGGTAGAGATTGCAGAAAAGACAAAGAGAAAACTGCGTTTAGTGCTAGTGATGGATTATGGCAGTTTAATGTGATGCCCTTTGGACTCTGCAATGCTCCAGCCACATTCGAGCGTTTAATGGAACATGCAAGTTGCAAACCTACATTATAATTTGGTTTCGTTATTGTTAATTGGGTTTTCTACATTTATTAATAATATCTTTTAGCCGTTTAATATTTTCATTTTGTTCGAGCTCCTCACCTGAGATAAAATCAATTTTATTTGAAGAGGATTTAAATTGAGTTTTGTTAGATAACTTACAAAAAAAGGTGAAGAATTGATTTTCTAGAGCCCCACTCAAGGAAAACCAAAAATACCGTTTTCCTTTATTAACTATGTTGTAACAGGAGTTGAGCTTAACAACTTTGCTGAACATCACTTTCCGATATTCGGGCATGTAGAATGTCAAAATGCACACAAAAATGACAATTTCCCCTATTTATTTATGAAAAACGGGATTTGGAAAATCCCGGACTTCGGGATTTAGTAAATCCCGAAAAGTTTAGACATTTTTTTATTAGCTTGCCTTAACAAAACATTTTTAATGACACATAACTTTTTAACGGGTTGTGATGGAAAGGAAATATTGGTACCATTTTGATAAACATAAAATGTCCTTTCATCGTGCACAGTGGGGCAGAATCAAAATTTTTTGGAAATAAATCTGGCATTTCTAAATGGTCCGATAGGGATACAATTTTACGTGGGCGTAGCCAAGGAGCATTCGAGTTTAAGTTATTAAAATGGGCCATACAAATTCTCCAGGGGCGTCGATATGGGGACTCAAAGTAGGGTACCTTCGGCATTACTTTGGATATGGGACAAAAAGTTATGATTTGGCGAAATGTGGAAATACCCCTTGACGTCGGATATGAAAATAGGACTCAAATGAGAAGGCTAGTTACCGTCGATCATCAGAAACTGCCACCACAGTCAGAAACTTTAGTGTGGGCTCGTATGGAGGGATATTGTGAGGACAACAGTTTGTGGGTGGTAGAACCAATGGAAATCAAATGTGATCTTATAACAGCAAAAGCCCTCGTTAAGCCCAGCAACAACAGAATAGTTCCGGTAAGAGTGCTTAACCTGTCTAGCTCTGAAAAAGTCGTTAATAGGTCGATGCACTTCAGCAGAGGCAGTAATCAATTGCGAGAAAAACCCGGAACCTGCCAATAAATCCACCAAGGAACACGAGCTATTAGCGGAATATGTGGGGAAATGGGTAGGAGGATTAGCGCCGCCTGATAGAAATAAGGCCAAACATCTTCTGAAGAAACATACCTCAGTATTCGCCTTAAAAAGTCAAAGCCAAGGTAGAACGGCAATTGTAAAGCATCAAATAAATACTGGCGAAGCGAGGCCCATAAAGCAGGCGCCCAGAAGCATTCCTCTAGCAAAACGAAGTGAGGTGAAGGAGTTGGTTAACGAAATGGAGCGGGATGGAGTAATCGAACCACCTTCAAGCCCTTGGAGCTCGCCTGTTGTGTTAGTTAAAAAGAAAGACGGCAGCACTAGGTTTTGCGTCGATTATAGAAAGCTGAACGACGTTACCAAAAAAGACAGCTACCCGCTACCAAGAATTGACGACACCCTGGACACATTAGCTGGAACAAAATGGTTATCCACATTGGACTTGCAAAGTGGTTATTGGCAGGTAGAGATTGCAGAAAAAGACAAAGAGAAAACTGCGTTTAGTGCTAGTGATGGATTATGGCAGTTTAATGTGATGCCCTTTGGACTCTGCAATGCTCCAGCCACATTCGAGCGTTTAATGGAACATGCAAGTTGCAAACCTACATTATAATTTGGTTTCGTTATTGTTAATTGGGTTTTCTACATTTATTAATAATATCTTTTAGCCGTTTAATATTTTCATTTTGTTCGAGCTCCTCACCTGAGATAAAATCAATTTTATTTGAAGAGGATTTAAATTGAGTTTTGTTAGATAACTTACAAAAAAAGGTGAAGAATTGATTTTCTAGAGCCCCACTCAAGGAAAACCAAAAATACCGTTTTCCTTTATTAACTATGTTGTAGCAGGAGTTGAGCTTAACAAATTTGCTGAACATCACTTTCCGATATTCAGGCATGTAGAATGTCAAAATGCATGAAAAATGCACAAAAAAATGACAATTTCCCCTATTTATTTATGAAAAACGGGATTTGGAAAATCCCGGGATTTAAAATTAAAAAATCCCGGACTTCGGGATTTAGTAAATCCCGAAAACCCCGGGATTTTCGGGAACGGGATTCCCCGTTTGGCATCTCTACTTGTGACTTGTAAAACTCACTTGTATCTACAAACTTGTAATTGTATTTTGATGAATCAAAATTATTATACAAGTTCACAATTTTACAGGTAAAAACACTTGTAATTGTGAACTTGTAGCTTAGTGAAATAGGCCCCAGACATACATATATATTGTCCCCTTAATAAAACAATAGTATATAATTTGTTTGCCATTTGGAAATAATTGAGTTTAAAATTTTTGTGTTAGTAGACATCTGAAACAAAAGTAACATTTCAATTGATCTTTTGACCCACTTTGTGGAGGTAGAATTTTACCAAATTTTGACCACATATAGAATCAGTTATGTAGATTCTTATTGTGCAATGGTGTATATGCTTATACACAATTGTGTTATTGAGGGGACGATATTAAATATACAAATGGTCCCAGGATACCGCCTTCAATGGGTTTCTGAGAACTTAAAAAGTATCCTTCTTGATCGAACAGTTAAGTGACGTTTCAATAGCTTATGTGTGTTTGTGGTTAAATTTGGACACAATTTGTATATTAAACCATCACACCATAATTCATCGAACGCTTGAGAAATGTCGATAAATAGAGCAAAACACAATTTTTCCTTAAACGCATTTCTGCCAATAGACTATAAGTTTATTCAGTAGTACTGTGTTTTACTGTGTAACATGATGCTACTTCTTTAATTTCTGTACCAGATGTTTCTTCACGTAGTCGCAAACGCAAAAACCGTGTAAATAATGATACTAATGATTTGGATGTTTTTGTAAAAAGAAATAGTTTAAAATTTGTAACAAAAAAATTTGTGAAATTTGTAGTTTAGAATTATTTATTTAAATTTACACAATTTATATGGTCACTCTCTTTTAATAAATACACTTTACAATTTAGAAGAACACACAGCGCCTATGATAGACTGACTGACTGCAACTTGCTGTTACTATTTATATATCTACACAGTACCATCTTCTAGTAGTTTCATGCGAATAAAAGTAGAATGTATGAGCTTTGTAGTTGACTAAGGTACAGCTGACTATCATATGTAGACAAAGCTTCATCTAATTCCATTATACTGAGTAACAAAAGATATACATCTATATTAGAGTTAATTTCAAAAATTTGATTTGCGGGTATCATCATTTTTCTGAAGGTTTTTGTGCATATAAAAATAATGGCGTTAATATGATTGATGTTTTTTGAATCCTTAAAAATAGTTCCAAAACCCCACAACAGGGTGCGCAAATCTCATAAAAATAGCAAAAAGAATTTTAGTTTTTTTAAACATGCACGATGAAAAGCCATTTTAAGCTTAGCAAAACGGCACCAATATTTCTTTTCTATCACTAACCATTAAAAAGTTAGGAGTTCGATCGTGACGGTCAATGAAGAAGGTCGTTAAGCGGAGATTGATTTCTATTTATCGTTTATTCGATGTAAAATAATTTATGTTTCAACGCATTCATAGTGTTGTGCATTTATTTTGTAATTAACATTAATTTTGTTATTGTTTAAAAGAATTTACAAGAGAAAGAGACTCTTAAAAAACAAAAAAAAAAAAAAATTAAAAAATAATAAAAAAGAAATGAGTGAGCGTAATGCTCAAGATGCAAATAATGACTGTGTAAACAATAATGATTATACTAAAAACACAATTCAAAATACTGAGAATGTGAGAAAGAGAAAAAGCAAAATGCAATGCGAACAAATAGCTAAACAACAAAAAAACAATTATTGGGCAATTCTTGATAATGATACAAACTGTGATCAAGAATGTTTAAAGATATTTGAAAAACATGTGCAAGAGCACGAACAACCAACAACATCTTCACGTGATATCTTAAACAATACTACAAGTAATGAAAACAACAATGACAAAGAAAACACAAATAATAATAACCAATGTAAAAAAAAACAAAACAATAATACTAAAATCCCACCTCTAAATATTTTTGATGTGGAACCCAATGAACTTATCAAATTTATTAGAGATGGACTAAAAATAAACAAATTTAAAATTAAAGAGTGTAATAATAAGAAAATCTCTCTATGTTATCTATGGAAGACTATGTTAGAGTTAAAGCTTATCTTGAAAAGAGCAAAACTAAGTTTTTTACATATACCCCAAAAGATGTTAAAACAAAGACTTATTTACTAAAAGGCTTATGTGCCAATATTGATGAAAACGAAATTTTAAATGAGCTATATAAATTTCAGAATACAAATTTGAAATTCGTGAAGGTTAGCCCCTTTACAACGAAGAAATCAATATCTGAGAAATACTCACTTCCAATTTATCTGGTACAAATAACTAAAGAAAGTAAAGTTAGCGAACTTAAATCAATTAAATGTATACTTTATCGATGTGTTCATTGGGAAAATCTAAGAAAACCAGAAATACCGCAATGCAGAAACTGCCAGAGTTTCTTTCATAGTGCATCTAATTGCTTTTTACCTCATAGATGTGTTAAATGTAACGAAAAACATGATATTGGTAAATGTTCCCTTCAGAATATTCCTGCAAATGAAAAAGAAAAACTATATTGTGTGTTATGCAAAAAATACGGCCATCCAGCATCATATAAAGAATGCGAAAGATATAAGGAACTACAACAAAAGCTGCGTTCTAAAAAACAAGAGTTGTCTCAAATGCAAAAAAATAATACTTCAATACCAATAAGTACTAATATGAGTTTTGCTAACGTAGTTAAAGACAATAACTTACAAAATGTAAACAACACTAACTCCATTCAAAACGTTTTGGAACAACTAAACCAATCCATGCAAAATTTATCCAATCAAATTATAAATTTAAATAAACAATTGCAACTACAAGTTGCTAGAATAGACACAATTTTTTCTATCTTAGAAACTTAAGTAATCAAAATGGCAGAAATAATCGAGAAAAATCTAAATATAATTGAAATTAATGTTAACTCTATAATAAAGTTAAGTAGAAGATATGACTTAAATAACTTTATAAATAAATGTAATGCAGACGTAGTATTACTTAATGAAACAAAGTTGAACATTAGACATAAACTAAATTTTAAGGACTATATTATGATACGTAAGGATAGACAAAATGACAAAGCAGGTGGTGGTACTGCAATTTTAATTAAAAATTGTATCAAGTTTAATAAATATACCAATAATACTATTAATTCGTTTAAACAACTGGAAACTTGCATAATAAAAATACCATTATTAGCCAATCGTACATTGTTTGTTATTTCAGCTTATTATCCCTCTGGGAATAATAGCGGTCCTTTTAAGACAGAATTATTCCAACTTTTTCAATCCTTAGATTTGCAAAATCCAAACCACTTTTATATATTAGCCGGAGATCTGAATTGCAAACATAATGACTGGGGTAACAACTCATCCAATACAAAGGGAAATATGTTAAGAGAGTGGCTTCTATCTAATGAAATTATGTTCAGATGTGTATTATACGCCTCTGTATCACCTTCATACCCTCGTTGTGGTTCATATTTGGACATATGTATAGCTGACTCCCGTTTGAATATTCAAAGGGAGAATAACACAATAAATTGTTTAAAAACATTTGACTATGATAGTGATCATAATGCTGTGCAAATTAAGGTTTTGAGTGTTTCTAATGATCATCCTTTAAGTTTCTTTAAGGAAATGCCTAATTTAAAATATAATTTCAAAAAAACAAACTGGAAAAAATTTAGAAATAATATGATATCTGAACTATATGATAATGGAAAAATACCTAATGATAGAAATCTTAACAATCCTGAAATAGATTTTTATTTACTTAGATTAAATAATGCCATAACAAGTTCAATAGAAAAATCTGTTCCTAAGTTCAAGGACAATAGTACTGTAGACAAATTTTTAAATCCAATTATTAAAAAACTTTATTCGGAGAAAAGCAAAATAGTAACTATCATCAAAAGATGTAATAGATTAGAATGTGCCTTGTCTCAGACAGATTTTAATTTTCTTAAAACTAAATTAAAATTAATAAAAAAACTTATAAATGATAATTTTTCGATTACAGTTAATAACCATTTTTAACGGAAACTCAGAGCCTTAGATCACAAAAATTCATCAAATATGTTCAGTGAGGTTAGAAAACAATTTAAAACTAATAACTCCGACATAAATATAATTAAAATTGCTCCAGAGAATGAAGTGTGGATAAGAAATGCTGGGATTAATCCTGAAGATTTAGAAAGAGAAAATGATAGTAATAAATTTATTGTAAAAGATGATGAACAAAAATTAAATATAATTGGTATCTTTTTGGAAAAAATTCACTCGTACAAGGAAATTGATGAAGGAAATAGTTTACAGGTTGAAATTGATAATTGTTTCTCCAGATTTTTGGAAAATAAAACTGAATATGAATACAATAAATCAACTTTAACTACATTTAGCTTCCACAAAAAGTCCAATGAATTGAATGAAGATTTTTTTACAAGTAAAGATATACTCATTTACACTTTCAAACATTTAAGGAAAAAGCTATCATCAGGTATTGATAAAATTCCCAATGTATTTTAAAATATATTCCAGAGGAGATCATTTATGAATATTGCACTCTCTTTAATAATATACTTAACAATTCATATTTCCCTGTGGCATGGAAAACGGCTAAAGTGGTAGTATTACCAAAGAAAGATAAAGACAATAGTGACCCCAAAAATTTAAGGGCAATAAGTTTGCTCCCTAATATTTCCAAAGTTTT
The DNA here is from genome assembly GCF_958450345.1 of Calliphora vicina. Taxonomy (NCBI): domain Eukaryota; kingdom Metazoa; phylum Arthropoda; class Insecta; order Diptera; family Calliphoridae; genus Calliphora; species Calliphora vicina. The sequence continues at coordinate 73,978,616 of NC_088781.1, forward strand.
TGAAACTTGTATCAATAATAATTTAATGTTGTTTTGTAAAAAGAACAAACTAAACAATGATAAACAATTCGGGTTCAAACATAAACACTCAACAGTTCATGCGATACATTTGCTAGTTTCAGATATCTACTGGAATTTAAACAAATCCCTGTGCACAGGTGCTTGTCTAATAGACTTCGAAAAAGCGTTTGATAGTATATGGATACCTGGTTTAATATATAAATTGTTAAGTTACAAATTTCCTACCCATTTTATTATTCTTTTACATAATATGCTAAATGACAAAACCTTTATAGTATGTGATAAGGATAAGATTAGTACAAGAAAATTTAATATTGTTAATGGACTACAACAAGGAACTGTTAACTCTCCTGTTCTTTTTAACTTATTTATATTTGATCTCTTAAACAAAATTGATAATATAATTGGCTTTGCTGATGATATCATTGTATATCATGCTGATAACAATATTTCAAGAATTAATGAAAACCTACAAAATAATTTTAATGTAGTACAAAAGTATGCATTTGACTGGCAAATGAAGATCAACTCTAGCAAATGTGAAACCATTCTTTTTCGCCCTCCTGTAGGGAAGTGTAATTTTAACATCAAAAAGAATTGGAAATCTTTTGGCATCAAGGATAATAACAATGTAAATATCCCAAATAAAGATGTTGTGAAATATCTAGGCATTAACTTAGATAAATTTTTATATTTTAATTTTCATGTTAACGCTCAAATATTAAAAGCCAGAAAGGCTTTTTTCATGTATAGGAAACTTTTCATCTCAAAATATATAAATACAAAAGTAAAGATAATTATGTACCAATCACTAATACGCCCAATTTTAGTATATAGTTGCCAAATATGGTTCAACATTTCCCCAGCATATATGGAAAAACTAAGAGTTTTTGAAAGAAAATGTTTGAGAAGTTGTACTTCTCTTTATAGATCACAAAATAGTAACTACTTAAAATATATATCTAACAGGAAGTTATATAATTATGCAAAAGTTAGTAGAATTGACAACTTTATAATTCATGTAATAAGAAACCACATTACAAAAAGTCTAGAATGCTACGACAATAATTTGATTATGGCACCTTATTACGCCAATCATGAATATATTGAGAAAAGTCTTCAAACCGGATATGTACCACCAGAGGCGTTTTTATACCTAGATAGAAATGGTTTTATACAAAACGAAATTGGCATTCCTATATTCTACCATGTTTATAGACGAGCCACTACAAAAAATATTTATGAAAACCAACTGACAGCGGACAATAGCAGATTTGATACTAGTATATTTTCAGAGGATATAAATCTTAATATTAATGGAAAGTATTGGTGGCTCACTTAATAATTTCCATTCTCTTGTTTTATCCCTTAACTATATTTTTTTTATTTTGTAATAATATTTTTTTTGTAATATAAAAGTAAGGATTTTTTTTTGCCATTTTTTCTTTACAATAAGTTGTATAAATTAACATTTTTTTTTTTGTTAAACTTACATAATTATATAATATTAAAATGATAGTATTAATGTATATAATATACTTGAGAACCCGTTTATGAGACAGTGTATATAAATTAATTTAAGTATTACTATTTGTTTATTTATAGTTTAAGAATGTATATAAATTTTGGTTAAATAAACATTATAAAAAAAAAAAAAAAAAAAAAAAAAAACCATTAAAAAGTTATGTGGCTTCAAAGTTATTTATTTAACAAGAAAATAATATTTGGTGAAAAAAGTTTAGACATTTTTTTATTAGCTTGCCTTAACAAAACATTTTTAATGCCACATAACTTTTTAACGGGTTGTGATGGAAAGGAAATATTGGTACCATTTTGATAAACATCCTTTCATCGTGCACAGTGGGGCAGAATCAAAATTTTTTTGAAATAAATCTGGCATTTCTAAATGGCTGGTCCGATAGGGATACAATTTTACGTGGGCGTAGCCAAGGAGCATTCGAGTTTAAGTTATTAAAATGGGGCATACAAATTCTCCAGGGGCGTCGATATGGGGACTCAAAGTAGGGTACCATCGACATGTAAAATTTTTAAACACGTGCCATTTGTTTGTTTCCAAACAAACGTGTGCTATTTATCTCTTCTAATTTTCGAGTTATAGGCATTTAAAATTTAAATTTGGCCGTACCTTGGCCCGCTCATTTAAAAATATAGGGCGTAATTTTGGAACGAATGGACTCGAATTTTTTTTTGTTAGTTAGACAACTAGTAATATTATATACAAAAGATTTGAGGTCAATATCTATTATGGATCCAAAAATAAACAATTTTCAATTTAAATATTAAAAAAATGCGCAATATGAAATAAAGTGAAATGAATTCACAGCATTTTAATCTATTCATTTCTTTTTATTTCAAGTTAACAAACGTTAACATTTTTTTAAAAGATTCCATGAAATTAAAGTTTTGTTATCAAAAGAAATTACTTTAAGGTTATGTTTAAAAATTGTCTTTTTTAATATAAAGGGAAATAGTTTCCAATATTTAGGAAACAAAAATTAATTACTTACACGCCTCGTTGTTTTTCATTTTAAACTTTATTTAAATTATTCACACACTTTCTACAATTAACGGTTAAGAATTGCAAAAATGTATCAATACTTTGACTTTGAAGTCATGCTGCCAAGTAGTATTTGGTATTTTACCAAACCAATTGCGAATTTGAATTAATTGAAGTTTTAGTAACAGGTTGACATCAAAAAACAATGTATAATGACAACTTCGAAATTTGAATTTCGCACTGAAAAAGTGATACTTTCAACTATAGTGTAATGGTACTTTTTTAATATTTTAAATTATTTCACTTATCGACATTACAGTTAGCTGATATGTATCTGAGTGAAGTTAGTGTTCGGAATAGGGGATAATATTTAGGGATCAAGATATGAGAACTGTACTATAGGAACTCTTTTATTCTTCTAATGGTACTTTTTGAATTTTCTATACCAATGGACTTAGAAACATGAAATTAAGCCTAAGTGAGTGAGAATTCTAGGGGGAAACTTTTTGGTACTTTTTCTTTATTCGAATGGTACTTTTTGTAATTTCTTCACCAATGAAAATAGAAACATGAAATAAAATGAGGGTGGTTTCCCACCCGAGTGAGTGGAAAACCACAAGTGGGGGCTTTTTGGTACATTTTATTTATTCTAATTGTACTTTTTGAATTTTCTGTGATAATGGATATATGAAAATGGAATATGAAAATTCAAGGGTTTCGAATTTTCTATTATAATTTCCTATAAACATAAAATTAAGCATATATGGTTATATGTGTGTGATGATTCCAAGTCGTATTTTTTATTTATTCGAATGGTAGGTACATTTTCAATTTTCATCACCAATGAACTTAGAAACATTATGCTAAGTTTATAAGCACCCGAATCTACAAATAGTGACATTATGGAACTTTCTCTTTATTCTAACGGTAGTTTTTGAAGTTTCTACAATAATATAATTAAATATATGAAATTTAGCATATATGGAGCTGAGTGATTAAAAGTTTGACTTTTTTGAAAATGTATGGTACTTTTTTTATTCTAATGGTAGTACTTTATTTTATTGTTGAATTTTCTATAGCAATTGAAATAGAAACATGAAATTAAGCTTTATGGTCATGAGTGAGAATTCAAGGGGGAGACTTTTGCTACATTTTCTTTATACGAATGGTACTTTTTGTATTCCCTTCAGTAATGAACATAAAAACATGAAATAAATCTTATATGGACCTAAGCGAAAGGAAATCTACAAGCGGGGACTTTATTGTCATTTGTCATTATTCTAATGGTAATTTTTGAATAGTCTATAATAATGGATGAAACAAATGGAATAGGACGATTAAATATTTTGAAAATTATGTACAAACGTTATTTGCTAATCAAATAATTTGATAATTTAAGATGTTTCATACTACATAAGTAAAACATTTGTTAATTATACATTGATATACTTTTATTTTAATATCAAAATATATGCTAACGAAGTAGCAGGTAATATGCTAGTAGTATATAATATTGTTACGAAATTGTATTTGAATTCAAATATAGCGGCTTCTAACGGCTGGTTTTAAGTAGCATCAAGTTGCTAGAACAATGCGGAAGATGTATTATACTGCAGTGTGCTGTATAAGCTGTGAATTATAAACGTGTATTTGTACAAAAACGCATTGTGACTATTTAAACTGTTGTTGTTGTACATTTATAATAAATAAAGAGTTTTTACTATTTTTAAACTACTAAACTGCTTATATTTGCAATCAAAAAACGTAACAATAACACCCTAAATCAAAACAGAACACTTTTTAATGACTATATCTGATCAAATATAAAAAAGAAATTAACTTTTTCCTAAAATTAAATAAAATATTTGTGTACGCCCACAATTTCTAATATTTTAACCAAATCTGGCTACCTCAGTTTTGATTAAACTAAAGGTAGGATCACACATGACAAATATTTGATAAGAATGATGTAACCACTAAATAAAATACATTTGAATTCTTTTATTTATTTGAAAAACCTATTTTACTTAGGATGATTCAAAACAAAAAATTTAGATTTATTTTATTTGATGCTGTTTGATCTTACAAAACACTTGAGAGTAAACACGTCAAACAAATTTGTGCTAAAAAAGTGGTTACGCTTTTTTGAGCAAATATTTGCCATGTGTGACCTTACCTTAACATTTTTGAATCGATGACAAAAAATTTATGTTTTGGCCAATATGTACATGATTGATACCTTTCTGTGTCCTTTAGCTTTTTAATACAAGGTAGTTTTTGCATTTTAAATACCAGTATTGTACACACAAAAAATTATTTAATATGCAATTGTTTGATGGTGATGAAATGAAGAATTAGTGGTTGTCATATCCAAATAAAAAATAAGTAGTATTGCTAATACATACCTTTGCATTGCTTTATAACAGACTTCCCCAGGTCCAACCAGTGCTGTAAAATTTAATTGAAATTTAACAAAGAGTCATAATACATACACAATTAAAAATATAATCATGAATCAAGAAATTAAAAAAATAATTAGCCTTATTCAAAAACAAAAATTTTTAAAAATGTTATTTACTATTGTAAAACTCTATATTCAAGCACCGGAAAACGATTTTCTTTATTATTTCATATTTTATTTTGTTTTGTAACAAAAATAATTATCATTGTAGTTCTCGTAGGAACTACATTGTATGAACGTTAAATCGGATAAAAGGAAATAAATCTATAATTGTGATCCCACCCCTATATTCTATAAGTTCAAAATTTTAACTTAACTTTTCAATAGCTATGTGAAGTTTTATTAAAATCAGACTATCAGTTTAGAATTACAGATCAAAGATTCGAAAGAATTAATTCTTAATTAATTTATCAAAATCCCTCAAAAATTCGATTAAACCATTCAGCACGAATTAATTCGTTCATTCCTCCCAGAATTCATTTGTATAATTAATACCATGTTGAATCATTAATTCAACTTTCCGTAACCCCAAATAACTTACATATGGGCAATTCCATATCATCGTACGTGACATTTGTACGCCTATAGAGTGGAATAGATTGTGCAAAAATAAGAGTATCTGAAAAATAATTTGGTCTTTATGTTCCATTCAGAGGCGAAATAAGGGTATATGGTATGTGACATAAAACGGAACTCATTTTGAGGTACATGTAGAAATATGCGAAAATATTCGAAGGGCGTTAAGTTTTCTTTTAATTTTTTACACTAAACGAAATATTTTTCCTTTACAATCCGTCATATTTAAATAAAACAATCTTTGGATGATTTTATAATAAATAAAATTTAATATCGTACGTGACAGATTTTTCTCTTATAATAAAACAAAATATATATTCTGGAAATATATGTATACAAAAACTAAAAATGTGAATAGAAAATATACATTCGGTTTCAGTAAACAATTTGACAATAGCAAAAAACAATCAAAGTCAAATTCATTTCATACTACAAGCTAATTGGGAGCCTAGTTTATGCCGCAATTTTAGCCTAAAACAGTAAAAAATTAAATATAATCAGTTTAAACTATTATTTTTGTCTTTAAAATGTAATATGATCTAAATACTTTCACATAGAAACATTTTATTATTTTCTTCTATTCAATTCATCTTGAAAAAAAGTTTAAAGGGTTTTTGTGTTTTAGGATTCATACATGAATACATCCGCTGTAGTCCTGGTTCGGTTGTTATTTAAAATCGTCCCACAAATAGCTGAGATATAAGCAGAAAACCATGCCTACCTCGATTTTTTACCTTTTGTTGATCTATATCTGTACTGCGATTCACTAACTTTTATAACGATAATCGTATCGTTAAAATAAATATAACGAAAATTTATCGAATTTGCTATTCAGTAACATTTTTAACGACATTCGCTGTCGGTTGAAGTCAGCTGTTACTTTATGCAGTTTTTCTTTCGTTATGTTAGCGACAATAATTTAAGTTGTGTTTATTTAATCGATAAAGTGTATTTGCAATTTTTTCTTCGTCATCTTCATCTTTTGTAGCTGGAACTATCGTAAAAATAATGGAAACACATTTTTGTTTACTTAACTTATTAATATTTACAATAAAATATAAAAAATATGGGAATTTGACGATTATAGTACTACTAATTATTCAAGTACTTATTTTTTTTCGCGATGTCCCAAAAGTAATCCTTTACATTTTGGCAGGAAATAAGTTGTTTTGTTAGTAGAATTATTTATAAAATTATGTATTTACTAAAAAAAAATAAATAAAAAAATGCAAGTCGCAGCCAAGTGTCGAACCAACAACCTTCCGATTGCTAGTCAACGTTGTACTCACTACACCACTGGTTAATTATTTCATTATGTGTCAAATAATGGTTTTCTACTTTTAGCTTATTTTGATATTTTGTAGACAGAGATGTTATATCTTCAACAATCGTTAAAAATAAATTACTGAATCACACTATCGTTACTGCAAGCGATTATTTATGTCGATAAACATTACGATTGTCGGTTCGTTAAAAGTTAGTGAATCGCACTACTGGATTACTAAGTCAATATTATTTTCAACGACGTATATAACTCCATAGTAATTCGGATTACAAATATTTTTTAACATTTTTTTAACTTACATCATGATACACCAATAAATATTTTCAATCTTTATCTTGGAGGGTATATATGATTCGGCACAGCCTCTCTATTGTTTTCAATAAACAAAAACAAAACTGAACGAAGGCAAAATATTTTAGTTCAATTAGTATTAGATTTGAATTAACAAAAATTTAATCGTTCAAAAGTTGAATCAATTCTGGTATAAATTAATTAAATTATGAATTGATTCAACAATGAATGAATTCTATTCAAATAAAAATTTTTGATTGAAGATATATAAAGAATTAGATTTTGGGAATAGATTTATGGAATGAATGACTGAAATCTTCAGAATTATAATTGCGACAGACTTCAAACTTTATACGAATCAATTTCGTATCACTCCATGAAGTTAAACCAAAAATTGGGATGGATCAGAACAAGGGGCGAGTCACCTTCCATACAAAGTAAACAGTTATTTCTAAAACCTCGAAAACCATACTTTTTATTTCATTACGATACCGGTAGCGAAGTACACCGGGTTTTAGCTAGTATATAGTAATATATAATTATTTTTGCAGCTTGTACAAATAATCGTCAATAATCAAATTTTATTTCATTTGTTACATAATACTTTTACTTACGACTTCCATAGCTTAGAGAACAGGATGTAGCAAGGTAAAAAAGAATTCATCCATTTTGTTTGAAAAAAATAGTCCTTACATATCTTTTTCTGGAAATTTACTATTTAGAAATATACATTCAGGTTTAAATTTTACTTATTGTTCTTACATTCAGCTGTAGAATACATTTTGTTTCGTTTGATTTGCTTGATTATAAAAACTTTGACGTGTTTAACGGAAGCTTTTACTAGTCTAGGCTTCATTCAAACTGATATTATGAAGGGCATTTGATGCAAGGGACCTTACTATGAAAGTTTTCCATCTCCTAGGGCGTTCCTTTAATCAACACAATGATAAATACGCCTAAATACGTTGATAAATACGCCTAGGTATGGCATATGGTTAGGTATGGCATATACATCTGGTCAATTGCTAAAATAATACATTACCTAGTACGTATCAATGACAGCGAAAGGACCTGCTAAATCCATTGCAATCCATTGCGTCCCCTGTTGAATCGACTGGTGAAATCAGATTTGCAATATATTCAACCGTTTTTGCTCTACAGAAAACTGAGCTCAAAATGCGCGTATTTAGGTGCGTTGAACCACAGGAGTAAAAATTTTCCAAAAAAGGACGCCATAATTTTTATTTACCCAAAAACCTTAAGAAAAATGATAATACCCGCATCCTAAATATATCAAGAACACTTTTAAAAATTGTAGAACATGGTGTAATGATATACAAGGTGACATTAATCAAACAGCTGATTATTTTTTGCTCGAGTTTGTTTACAACTTTATTGTCAAATGTTTTTTAGCTGTAATTTGTATATGTGGGTGAAGTTAGCTACGAAAGTTAGCTCCGTTTTTTAACATTTCTATGTTAATGTATAAACTAACATAGCTCCTACTCAAAGACTGTTAAGTTAACAGAGCTGCTTTATATTACACTCAGTAAACATTTTATCAATAAAAACAAAAAAAAGGGGTTTACCGATCATTCAGCTTTAATATATAATAACATTTTTTTTGGATAAAAAAAAATAAATATTTATTATGAACAATCGTTGATATTTTTGCTTGTACAGTATTATCTCCTTTTGAAATCCGAAAAATTGGCCAAAAATGGAAAGGTGCTCCTTATCTACTTAATGGGGTCGAAAGCCATGTAGTCATAGATTTCAGAACTGTATTGCTTATATTCAGAATCAGTATAGCATTTTTGCAGGAGCATTATCAAAATTATGAAATTGTGAATTTTGTCATATAAGGATATTTTGAAATCCGAAAAATTGGCCAAAAATGGAAAGGTGCTCCTTATCTATTTAATGGGGTCGAAAGCCATGTATTCATAGATTTCAGAACTGTATTGCTTATATTCAGAATCAGTATAGCATTTTTGCAGCAGCATTTTTAAAATTATGAAATTGTGAATTTTGTCATATAAGGATTTTTTGAAATCCGAAAAATAGGCCAAAAATGGAAAGGTGCTCCTTATCTACTTAATGGGGTCGAAAGCCATGTATTCATAGATTTCAGAACTGTATTGCTTATATTCAGAATCAGTATAGCATTTTTGCAGCAGCATTTTCAAAATTATGAAATTGTGAATTTTGTCATATAAGGATTTTTTGAAATCCGAAAAATTGGCCAAAAATGGAAAGGTGCTCCTTATCTACTTAATGGGGTCGAAAGCCATGTATTCATAGATTTCAGAACTGTATTGCCTATATTCAGAATCAGTATAGCATTTTTGCAGGAGCATTTTCAAAATTATGAAATTGTGAATTTTGTCATATAAGGATTTTTTGAAATCCGAAAAATTGGCCAAAAATGGAAAGGTGCTCCTTATTTACTTAATGGGGTCGAAAGCCATGTATTCATAGATTTCAGAACTGTATTGCCTATATTCAGAATCAGTAAAATGCTCCTGCAAAAATGCTATACTGATTCTGAATATAGGCAATACAGTTCTGAAATCTATGAATACATGGCTTTCGACCCCATTAAGTAGATAAGGAGCACCTTTCCATTTTTGGCCTATTTTTCGGATTTCAAAAAATCCTTATATGACAAAATTCACAATTTCATAATTTTAAAAATGCTGCTGCAAAAATGCTATACTGATTCTGAATATAAGCAATACAGTTCTGAAATCTATGAATACATGGCTTTCGACCCCATTAAATAGATAAGGAGCACCTTTCCATTTTTGGCCAATTTTTCGGATTTCAAAATATCCTTATATGACAAAATTCACAATTTCATAATTTTGATAATGCTCCTGCAAAAATGCTATACTGATTCTGAATATAAGCAATACAGTTCTGAAATCTATGACTACATGGCTTTCGACCCCATTAAGTAGATAAGGAGCACCTTTCCATTTTTGGCCAATTTTTCGGATTTCAAAAGGAGATAATACTGTACAAGCAAAAATATCAACGATTGTTCATAATAAATATTTATTTTTTTTTATCCAAAAAAAATGTTATTATATATTAAAGCTGAATGATCGGTAAACCCCTTTTTTTTGTTTTTATTGATAAAATGTTTACTGAGTGTAATATAAAGCAGCTCTGTTAACTTAACAGTCTTTGAGTAGGAGCTATGTTAGTTTATACATTAACATAGAAATGTTAAAAAACGGAGCTAACTTTCGTAGCTAACTTCACCCACATAATTTGTATACATTTATCTATAAGGATCCAGTAACTCGTTTCTGTATTTCTCGCATCGCAAAACTTCTCACATAAAGTGTGAAACAAAAAATTCCATCGTTTCTCGATGTGCACAGATTCTGTTCTTACTGGAATATTTCCAGTAATTAAGTGTCAAATGCAAGACAAACGTCAACGAAAGAAAGAAATTATAATAAAACCAAAACAGTGAAAGGCTAAAAAAAATTAAAATGCCAAAATATAACAATTGTGTTTTATTGATTGTCATCATTTAAATATAAAACAAAAAGTATAGTGGGGCGCTTATAACTGCTGAATTTAAAAAAATAATTTTGAAACACATTTTGTGTACTTACATGTGTATACATAATTATTTTATTCAAACTCTGTGCTACTTACATTTTCGGCTGATTTGGGTTCCATATTTATACATACGAAGTTAAAAATATCTATATTTTTTTTTAAATTTAGTTTTTCTCACACCAATTTCAAATGTGACTTGTTTTGGCAGTTCTTGTGAGAAACTTTTCGCAAAATATTGTTACAGAAACACTTTTTCTCACATCCTTCCAATAATTGCTGGAAAATTATATAAATGACAGATAATTCTCGCAAACTCAAGATACAGAAACACTTGTGCGAGAAAAAATATATTTTGTTTCATTTTACACTGTTTTTGTTGCAATTCAATCGTTTCATGCGGAAAGTTTTTTGATTCGAGAAATACAGAAACGGGCTACAGAATATACATATATACTTTATAAGGTCGGAAAATTATATTGTGGAAATTACAAAACGAATGACAAGCTTATATATACCCTTCTCACGAAGGTGAAGGATATAAAAACTAACGTTAAATGAGAAGAAGAAAATCAATTTCTTTGTTTATGCTTCAAATTCATCCCTTCTTATTTATACCCTTCACCTTCGTGAGAAGGGTATATATAAGTTTTCTTTGACAAAAAAAGCAACAAAACGTATGTTTGGATGTGTGTTGGTTTCATTGCTTTTCCTGTTGTAAACAAAATAGTCAGTTGGTAATTATAAATTAACTATTTTGCAAATGACTACAAATTGGTTTAAATCTCATGCAGATATCAACCAAACATATTGCAAAATATCGAAAAAAGCACACATAAGAAATAAATAAAAGCATTATCAGAAAATGTAAAAAAATAATAAAACAAACGAAGCATGTTGTTAGCGGACACGGACAAGATGGAAGAGAAAAACTAAACAGACAGATATAAAAAACCGGCCTGATGTCTTGTGGTCTATACAGGAACTAAATTTTATTTACAAAATCTTTTACTTATATAATATTTGATATCTTACAAACTAACATAAAATACTTATCAACTAGTCTAATCAGAAAACATTCTGGTAATAAATTGTGTATTTTATGATACCCATAAACACACAATCAAAATTACTGCGTGCATTTCCATGCAACAGTCGATGACCTGATCGTGCATTCGTCTACATTAACATGCAAAATCATATGTCACACATAAACTTTAAATTAATAGATTATTTTATATCTAACATAGACATTCTATTCCTCATGCATGTTTTATATTTAATATCTAAAAATAGCTTCAATATGATTGAACATTCTGCCGGCCCTGAAAGCTCCTAGTCCTTCAGAACAAAATATTCAATTTTAATATTAACATCTGAATTACAAAGTTATATAAATTGTTTTAACTAATTTGTATAAAAATCGTATTTTCTTTTAAATTCGAAACAAATGCAACCATATTTAATAACTACCCTACAAAATAAGGTAAACAACATCTGCAGCTAGCGGTTGGTTGACACGTTCTGCACAGGACAGTGTTTGATATTAGGCTGATTGTAGACAAAATATCCGTAGATATGGTGACAAGTACTGACATTTTTTTGCATCTTTATATAGTAATACATTTGTGTAGATTGGCTTGTTCTACTTTCTATGTTAATATACATACATATTTGAAAAGGTTGCCATTTTGTATTAATCCATATGAGAAGATTGGTTTGTTCTTCTATGTATGTGATTAGCAGCAAATTGCAAATGTTGCCTTTCATAATTGTTCTTTATTTAGGACACATATTATGCTCTTAACCTTTATCCCACATTTTAGGGAGGTCTTTAGTAGAACATCTTGGTTATATGTGACCTTTTATATTTTTTTTTAATTACAATAGTATATTTTGAGCATGAATGTATTTTAGACGGAGAGAATTGGGCCCGACAAAAATTTGGAAACTAAGCGCGCGCATGCGACTACTTCGGATAACCAATTGTCCGATACCTCGTCATCTCTTTTAAACCTCAAAGCAAATCATGGAAATATTAACTTATTTTGAGCACACATTATGTTCACTACCTTTTATCCCAACCTTACGGAGGCTTTTTTGGAACGTTTAAACTATACATGCTCCTCAAAATATCCCTACTATAATTATTTTTAAGGGTTTTCTTCCCGAGGGATTTACCCCGTTTTGGCTTGCCTTCAAAGACTTTTTTCCTTTTTTTTTCCTGAAGGATTTACCTCGTTTTGGCTTTCCTTGAGAGACCTTTTCTCGAAGGATTTACCACGCATTGACTTGCCTCCAAAGACTTTTGAAATGAACCTGGAGTATTTACCAGTCTACTATCACCCTTTGTGATATACTGGTGTGCCTCAAAAGTCTTCGTCTTACTCCTAGAGTATTTATTATTCCATAATCACCCATTGTGATATCTTGGATTGCCTCTAAGGAGTACTGAATTTAAAAAAAAATGAAATTTGACAATCTACTTATTAACGGTCTTTTCATTAATTTTACTTTAAAATATACGCTATAGATACTATAACGCTAAGTTACTCATCCGTTGATGGTAACCTTGAAAATTATCTATTTACCTCTCCTATAAATTTAGCTTTTTTAAGATATTAAAACACTTTATATTTAATGTATTTGAAAATACTGCTCTTTTTTGCAGTATATCAATAATACTGTTTTTACTGATTTTACTTAAAATGTTTAACAGTAAAAAAATTGGACTCATTCGCCAAAATATGGACAAAAAAATAGTTTTTCTTGAAAATCGCAAAATTTAAATCGCAGGTACGGAAAAAGTGTAACAGGTATTGACATAATTTTTTCATATTTTTATTCCCTATTATGATCTCAATCCCAATGTGATGATCAAAAAATTCTGAAATTTGTTTAACAAAATATTTAAAAATTTAAAAATGGAGATTCGAAACAGCCGTTAAAAAAATATATTTTTGGTTATACCTGCGAATATGTTAACGGTATCCTACGAAGACAAAAACTCATACACAATTAAATACGGATATATTTTAAATAAAAATTAGCTTTTATTTTAATTTTTCTCGAAATATTTTAATTTTTTTCCTAAATTTCTTGTTCAGTGTAATAACTTTACCATTTTTTAACCAAATTTTGTCAATTATATCTCATTACAACGATAATTACGTACACATTTCGATTATTTTGCATTCAATTGCAAAAGTATTTATTTAGTAGCAAAATTTTTACAAAAACTGAAAAATTTTTGGGTCATTTTGACCCAAAGGAGATGCAGGGACAATTTCCAAAAATTTTTTTAATGTAATATTCATTAATATAAATAAATCTACATATTTCTAGAAAACAATGCAGAAAGTTAACAAGTTTCACCTATTTATTCCATATAAATAGTAAAATTTAGCATATATCTGAATTTTGGCCTCGATGCACGTCCAGAAGTCGTTGTCCGATTTGGCTAAAATTTTCAGCACTTAACTTTTAGGCCTAGTGTGACAATATTCCATACAGCTGATTGCCACTCTAATGCCTATGTTAAAATAATGAGTCGGCGACAAGGAAAAGTCACTTTATCAACTAGATGTGCTTATTAAAAAACCAATTTGAAGTTACTATAAAGTGTGATTCAGTTCCTACAGGGTTGCGAATTTTGTTTTTTTTTTGACAAAAAAGCAACAATACGTATGTTTGGATGTGTGTTGGTTTCATTCCCTGCAGTTCATTGCACTAGTTCCGCTACGTCGAATTAGTTAGCCACTGAGAACTGCCAATAGTTAATTTTCATCCCACTCGCAACGTTATTGACTGGTGAATTTAACACGGGGATGTCATTGCAAGTGGCCGATTGGCACACTCTGCATAACACTTCACTATTAAATTCAATAGTTTGAGAAAAAAAGAAAAAATAAATTTTTCTGAGAGCGGGGTTGAACACATAACCTCTCTAGTCAAATGCTCTAACCACTAAACCACAGAGCTCTTATTTGTACTGCTCTCAAATTGTTATTAGGAATAACATGTGAGTCTACTCTCTATTTTTGCATTTTCTACATTATCACTGATGCATTAAACACATTCAAGACAGCAAGCTACCAACTTCAATCTGTCAAAAATAAAATGCACACGTTTATATGAAGACGTTTATTTTGACGACAGCACAGCTACACGGCCACACGACTACTCATGTCGATGTAGCCGAATTAGGCTAATTTCTATTTTTGTCAACTACAAAACAGAAATAGTGTTGCTAATATAATAAAAAAATGTAGATCAAATTAGTGCTTAAAAAAATATATTTTTTTTACTTAATTAAGAGAAGTTTCTGATAACCATATTGAAATAAATTAATAACAGGTACATAATTTATTATAACCATATATATATTTTTACTCAAAATAATTGTTTCAATCTTAATTACTTTGGAATTTGGTACGGTTTTTTTTATTAAAGTGGCACTCTGAATTATAAATCAGCTGTTTTCTTTGTAGCTGTAGTCTTTAAAATAATTCAGTAGCTACCACACGACTACAACTGTAACCAGCAGAATTTGTGTTCGTGTAGCCTGTTGTCTTGAATGTGTTTAATGCATGAGAATGAAAACACAAACGGCATTACATGTGGCCATCGAAGTGGTATATTTTAGAAGATTTTATTTTTCTTGAACTTATTTTCAAAAACTTAAGACAAATATCTGACTATTGTTTATTACTGAATATGCTGGTGAAATGTAGTGCAAATGATAACCATTTAACTACCACTTTAGCAGCCACATCGAACTAGTTAGTTGTACAAGTAGTAATATAGCTAGTGAAAGGTTTCCAATTGTCACTTTTCAAACTGCTGGGTTGCTTTGCGTATTTTGATTTTTTTTGGTGTTTTGTTTGGCGTTGTTGTTTTTTATACAACAAAACGTATGTTTGGATGTGTGTTGGTTTCATTGCTTTGCGTATTTTGTTTTTTGGTGTGGTTCCGTTCGACGTTGTTGTTTTTTATACAACAAAACGTATAAATAGTATTTGGATGTGTGTTGGTTTTATTGCTTTGCGTATTTTGTTTTTTGGTGTTTTTTTTTTTCGTTTGTAACTTCTACAATTTTTAAAAGTGTTCTTGGCAATATACATATACTATATATACTAATTATTATAAAAAATAATAATGCATCCACAATATAGGGGAAGCGTATACAAGATTCGGCATAGCCGTGTTAGAGGTTGTTTTTAAGTATTGTCTGAGCACTTCTGCCGATTCTGCCGAGCATTAAAATGCCCTTTGATTTGATTCCGAACAAATGAAACACCAGTGTTGGCTTTTCTAAAATTCTGAATGAATTCTTTTATTTTTCTTCAGCTTATATACTAATTATTAAAATAAATCTTAACCCTTCTAACTTATTATAATTATATAATTATCTCATTCGGTTCCATGGATAATAGTTTAAGTTTCTAATACTTCAATTCATTTGGCCAATCAGAATGTATCGGAATCATTTAACTTCACTCAAATATAAGTCACTCAGAATTGAGTGCATTCTTATATGTATCATACAGTGTCAAGTATGCATTGTATATTTGACACCACTCAATTGTGTACGATACTTGCATTCATTTATGATTGCCTTTCCAACTCGATAGCCACCTCGCATCCCACTAAGCGACCAAATAGGTCTTCAAGGAAAATATCTAAGCTTTCTTTTGATAATAAAAGGGGACATTTTGATAAAAAAAAAAGTCAAAATTTTTTTTTAGCTATCTAAAATATTTGCGGCACATTTTGCTAACAATGGGTAATAAGCTACATGGATGAGAAAAAACACCTGCTTGGCCAAAATGTCAAATTTTGACCACCTCTAACTCAGAGAGTTCACGACCGATCTTGTTGAATTGTGTCTGAATTACTATCCAATAGAACTAACCTTGGTCCAATGTTTTTTTTTTCATAAAATTTGTATTGTGCACACAAATTATTTTTGTTAGTAAAATAGTGCTATCTACGTCTGAAATATGTGTGTGTATAATAAAATAATGAAAGTTGTTTTTTATAAAATATATACATATACGTTTTAATTTTTGATCAGCCAACAGAATGTATTCCCTATAGCGTGTTGCAATCGATTATATCTATATAAGGACTGAGATCGAAAAATTCTTAACATACATATATCGCACTGGTTCCTCAAAAGAACGTCAACTCAAAATTTAAAAACGTTCAGTAGAAGCAAAAACTATTTTTTTTAATGCATTTTTTGGCGAAAGAGTAGAGAAAATAATAGCAGATTTTTACAGTGGGTAGATATGACCACTGCACATCGATTTCTTGCAAAAAGTGAAAATTGAACAATTTTGAGTTGACGCTCTTTAGAGGGAGGAACCAGGGCGATATGCTAATAAAAATGAAACCACTAAACTTACAGTTTTGATTTTTTTATTTGATTAAAATTATTATTACAATTTACAAAAAAAAAATTATTTTTGTAGTTCTAATCACTAGTGGTGAAATTTTGAACCTTTTTCTGAAAACCTTCCATTATGGTTTTTATAAAGCTTTCTGTCACTTTGTTCGAACAGGTTGTCCATCTCCGATTAAAATCTACCTCACTTTTGGACACCTTTTTTGTGCTCTTCAATTCTCTCTTAATAATTCCCTAATAGCTCTC
Organism: Calliphora vicina; assembly: GCF_958450345.1. Lineage (NCBI taxonomy): Eukaryota > Metazoa > Arthropoda > Insecta > Diptera > Calliphoridae > Calliphora > Calliphora vicina. Next base: position 73,995,999 of record NC_088781.1, read on the forward strand.
CACTGGCCTTGGTACAAATACCACATTATTGTTATTTTACCACTCAAGACCATTCTTACCATAGTGACAGGATGACAAATCAGGCCAAAAATAAGTGGACACATTGATGTAAATTTCGGTATTTATAGAGCCTTTTGTAACAAATGTTTGGCTTCTTTTGGAGCAACTGCATATTGCATGCCATACCATGAACTTTTTGGAAAAATTTCTCCTTTTGGGTCCTAAACTTTTCTGCAACATTCTCTTGAGCATCAACAACAGAAAATATTGACCCTGAAGCTGCGATCAATTTTCCATACGAACGTTTCGTCATCCATTATGCAGCAGGTACATTTTTTGTATAAAATTTGACTTCAATTTCCGTGCTCTGTCGTGGTGGGAACTCTTTTGAAAATACTTTCCATTTATTTGCTTTAGAAACATCATATGGACCATTCCTTCTACCTGAATCAGTTTGACGTAAGGCTTTTGATTGTTTGGCCAACTTTTTGTAGGACCAACTTGGGTTTTGTTGAAAATATTTAATAATTTTGGTATGCACTTTTTTTTGTCACTCATTTTAATGAGATTAACAACAAATGACTTTAAACATTCCCTGCAGTTCATCGCACTAGTTCCGCAACGTCGAATTAGTTAGCCACTGAGAACTACTACTAGTGAATTTTCAACCCACTCGCAACGTTATTGACTGGTGAATTTAACACGGGGATGTCATTGCAGGTGGCCGATTGGCACATTCTGCATATTAAATTCATTAGTACAAATACTCCAGCATTTGATAAAAAAAAGAAAAAATAAATTTTTCTGAGAGCGGGGTTGAACACATAACCTCTCGTTTTCTAGTCAAATGCTCTAACCACTAAACCACAGAGCTCTTATTTGTACTGCTCTCTAATTGTTATTAAGAATTACATGTGAGTCTACTCTCAATTTTTGCATTTTCTACATCATCATTGAGAACGAAACCACAAACGGCAACATTCGAAGTACAAGTGGCCATCGAAGTGGTATATTTTAGAGGATTTTATTTTTCTTGAATTAATTTTCAAAAACTTAGGACAAATAGCTGACTATTGCTTATTACTGAATATGCTGGTGAAATGTAGTGCAAGTGATAACCATTTAACTACCACTTTAGCAGCCACAGCGAACTAGTTTGTTGTTCAAGTAGTAATATAACTAGTAAAAGGTTTCCAATTGGTACTTTTGAAACTGCTGGGTTATAACTGACATGCTTTACAAATGTAACTTGATCAAAAAACTAACTATATAAAAATGAAAAGATCCATGTATGTAATCGCATCACGCGAGAACGTCTGGAGCGATTTCGCAGATTTTTTTTATTCGATTCGAAATTTTCTTAATAGGAAAACTCAAAGAACTAAATTTTACTCCCTCCTTTTCACTTCTCATTTATCCTAATAAGAACCAACTTTTTAAGCAATAAATTGATAAAAAAAAAAGTTGTGTAATTTTTTCTTTTACTGAAATGTTTGTGTTTTAATTCTATATGAAATACATCATTAGTAAATAGCTACCGAGCGAAGCCGGGCGGTCAGCTGGTTTCATATAAAGAAGATGAGGACGATCTTATAACAAGTTTTCTGTTCAGTTATAATCTATGTATATAAATCAAATGTCGTTCGTTATTAATTGCATCAGTTGAGAACGGCTGGGCCGATTTGGAAATTTTTTTCTGTAAAGTGTTCGCTATAGATCAACTTAAATTTTTACGGAAAGAAAAATTGGCCATGCCCACTTGTTTCGATATATCTAAAATCGGAAAACGGCTTCACCGATATGTCTAATTTTCTTTTTAAATGTTTTTAGTAATCCAATTGAAGTTTTTACTGAAAGAAAAATTTACCACGTCCACTATTACGACCACTTTTTTTAATTTAAATATTCGTAGTAATCCAATTTAAGTTTTTACTAAACGAAAAATTTACCACGCCCGCTTTTTTTGAACGCCTGAACCGATTTTGGTATTTTTTTTAAAATGTTCGCAATAGTGCACAAACGTTTTTTACAGAAAGAAAAATTGTTCACACCCGTTAAACTGCAAATATGTAACCAAGAAGCAGTGACATGACTGAGTTAGTGCCGAGAATTCCAACGATGATCTCACTCAGCTTTAAACAGGCCGAAGCGAGTAAAGAAGCGATTTGACGTCTGGAAAATTGTCAAAGAGCGTACTTTAATGAGGAGAATGTACTACAATGAGTTGATCGAACGTCATCTACAACATTTTCCAGATTTTTTGAAATGTGCCGAAATTATGAATTTGCCCGAACGTTGCTATACTCCGAAATGCCAAGATATTGGAATAGATCGACAACGATAATCCAGTTCCAGGTTTCCCCATTTATTTTCCACCGACGGATTATGTCGCATTTACACTGTCCATCCAAGTAACGATGAGTGTTTCTATTTGCGTTTGCTATTAGTCAACATTCGTGGCCCAAAATTTAATTGTGTGATATGTATAGAGAGTGTGTCAACTCTTGCGATTGTTAGAGAATGACACTCATAGGGAATATATCCTCAGACAATTGCCCAATTCACAATTGATGTCGTAGTGTTGTAGCATTGTATGTCATAAATATTTTTCAAACAAATTTTCCGTAACAAAAACAAAACATTAGTAAAAAAAATTACGACATACAACGATACGACGCTACGACACCAATTGTGAATTTGGTAAATATGTACTTTCGTCAAATGCTCATAAAATACGAACATTGCTTTCGATAATTATCTCAACATCCAAACCGACTGATTTGTGGAGCAAATATAAAGATGATATGTGTGATGATATTTTGCATCAGATACTTATTAGAACATCAAATCCATATTAACAATTGTACCACAATTCTGTAACTTTTTAACGACAAAATTTTGTCGTTAAGTAATCAAAATTCGTTAGTTAACAATATTTATCGTTAAGAGATATTCCGAATTAAATTTTAACGATTATTTTCGTTAAAAATAGTCGGTAGATAACGAAATTTGTCGGTAGGTTAACGACAAATAAAATGTTCTAGTTAAGCCATAACGACAATTGTTCAGTAGTTAGTTTTGTAATATAAATATTCGAAATAAGTTGTTTTTTGAAAGTACGGTTAGTCAACTATTTTGTGTTAACATGCTTCAATTATCTTTTTAAGATAAATTTGGACATATATTTGGTCAATTCACAAGGTCTCTTATCAGTCATATTGTCATAATGTCCTAACATATCTCGTCTCGGCGGCTCGGCTTAACCGACTCTTAGGCATTCGGCGCAGGTCTCTGCTGGCTGGTTACGATAACACAATAAACATAGCATACATAGTAGGGTATTCATTCGACTAATGATCGTTCGATTAACCGAATAATTTCTTACGAATAATTATTCGAACAATTTAAAAATGGCCATTTTCGAATAACGAATAATTCGAACAATTTTATCTAGAATAATCGAATAAAACGAATAAATGTTCATATATATTTAAATTTATTAAATTGCTTAAAATTTTTCATAATACCAAATTTAAATAAGTAATAATGACTCACAAAAATTGTATTGTTTCTGAAATTCGACAAATAACTGAAGACAATGGGACTTTCGATCACTGTAGATAGCTCCTTCTATAAATATATAAATATTACTGCAAGAAGTTACAATTCTAAAAACAAATCTTTAAAAATTTTTAACTTGATCAATGAAAATAAAGGGTACGGAATAAAATATTTGTTATTTAGCTGGCGAAATATTAGTGGAATCGCAATTAATAATGAATGTGATGGAGAATGTGATTTTAAAACGGTCGTCGAAAGTGATATTGAGGATGACATTTATAATGATTACATTGAAATAGATGAAGGCGATGATCTTAAAATATATGTATGTGGGGCATTTCATGTCAAGTGAACCAACTTTTGAAATCGATGTCTTCCGATCGGGATGAAATTTGCACCAAGGTTAGCTCTATTGGATAGTAACTCAGACACAATTTTTCAACAACATCGGTCGAGAACTCTCTGAGTTATAGGGGGTAAAATTTTGACAATTTGGTCAAACAGGGGTTTGTTCTTATCCATGTAACTTATTACCTATTGTTCTTAGCAAAATGTGTCCCAAATAGTATAGATAGCTATTTCTTCGATCTTTCGAAAAAAAATATTTAAATAAAAAATTTTTAATATTTTTTTTCCGAAATCAAAAACTTTTTTGACTTTTTTTAAAAATACGCCCTTTTTTTTTTTTTTTTTTTTCTTAAAATAAAGTTTAGATATTTTCCTTGAACACCTACTTGGTCGCTTAGTGGGATGCGAGTGGGATATCTATCAAAATAAATATTTTGTAACTCAAAACATAAAATTTTTGACTTTTTTTGCAAAATCAAAAACTTTGTTGACTTTTTTTTTTCAAAATGGACCCTTTTTTAATCTTTTTTTTTAGGTCAAACAAAAGCTTAGATATTATCCTTGAAGACCCTTTTGGTCGCTTAGTGGGATGCGAGTGGGATATCTATCAAAATAAATATTTTTTAACTCAAGACTTACAATTTTTGACTTTTTTTTTGCAAATACGATTTTTTTTCCAAATGGGCCCTTTTTTAAAATTTTTTTTGTAGTCAAAAGAAAGCTTAGGTCCATTCCTTTAAGATATTTTTAGTCCCTTAGTGGGATGCGAGTGGGATATCTATCAAAATAAATATTTTGTAACGCAAGACATACAATTTTTTAATTTTTTTTTGCAAAATCAAAATTTTTTTCCAATATGGGCCCTTTTTTAATTTTTTTTTTTTGCTCAAAAGAAAGCCTAGGTCCATTCCTTTAAGATATTTTTAGTCCCTTAGTGGGATGCGAGTGGGATATCTATCAAAATAAATATTTTTTAACAATTTTTTAATTTTTTTTTGCAAAATCGAAATTTTTTTCCAATATGGGACTTTTTTTAAAAAATTTTTTTTTGCTCAAAAGAAAGCTTAGGTCTTTTCCTTTAAGACCTATTTTGTCACTTAGGAAGATGTGAGTAGGATATCTATTAAAATAAAAATGTTGTAACTCAAGACATTCAATTATTGACTTTTTTTTTGCAAATTCGAATTTTTTTTCAAAATGGGCCCTTTTTTAAAAATTTTTTTTTAGTCAAAAGAAAGCTTAGGTCCATTCCTTTAAGATATTTTAGGTCCCTTAGTGGGATACGAGTGGGATATCTATCAAAATTAATATTTTGTAACTCAAGATATACAATTTTTGATTTTTTGGCAAAATCAAAAACTTTTTTGACTTTTTTTTAAAATGGGCCCTTTTTGTAATTTTTTTTTTTGCTATAAAGAAAGCTTAGGCCTATTCCTTTAAGATGGTTTTGATCGCTTAGTGGGATGCGAGTGGGATATATATCAAAATAAATGTTTTGTAACTCAAGACATACAATTTTTGTGTTAAAACATTTATTTTGATAGATATCCCACTCGCATCCCACTAAGGGACTAAAAATATCTTAAAGGAATGGACCTAGGCTTTCTTTTGAGCAAAAAAAAAAATTAAAAAAGGGCCCATATTGGAAAAAAATTTTGATTTTGCAAAAAAAAATTAAAAAATTGTATGTCTTGCGTTACAAAATATTTATTTTGATAGATATCCCACTCGCATCCCACTAAGGGACTAAAAATATCTTAAAGGAATGGACCTAAGCTTTCTTTTGACTACAAAAAAATTTTAAAAAAGGGCCCATTTGGAAAAAAAATCATATTTGCAAAAAAAAAGTCAAAAATTGTAAGTCTTGAGTTAAAAAATATTTATTTTGATAGATATCCCACTCGCATCCCACTAAGCGACCAAAAGGGTCTTCAAGGATAATATCTAAGCTTTTGTTTGACCTAAAAAAAAAGATTAAAAAAGGGTCCATTTTGAAAAAAAAAAGTCAACAAAGTTTTTGATTTTGCAAAAAAAGTCAAAAATTTTATGTTTTGAGTTACAAAATATTTATTTTGATAGATATCCCACTCGCATCCCACTAAGCGACCAAGTAGGTGTTCAAGGAAAATATCTAAACTTTATTTTAAGAAAAAAAAAAAAAAAAAAAAAAAAAGGACGTATTTTAAAAAAAAGTCAAAAAAGTTTTTGATTTCGGAAAAAAAATATTAAAAATTTTTTATTTTTTTTTTTAAATATTTTTTTTCGAAAGATCGAAGAAATAGCTATCTATACTAATTGGGACACATTTTGCTAAGAACAATAGGTAATAAGTTACATGGATAAGAAAAAACCCCTGTTTGACCAAATTGTCAAAATTTTACCCCCTATAACTCAGAGACTTCTCGACCGATGTTGTTGAAAAATTGTGTCTGAGTTACTATCCAATAGAGCTAACCTTGGTGCAAATTTCATCCCGATCGGAAGACATAGATTTCAAAAGTTGGTTCACTTGACATGAAATGCCCCATGTATATAAGTGATGTTATTAACCGCGTACGTAAGTGTTGCAAAATATTTAATAAATCGAATGATAAACACAAATATTGCAAACTAACGTTTTGTTGTAAGAAAAGCATGGAGTTCTTCTTATAAATGATTTTGAACATCGTTGAACATCTTTGTCTAACATGGTAATAAACTTTTTGCGTATTTATTAATGCGTCAATCATGCACTGCCTGACTTTAAATTAGCCACGTTCACTGACAATGATATCAAACTTTGGACAGATTCCCTTTATTGTGTAATTCCCCAAGACCACTTTATTAAGCAAAGATTCGGCAACGTTGATAGAGCTTGATGTATAATACAATTTGTTATAAATAATTTAGAAATAGTGAATAATTAATTTACTAAAGAATTAGTTACTCAATTTAAAACCCGAATTAATGAACGACATAAAAAGCTCTTAATACGTTTATATTGTATTTGAATTCAGGATCATGTCCAACTAGCTCAAATTTTTTAAAGCATAGCTCCAAAACGGAAACTAAGGGGTTTGCTAGTCAATTGTTTTGTAGATTGTTCGGGAGTTAATCTGATCAGAATATTTCTGTTGAAAATTTAATGATGGACTTTGTTTTCGAATGTTTTTTAACATTATCAATACTTGAATTTTTAACTTTAACGTTATTTTTTGTTTTTCTTTAACAATAAAATATTAAAAACCCGACATCAAAGCTTCATTCTTTACTTTTTTAAAAAAAATTTAAATTATTCGAATAATTCGATTAATTTTAAACGTGTGATCGAATTATTCGAACAAGTTAAAACCTCTTATTCGAATTATTCGTTTTATTCGAACAAGAGAATTATCGAATAATTCGAATACCCTAATACATAGTAGTATTATTTTAGGACATTTTTTGCTTGAAAAGCAATAAAAACCACTGTTAGGACGTTAGGACGTTATGAGACCTTGTGAATTGACCAATTATATTTATTTTGAAAAGCAATACAAACCACTGTGAAATATTAGGACAATATGACATGATAAGAGACCTTGTGAATTGACCAATTATATTAATTTTAGAAAATAGTATTCGAATTTTAAGAGCAACTTTAAATTGGGGCATAATATCCATAATTAACACATTTCTGGAGTGTATAATGTGTATCCCTATATTCAAATTTCCTAGTGAGCATTTTAAACCATATTTGGCTATGTGATACGAGTATAAACTTATACAAGACCGTATTCTAAGAAGGAAATTCGTTGAAATTTGTCGACTGTCCTTATAACAACACATATCTAAATTCAGAATCAATGATCACTTGTGGAGGCATAGACATATGTATTACACTGGGTTACTTTTATTTTTAGAAAAAAAAACTCTTGTTCTTTTGTTTTCAGTAGGTTTCGCGAATATATTTGGGTGAGCTGATGCTTGATTTTTATATAAAATGCGATTATTTATTCACACGACTACGAATTTATCTGCAAACAAGAAAAAATTCTGAATACTTCTATGATTTTTTAATTTTAAAAATATTGACATTTATATTTTTAACTATATTCGTCGTTAAAATGTATTACCGAGAGATATCGTTAACTTCAAATAGTGAATATTAAATTCGTTTAAGCAACCGATATTTTTCGTTACTTAACGACATCGGTAGGAAAGTATAAAATGTTACAGAATTGCGGTACTGAACGAGGAATTTTACAACGAGATTTTGATATTAATTGAGGATAAGTGCTTGGTTAAAGGGGGGTCAGACGGCATGTATTGCTTGTGTTTTGTGCCATGTATTGGGACATTTTTCCATATGTAAACATATACATACCGTGTGATCCACATGAAACTTTGTGTATGTAAAATACATGTGTATTACTCGTGACATTTTTGGCAATTAGAGCATGTTCTATTTTCGTGTGTATAACAGTGTTGTATTTTCAAATACAACACTGTGAGTGCAAAATAAAAAAAAAACAAAACAAAAGCGAGTAAAGAAAAATCATAATAAAAAAAGTTTCATTGCATTAAATATATTTATTGTGATTTAAAAATGTTTTAAATAAATATATTGTTAAAAACAATAAACATATAAACTTATAGAGGTTATGTCACATGCAATTACATATGTACGTTTGAACGTGGAAATTATGAATCGTATGTATAATGTGAATTATGACATACACATGGAATTCCATATGTATCGAATACATGTCCCAATACACAAGCAATACATGCCGTCTGACCCCCCTATTAATGCGAACAAAGTATTATCTGATGCACGGCGCATTTAATCAAGAGTTGGGACGCGATAAACTATATGATTACGCTGCCTTGAGGGAATCAGTTCGAACAAACGTTTCACTGTTGAATCGACAACAAAAATATGCGGCACTCTTATGAAAGTTGTGAAAGATGGAACTGGAGGTATTTTTTTGACGCTCCCGGTGGAACTGTAAAAACGCTTTTGATCGGGTTGATTTTGACAACGATATGTTAGTAGAATGATATTGCACTTGCTTCATCAGGAATTGTAGCTACGTTGTTGGAAGGCATGTTGGATTTTCGTTGATTTGCATATTTAATGGAAACTTGAGTGCTGCATGAGCAGTTCGACCTGCTATCATCATCGTTGGAATTCTCGGCACTAACTCAGTCATGTCACTGCTTCTTGGTTACATATTTGCAGTTTATCGGGTGTGAACAATTTTTCTTTCTGTAAAAAACTTTTGTTTTGTAAAATCGGTTCAGGCGTTCAAAAAAAGCGGGCGTGGTAAATGTTTCGTTTAGTAAAAACTTAAATTAGATTACTACGAATATTTAAATTAAAAATAGTGGTCGTAATAGTGGACGTGGTAAATTTTTCTTTCAGTAAAAACATCAATTGGATTACTAAAAACATTTAAAAAGAAAATTAGACATATCGGTGAAGCCGTTTTCCGATTTTAGATATATCGAAACAAGTGGTCGTAAAAGTGGACATGGCCAATTTTTCTTTCCGTAAAAATTTAAGTTGATCTATAACGAACACTTTACAGAAAAAATTTTCCAAATCGGCCCAGCCGTTCTCAACTGATGCAATTAATAACGAACGACATTTGATTTATATACATAGATAGATTATAACTGAACAGCAAACTTGTTATATGATCGTCCTCATCTTCTTTATATGAAACCAGCTGACCGCCCGGCTTCGCTCGGTAGCTATTTACTAATGATGTATTTCATATAGAATTAAAACACAAAAATTTCAGTAAAAGAAAAAATTACACAATTTTTTTTATCAATTTATTCTTAAAAAGTTGGTTCTTATTAAGAAAAATGAGAAGTGAAAAGGAGGCAGTAAAATTTAGTTCTTTGAGTTTTCCTATTAAGAAAATTTCGAATCGAATAAAAACAAGTAAGAAAGTATGGTCGGTCAAGCCCGACCATATAATACCCTACACTAAGTAAAAGATCCAAAAAAATGTTCTTTTAAAATTTCAATAATTTATATTTTTGAGTGATTTTCGGAAGTGGGCCTTATATGGGGGCTATGACCAATTATGGACCGATCACCATGAAATTAAGTCGTGTGATTTATGTCTATATTAAAGTTAACTATGTTGAATTGAATTGAATTGTGTGTTAACCAACATTTTTAAGCGATTTATGCACGTTAAAGTGATTTTCGGAAGCTATGACTAATTATAGACCGATCGTAACAAAATTTGGTGACATGAATTTTGTGTATATAAAACTTATTTGGAGCGGAATTTGTGGAGATACATATATAAATTAAATATTTATGACCGATAAAGTCCAATTTCGGGAGGACATTTGTATGGGGGCTAGGTGAAATAATGGACCGATTTCAGCCAGTTTCAATACGGCCGAAAAAATAATATGTATCAAATTTCATCGAAATATCTTCAAAATTGCAACCTGTACTCTGCGCACAAGGTTTACATGGACAGCCAGCCGACCAGACGGACGGACATCGCTTAATCGACTCTGAAAGTGATTCTAAGTCGATCGGCATACTTTAAGGTGGGTGTGATTACATACATGTGATTACGTTCTCACATGATGCGATTACATACATGGATCTTTTCATTTTTATATAGTTAGTTTTTTGATCAAGTTACCTTTGTAAAGCATGTCAGTTATAATGTTTAAAGTCAATTATATTTATTTGTTGTTAATCTCATTAAAATGAGTGACCAAACAAAGTGCATACTAAAATTATTAAATATTTTCAGCAAAACCCAGGTTGGTCCTACAAAAAGTTGGCCAAACAATCAAAAGCCTGACGTCAAACTGATTCCAATGTATCAGGAGAACTTGTCCGTAGATAGGAAATCTGGTTCAGGTAGAAGGAATGGTCCATATGATGTTTCTAAAGCAAATAAATGGAAAGTATTTTCAAAAGAGTTCCCACCACGACAGAGCACGGAAATTCAAGTCAAATTTTATACAAAAAATATACCTGCTGCATAATGGATGACGAAACGTTCGTATGGAAAATTGATCGCAGCTTCAGGGTCAATATTTTCTGTTGCTGATGCTCGAGGGAATGTTGCAGAAAAGTTTAGGACCCAAAAGGAGAAATTTTTCCAAAAAGTTCATGGTATGGCAAGCAATATGCAGTTGCGGCAAAAGAAGCCAAACATTTGTTACAAAAGGCTCAATAAATACAGAAATTTACATCTACGAATGTTTGCAGAAAAGAATGATGCATCCGTTCATAAGACTTCTTAATGTGTCCACTTATTTTTGGCCTGATTTGTCATCCTGTCACTATGGTAAGAATGGTGTTGAGTGGTAAAATAACAATAATGTGGTATTTGTACCAAGGCAAGTGGAGAGCTATTAGGGAATTATTAAAAGAGAATTGAAGAGTACAAAAAAGGTGTCCAAAAGTGAGGTAGATTTTAATCGGAGATGGACAACCTGTTCGAACAAAGTGACAGAAAGCACTATAAAAACCATAATGGAAGGTTTTCCGAAAAAGGAATTATCTGATGCACGGCGCATTTAATCAAAAGTTGGGACGCGAAAAACTATATGATTACGCTGCCTTGAGGGAATCAGTTCGAACAAACGTTTCACTGTTGAATCGACAACAAAAATATGCGGCATTCTTATGAAAGTTGTGAAAGATGGAACTGGAGGTATTTTTTTGACGCTCCCGGTGGAACTGTAAAAACGCTTTTGAACGCGTTGATTTTGGCAACGATGCGTTAGCAGAATGATATTGCACTTGCTTTATCAGGAATTGCAGCTACGTTGTTAGAAGGCATGTTGGATTTTCGTTGATTTGCATATTCAATGGATACTTGAGTGCTGAATGAGCAGTTCGACCTGCTCACTGTTTTGCAAACAACTATTACTACGTTTATACGTAGCCTATTCGCAAATAAAAATTATTTGCAATTAACTAACTCACTGTTTATAAGTCGGAAAATTTATGTTTTTATGTGATGCCGGATGGTAAACTTTAATAAATTGGTAGTAATGTTTTTGAACAAAATATGATAAATTTTGTATTTTTTAAATGCAAAAATTATAGAATCTAAAATTCATATTTGTCTCGCAATCCAATTAATGCAAAAACACAAGAATTATTTAAAAAAAAGTCTTAATAAACTAAAAATGTTAAAATAGTGTCGTTAATCAGGAATTGTTTTCGTGAGTTAGCTATTCGCAAATAAAAAATAAATTCACTGTTTATGCGGCAAATTTTTCTAAATGCAATATTTTTATTTGCGAATAAGCTGTGCGTATAAACGTAGTATATGTCAACAATAGAAATGCGAGTAAAATATGAGTAAACTAGCACTTTTTGCTCAATATTTGGTCAGATAAAACTCGTATAACTTTGTTATTTTTCTTTCGAAATTGTTGTTTTATACCTTATTAGAAAGATAATTTTGTCTAGAAGCTTAGGTTTATTGAAAATGTTTAAAAAACAGTATTCGAATATGGATTTTTTTTAAGATATCGGAAAAAGTACCATTATTTACCCAATTTTACAATTTTCAATCGATTTCCGGCACGTGTTCTAGTTATCCGATTGCACTTAAATTTTGCAGTAGTTAGTTTTAGCTGCTGATGAACAAAATAAGACCCACCCAAAGCAAATCTATTTTTTAAGGGCATGTCTAGTGTGTACATCGGAGACCTCACCTATCTTCGCTTCAAGAGGACCGCCTGAACGGGCCTCCCTCACTATTATACCGTCGGCTTCATCCCATATCGGGACAGTATCCACTTAAAAGACAGTCCGTATCCACTTAAAAGTCTATTTTGTAATTCTTCCTTTAAACCCTGAGTATCAAGTCCCAATTCCGTTAACTTGGCCCTAAGAGTGTTAACAGTCATGCCTAAAGTTTCCTCACGTTCCATAATTAAATGTCTGCGACGCGAAACAACCGTAAGCAAATTCAAAATAATAAAATATAGTTACAACAATAAATAAGAGAAACATAATAATAATGTAATAATAAAATATACAATGATAATAACAACGTTTAATTACTGCCGTTGCGTAGGGCAATACAATTATCTCAAATTATTAAATTATTCACACTATTTTAAATTTATCAAAGATAAATTTTTTTAATTTTATTTTTTTTTCCTTTTCTCAACATAAATTTTATCTTCTTTAAATCTTCGAATTTATTTAGAAATTCATTCTTCAAAACATAGATAAACATTGATATAGGCTTTTATTAAGTGTATATCTTATATTTATGGGCCTCTCCATTTTCCTGTTACAGTCCTTTAAACTTGGGTCTCAAATATACTGATATTTTTTTTCTAAGAATATTATATAGCTTGCCGAAAAAAGACCGTCGAAGCCCGTCCAATGACTATATACATCATTTAAAGAAACTTCTGGGGAATGTCTTTGTAAAAAAATTGTAGCCGCCAGCACTCGCCGAAATACTTTTTTTTATTTTTATGGAATTTTTTTGAAATATTTTTTTTTTATTATTGATTTTTATATATCTAGACCCTACTGTAACTTGAAATATAGTAAATACAGAAAATTTTATTAAAAATTTAGTTTCAGAAACACATGAAAACGTATTTTTTTAATTTTTTTATTAATGATTTTCATATATCTAGACCCTACTGTAACTTGAAAAAAGTTTATATTGATCTATAAAACATTTTTTTTGGAATCGGAGACACCAATTCTATATAAAAAGAGCGCCAAATAATTTTGTCCACCTAGATTTTGATTTGGAACCACAGTGTAAGCGGCAGGAACTTCAGCCAACATCTAATACGCAGCAGCACACACTTCTTACCAAGGCGAATCTACTAAGGTGAACTCACCAGAACAGCTGACTTTTATTCTTGAATTCGCCGACTTCGTTCAACTGTCAAAATTCCTTATTTGTTTACAATTGTTAGCTGTCATTAAATTATAATTTTAGTTTGTGAAATTTTTGTTTTTGCACAATAATGTATAAAAAACGATTAATTTATCACTAAAAAATTTAAGTATTATAGAATAAATCAATTTCTTTAGCACAGTTTTAGTTTTAATTTGTTTTTATTGTTAATAACTTCTTGCATGTATTGTCAGCCATTGGCCGGACGCACATCTTTAATACTTAAAAATTTCATTCATTCATTCATACACAAACTTAGATTATATACAGAACAATGTTGTCGGAAATGAAAAACATCTTTCTAATGACACGTAAAATGCATAGGTTCTTTATTTATTGGTAATAACTTTGATCTTGTACAGGCGGCCTTTGGCCGGGTGTACGTACATACAAGAATTATATGGTATTTTTTTCCAAATGTCGAAATTTTACAGCATGATGTGAATTATATGAAGTACAAGTTGTTCAATGACCAATTCAATTCCAATTTAAACTTGATTTTATTGATAATTTTCTTCTTTTGGTGCTGATAAAACTTTGAAAATAATTACAAACTAATTTTTTTACAATTTGTATTTATAAATGACAGCCGATTTTGACATTTGGACGAATTTTTCACAAAAACAAAAGGCATGTTGTTTTTGCATTGTTGTATTTGTTGCCGTGGCGCTGTCACCTTATTAGATTCGACTTGCTTCTTACTCGTCACCAGTGTGACCAGGGGTTATTTCACTAATCTACAAGTTCACAATTACAGGTGATTTTGCCTGTAAAATTGTGTACTTGTGAATAATTGTGTTTCATCAAAATACAATTACAAGTTTGTAGCTAAAGTGAATTTTACAAGTCACTAGTCTACAAGTCATACTTCTTCAAGTGGTTTTGTTTTACTAAACTAAATTTGCACTTGTAAACTTGTAGAATTGTAGAAAAAAAGCTTAGGGTCGACGGAGACCCTTAAATTGAAATAAAATTTGATTTTTAACTATTTTTTAATAAAAATTAGTTAAAATAAACATAAAATCCAAAATTTTAATAATAATTAGCATTATTTCGTTTTTTTAAATCGAATTTTTTTTTTGCTAAATATGATATATAAGTGGACCGTTTATCGAAATAATCGAAAATCTGGGCTTATAAAAAACACGAGTTAGGTCCTTTCTATATTAAAGTAACGATTTATTTATTTTTAAATAGGTTTCATATATACAGAAGTTATGCCACCTAATTTTAAGGCGATTGATGTAGGTTATCATATGGTCGGGCTTCAACGACTATACTTTCTTACTTGTTTTTTTTGCATTTGGGAATAGCCACTTTGGAAATCTAAACATATATAGACAATTCTAAATTAGTACTCAAAATTGCAAAAGTATTTATTTTTATCAGTCCCCGCACATTTTCCGATAGAATGGGTATAAACAAGTAAGAAAGCTATATTCGGCTGTGCCAAATCTTTATACCCTTCACCAAATTATACTTCAAAATACAAATTTTAAATATTTTTAAGTAAACAAAATTTGTTGTTTTTTTAATTTTTTGGAAAAAAATATTTTTCGATTTTTTTTTAAATTTTAAAATTTTTTTTTAAACTTTTAAAAATTTTTTTTGGTTTTTTAATTTTTTTTTTGGTGAAAAAAAAATTCGGGTTAAAAAATATTTTTTATATAAGAAATATTATTGAAATATGTTATATTGCGTTTTTATAGGATATTTTAGCATTTTGAGTAATAATAAATAAGAATTGTAAAATTAATATCACAATATATATGTACAAGAACTTGTAAGAATTGTAAAATTAATATCACAATATATATGTACAAGAACTTGTAATTGTAGAAATTGTAGGTTACAAGTGCAAAAAGCTACAAGTGTTGTGAAAATTTTAATGAAACACAATTCATCAGCACTTGTAAGAATTAGACTTGTAATTGTAACTTGTAAACTTGTAGAATTGTAGTTTAGTGAAATAGGCCACAGGTCTCAAAAATTTTTGCAGCTAAATCCTATCCAAAATAATGCAAACATTTTTTTAATAATATTATGAAGAAATTCTTCACTATTTGTACCTCTGTTTCTACAAATTATGTTTGATTACACTATACAACAAAATCAAATTTTTTCCAAAATTATAAATTGTGATAGAGGATACAAAAAAAAAGAGACGAGTATCGGCGTTTTGAAAGTTTACATCTGAATTTCATTTGAATTTCATATTATACAAAAATATTATCCGTAACATTTTACATAACTTTGCTGAACACATTTTATACATAAAATGTAAGGATCACATGGTTTCTTATGACTATTAACAATAAGAATGTGCCAGAGTTGGGAAACTTTAACCCACCCTCAAATGAAATTCAAATGTAAACTTTCAAAACGCCGCACAGTGGTATGAGTATAAAAAAAGTGGGAAATAAATCTGTAACTTCTAAACCCTAACGCCGATTTAAATGAAATTTCACATGAGTAAAGAGGAAGTGTAGTCGAGTTTAAGTTTTGAATTTGTACCTCATGAACCCCCCAGGACCGGGACCAAGGGTTCCCAGAGTAGGACACCTCGGGTATGTTCAATTTTTAAATAATCTTATAATCTTATAGCTTAGGAGATATTCGCATTTGAAAATTTAATTTTCAACATTTTTACCCACCCTACACCAGTTTTTTGGTGACCGCGGTTCCAAATATTCTCCGATTTTATCCATTTTTCTTTTATAAGATTAACAATAGATCTATATATCAAATAAAGAAAGAAGTGTTTAACAATCATGACTGAGTCCAAAGTTACATGCATTTGAATATAAAAAAATTAAAAAAGGCGATTTTTCGCAATTTTTTTGGGAAAAAGTACTTTTATTCTTTTTAAGTTATAATTTCAAAGCGATTGGACGCTTTGAAATTATATTTGTGTCTAGTGATAAATACAAAAAATTTGCAAAAGCAATTTTGTTTAAAAAAAGAAAAACAACTGGTTTAAAAAAAAAATAATAAAAAGTGTTAATTCCTTTTGTTTGTTTTAAAAGAGCACATGAATTCTCATGATGAGAGGAGGCTCAGTATGAACGGCAGAAATGCCTACATATTTCTTAACGGGGAGAGTGATCAAAACAAAAAAATAAATGACCCCAGCTACAACAAAAATTATTTAACCGCCAAACCAGCTGAGAGAGCACGCTCTTGTTCCCCCGTGATACAATTACATGAACAAAATAATACACAAACAATATCACCAACCAATTTATGTTTAGAACAAAGCATAAAAGAAAGTATGAAAAGTTTAAATACAACAACAACTATACCAGTTTTAAAAACACAGACAAATACTGTTAATAAACAAGCTTGTGATCCACTATCAAAAAATAGTGAGAGTTTGAATATTTTTAACACTAAACAAACCACAATTAATAATGATGGTACACTGAAGGGCGCTATACCAAAAAAAAAGATAAGTACATTGAAATCACCAGTACTACCAGGTATGCTTAGATATGTAAGTATTAACAAAAGAAATTTAAGTCCCCAAAATAATGGAACGTCTGTCAAGAAACAGAAGATAGTTGATAATCCATTGATAGGCAATCGTTTCGCACTCTTGAGCGAGGATAATAATAAGAGTATAAAAGATGGTGCTTACGAAAAGAAATCATTAAAGCCACCACCAATATATCTGCGTGAGTCCAGCTCGAATAATTTGGTCAAAACATTTGTTGAACTCATTGGAAAAAATAATTTCCATATTGTTCCAATAAGAAAAGGCGGTGTGCAAGAGACGAAAATAGTCGTATACACTGAGGATTTTTATAGAAAAATCTCTCAATACTTGAATGATAATAAAAGGAATTTTTATACCTATCAACTGAAAAGTAGTAAAGGGTTGACAGTTGTCATTAAGGGCATAGAGTCCAGTGTTGAGACTAATGATATCAAGGAGGCCCTGCAAGAATTGGGCTACGAAGTAAGAGCTGTAGTTAATATATTTAACAAAGATAAAATTCCTCAGCCAATGTTTAGAGTCGAGTTGGAGCCAGAAAAAAATAAATTGAGGGGAAATGAAACTCACCCAATTTACTCAACACGATATCTGTTAAATCGTAGAATAACCATTGAGGAGCCTCTTAAAAGAAATCGTCCTGTCCAATGTGGCAATTGTCAAGAGTTTGGACATACTAAAAATTATTGTACCTTGCGAACAGTGTGTGTGGCATGCGGAGACCTTCATTCTTCATCACAATGTGATATCCTAAAGAATGGTCTCAGAAGAAAATGTGGTAACTGTGGTGGCGATCATTCAGCCAACTACCGCGGGTGCCCAGTTTATAAGGAGTTATTGAACAGATTGAGAGAGAGGCAAAAGCTAATAAGAGGGAAAACATCTGAAGTACCAGCCTACAAATTTGAAAACACCTATCCACCAGTCAATTCTGAGGTTCCGCTATTGAACAAGCAAGCAGCCTCAATAAAATTAAATTCACAATCCATTCAAATTGATCAGCCTAAGAATGTAGCAGGTTCTTATGCCAATGTTTTGAGAACGGGTTATCAGCAGCCTGGTGTTCCCCAAAATACGGGAGGGTTGGAAGCACTTATGCAAGCGCTTACCCAGAATATTACCTCTCTTAATCAAAATATGACAAATTTTATGTCATCCATGCAAAACACAATACAAGAGCTTTTAAGAGCGCAGAACCAAATGATACAAATCCTCTTAACAAAAAAATGAGTTATTTGAGACTATGTTTCTGGAATGCAAACGGTTTAAACCAACACAAATCAGAGATATCCCACTTCATGCAGAATAAAAACATCGACGTGCTATTGGTTTCGGAAACTCATCTTACCAATAGGTATAACTTTTATATTTCGGGTTATACATTCTACTGTACAAATCATCCTGATGGTAAGGCACATGGCGGCACTGGTATTTTAATTAGAAATCGTTTAAAACATTATCCCCTAGATGAATTCTCAAAAGACTATATGCAGGCAACATCCATTCATTTGGAAAGCTTTGCTGGAGATTTAAATATAAGCGCGATCTATTGCCCACCACGCTTTTCAATGACCAAGGAGAAGTTTGAAGAATTCTTTAGCACGCTAGGAGGTCGCTTTCTGGCATGTGGCGACTATAATGCCAAACACACTTACTGGGGCTCTCGACTAATGAATCCCAGAGGTAGACAGCTTTATAAAGCATTAGTTGATCGCAACAATGGCCTGGATATTGTGTCCCCTGGACAACCAACATACTGGCCTGCTGATCCTAAAAAAATTCCTGATCTCATAGACTTTGCCATAACAAAAAATATTAATCGAAATTCAATATCTACAGAAATGTCATATGATTTATCTTCTGATCATTCCCCAATTATAGTTTCTTATTACGGGAGGACTAACATTTCAAAATTTCATACTGAAACATATTACTTTAAAACAAATTGGCTTAAATATAAGAAATATATAAGCAGTCATATCCACACAGATCTTTGTATTCAGTGTGAGGAAGATGTAGATAAAAGTGTCAATGACTTTACGTCATTAATTGTATCGGCACTAAATCATTCAAAGAGTCAAATATTTCCTAAAACTGATATGCACATTTCCAACTCAGATATTGAACGACTTCTTTTAGAAAAGAGAAAACTCAGAAGAGAATGGCAACAAAGTAGATCACCTGCTGCAAAGCAGAGGCTGTCTGCTGCTAGTAAAAATCTGAAAAAAGCCCTTCAATTAGAGGAGGATCGCAGAAATAGAAATTACATTCAAAGTTTAACAAATACCAAACACACAAATTTTTCCCTTTGGAAGGCAACGAAAAATATCAAGCCACCGGTAGAGGGGCAAAGCCCTTTAAGGAAAGCTGACGGCACCTGGGCTCGCAGCACGGAGGAAAAGGCTAAAATATTTGCCGATCACTTAAGTACAGTCTTTCAACCAAACTCGCCAACTACTGTTTTTGAACTTGTAGAGCCACCTGTGTCAACATTATCTAATGATGACATATTAGATATAAGCCCAGAAGACATTAACGAAGTAATCAAGGATAATATAATATTAAAAAAATCACCTGGAAATGATTCTGTTACACCTACTATGATTAAAAACCTACCGAGTGTGGCAATAATTGTGCTGTCTACAATATTTAATGCGATCTTTAAACATGGAGTTTTTCCGACAAATTGGAAAACTTCTCAGATAATAATGATACCAAAGCCAGGTAAGGACTTGACCGTACCATCCTCCTATAGACCAATAAGCTTGCTTCCTTGCTTATCGAAACTGTTCGAAAAAGTGTTCCAAAAGAAAATCATACCATTATTACATGAGAAAAATATAATCCCAGTTCATCAATTTGGTTTCCGGGAACGCCACGGAACAATAGAACAAGTTAATCGTATAACCGGAGAGATAAGAAAATCCTTTGAATTAAAGAAATATTGTTCAGCTATATTTTTGGATGTCGCTCAAGCCTTCGACAAAGTATGGCACAAAGGACTGGTATATAAAATAAAATGTTTGCTGCCACCATCTACTCATAAACTATTGGAATCTTATCTATCGGACCGTATATTTACAGTTAAGTACAATGATTACGTGACAAGAGAATATAGGATTGGAGCAGGAGTACCACAAGGAAGTGTTCTTGGACCTACCCTCTATTTGATTTACACCTCTGATTTGCCTACGAGCGATGAATTGACTATTTCTACATTTGCTGATGACACCGCAATTATTAGCTCGCATGAAAACCCATATATAGCATCTAGTGTACTAGATGGCTACTTAAGATGTGTTGAAACATGGTTAAACAAATGGAGAATACGTGTAAATGAGTTAAAAAGCAAACATGTTACGTTCACACTGAGGAGGGGATGCTGTCCACCTGTCACACTTAACAATGTTAATATACCTCAGTCCGATTATGTTACATACCTTGGTATTCACTTAGATAGAAGACTTACATGGCGCCGTCATATAGAAACCAAGAGACTTCACATGAAGTTAAAAGCATCTAGCCTTCACTGGTTAATAAGTGACCAATCAAAGTTAAGCCTGGACTATAAAGTCACCCTGTATAAAATCATTTTAAAACCAATTTGGACATATGGAATCCAATTGTGGGGAACGGCCAGTAATTCCAGTATTGAGCTTATACAGAGGGCCCAGTCGAAAATTCTTAGGACCATGACGGGTGCACCATGGTACATAAGAAATGAAAACATCCACAGGGACTTGGAAGTGCCACTAGTGAAGGATGAGTTTAAGAAGGTCCGCGATAAATATATACTGAAACTGCAATCACACCCAAATCCGCTTGCTCGGCTTCTCGCACAGAGCCAAACCAGATCAAGGCTTTGTAGAGGAGATCTACCACCCCGCTAAGATGTGGTCCATCCATCAAACAATGCTCTCTTTAGAGAGCAATTAGTTTTAATTTTAGTTATAAGATTTAATCACTTATTGTTAGGCCTAATGATATAGGCAGATTCAATAAATAAATAAAAAGTTAAAAAAAAAAAAAAAAAAAAAAAAAAATCTAAAAATTTTCTAAGAGGATGTATAATGAAATTGTACTTTTTGAAAAGCTAACTTTACCCCAAATATTTTAAATGAAAAAATCATTTATAATTGTTGATACCGACGGGATCAGGTCCATTCAAAAAATGCCTATTTTTTATGTAAAATTCAACTTTAGGGCAAAAATTCTCAAATCGCATACTCGATATCAAATCATAGTAACCTATTTTAGATGGCCCAATAAGTTCTTAATTATCTTGTAAAGGGTATTTTTGGTTTATTCGTTTATTGGATATTATAGCCAATAAACGAAAAATCCCATTTTTGGGATTTTTCAAGATTTTTTTGGGAATTGCGGGATACTTGATAACAAATTTCAAAATTTGTTTTTATTTTTATTTTTCCATTTTGAATAGAAAAATCTACATAACTGTGAAATTTCACTAAAAAATATTCATAAATAAAAATTTTATTTCAATTTGAAAAATTTGTATCTATGCAAAATTCAATAAAAAACATTTTTTGTCATATTTTTCAAAAAAGTATTCCATGAATTGTCAAAAGTTATATACATTTTTGAAAAGTAGACAAAATCCTCTATCCATTGATATATAACATGTCTACCTTGTGTTTTTTACGTGTCAAATAAATTAGGGAAAACTTAACAACTCGCTGAGAATTTACCTAGCACTGTTATTTACATTCATAAAAATGTTGTTATGTAGGCAACATGCTTTTTATGAATTTCTATGTTAGGTAAATTTTTCAAATTGAAATAAAATTTTTATTTATGAATATTTTTTAGTGAAATTTCACAGTTATGTAGATTTTTCTATTTAAAATGAAAAAATAAAAACAAATTTTGAAATTTGTTATCAAGTATCCCGCAATTCCCAAAAAAATCTTGAAAAATCCCAAAAATGTGATTTTTCGTTTTTTGGCTATAATATCCACAATAGGGGCGGGGTTATCGGAACCCTTTACAAGATAATTAAGAACTTATTGGGCCATCTAAAATAGGTTACTACATTTTGATATCGAGTATGCGATTTAAGAATTTTTGCCCTAAATTTGAATTTTACATAAAAAATAGGCATTTTTTGAATGGACTTGATCCTATCGGTTTCAACAATTATAAATGATTTTTTCATTTAAAATATTTGGCGTAAAGTTAGCTTTTCAAAAGGTACAAATTTTATACATCCTCTTAGAAAATTTTTAGATAACTTAAAAAGAATAAAAGTACTTTTTTCCCAAAAAAAATTGCGAAAAATCGCCTTTTTTATTTTTTTATATTCAAATGCATGTAACTTTGGACTCAGTCATGATTTTTAAACACTTCTTTCTTTATTTGATTGTAAATCCTATAAAAGAAAAATGAATAAAATCGGAGAATATTTGGAACCGCGGTCACCAAAAAACTGGTGTAGGGTGGGTAAAAATGTTGAAAATTAAATTTTCAAATGCGAATATCTCCTAAGCTATATGAGATAATTGATAGCTACGACGAGGAGATTCTGTATGTGTATTTTTTTTTAAATCGGAACACAAACGAAGAAATAGTATAGATTTAAAAATTGAACATACCCGAGGTGTCCTACTTTGGGAACCCTTGGTCCCGCTCCTGGTGGGGTCATGAGGTACAAATTCAAAACTTAAACTCGACTACACTTCCTCTTTACGCATGTGGAATTTCATTCCAATCGGCGTAAGGGTTTAGAAGTTACAGATTTATTTCCCTCTTTTTTTATTCTCATACCACTGTGCGCCGATACAAGTGTCTTTTTTTTGTCTCCTCTATCAAAATTTATTGGTCGGACCTCGTAATTATTTTTGGTGTTGTATAGAGTTATATAAATAAAACCACAACGAACTCAAAAACAAAACAAAGTATTTATTCTCTTCAAGAATCATAAATTAAAATTATAAAACAAAAATTAAAAATATATATTTCCCCTTGTAAATGCATCTCTAAACTTCAGAGGGCTTGCGGCACGTCTTAACCCCAACCGATTTACCTAAAATTTATTCAGTATGATTTTTTACTAATGTTCACCAAACTGGGGTGTAAGAATGGCCAAAATCCAACTTTAGTTTATTAAGGGCCACCATAGTGCACAGGCTTTAATTTATTGATCCTCAGTACTACATAATTTAACACAGCCCCGCTTTCTCAACTGCGTGAGTTTCGTCACTCTAAATCATTGGTCTCCAGCAGTACGCCCGCGTGCACCGTCTATGTGTGAGTTATTTTACAAGTGTTGCCAGTGAAGGATATTTTCATAAGAAATTTGGTTCAGTGTACACACATCGTAACATTAGAATACGAGGCAAATCTATTGTTGTGAGAGTTTGATTAACAATGCTCTAAATCATACATTTCGTTCTTTAGAATCTAAGTATGTTCATTAGAGTGCCACAAATTAGGTTTATTTTTGATTTTTGGAGCTTAAAATGTATATATTTAAATAAGGCTTAGATTTTCGAAATTTAATTTTGCCAATTATTATTTAAAAAAAAATCACATCACTTTGTAAATATTACCATAAAAATTCCTGAAAAGTGAGATTTTATTTTAAGAATTTTACGTGTCTGCTCTTAGTATCGAACACGGTCTGTTTGGATACCATGCAGGCTAAACCCTTCGACTATAGCAGAATGTTTGTTTTCCTGTTTAAAAAACAATTTTTATTTTCAAAATGAGTTTTTCAACAATTCAGTTGAATTCCATTGGTGGTGAAAATAGTTTGCTGTAAAATAAATGCTGTTTCTTAATTACATATAATGTTATGCAATTCTTGATTTTTCGAAAATGTACCCACAAATGGGTACATAATTGTATTTTTTTTATCTTACTTATTAATTAATCATCCTTCGCCTGGGTAACGATCTTGTAGCGATGCGAGGGATTATACACACTCTGTGGTCAAGACCCCCTTTGTGGTTGAGCATGTTCTTCTGACACTTTCACTAAGGACGTCGCACAGTGGTATGAGAATAAAAAAAGAGGGAAATAAATCTGTAACTTCTAAACCCTTACGCCGATTTGAATGAAATTTCACATGCGCAAAGAGGAAGTGTAGTCGAGTTTAAGTTTTGAATTTGGACCTCATGACCCCACCAGGAGCGGGACCAGGGGTTCCCAAAGTAGGACACCTCGGGTATGTTCAATTTTTAAAATGATCCTATTTCTTCGTTTGTGTTCCGATTTAAAAAAAAATACACATACAGAATCTCCTTACAGCTTAGGAGATATTCGCATTTGAAAATTTAATTTTCAACATTTTTACCCACCCTACACCAGTTTTTTGGTGACCGCGGTTCCAAATATTCTCCGATTTTATCCATTTTTCTTTTATAGGATTAACAATAGATCTATATATCAAATAAAAAAGTGTTTAAAAATCATGACTGAGTTCAAAGTTACATGCATTTGAATATAAAAAAATTAAAAAAAGGCGATTTTTCGCAATTTTTTTGGGAAAAAAGTACTTCTATTCTTTTTAAGTTGTCTAAAAATTTTCTAAGTGGATGTATAATGAATTTATACTTTTTGAAAAGCTAACTTTACGCCAAATATTTTAAATGAAAAAAACATTTATAATTTTTGATACCGACGGGATCAGGTCCATTCAAAAAATGCCTATTTTTTATGTAAAATTCAAATTTAGGGCAAAAATTCTCAAATCGCATACTCAATATCAATTTTTTTATTTGCGCAAAAACGTTCAGAAAAATTATGATACCCGAAAATCAAATGAAGTGACCCGGTCACAAACGAACTCTAATGTACATACATACAACGAATCTTATGGTGTTCTGTTTACATTTTCATTGAAATATCGATGTTCAGGTAACCAATTAAAATAAAGAAATAATTTCTTTTTCGATTGCTTGCTGTGATATCATAATTTCGTTCATTGCAATGCTCTATGATACACGAAATTTTGTTGTTGTTGTCTGGCACGGAAACAAATAATACTGATGGTGTTCCAACACAGGAACAGGCGACATATGGAGCCATAGAGAGCCGTGGTAGCAAAACGTGTTGTCCTTTAAGTATTGTTGCTTCGATGACTTTATGCATCAGGTTTTTTTTTATCGCAAGTCGGGTGCCATTGGAGATTGTGAGGCGGTAATCCTGGTAATTCCAGTTGGATAGTTGACGACATCATCTTGGGAAGTAACAAAATCCACCGATTTGTATGTCATCATTCGACATATTCGACAGCAATATCACTTTGAATCTTAAAATTCAATTCGTCAACATCAATGTTTTTCGCAGCCAATATAACACGTTAGCTCAACCAATCATGATTTTGTGCAATGTTTGGAAACACCTTTCGGATGAGTTCGGATTTTGATTCAGTGAACTGGCAGAAAACGATGGGAAATTAAATGAAGCCGTTCGAAATGTCAATCGGGATTTTTCCGTTGCCAATGTCCAGGAATTCTTTGTAAAATATTTTTCCAGATTGAACGTTCTGCAGCTCGACACATGTTCACAGTTTGAGTTTCAATTGGAGTTTCTTGATGTGTTTCCACAAAATGGACGACTTCAAACATGCATTAAGTTCATCGGTTTGCGTTAACCGTGGAATCACTGGCAATTTTTGCCGAAAATCACCTGCCAACAGATAAGGCATCGCAATCACATTGTTTTTCGCGTCGCATGCTTGATTAAATGCGTCGTGCATCGGACGATTGGGAGCTGTCATCAATCACATGTCCTCAATTAATATCAAAGCCTCGTTGAAAAATTTTCTCTCCCAGTTGCAAATTTGGATTTGATGTTCTAATACACATCTGATGCAAAATATCATCACACATGGCATCTTTGTACTTACTTCATAAATCAGTCGGTTTATCTCAATATGCTTCCCATATGTTGAGATGTACATACGTATTTGATGAGCATTGGACGAAAGCACTGCATCTCCGAGGGAGTATTTCCAATGAGTGTCATTATCTAACAATCGCAAGCGTTGACACGCTTCTCTATACGCTACACAATTCAACATTTAGTTCGTAAATCAACATTTAGTTCGTAAATCTCGGAATGATGTTGGGTCACGAACGTTGACTAATAGCAAACGCAAATAGAAACAATCATCGTTTCATGGATGGACTGTGTAAATGAGACCTAATGCGCCGTATAAAAATAAATGGGGGCAACCTGGAACTGGATTTTCTTGTTTCCGCCGTTGAAATTTCTTTGTCGAATGATTCCAAGTAATATCTTGGCATTTCGGAGTATAGCAATTGTAGATGCCTTTCAATCAACTCGTAATACATTCTCCTCAGTAAAGTACACTTTTTGGCCATTTTCCAGATGTACGGCTAAATGAACAACAGTTGGATGTCTTTCATGAATGGCAAATGAAAAATGCTCCAAATTGTTTCGTTGCTGCTAACATAGCGGCCCATTTGAAGTTGATTGACTTCATCGTTGGAATTATCCGCACTAACTCAGCCAAGTCACTGCGTTTGGTTACATATTTGCAGATGTATTTGATAAGTGTTCCGATAAGTCGTAAAAAGTGGGCGTAAAAGTAGGCGTGGTCAATTGTTCTTTCCGTAAAAACCTAAGTTGGACTATGACGAACATTTGACAAAAAAATTTCCAAATCGGTCCAGCCGTTCTCAACTGATGCAATTACCAACGAACGACATTTGATTTTTATTTATATAGATTTAGTTTTACTATTTATAAGTTACTTAAATTAATTACAAGTAGTTATTCAATGTTAATTGTTTAATGTCACTTTCGGTTGCTGTGCGCACTTCTTTACTTCTTTACTTCGCGACTGTCTCTTCAATAATGTCCTTGTCTTTTCTGTTCTTTGTGTTTCTATGCCTGTCTATTCAATGTGCGTACATGATTTGTATATAGTGTCCATTATTCCGTCTGTAACTACTAGTGAACATTAGGGTTGTACCCTACATAGATATGAATTGTAGTATTTAGTTTGTATGGCAGGTGCAACGCCCAATATTTATAGCCCATTCTTGTCTTAAATATTAATATTGATGGCAGAATTACCCGTACAAAATTTATGGAGTCTTATTGTATCCCATATATTAGATTTTTATACCCTTCACCTTCGTGAGAAGGGTATATATAAGTTTGTCACTCCGTTTGTAATTTCCACAATATAATTTTCCGACCCTATAAAGTAAATATATTCTGGATCCTTATAGATAGCGGAGTCGATTAAGCCATGTCCGTCTGTCTGTCCAGACAGAAGATTTGGGATCCAAATCTTCAACAATTCTGTCAGACATACTTTCGAGAATTTTGCTATTTAAAATCAGCAAAATCCGTCCATAAATAACGGAGATATGAGCAAAAATCCGAGACAACCTCTGAAAATTTCATCAAAAAACACAATGTATTGCATGCTTTGACAAAAAAGCAACAAAACGTATGTTTGGATGTGCATGCTGTGCGTATTTTGTTTTTTTTTGTTTCTTTTGGCGTTGTTGTTGTTTTTTATACAACTAAACGTATGTTTGGTTGTTGTTGGTTTTTTTGCTTTGCGTATGTGGTTTTGTTTTGACAAAAAAGCAACAATACGTATGTTTGCATGCTTTGCGTATTTTGTTTTTTTTTTGTGTTTCTTTCTTTTGGCGTTGCTGTTGTTTTTTATACAATTAAACGTATGTTTGGATGTGTGTTGGTTTCATTGCCTGGCGTATTTAGTTTTTTCTTTTTATGTTTTGTTTCGTTTCGTTTGGCGTTGTTGTTGTTTTTTGAGTTCTTGATAAATTTAGGATGCTGTACGCTGAAAGTGGGCAATGTACATACATATATACTAATTATAAAAAATAATAATTCATCCATAACAAAGGTGAAGGGTATATAAGATTCGGCATAGCCGAATATAGCACTCTTACTTGTTTTAATTAACATCATATGGGAGGTGTCACGCCCTCTGTGGCTACTACTACCATTTTTGCCTCAAATATTTATGGAAACGGCGGAATTGCTCATGTAAAATTTGAGGATTTTTAAAATTAACTTTGTATGGGAGGTACCTTCCAGACATACAGGAATATACTGTAAATCGGTGCAGCCGTCTATAGACTTGAAACAAATAAACATACAAACACACATTCACTTTTATATATATAGATAAATGTGATAAATGAATTCTTTCGGCCACGAATTTAACTTGGCGATGTATAAAAAGTTACAGAGCTTTTATGAATTAATGAGGAGGATGAAAACAGTAATGCATTAAGAAATTTCCCAAACGAGTCATTTTTTTCTTCCACTTTCTTTTATAATAGACATAATGGTTGATACAATTTTTAATTTTTGTCAAATATATGAACTATGTAAACGTTCCTCGATGCTTTCATATTCTTCTTTGATTTAGTGGGACATTTATAAAAATTAATATATTTAACAGTTTACATACCCTTTGCTTCGACACATCCACATAACGCAAGCCAAAATAGTCCTTCTCCTTTATCTTCAATTGATCACATATAAAATCTACAAGATAGCTTCCTCTATGGAATGGCTGAAAAATAATTAAAATATAGGTATAAATAAAGATTATAAATATTTATTAGTATATTATGTATTGGATTTTTCAAAACACCAATTTAAAATTTTTATAAGTTATGTTAAAACCATAAAAAATTTAAGGTTATCTGGATATATGAAAGAATAAAAGAAACAAAAATAGTCAAATAAAGTCAGAATCAAAATTTAGTATAGCACACATTTTCATCTATGAAGCTAAATATTTCAATTATAGAAGGAAATTATAAATTTGAATAAATTAAAAATAAATTTAGAGTTTAATCTGTTATTACCTAAAAACTACAGTCAAAATTTAGTATATAGTTGATGGATTACGCTCTATTTTATATCACCAAAAGTCGAAAATAAAATGTTTATATTTTGTTGGTCCCCCATTCAGCATAATTACGGCCATTAATTGCTTTTTCATAGAGTTTCTAAGATATTTAGTTATATCTTTAGTAATTTACACCCTCTCTTCCTTTCAAGCGTGTTCGAAGTTCATCCTTAGATGAAATGCTTCGTTTTCAATATTCCGGTCTAAAATTTCCCACAGGAGCTCCATTGGGTTAAGGCCTGGTGATTGCGGAGGTGAATATAACTGCTTAGGCACGTTATACAATAATCACTCCTTAACAATTATTGCGGTGTGCTATTGGTCATTGTCTTTTACAACGACCCATGGTGTTACAGGACCTAATTTTTAATTTTTTTTTTTAATATTTTTAGGTAAACAAAATTTAATTTTTTTTTTTAATTGTTTTTAAAATTTTTTTTTTTTGAAATTGCTTTTTAATTTTTTTTCCAAATTTTTTTAAATTTGTTTTTTTTTGGAAAAAAAATGTATGACAAAAAAAAATTTTTTATGAAAAAAAAATTCGGGTTAAAAATATTTTTCCCGATTTTGACCCATTGTAGGTCCAACTTATCTACATCGTTGCAATGGACTTTGAAATATCTATCATTAGATATCCATATTGTCTATATTAATGACTTAGTAATCCAGATATAGATCAAAAATAGGTCAAAAATCGAGGTTGTCCCGGTTTTTTGCTCATATCTCCGGTATTTATGGACCGATTTTGCTGATTTTAAATAGCAAACTTCTCGAAAGCATGTCTGACAGAATTATTAAAGATTTGGATCCCGAAGATATCTGGGGTCTTCAAAAAATTGATTTCAACAGACAGACGGACAGACAGACAGACAGACAGACAGACAGACAGACAGACAGACAGACAGACAGACAGACAGACAGACAGACAGACAGACAGACAGACAGACAGACGAACGGACGGACGGACATAGCTTAATAGACTCTGCTATCTATAAGGATCCAGAATATATATACTTTATAGGGTCGGAAATGAAAATTGTAGAAATTACAAACGGAATGACAAACTTATATATGCCCTTCTCACGAAGGTGAAGGGTATAAAAACAAAAAACAAATTTATATTTCTTTAAGGCATTAAATATGGAAATAAATACTTTATTAAAGATACTAGCAGATTATTTTAAACTTTTTAATTATGAAATTGTGAACATTGATTAATTATTTAAGGTTTTTTAAGAAAAAAAAAACTTCTGTCAAAATTTATTTATCGGTACTAAACTAAAAGGTGGCCGATGCTACATCATCATCAGTTTGAGGTATGTTCAGTTGATCCTACGTGATTAATGAAGTGATTAAGATTTAATCATGTCAATTTGAAGTGATTAACAAATCATTTAAATGTATGGATAATCATCACGATTTTGAAGTGATAAGAGCTTAATCACGTTTGAAATGATTAACTCTGCAAATGTGAACATAGTATTATACCCTCAAGCTCTATCAACGTTGCCGAATATTTGCTTAATCAAGTGGTCTTATGTTACACAAATCTTTCCAAAGTTCGATATCATTGTCAGTGAACGTGGCTAATTTGAAGTCAGACAGTGCATGATTGACGCATTTATTAATACGCAAAAAGTTTATTACCATATCAATATTTTGTGTTTATCATTAGCGAAGTTCACTATTAAGTGCGAATGGTCATGTATCATTTCAAATGCAAAATTTTACAGTAATCCAATAGCAAAATACCTAAAAAAACCTATACAATTTTGCATTTGCAATGATGCAAGGCCATTCGCACTTAATAGTGAACTTCGCTATCATATTTATTAAATATTTTGCAACACTTACGTACGCGGTTAATAACATTACTTGTATATATTTTAAGATCATGGACTTTGTCTATTTCAACGTAAATATTATAAATGTCATCCTCAATATCACTTTCGACAGCCGTTTCAAAATCAGATTCGCCATCACTTTCAACACCACTTTAATCTAAGTTAATATTTTTTTTTATTTATTTATTTATTTGTAATACAAAAAGCCTTCAAGGCCAAAAACGTATTAGATCAATTTCCTTAATATTATTTTAACATTATATTACATGAATATTATTTTAACAATATATTTTTTAATAAACAATTTAATAAGCCAAAAGTGTATGTTAAACAAAACGTAAATAAAAATTAATAAGTTATATTAAATTCATTCGAGTTGAAATTGAAATGTACACCTTTGATTCTTTGATATGACGTATAGAATTTGTTTCAAGACTCCCTATCAGTGGAGGCACACCATTTGCGTAACTAACAGTGAGTAAACGTTATATATTTATTAATTGGCCATATTGGGAAAATGGTTGAGAAGACGTAAATCATTTGGTAAAATATTCCAGTATCTTGCAGATCTTACAAGGAACGATCGTTCAAAAACAGAACATGTTATAAGCGGTATAATAAGTTGTGGATTTCTCGTAGATCTTAAAAACATAAATCGTCCAAGAAGATAGTTTGGAATACCATATTTGATAATCTTGTAAAAATATATTAAATTTCGGAGTTTTAGATACTGTCTGAAAGAACAAGATAGAAATTTGATAATAGCTTGAGATATGTGTTCATGATATCCAATACAATAAACAAACCGCACAATTCTCTTGACAACACGAAAGATTCTGTCCAGAATGTGCGAATTGGTTCCAGAGTAGACCTCAATGCAGTAATTTAGATGAGACATTAACAAGGCGTGGGCTAACGTATACCTTATTCTCGTAGGCAAGTATAAACTAGTGTGGTAGAGCCTTCTGAGTCCAAAAGTTAACCGAGAGGAAATAAGGTCAATATGTTCATCAAAATTGAGAAACGTATTATACTATTTTTAACAACGTTAGAATTTATTGTTGCTTCCTTTTTTGATGCAACTTTGCTGGAAGTATTTTACTGGATTCTAGCGAGTAAACCGTTAACGGATCCTTAAATATTGTTTGCCACCAAATTATGCTTGTTATTTTAGCATTAAAAAACACTTGTCAAATTGTCTTCGACATAAGCACTACGTGCATTTTACTAAAAAACGCAATATATCCTTCTACGAGGTAATATTTATTAACAATAAAAAAAGATCTTCGTCCCTAATTTAAACTTGAAATTTGTTTGTTTTATTTTTATAACAATTCACGGTGGTAAATTCCGGCCAAAAATGTTTTTTTTTGTTTTTTTAATTTTTATAAAATTTTGATGGTAAATTTTTCTTAACACTTCAGAATATACAGTATCATAATTATTTTGGCTATAAAGTAACTATATGGTTATTTATAGAGCTGTAAAGTCAAAGATTTTTTCTTGTCATTTTAATATTAGAAAAATGTGATTTTTTTACTTTTGAATTGAAGTAGCCTGAGCTTTTTTCTTTAAAGTTTTTTTTTGCAAATTAGCACATGCTTTTATAAAACAGTTAGCAGTTAACCATTCTACGTAGTTATTAAGGAGTTTTTGCGTGTTATTTTTATATACAAGTGAAATGATTTGGAACTAGTTTAAAATCTATAGAAACTAAATTAAAAAAAAAAGTTTGAAAGGCCAAAACAAATTAAATGGGGCTATTAGAGCTTAAGCGTAAATTACATCTAATACTGTAAGGTATCAAGAGTAAGTACTATACATTTCAGCTGCAATTATCTGCCATTCTCATAACCAGAACGATTTTAGTGCCTACATATTTTACACATTTTTTTTGTATTTTTTTGGTCAATTTCAAAAATTATGTAAGTTTGAGAGTTATTTACGTCTATGCTGAATTGGCCAAACCATGTATTTGTATGTCGAAATTTTTTCAATCGATCATTTATGTTATTTTTAATTAAAAACCTTATTGAAGCCATTTACAAAAATGACATACTTTTTTCGATACTTTTATAACGTAAATTTTAATTTGGCCAACTCCTATATGCAATTTATAATATTTTTTGCGATGGATCAAGTCTGTTTTTCTTAAATGTACACAAAATTTCAAATTTTACATGAATAACCTAACTTTTTCGATTATTTCAATACGTCCACGTTTGTTTGGCCAAACCCTGTATATGTATTCCGAAATTTTTACGACCATTTATTTCAATCACTTATGTTATTCTTAATTTTTGGACTAAATTTCAGGCATTTACATGAATAACCTAATTTTTTCGATGCTTTTAAAAAGTCCATGATTGTTTGGACAAACCCTCCATATGTAATCCGAAATTTGAATTACCGATTTTTTTTCGATCACATATTTTATTCTTTATTTTTGGAATAAATATCAGCCGCTTACATGCAATTTGTTGGTACTTTTAGAACGTCCATGCTTTTTTGACCAAACCCTGTACTTGAACATCGAAATATTTATCGATCGGTTGGTTATGTTATTCTTAATACAAATAACAAATTTCAAACATTTTTATGAAGAAATAAAGAAGTTATGGATTTTTGGCCGGAATTGACTACCGTGCAATTTTGGAAAACTTGGATTGATGCCAAACATTTGGTCCTAGCGAACCGGATTTAAAAACGAGTACTGGATCTTTGGGCATCATTGACTCCATCATCCCCTGGCAATAATACAGTCCACCGGCAATATATTTATATTTATTTTTCATAAAATAAGGTACGTAAATATATTTCAATTGTGAGCTTAAGTGAAGTGATTAAATTTCGTTTGATTTTAACGCGAACGCACATACACTATTCATTTGTGTTTTATTTCATTAAATTCTTCGGTTTTAAAAAATAGTGACACTATTTATTTCATTTGTCTAAAACTTAATTTATACGGACAATAAATAAAAATTAGTATTTCTTACATTTTCTTTTGTGCGATTATTTGTTTACAGATTTCCATCTGTAAATTACAATAACAATAATATATTCTTCTTCTTACATTGTATTGGTCACCCTACGGTCGGTCAGTTTGACTACAACATAGTTTCGGGATATATTTTTGTTAAATTTTTTATATTTTTGTAATAAATTTTTATATATTGTCGATAATTGAATAAGGAAAATGCCCATAACTCCACTTAATAGATTCATTAGAGCATCTGATGCTCTTATTGCTTTTGAGGCAAATTTTAATGATTTTCCTGAGGACATTCATAATGTTTATACCTTGGAGGTTCAGAGCGCTGAAATAAAATTGTTATGGGAGAAAGTTAAAACAACATATGAGGCCTGTTTGGATTTTTGGAGAATTCTGATAGAGAGCCTAGTGATGTAGATGTAGACGCGTCTAAATATCAGGTCACATACGTAGCCTATATGAAATGTTTAGGTTCGATTAATGAGAAGGTGAGCAAATTTAAATCGGTACCGAACGCAAGTGATTCGCCAGTAGTGAATTCTGATTCTGGGCATACTTTGACTCTACCCCCTTGCGATGTCGACGCATTTGGAGGGGATTATGATTCTTGGCCGGCCTTTAGAGATTTATTTACGGCGATTTATATAAAGAGCTCGCGCCTTAGTAATGTAGAACGCCTTTGTCATTTAATACGTAAGACCGAAGGTGAAGCTAAAGATATTGTTTTGAAAAGTCCGTTGAGTAATGAGGGCTTTGAAGTAGCCTGGCGGGATCTTAAGATTGCATATGAGAATCCTCGTATGTTAGTAAACAACCAACTGAAACTTCTGTTTAGTCTGCCTTCCTTTGACAAGGAAACTAGTGCCGGACTTAAGACCTTAAAACGCGGTATTAATAGTTGTCTTACATCCCTTTCTATTTATAAAGTGTCTACGGATAATTGGGACCCAATTATCGTCTTTATATGCATTCAAAGACTTCCTTCATCGACAGTTTCTCTTTGGGAACACAGTGTAAAGAACAAGACGGCTCTCTCCCTTTGGCAAGATTTGGATAACTTTCTGACGGAAAGAATTCTGACATTGGACTGTCTTAACAATCTTAAGGGTAACGTTTTGGAAACAAAGTCAAACCACGTGAAATATTCTGTACCTTCTGACGATGTTACTTCTTCGAATATTTCTTGTATTTTATGTCCTAACCAATCTCACTTTTTACGCACTTGTCGACGATGTAAGAGTCTTCCAATAACTGACCGAATTTGAGCTGTGAACGAAAATAACTGTTGTTCTAATTGTCTTTCAAGGACACACCATGTCAGCAATTGTAAAAGCAATAATAATTGTTTAATTTGCGATAATCGACACCATACTATGCTTCATCAAGAGCCAATAGAAAATTCAAACGTGGAATGGCCTACGACTTCCGGTCAGAGTTCTGCTGAGGTTCTTCGACCCACTAACTCGTCACCGACTTATCAACGACCTTCTACTTCTACTAATGTTACGCAAACTCGACAAGTATTTCATACACGTCAAAATCAATCTGTTATCTTAGGAAATGCATCAGTAAATATCATACATAATGGCAATAGGTATCAGGTCAGAGCTCTTATTGATTCAGCTTCGGAATGTTCATTTGTTAGTAATCGATTACGAAAAAGGTTTAAACTTCCCACGCATTCTGCAAATGCTAAAGTTTCTCTGAAGATCGGCTCTGATTTGGATTATTCTGTAGTACTGAATACAACGGCCTTTGTTTTGGCAGATATATCGGAGAATTTGCCTTCGATTTCTGTAAACGCCGACATTAAAGGATTATTGCCAAATCTTCATTTGGCAGATTCCAATCCTTTCCATAGCCGGCCTGTTGATATTCTTATCGGGGCTGATTTATATACGCAAATTATGTTACCGGAAATTCGACGAGACGTATTAGGGTCATTATTGGCTCAGAGAACAATTTTTGGTTGGATACTGACAGGTTCAGTTAATTCTATATAATTATCAGTTAATGGTATTTCACTAACTCGGGATTTCATAAAAGACCTAATGCTGTCATTTGATTATTCCTCTTTTTATTACTATGGATCTACATCTATGAATTAAACACAAATGAATTCAACATTTTAACTAACATTCGAATTGTATATTTACATTATCATTAAAAAAGCTCATTGAAATATATTTACGATTTACCCTAGTATGTATTATTTTACTATATTCTTTATAAAAACAATGCCTTTAATGGTCAGTTGATGGATCTGTCTAAAAACCATTGCCCGCAAGGGTCAGTTGATGGATCTGTCTAAAAACCATTGCCCGCAAGGGTCAGTTGATGGATCTGTCTAAAAACCATTCAGCTGATGGATCTGTCTAAAAACCATTCAGTTTATGGATCTGTCTAAAAACCATACCTATGCTATTAACATTACAACATACATTAGTGTTGCAAGGTGGCCGGCAATGTTTAGGTTGCATCCTTTTGGTAATAACTACATTAAACGTATTATACTATTTTTAACAACGTTAGAATTTATTGTTGCTTCCTTTTTTTATGCAACTTTGCTGGAAGTATTTTACTGGATTCTAGCGAGTAAACCGTTAACGGGTCCTTAAATATTGTTTGCCACCAAATTATGCTTGTTATTTTAGCATTAAAAAACACTTGTCAAATTGTCTTCGACATAAACACTACGTGCATTTTACTAAAAAACGCAATATATCCTTCTACGAGGTAATATTTATTAACAATAAAAAGAGATCTTCGTCCCTAATTTAAACTTGAAATTTGTTTGTTTTATTTTTATAACAATTTTGGAAAACTTGGATTGATGCCAAACAGGTCCAATAATAGATCCCTGTGGTACTCCACATGTAATATCGACAATATCCGAATAGATTCCTTGTACACCAACATACTGTGACCTTCCTTTTAAATAAGAATTTATCAGTCTACATGCCATCACAGAGAACTTAAACTTCTCTCTTAACTTTCAAATAAGAATAGAATGATCCAAACGGTCAAATGCTTTTGAAAGGTCCAGTGAAACCATAACACAATTACTGTTCCTGTTTAAATTGTCCCTTATAGTATCCGTTATACCTAAAAGCATGCCAGTAGTATTATGTCCTGTTTTATATGCATATTGAACGTCACTAATAAGATTTTGTTGAGAAATATAATCGATAACCTGGGCCTTCAATACGTGTTCCATGACCTTAGAAATAGCTGGCAAAATGCTTATTGGCCGAAAATCATTGGCAGATTCTTTTTTAGGGACAGGAACAACGCGGGAGAGTTTCCATTGATTAGGATAGGTAGACGTGGTAATTATCATATTAAATAAATGCAAAACAGGATCCAATATGTATGGGAAAACTAATTTTATGAATTTAATTGTCAACCCATCAGTTCCTATGCTGTTTGAATTAACCTTCGACAGGGCTCTAAGTAGTTCATCAGTGTATATAGGTTTAAATGAAAATCCGTCAATATGTCCACTCAAAGATTCAAAATCAAATTCATTGGTAACATTGCCATTATTTACAACAAAAGACCGGTTCAATTCGTTAATGTCAATGTTCGAGAAGTTAGAAGAGTTGCTTTTGCCATATCCTGCATTATCCAAAATTCTCCACATCTTTCTACTGTCAGCACCATCAAACAGCCTCATATAGTGGCATCTTCTAAACTTTCGTATTAAAGACTTCATTATTTCTTAGACGACAGTAAATTCTGCGATTC
Organism: Calliphora vicina; assembly: GCF_958450345.1. NCBI lineage: Eukaryota > Metazoa > Arthropoda > Insecta > Diptera > Calliphoridae > Calliphora > Calliphora vicina. The sequence goes on from NC_088781.1 coordinate 74,033,782, forward strand.
TCCTCCGTTCCCATATCTCTAAATCAGTCATGGGCAAACACATACCACCATGAGTATATTTGTGTGCGTTAAGCAGCAGAGAGATGACTGACTGCACTGACTGTAATAAAAGAGAGAAAATCATAAACATAAAAAAATCCGCAACATAACATTGCTTCTACAAATGCTAAACAGCAACTGATTTGATTTTGATCTCTGAGATCGTAACAAACAAGTGGTCATTTCAGTAAAACACAGACACACTAATACACACAAGCTTATAGTGTAGGTGTGTCAACAAAGCGTCAAATCCCAATTTTGCTCGTGACTGCTCTAAATGCACCATAAGCACGATTTCTGAGGGTCCTTGCTACAATAACTTCTCTCATTCTCATCCAAGGATCTTTTTTTCCTAACTCTAAATCTAACAATGGGCACAAATTCATACAAATCAGACAGAAGTGAATTCAAAATATTCAGTTTATAATTTACGCAGTTATTATTGTAAAATGAGGAAAAATTAAAATGAGATCTAAAGATGTTGAAATCGATATCATCAAATTTTCTGTACTCTATATATCTATCACACAGTAAAAAGTCTGGGTTTCATTTTAAAACTCCGCGGTTTTCATTATATACTATTTTGGAATTAAATTCAAAATTAATTCCAAAATAGTTTATACGTGAAACCTAAAAAGAATTGTGCAACTTTTTTAATAATTACTTGGAATAAAAATAATACCAAAATTTTAAATTTGGTTTTTAATTAAAAAAATATATTCCTTGTCAAATATATTTAATACCGAAACAGGCATTAAAAATATTTCTCTTTATTTTATTTATTTTATTATTTTAAGTTTTACTGTAATGCCAAAAAAAGAATAAAAATTCTCTCTTTTAATAATATTATTCCTTTAAGTTTACAAATAACACCTAAAAAGGATTAAATCTCTCTCTGTTCCAATTAATTCAACAATTAATACCGGTAACGGTATTAAATTAATGCTTTTTATACCATGTGGTTTAAAAGTATGAGAAAGCTTATTCATGCAAAGACAAGTTTCAGTATGTATGTAAAAATTAAATGTGGTGGACAATTTTTTTTATTTGTAAAAATTTGTGATCCAGAAAGTGAGGAATTCACTCCAAATGGAATAATAATTTCAGGTAAGTATTGATTACAAGTTTAATTTATTGATATGGCCTAAAAGCAACAAAATCTATATTGAGTCTACCAAGATATTAGAGTTATTTTTATGGTAACCAAATTGTCCATGTGAATTTCAAATATTTTTCTGAATTTTTTTGAATTAATAAACAAGTTGTATTTAGAAGTTGAAGGAAAAGGGCTGCAATTTAAACATCGCGACGGTGCCGAAATTGATTATGAAGAGCTCCAAGGAATAATTTCGCTATATAGATGCAGCAGCAATTTTTATCTTATCTTAAAACTGGTGATTATTCTGTATGCAATATTAAATGCATACTCAGCTAAAAAAACTCCGAGTGGCTCTTCCCGACGATGTTTGGTACGCGAAGCTATTAACTTTTTACGCCAACGAAGTGGCAATTGTCCAAAACTCGAGGACAAGATTGCAGTAGCTGAAGTCATTATACAATTGTTTCCGGCATTAAAAGTTTAAAACTGCAATTGTGGTGGCATTGTATGAATTAAATTATATTCATAGTGAGATTGAAGTTTTTAATTTTACCTTTTATTTATTTGTTTTAAGATTTGTTTTATAACCCAGAATTTAATTTTGGTTATATAATTGGGAAACTAAAAAACTTTGGTTGGTGAAATAGCGTATGAAGCTGGCGAACAACTCTATCAACTGCAGCTGGATGAGATACAAAAAGATTCATCAATCTGTGGACAGATTTATAACTTTTGAAGAAGTAATTTTGAAAAAAAAAAAACATCGCTATTGGTTTTATTTTTATTGAAGCTACACGCACCGATAGAAGAGTATACATTTGGATTTCAGCAGCCAACAATTATTGCAGTTGGATAAAACAAATGTTTCATACCCCAATACTTTATAAGTTGTATGGAAAATGCATCAACTTAGCTCTTGATTTTAACTTCATTCAGGTATTCCATATGTACTTTAAGTCTTTTTATATATTTAACATTGAATTTGACATAACCTTGCCGATTTTTATGCGCTACATATACGGTATTGACAATAGAAAAGCTACAAGACTAATTGAGGTTCATTCCAAATTTATATCTTTGGCATAACATTAATACCTTTATTTTTTATACTTAGTTATAGTTTAATATTTGATTAAACATTACATTCTAGAACAATAAGTATATTTGTATTACCTAATTTAAGATTAATTTTAAAATAAAATAAAAATTATAAAATGCAATAAAACTTGTTTTGTTTTATGCAGTGAAATTTTACAAAAATAGTATTATATTAATTCTTTCTAGGTTATAAGCAACACCAGTTTAGCATACAATTTATTCAGTGGGGTATCAAAATTTACACCTATTGAAGAATACTATTCATTCCGGATGTTATGATTACAATTCTTATTTATATACAAAATAACACTTTAAAGGGTATACAAATTATACAATATGGTGTAACATCAATTATTTTATCATATTATTTATATATTACGGTAGTTTAATTTTAATACCAAAGGAATAATGAAACCTAATCCATTTTAGTGTTATTTTAATGCTCTGAAAAAATGAGTACAAATCAATTCTCTCTCTAAACCTCTCATTTAGTCTCTTTAAATTCATGCTATACTGGTGTAAATTTAATTCGTTCTTGGGTTTGTTATATATAAACACCAGCCTGGTGTAAAAATTACCCAAAAACTTTTTACTGTGCATACCTAGAAGTGATAAAAGGCAAAGAAATATAAATCAAGGCGTGATGAGATTGTAGAAACGGAACTGACGCCTGACCTGATAAGGTAATATTACCTTGACCACTAACAAGAAAAAAATCAATCAATGATGTTGTATTATGATAAATATCCCAGTGTGTGGGCAAAGAATTGTGTATATAAGACAGTCCTAGCCGCCTACAAACAGACCTAAGATCAGAAGCTTTAACTGGATCAAACAAATTGCAGTTAAAGTCGCCCATTATTACTATATTCTCGTACTGCGTAAATATTTCATCAAGATTATCTTCCATTACATCAAGATCACCACCCGGAAGATAGATAACACCTATTAAAATAGATGTACCATGACTGCTAATCTCGATCAAAATAGCCTCACATAAATTGTAAGTGTCGGATGAGAAGACTTGTCTGTACTTAATCCCATTGGCCACTAAAATTCCAACACCACCACCCCTAGTGGGGTAAGGTCGATCATTCCTGCATAATCTATATCCTGGAACATTTACAGATCCGTCTGACATATCTGTCTTAAGCCACGTTTCTGATAGTCCCATTACATGTATGTCAGAATCAACTAATCAGCTTCTAAGTTCATCCATCTTAACATACTGTGATCTAGGATTAATACTTTGACAATTTACATGAGCGATGTTTATGTGATTGTCGCAATGAGCAAAAATTCGTCCTAAAGCACCATCACTGATAATGGGACATATGTTGTTATTATGGGACATCATAACAGATAATCTCAATAAACTACATCAATATCAAAAAAATAAAAGTGTACAAATCAATCAAACATACTTTAGTCGAAAGCATAATAGAGAAATAGAAAAAAAAAACAAGTAATTGTGCTATATTCGGCTATGCCGAATCTTATATACCCTTCACCTTTGTTGTGGATGCATTATTATTTTTTATAATTAGTATATAGGTATTTATGTACTAGGGTATTCGAATTATTCGGTTTTTCTCTTGTTCGAATAAAACGAATAATTCGAATAAGAGATTTTAACTTGTTCGAATAATTCGATCACACGTTTAAAATTAATCGAATTATTCGAATAATTTAAATTTTTTTAAAAAAATAATAATATTTTATTGTTAAAGAAAAACAACAAATAACGTTAAAGTTAACAATTCAAGTATTGATAATGTTAAAGAACATTCGAACACAGAGTTCATCATTAAATTTTCATCAAAAATATTCTGATCAGATTAACTGCCGAATAATCTACAAAACAATTGACTAGCAAACCCCATAGTTTCATTTTTCGAGCTATGCTTTACAAAATTTGAGCTAGTTGGACATGATCCTGAATTCAAATACAATATAAACGTATTAAGAACTTTTTTATGTCGTTCATTAATTCGGATTTTAAAATAAGTAACTAATTCTTTAGGAAATTAATTATTCACGTTATCTAAATTATTTATAACAAATTGTATTATACACTCAAATTCTATCAGGGTTCCGAATCTTTGCTTAATCAAGTTGTCTTAGGGAATTACACAAATCTGTCCAAAGTTTGATATCATTGTCAGTGAACGTGGCTAATTTGAAGTCAGGCAGTGCATGATTGACGCATTTAAAAATACGTAAAAAGCTTATTACCATGTTAGACAAAGATGTTCAACAATGTTCAAAATCATGTATAATACGAACTCCATGCTTTTCATACAGCAAAACATTAGTTTGCAATATTTGTGTTTATCATTCGATTTATTAAATATTTTGCAACACTTACGTATATTTTAAATATATTTTAAGATCATGGGCTTTGTATATTTCAACGTCATTATTATAAATGTCATCCTCAATATCACTTTCGACGACCGTTTCAAAATCACATTCTCCATCACATCCAACTCCACTTCAATCTAAGTTAAAATTTTGATTATTAATTGCGATTCTTCTAATATTTCGCCAGCTAAATAACAAATATTTTATTTCGTACCTTTTATTTTCATTGCTTCAAGTCCTAAGTTAAAAATTTTGAAAGATTTGTTTTTAGAACTGCAAATTCTTGCAGCAATAGTTATATATTTATAGAAGGAGCTATCGGAACACTCATCTACAGTGATCGAAAGTCTCTTTGTCTTTAGTTATTTGTCGAATTTCAGAAGCAATACAATTTTTGTGAGTCATTATTACTTATTTAAATTTGGAATTACGAAAAATTTTAAGCAATTTAATAAATTTAATTAAATATATATGAACATTTATTCGTTTTATTCGATTATTCGATATAAAATTGTTCGAATTATTCGTTATTCGAAAATGGCCATTTTTAAATTGTTCGAATAATTATTCGTAAGAAATTATTCGATTAATCGTACGATCATTAGTCGAATGAATACCCTAGTATGTACATTGCCCACTTTCAGCGTACAGCATCCTAAATTTATCAAGAACACAAAAAACAACAACAACGCCAAACGAAACAGAACACCAAAAGAAAAAACTAAAACAAAATACGCAAGGCAATGAAACCAACACACATCCAAACATACGTTTAATTGTATAAAAAACAACAACAACGCCAAAAGAAACAAAACACAAAAGAAAAACAAAATACGCAAAGCATGCACATTCAAACATACGATTTGTTGATTTTTTGTCAAAAAAAACAACACACAACCAAACAAAAGTTTAGTTGTATAAAAAACAACAACAACGCCAAAAGAAGCAAAACACAAAAAAAAAAAACAAAATACGCAAAGCTTGCACATCCAAACATACGTTTTGTTGTTTTTTTGTCAAAAAAACCAACACACAACCAAACAAACGTTTAGTTGTATAAAAAACAACAACAACGCCAAAAGAAACAAAACACAAAAAAAAAATACGCAAAGCTTGCACATCCAACCAACCATACGTTTTGTTGCTTTTGTCAAAGCATGCAATACATTGTGTTTTTTGATGAAATTTTCAGAGGTTGACTCGGATTTTTGCTCATATCTCCGTTATTTATGGACGGATTTTGCTGATTTTAAATAGCAAAATTCTCGAAAGTATGTCTGACAGAATTGTTGAAGATTTGGATCCCGGAGATATCTGGGGTCTACACCTTCGTGAGAAGGGTATATATAAGTTTGTCATTCCGTTTGTAATTTCTACATTTTTCATTTCCGACCCTATAAAGTATATATATTCTGGATCCTTATAGATAGCGTAGTCGATTAAGCCATGTCCGTCTGTCTGTTGAAATCAATTTTCTGAAGACCCCAGATATCTTCGGGATCCAAATCTTCAATAATTCTGTCAGACATGCTTTCGAGAATTTTGCTATTTAAAATCAGCAAACTCGGTCCACAAATGGCTGAGATATGAGGAAAAAACCAAGACAACCTCGATTTTTGACCTATATCTGGATTACTAAGGCATTAATATAGACAATATGGATATCTAATGATAGATATTTCAAAGACATTTGCAACGTATATAAGACCATAGTATGTTGGACCTACAATGGGTCAAAATCGGAAAAAAAAAATTTTTAACACGAATTTTTTTTTTTCAAAAAAAAATTTAAAAAACAAAAAAAAAAATTTTTAAAATTTAAAAAAAAAAAAAAAATTAAAAATTTAAAATAACAATCGAAAAATTTTTTTTCCAAAAAATTAAATTTTGTTTAGCAAACCCCATAGTTTCATTTTTCGAGCTATGCTTTACAAAATTTGAGCTAGTTGGACATGATCCTGAATTCAAATACAATATAAACGTATTAAGAACTTTTTTATGTCGTTCATTAATTCGGATTTTAAAATAAGTAACTAATTCTTTAGGAAATTAATTATTCACGTTATCTAAATTATTTATAACAAATTGTATTATACACTCAAATTCTATCAGGGTTCCGAATCTTTGCTTAATCAAGTTGTCTTAGGGAATTACACAAATCTGTCCAAAGTTTGATATCATTGTCAGTGAACGTGGCTAATTTGAAGTCAGGCAGTGCATGATTGACGCATTTAAAAATACGTAAAAAGCTTATTACCATGTTAGACAAAGATGTTCAACAATGTTCAAAATCATGTATAATACGAACTCCATGCTTTTCATACAGCAAAACATTAGTTTGCAATATTTGTGTTTATCATTCGATTTATTAAATATTTTGCAACACTTACGTATATTTTAAATATATTTTAAGATCATGGGCTTTGTATATTTCAACGTCATTATTATAAATGTCATCCTCAATATCACTTTCGACGACCGTTTCAAAATCACATTCTCCATCACATCCAACTCCACTTCAATCTAAGTTAAAATTTTGATTATTAATTGCGATTCTTCTAATATTTCGCCAGCTAAATAACAAATATTTTATTTCGTACCTTTTATTTTCATTGCTTCAAGTCCTAAGTTAAAAATTTTGAAAGATTTGTTTTTAGAACTGCAAATTCTTGCAGCAATAGTTATATATTTATAGAAGGAGCTATCGGAACACTCATCTACAGTGATCGAAAGTCTCTTTGTCTTTAGTTATTTGTCGAATTTCAGAAGCAATACAATTTTTGTGAGTCATTATTACTTATTTAAATTTGGAATTACGAAAAATTTTAAGCAATTTAATAAATTTAATTAAATATATATGAACATTTATTCGTTTTATTCGATTATTCGATATAAAATTGTTCGAATTATTCGTTATTCGAAAATGGCCATTTTTAAATTGTTCGAATAATTATTCGTAAGAAATTATTCGATTAATCGTACGATCATTAGTCGAATGAATACCCTAGTATGTACATTGCCCACTTTCAGCGTACAGCATCCTAAATTTATCAAGAACACAAAAAACAACAACAACGCCAAACGAAACAGAACACCAAAAGAAAAAACTAAAACAAAATACGCAAGGCAATGAAACCAACACAGATCCAAACATACGTTTAATTGTATAAAAAACAACAACAACGCCAAAAGAAACAAAACACAAAAGAAAAACAAAATACGCAAAGCATGCACATTCAAACATACGATTTGTTGATTTTTTGTCAAAAAAACCAACACACAACCAAACAAAAGTTTAGTTGTATAAAAAACAACAACAACGCCAAAAGAAGCAAAACACAAAAACAAAAACAAATTACGCAAAGCTTGCACATCCAAACATACGTTTTGTTGTTTTTTTGTCAAAAAAACCAACACACAACCAAACAAACGTTTAGTTGTATAAAAAACAACAACAACGCCAAAAGAAACAAAACACAAAAAAAAAATACGCAAAGCTTGCACATCCAACCAACTACATTGTGTTTTTTGATGAAATTTTCAGAGGTTGACTCGGATTTTTGCTCATATCTCCGTTATTTATGGACGGATTTTGCTGATTTTAAATATCAAAATTCTCGAAAGTATGTCTGACAGAATTGTTGAAGATTTGGATCCCGGAGATATCTGGGGTCTACACCTTCGTGAGAAGGGTATATATAAGTTTGTCATTCCGTTTGTAATTTCTACATTTTTCATTTCCGACCCTATAAAGTATATATATTCTGGATCCTTATAGATAGCGTAGTCGATTAAGCCATGTCCGTCTGTCTGTTGAAATCAATTTTCTGAAGACCCCAGATATCTTCGGGATCCAAATCTTCAATAATTCTGTCAGACATGCTTTCGAGAATTTTGCTATTTAAAATCAGCAAACTCGGTCCACAAATGGCTGAGATATGAGGAAAAAACCAAGACAACCTCGATTTTTGACCTATATCTGGATTACTAAGGCATTAATATAGACAATATGGATATCTAATGATAGATATTTCAAAGACATTTGCAACGTATATAAGACCATAGTATGTTGGACCTACAATGGGTCAAAATCGGAAAAAAAAAAATTTTTAACACGAATTTTTTTTTTTCAAAAAAAAATTTAAAAAACAAAAAAAAAATTTTTAAAATTTAAAAAAAAAAAAAAATTAAAAATTTAAAATAACAATCGAAAAATTTTTTTTCCAAAAAATTAAATTTTGTTTACCTAAAAATATTTAAAATTTTAAGGTATAATTTGGTGAAGGGTATATAAGATTCGGCACAGCCGAATATAGCACTCTTACTTGTTCTTATTTAAATAAGATAAATATCGATAGTTTTGTATAAAACAGCTGTTCAAGCAAAACAAAAATTGATACATTTTGCCAAATAAGAAAAAGAAAAAAAAAATGGTTATTAAACAATAAAATTATTGGTAGGAAAATGAACAAAAGAAGCCCCAATTTCACCGCATCGGAAGTGTAGTTTTTGTTAGATGCTGTAAAAAATACAGCGCTACAATATAGTGAAAAAACAGACAACAAAAGATAGCTGTTAAAAACATATGGTAGTTTATGAAACTTAAATAGAATTTAAATGGCCAACGTTGGCTATTTAAGTAACATTTAAAAAAGCACTGAGAAACTCATTTTCGTATTTAAATACATAGAACTTAAATATAATTAATATTTAAATATGAAGTCAAATACTGGCTTTTATTAATCTAAATTTGGGGTATATCTTAAATTTTTGTATACAATACATGAGATCAATTAAAGTATTACCTAGACATTTCAATAACTAATTGCAAATTAGTAGTTTGAAAGAAATTTAATTTATCTAGCATCAGATATTAAAATTATGAAATTATTAAATTGTGAATGACTTTTGAAAATAAACAAGCAATTTTTCGAAAAATATATAATTCTGGCTAGATAAATTTGGGATATATTTATTTATATCCACTTTTTCTTTAAAAAAAATAAATAAATGTGGATATATTACAAATAAATTAATATTTTTATAGAAGTATACCACCATATAAATAATCTAAGTGTTTATAATAATGTTAATGTGTAAATAATCTAATATTTTTTATAATAATGATATGTGGGAAAAAATGATTATATTCAATAGAAGAAATTAATCCCGATTCGTTACTAAGGAGATATTGAGACTTCATTGTTAACTGGAGAATTGTCCGAAGCCGATACTTGTTCAATTTCTTGCTGGCGTTTCCCAAAGTTAAAGTGTTTAAAACATTCTTCATATTCAAAAATTTTCTCGTAGCATCCTTAAAATGTATTTTTACTCGAGGTAAATCAGAATTTAATATGCGAAATTTGGCAATTGTATCATCTTTCCTTAGATAACGACATAAGCGGTTCAATTTTCCTCCTTTTTCAGTTAAATGGTCATTAAGATAAATACGCTTCACACCATTTTTTTTTTTAGAGAATGTCTGCTTCTACAATTTTGCCTTTTTTAAAATAGTTATGCATAACTGCATCCCTTTTCAATAACGAATTAAATTTAACTAAAACGCATTTTCTGTTGTTTATATAAGTACAAACATTTAGATCATGAAAACTAATATTCACATCCAAAAAATTAAAAATTTTTAGAATAACATCGCACAACTTTATGTCCTTTCGTGGCAAACCATTAATAACAATATCGGGTCTGTTGAATCGCCTTTTCGTTTTTGTCTTCGAGATCTTTTATCTTGTTGCAATTGTTATCATCAACATATTTAATTAACTGGTTGCAATTTTTAATATCATCTTTTAGCTCTTTAATTTGGTCATCGTAATTTCCAACTTTTATTAGCGAAGCATCAAGTTTAAAATGTATACTGCCATTCGATTTCCGAACTTTATATCTCAGATCAGATACTTCAGAACTGGATCCAGTACATTTTTCACATTCGAACATAAATTTTCCTTTTGATTTTTGTAAGAAGTTTAATTGTTCAGCAGAAACTTGAACACAAGCTATATGAAACCATTTGAGACAGCGAGCACACGATATACCACAGTTGATTTTGTAACATTTTTGCCACAAGAAAGGCCACAGGCAACTGTATCATTTGGAGACATTTTTATTTATATGCAAAATTTGGCTAATATTTAATATTTTAAGGTGTTGAGGTTGATTGGTAAAAAAAATTCCAAGAAACTATTTTTCCGACTGCTATTTATTATAATGTCCATAAATCACATTTATAAAGTTTTTGAGGTTACAAAATTAGCATTTTTTAAAACACTTTTGTTTTGGAACATAGTTAGAATTAAAATTGCGACAGTAACAACTTTTTAAGTTTTTGTAATTATATTTTGATTATTAATTGTGATTCTGCTAATATTTCGCCAGCATATGTTCATGTTTAGACGCTAAAATTTCTGTTTAGAAATCAATTCTAAAATCATTCAGTATTTTTTTTACTAAATAACAAATATTTTATTCCGTACCTTTTATTTACATTGGTTCAAGTCCTAAATTAAACATTTTGAAAGACTTGTTTTTAGAATTGTAACTTCTATCGGACCACTCAGTCTTTAGTTATTTGTCGAATTTTAGAAACAATACAATTTTTGTAAGTAATTATTACTTATTTAAATTTGGAAATATGAAATTTTTTAGCAATTTAATAAATTTAAATATATATGTAAATTTACTCGTTTTATTCAAATATTCTATATAAAATTGTTCGAATTATTCGTTATTCGAAAATGACAATTTTTAAATTGTTCGAATAATTATTCGTAAGAAATTATTCGATTAATGGAAGATCATTATTCGAATGAATACCCTACTAACAAAAATATTCAGAATAATGTCATTAAAGGTATTTATAGACGACAATACTGGATATTAATACTTTTCAAATTTAAAATATTTTTTAAATCATTCGGTATGTCAAGAATTCGTTTCGAAAAATACATTTCTTGTTTACACGATAGTATTACAAATTTTTTATTTGTTTTTTGATTAATATTTTTCTGCCATTTTTATTTTATATTTTCTTAACATTTTTGATTACCTTATTTGTATTTATAAATTTGTATGTACATTAGGGATATAACTAATTTTGGAGAAATTTTTGGCATACCACTACGTGATGGCCAATGTTGTATAAGTAATGCAAATCATTTTTTTAGGTCACATTTTTTCTCTGAAAAACTATATAAATTTCATTTTTTTTTTTGCAAGTGTGAGTTATTTAAAAATTGTCTTTTGAAATATGTCCGCGGTTATTATTAAAATAAAATATATTGTATTTCAAAATAATTGAAAATATTTAAGGAAACTTTATTGCGTTTGGTGCGTGAACTTTTTTAAAACCGCGAAAAAATAATACCGTGGATTTTCATATTTTTTAACTCTCTATTCGACTATGCTATGCCAATTTGAATATTTGCAAAAAATTTCAATAGTTATTTCCCTAATGTACATATGGGCAAGTCCCAGAAACAGTCTACAAACAACAAAATTTTTAAATGAATCAAACTTGGAATTCTTAATTGTAATATTAGACTTGATATGTGTATATATAAACAAAATGTATTTTGATGGTCATTCATACAAAAATGATTATCAAATCCAACACTAGGTCAGGGTCAGATATCTTAATTTTATACAAAAAAATTTAATTTTTTAATGTGTTTTTATAATTACTAAAATGTTAACGAGATGGTTCGATTGACAGCTATATTTTTGACCATTCAATTTAAATACAAATGAATTTTGAGTAATTTCACTTTGAATGGAATTTTTCGCAACTTCTCACGGAAAAGGAGAAATTTTCTAGCATCTGGATAATTTGTAACGAGCGTCACGTAACGTGCGTAACAAAATGTTCTCGGCTTTTTATGAAAACGGCAAATGATTGTTCATGCAAATAAGTTATATTAGAATTCTCTTTCATTCATCTTTCTTTTAGAAATAAGATTTTGTGTGCTTTATTATGCCAAATTCGCTAAAATTACTAATAAACACTTCAACTTTTAACGTTACTTCCACTTTTTGTAACGGGCGTCACAAAATTTTGCGATCAATTATTTCGCAAGAAATGGCAATTAAAAGGAAATGTCTTATGCCATTTGGAATTGCACTTAAATCTCACTACAGCGTATACGTTGTATACGTTGGAGGTATCTTATTTGAAAAACCAAAAAAATTTCATATTTAAATATGAAAACATGTACGAATGAAACGTTCGTCACGCAGGATTAGCCCATATGCGATACATATGAAAATAAAAAGTTTTTGAATTATTTTAAACATTTTTGAAATATCTAAAAAATCATTCGTATTTTATAAAAATCGAATACAATTTTTGTTTAGACGATGAAATTGTATTATGGTACTAGAATTTTTGACAAATATTAATACTCAGTATTGTCGTCTATAAATACCTTAAGACTGATTTTTTAACAAAAAAAAATAGAAAGAATAGAAAATATCTATAAAGTTGAACTATATTTGTTGTTGCACAAGGCCGCATATTCACTAATGTCGTAGATGACATCCTTACCATTACTCAATGTAAGATTAGCTTTAACTTAATCAGTATTCAGTATTTTGTACTTGGTAATAGTTTTTTGTTTCTTCAATTTACGGCATAGGGTATTTAAATTTAATGCCACAGGAGAATAATGGTCATTTAAATATACTCTACTGCTAATATCTCCGCCCATAACATTATAAAGTTTCAGCGTTCTTGTCTTAAAATACTCCTTCATGATACGGTCCCGCATTGAAACATTATTGAATTTCACCAAAATAAGTTTTTGATTGTTCATGTACCAAACTTGGTAGACGTCTTGTATTGAAATAATGACACCAAAAAATGAGCAAAGCGATGTAACATTAGGCATAAGGTCATCAAGGCCAGATGGCATTCCACTCAGAATAATGTCGCCACGATTGAGTCTGCGATGTAGGATGTCGTTTTCCATTTCCAGCTCAGCAATTTTTGTAGATGTCGAAGAATCGATGGAGTTTATCAGTTAGATACATGATACATTCTTAAAATCACCTTGAAGTTGGGCCATAGTAGTCTTAAATGAATCACGGTCCTCCTGGTGAGCCTTAACAAAATCATTAAAACTGTTGCTCAAAGCTCGAACTTCCTCTCTGATACTGTCACCATCATTCGAAGTTTAGTTTATGATTTGGTAGAAAATTATACCATCATTCCTGGTATAATCAAGTGTCCAAGGCCTTTTGGCCAAAAATGAATGCAAAGGCAACCAAAACAAATTGATTTGGATAGGTGTAGTCTCAGAATTCTAGTAGGAGAAATAACCGGTCACTGTTCAATTGGGGAATTTATAGGTAAATGGCACACATGATTTTTGTACGGTATGTGGGGATGTAGAGGAGTCGAAGACAGAAGAGCATATTATATGCAACTGCCCGAGACTACAGAGTTACAGATTTAAAATCGGTATACATATATAAAACTTATTTGGAACAATATTTGTGTAGATACCTACACAAATTAAACATTTATGACCGATAAAGTCCAATTTCGGGAGGGGCTAGGTCAAACGATGGACCGATTTCAGCCAATTTCAATAGGTTTCGTTCTTGGGCCGAAAAAATTATATGTACCAAATTATATAGAAATATCTTCAATAAAACAAAATGATTATCAACATTTTATTTTTCGAGCCTGGTTGATTAATAGGAGGAAATGCCTATATCTCCTTCATTCTTTTCTTTATGACCCCTTTTTAAGAATGGCATACTTTTTCTTTGTATCTGACTCTAGAAGGGAATCACAATAGACCTTATGGTTCATTCGAACTATATTCAATTAGTACCATATTATAACTATGATATCGAAATACCTATGTACATTAGATATGCACTTAAAAAATAGATTTGCTTTGGATGGACCTTATTTTGTTCATTGGTAGCTAAAACTAACTACTGCAAAGTTTAATTGGATAACTAGAACCCGTGCCGGAAATCAATTGAAAGTTTTAAAATTGGGTAAATGATGAAAAATGAAAAATTGTCTTACAAATTTATTTGTTTGTTTTGTTCACATTTCTTTGTCTACCAAATTCGTGTTGTATATAGCGTTTTGCTTTAACACATCACTGATATTGTAGTACAAAATATATTGCAATCTGTTTTTATGAGAACTGCCCTAACATCTGATTTGGCGTTTTTTAAACGTAAAATTTGACACTTCTGTATATTCTGTGGTTTTGACTGAGCATACGTAGTGTAAATACGTATTGTTACGTTTTAACCTTTTCAAAACGCTGGTTTATTTCCTTTAAATAAACCAGATACTTTTGATTGCAAATAAAAGCCGTTTAGTAGTTTGAAAATGGTAACAACTCTTTATTTATTCAAATGTACAACAACAACAGAATTAAATAGTCACTCAATGTTTTTTATACACGTTTGCAAATTCGCAGAAATACAGACACAATTTATAATGTACACGAAT
This sequence comes from Calliphora vicina, assembly GCF_958450345.1. Classification (NCBI taxonomy): domain Eukaryota; kingdom Metazoa; phylum Arthropoda; class Insecta; order Diptera; family Calliphoridae; genus Calliphora; species Calliphora vicina. The sequence goes on from NC_088781.1 coordinate 74,048,874, forward strand.
TTACTTGAAAAACACAACACACTTTAAGGCACTAGTTGATGTTTATTCGAAAAGCGTCTCTGATAAACTCTGACTAACTACTGCAACCTCTGCCACTATTTATAACACTGCCATCTGCACTCTAGATTGCTCTTTAACTGTCAAAGTTCGAATATTCTAGATCATACGCCATCTGTGGTGTACTTTCTACAATGTTCTTTAACTGAATATTCGAATTCAAACAGCGTTGCCAACTTACGATCTATGGTCAACTGAAAGCTTTTATTTAATGATGCCCACAGATATGTTACAGTTTAACAGCAAACAGCAATATTCCACTCAGAATAATGTCGCCACGATTGAGTCTGCGATGTAGGATGTCGTTTTCCATTTCCAGCTCAGCAATTTTTGTAGATGTCGAAGAATCGATGGAGTTTATCAGTTAGATACATGATACATTCTTAAAATCACCTTGAAGTTGGGCCATAGTAGTCTTAAATGAATCACGGTCCTCCTGGTGAGCCTTAACAAAATCATTAAAACTGTTGCTCAAAGCTCGAACTTCCTCTCTGATACTGTCACCATCATTCGAAGTTTAGTTTATGATTTGGTAGAAAATTATACCATCATTCCTGGTATAATCAAGTGTCCAAGGCCTTTTGGCCAAAAATGAATGCAAAGGCAACCAAAACAAATTGATTTGGATAGGTGTAGTCTCAGAATTCTAGTAGGAGAAATAACCGGTCACTGTTCAATTGGGGAATATATAGGTAAATGGCACACATGATTTTTGTACGGTATGTGGGGATGTAGAGGAGTCGAAGACAGAAGAGCATATTATATGCAACTGCCCGAGACTACAGAGTTACAGTTTTAAAATCGGTATACATATATAAAACTTATTTGGAACAATATTTGTGTAGATACCTACACAAATTAAACATTTATGACCGATAAAGTCCAATTTCGGGAGGGGCTAGGTCAAACGATGGACCGATTTCAGCCAATTTCAATAGGTTTCGTTCTTGGGCCGAAAAAATTATATGTACCAAATTATATAGAAATATCTTCAATAAAACAAAATGATTATCAACATTTTATTTTTCGAGCCTGGTTGATTAATAGGAGGAAATGCCTATATCTCCTTCATTCTTTTCTTTATGACCCCTTTTTAAGAATGGCTACTTTTTCTTTGTATCTGACTCTAGAAGGGAATCACAATAGACCTTATGGTTCATTCGAACTATATTCAATTAGTACCATATTATAACTATGATATCGAAATACCTATGTACATTAGATATGCACTTAAAAAATAGATTTGCTTTGGATGGACCTTATTTTGTTCATTGGTAGCTAAAACTAACTACTGCAAAGTTTAATTGGATAACTAGAACCCGTGCCGGAAATCAATTGAAAGTTTTAAAATTGGGTAAATGATGAAAAATGAAAAATTGTCTTACAAATTTATTTGTTTGTTTTGTTCACATTTCTTTGTCTACCAAATTCGTGTTGTATATAGCGTTTTGCTTTAACACATCACTGATATTGTAGTACAAAATATATTGCAATCTCTTTTTATGAGAACTGCCCTAACATCTGATTTGGCGTTTTTTAAACGTAAAATTTGACACTTCTGTATATTCTGTGGTTTTGACTGAGCATACGTAGTGTAAATACGTATTGTTACGTTTTAACCTTTTCAAAACGCTGGTTTATTTCCTTTAAATAAACCAGATACTTTTGATTGCAAATAAAAGCCGTTTAGTAGTTTGAAAATGGTAACAACTCTTTATTTATTCAAATGTACAACAACAACAGAATTAAATAGTCACTCAATGTTTTTTATACACGTTTGCAAATTCGCAGAAATACAGACACAATTTATAATGTACTCGAATTTACTTGAAAAACACAACACACTTTAAGGCACTAGTTGATGTTTATTCGAAAAGCGTCTCTGATAAACTCTGACTAACTACTGCAACCTCTGCCACTATTTATAACACTGCCATCTGCACTCTAGATTGCTCTTTAACTGTCAAAGTTCGAATATTCTAGATCATACGCCATCTGTGGTGTACTTTCTACAATGTTCTTTAACTGAATATTCGAATTCAAACAGCGTTGCCAACTTACGATCTATGGTCAACTGAAAGCTTTTATTTAATGATGCCCACAGATATGTTACAGTTTAACAGCAAACAGCAATATTATGCTTTAAATCAGCCCTTAAAATCGTTATATTTAAATTCAAGTACAATTTCGTAACACTGCCCCCCGCTTAAGCCTGCTCGTCCCGAATAGGCATAGATTCACTTCTCCCATAGGCGGCTAGTCGTTCTAGATGTACGAGCTACATTTTAGATCTCGGGCTCTTTTCTTTCTGTATTCTGTACACCACGTCGTTTAATTTCTTAATTACCTTGTATGGTCCATCCCAATGGGTTTGTAGTTTGGGAGACAGTCTTTTCTTGCGTTGTGGGTTATACAGCAGTACAAGTTGGCCTTCATTAAATCCCTCAGAATTCGCTGCTCGATCGTATCTGGCTTTCATTATATAAGGATAGTGAACCTCATAGACTAAACAATGAAAATCGTTTTTCTATTCTGGAATGTGAAACTAATGAACCAGTAAATAAAATCCATTCTACAAAACCACCCCCCATTTACTTGAGAGAAAATAATTCGAATCCACTGGTTCAGAGCCTGATCTCACTAATAGGAGAGAACTCTTTTTACGTAATCCCAATCAAGAAAGGCACGATTCATGAAACTAAAATACAGGTCAATAGTGAAAACGATTATGAAAGGTTGTAACATATATTGAAACTCAAAAGAAAAGTTTTTACACTTATCAGCTGAAAGGAAGCAAGGGTCTACAAGTTGTAATAAAGGGTATTGACTGTAATGTTGAACCACTCGAAATAAAGCAAAGCTTAGAAGATAAAGGCTATAAGACAAAAAATGTGATAAATATTAGAAATCGCGAAAAAATACCCCAACCACTCTTCCGTGTTGAACTTGAACCCGGTGACATAAACCTGAAAAAAAATGAAACACATCCCATATATAACTTGAAGTACTTATTGCATCGTAAAATTACGGTAGAAGAACCACAAAAACGATTTCGCCCCGTTCAATGTATGAATTGCCAAGAATATGGACACACCAAGGCATATTGCAAATTGCCACCAATATGTGTCATTTGCGGGGAGTTGCATAACAAATAAAAAAATGCAGCAATTGCGGAGGTAACCACACAGCAAACTACAGGGGTTGTCCTGTCTACTCAATTGTTAAAAAATCACAAAGCCAGAAACCAAAGATTTTCCCCGCTCAGCCATTAAATAACATAAATTTGAACTACCCCCCGTTGCAACAGACATATGACAACAAAGTAACATATGCAAATGTACTTAGAAACTACCAAACTCAGCCGCAAGTCCGTCAACTCCAAAACGAAAATATGAACCCAGATGTAAGAGCAAACGCCAATTTTCAATTTTACCCGACTAGAATCTACAATAGAAACTCTTGTGCAATCGGTAAATAACTTTACAAACTCAATGAGTAACATGATGCAAGAAATGCTTCAGATGCAATCAATGTTATTGCAGGCTGTGCTTAACAGACCATGAACTGCCTAAGAATATGTTTTTGGAATGCAAACGGCATACGCCAACACAAAAACGAACTCGAATATTTTTTAAGAAACCAACAAATTGATGTAATGATGGTTTCTGAAACTCATTTGACGTCCAGAAGTTCCTTTCGAATAAATGGATATGTAATATATGACACCAAAGATCCCAGAGGTAGAGCATGCGGAGGCTCGGCAATTTTAATAAAAGCTCGAATAAAACACTACTTAATGTGTGATTTTTGCGAAGATTATCTTCAAGCTACTACAATCTGTCTTGAAGATTTTCATCGAAACTTAGTGATTTCATCGATATACTCACCCCCAAGATTCTCAATTACAGAAAGTCAATATAATAGATTTTTTAAATCACTAGGCCCCCGTTTCCTGGCTGCTGGCGATTATAATGCTAAGCACACATTCTGGGGATCACGACTGATTACCCCTAAAGGTCGTGTTATGTTCGACTCAATTTCTAAAATGGGTTTGCATGTGCTTTCGAGCGGCCAACCTACTTACTGGCCTACTGACCCACAAAAAATACCGGATGTTATTGATTTTAGCGTGATGAAAAATATCCCTAGAGAAATGATTCAAATTGAATCCTCGCTCAAACTATCTTCAGATCACTCACCCACTATTATTACTTTATTGAGCCCCCTAGAAATTGTATCCCCGACTGGTAATTTAGCGATGGCAGGCACAAGAATAAATTGGCTCAAATATAAAAAATACCTCAGTACACATTGCTCGGAAAACATACCGCTAAGAACACCAGAAAACATCGATCACTCTCTAATCAATTTCGATAAAAATCTCAGAATGGCTGCTCAACATGCTACCCAAACCCCCCGACAATTCAGATATAATAGAATTAATTCTGCAGATGTCGAACGGCTCTTAAATGAAAAAAGAAGATTTCGAAGAGAGTGGCAATTGCACAGATCCCCCAACTAAAATCGTAGCTTAAAGATTGTATAAAAAGACTTAAAAAGCTCTTGGAATTTCGAAAAATGGAATCATTGAATAAATATTTAGAAAGCCTGGACGCAACCCCGCAATCGGATTACTCATTATGGCGAGCAACAAAAAATCATAAAAGACCCGTTATATGTAAGTCCCCCTTGCGAAATTCAAGTGGTGGTTGGGCAAGAAATGATACTGAAAAAGGGAATCTGTTTGTTAATCATTTAAAAAAAGTATTTACACCGAACACATCAAAAGAAGCAATTGAGTTGCCACCTGTTGCACCCTATTTTGGAGCAGCCGTACCCCTACGTTTTGAGATTCGAGAGATCGAAAGTGCTATTGCTGATTTAAATCCCAAGAAAGCGCCTGGTATGGACAAGATCAGCAACAAGATGCTTATGGAGCTACCCCGGATAGCAATAAAAATAATTATTTTTATTTTTAATGCTATATTACGACTTGAATATTATCCTCCAGAATGGAAGGTTTCACTGGTTACCATGATACCCAAGCCGGGAAAAGATCACACAAAAGTAGAATCATACAGACCCATCAGCCTATTGTCTAATATATCAAAGCTATTTGAGAAGATACTTATGAACAAGTTGTACCCGATGTTAACTGAAAACAATTGTATTCCGAATCATCAATTTGGATTTAGAAGAAAACACAGTACTATCGAACAAACCCATAGACTTGTAAATATGATGAGAAAAGCGTTTGAAGAAAAGAAATACTGTTCTGCACTCTTCATCGACATCTCTCAAGCGTTTGATAAGGTATGGCATGCTGGATTAATATACAAATTGAGTCAAAATTTACCGGCAAACACACATAAGCTGTTGGAAAGCTATTTAACTGGTCGAACATTTAAGGTTAAAGAGGGAAACTTTTTAAGTACTGCACAACCCATTGAAGCTGGAGTCCCCCAAGGCAGTATCCTGGGACCTTTTTTATATTTGATGTATTCGCCTGATATGCCAACTAACAATCGCACTCATACATCAACATTTGCTGATGATACTGCTATTCTAAGCATTCATGAAAACCCTCAAGAAGCGTCTCGTTACTTACAAAACCACATATTTGAATTAGAAAAATGGTTAAAACAATGGAAAATTAAAGTCAACGAGCAAAAATGTACACACATTACATTTACATTGCGTAGAGAATCATGCCCCCTCTTCATATCAATAACCAAACAATAATTCAACAATCGGAAGTGAAATACCTCGGAATACATCTCGATCGTCGCCTTACATGGAAAAGTCATATAGATGCAAAGTTGACTCAAATGAAATTGAAATCAATTCAAATTAATTGGCTTATTGGCAGAAACTCCACGCTTAGTTTAGATTGTAAACTTCTACTTTATAACATGATCATAAAACCGATATGGTGTTATGGCATACAGTTATGGGGCCTCAGCGTCAAATGTAGAAAAGATCCAAAGACGCAAAAACAAGTTTCTAAGAATGATCACAGTTGCCCCCTGGTATATCAAAAACGCGAATATACACAAAGATCTAAACGTGCCCATTGTAAAAACTGAAATCTCGAAAAACGTACAAAAATATTTAAAAAAACTTGAAGTTCACCCAAACCCGCTGGCCCGCAACATATTAGATAACCGTGGCCACACTCGATTAAGAAGGAGGGACACAGCAGACCTAATCTAGAAGGAAGAATGCCAATTTAACCAAAACAACCATGAACACAAAATTTGTTCGTCCGGCACTGGCTGGACTAATTAAATAATAATATTAGATATAAGATTTGAACCACTTATTGTTAGTTCATTAAATAATGAAGATACAATAAATAAATGAAAAAAAAAAAAAAAAAAAATTTGTCGCTGGTCATTTTTATTCGTCTGCGTACGAATTCGTGAAGTTCGTTAAGGTCATCTTGCTCTTGGGAAGTGTTTTCATTATTTGATGAGGGCTTAATACCGAATTCTAAATCACCAGGCAACTTGAGTTCTGTCCCGAAGACAATTTTTGCAGGTGTTCGAGAGGTCAAGTCATGAACAGCTGACCTGTATGCCAATAGAAATTTTGGTATGTGTTCATCCCAGTCCTTCTGGTGTGCACTGACCACTTTTCTTAAATATTCCTCCAGCGATTGAATCTTTCGACCATGCCATCAGATTGAGGATGCAGTGGCGTTGTTCTGGTTTTTCTTATTCCGTATAAGTCGCACATTTCCTTGAATACGGCGGATTCAAAATTTCTACCCTGATCCGAGTGCAACTCCAGTGGAACACCATAGCGACACACCCAGTTGTTCACAAATACGCTTATAACCGTTTTAGCTTCCTGATTGGGTATTGCACTTTTCCATATGCGGTATAAGCAGCCATTTAACAATTGTAGACTATTCCATAGGGCCCAATATGATTTCATCAGTGGACTTTCGGCCGATATTTCATTGCGGGCTGGCCTTCTGCCTTCTTCTTTTGCCGATATTATTTTTGACAGTATGGGGTCATTTCTCTGCGATACAGACCAATCTGCACTGGACTCTATATGCATTAGTCGAACGTCAATGACACATTCCTTTCTCTCGGCTTTTGCGCAATGCTTGCATTCCACGTTGCAAGGCCGTCTTGAGAGCGCGTCCGCATTGCCGTGTTTCAAACCCTTCCGGTGCTCGATGCTAAAGTCATAGCTCTGAAGCCGCTCAATCCAACGAGCCAGTTGCCCTTCGGTTGTTTAAATTGCAACAACCACCTGAGGGCAGAATGATCCGTTCTCAGTTGGAAGTGCTGACCATACAAATACTTGTGGAAATGCTTCACACACTCTAATACTGCCAAGAGTTCACGTCGCGTTACGCAGTAATTTCTCTCAGGCTTGGAAAGTATTCGGCTGTAGTAGCCTATGACCTTTTCCGTCCCGTTGATCACCTGTGAAAGCACACCGCCTATTCCGTATCCACTCGTATCGCTGTCTAGCACAAACTTCGCCCCTGGGATGGGATATGCCAAAATTGGTGCTGTACACAACAATTCCTTTAACTGAAGGAATGCCTTTTCTTGAGATTCACTCCACAGGAACGCTCGCGACTTCTGCGTTAGCTCATGTAGGACCGCGGCAACACTGGCAAAATTCGGTACAAATCGTCGGTAGTACGTGCCAGTCCTTTACGGCTCGTATTTTATCCTCATCTGTTGATATGCCGTCTGCTGTTACGCGATGCCCTAAATACTTAACTTCCTTCTGGAACAATGCACATTTCTTTACGCTAAGTTTCAGTCCAGCCGCTGCTATTCGTGTTAGGACTTCTTCAAGGTTTTTCAAGAGTTCATCGAAAGACTTCCCGATGACCATTATGTCATCGAGGTACACCAAGCATGTCTTCCAGTGAAGTCCTTTTAACACATGTTCCATTAAACGCTCGAATGTGGCTGGAGCATTGCAGAGTCCAAAGGGCATCACATTAAACTGCCATAATCCATCACTAGCACTAAACGCAGTTTTCTCTTTGTCTTTTTCTGCAATCTCTACCTGCCAATAACCACTTTGCAAGTCCAATGTGGAGAACCATTTTGTTCCAGCTAATGTGTCCAGGGTGTCGTCAATTCTAGCGGGTAGCTGTCTTTTTTGGTAACGTCGTTCAGCTTTCTATAATCGATGCAAAACCTAGTGCTGTCGTCTTTCTTTTTAACTAACACAACAGGCGAGCTCCAAGGACTTGAAGATGGTTCGATTACTCCATCCCGCTCCATTTCGTTAACCAACTCCTTCACCTCACTTCGTTTTGCTAGAGGAATGCTTCTGGGTGCCTGCTTTATGGGCCTCGCTTCGCCAGTATTTATTTGATGCTTTACAATTGGCGTTCTACCTTGGCTTTGACTTTTTAAGGCGAAGACCGAGGTATGTTTCTTCAGAAGCTGTTTGGCCTTATTTCTATCAGGCGGCGCTAATCCTCCTACCCATTTTCGTATTTATTTATTTTTTTATTTATTTATTCATCTACAGATAATTCTTACAGATTACTTACATTTAATTAATTAATTGTACAATATAAATAAGTTTAATTTAAATCTATTCAGATTGACATTGAAATTTAATATAGGAGAAATACTATTACATAGTTTTAGACATCTTGTAATTGGCTCATTTAAAGCATAATTTGCCATATGTAAAGTGTCTTCAAAAATGCGGTTTCTCCTCATATCTCTCGGCGGATTAAATAATGTAAAATGTTCACAAATTTCGGTACATAATATTTGACCAGACAAAACTTTATAAACAAACATTACACAACAACAAGATCTGCGATCATCCAATGTTTGAAGACCAAACAATTTCCTCTTAGATGCATAAGAAGGATCATTAGGCCAACATAATAATGTAAAAGCAAAGTTTACAAATTTTTTTTGGATCCGTTCAATACGATTAGATTCCTTTTTATAAAATGGACTCCAAATAATTGAGCAATATTCCAATAAGCTACGAACAAGCGAAATATATAAGGATTTAAGAGTAAAAGGATCCTTAAACTCCCTTGAATTTCTTCTTAGAAACCCTAACATACTATATGCTCTAGATGTTATGTAGTCAATATGATTCACAAATGACATTTTAACATCAAAAATAACTCCCAAGTCTTTAAATTCAACATCACGTTTGACTTCAATTTTATTTATTATGTAATTAAACATAATAGGGTTTAAACTACGCGTATAAGAAATTATACAACATTTTGAAACATTAATATTAATAAAATTTTTAGAACACCACTCTGATGAGTGATTTAAATCGGTTTGTAGTTTACTACAATCATTAACATTAGTTACATTTGCAAATAATTTCATATCATCTGCAAATAAAAGACATTTTGAAAATTTAAAAATTTGAGGCAAATCATTAATAAATATTAAAAATAATAAAGGTCCAAGATGAGTTCCTTGAGGAATACCAGAATATGCATCAATTAATTTATTAGAATTAAAATTTCCAAGGGCAACATATATTTTCCTGTTCACTAGAAAATGATTATTGGATATGCCAAAATTATTTAATTTATGCAAGAGTATATTATGATTAACGGAATCAAACGCTTTAGCAAAGTCTGTATATATAACATCACATTGTGACCTGTGTTCCATAGAGTTAATTATCTCATGGGTTACTAAAGACAAATTAGTAGTAGTAGATCTACCTGGAAAAAAGCCATGTTGGCAAGGAGATATTGAATGTCCAATTAATTTAAAAAGTTTATCTTTTACAATTTTATCCAGAAGTTTGGCAAAATTACACTGTTTGATAATCGCCAGATTTAAAAATAGGCACTAGAGAGCAAAGTTTCCAGTCACTTAAAAACAACCCATGTTTAATACATTTGTTGAATAGAAACAGAATTGTTTCCGCAATTTGTTCCGAACATTTTTTAAAAAATATAGGGGGATAATTTCCGACAGAAGCTTTAGTATCATTACTTAATGAATTTATAGCATCAGCTACGCCCTTTATATAAATATCAAAATTATGATCAGTATTACAAAGTTGACCCTGGATATCAAAAATATTAGAATTTTGTTGACTAAATGTGCTTTGAAAGTAATCCGCAAATAATTCGCAAGATTCCTGATTGCCGTTGGAAGATGTATCTTCATAAAACATACGTTTTGGAATACGATTATTATCTTTTTTATTATTAATAAAATGCCAAAATGCAGAGGAATCATATTTTATTTTATTTTCCATTTTGGAAATATACTGTTTATAAAGAAAATTTTGCAAAAAATTAAATTCATTTCTTGCTAAAATAAAATTTGCACGATCAATATCGTTACCAGATTTTTTAAATTTCTTAAAAGCCTTATTCCTTATATTCTTCATGTGACATAACCTAGAATTGAACCAAATAGGTTTATTATTTAGTTTGGGTTGAAATTTGGGTACATTGTTTGTAATTGCAGCATCAAAATTGTTGCATATATTGGAATAAATAATATTTGGATCGTCGGAATTATAAATTAAAGACCAATCCACATTCTTCAAATATTCAATTAGTCCAACAAAATTTGCCTTATTAAAATTATGTTTCTGAACCTGACTCAAGAATTCTTTATCATAAGTAAAAATTCAAAGTTAAAGACTAGTGCTTTGTGATGCACTGTATTAGGAGAAACCGGATTTGGAGACAAATTACATGATGTTTTTAAATAATCAGTATCAAAAATCAAATCTAAAGTTCTGCCAATATCGTTCTTAAAACAATTAAATTGCCTAAAATTGTTAGAAAGAAAAAAACCAATTACATACTCATCAGTATGTATTATAAGGTAATAAAATATTATCTTCTAATTTCCACGAAATATTCTTTAGATTAAAATCTCCTAACACAAAAATATGTTGATTTAACTCCAACTTATCATTTATGTTTTGAATATTTTCTAAATGGTATCTATAAATTAATTCATCACTGTTAGGAGGAATGTAAGATGCAATAATAAAAATTGAGTTATTGTTAGTAAATGTTATCTTTACACAAAGTTGTTCAATAATATGAGTATTATTAAGAGAAAAATATTCTGATTTAAAGTCAGCTCTCACAGCAATAAGAACTCCTCCACCCCTTTCCTTCGATGAATTAGTTAAACATCGGTCATGCCTATAAACGATGTAATAATTGTCAAAATACTCAGAGCTGTAGATTTTGTCATGGAGCCAAGTTTCAGTAATAACAATTAAATCATATTCTCGTGACGATACAAATAAATTAAAATCATTTGTTGTAGTACGCATACCACTAACGTTTTGATAAAAAAATTGAGTATTGATACGATTGTAAACTGGTACAAACAGGTGTTGTTGTTGTAGAATTGTTCTTGTTTGCAATATCCAAAGAGGAGTTTGAAGATAAGAGCGAACATAAAAGAGACTGGCTTGTTAGTTGTTTGTTGGTGTCAGACTCGGGCTTCGTTTTTTGCTTTGTGTTGAAAATTTTTTATTTTAACACCGTAAGGCCAATTCTCAACTCTTTTAATTTCTTCAACAAATTGAGAAGGCGATATCAACAAAAAACTTATTGACCTAAGTGTTTTAAGGTCGGCATCACTTTTGGTTAAACGATAACATTGGAAATCGTCAGCTTTAACGGAGAGAGTTTTAGAAACATGTAATTTTGCAACGTGCAAACTTACTTTAGACGGAGCAGCTCGAATGTTTGTATCCACACATAAGCTACCAGCAATAGCATTGTTGTTATTTTTATGTTTTTGTTTATTTCTTTTTTGTGCATTTTTATTTTTCTTTATAGTAGCAACATTTAGAACATTTGAACTATGTGCTCTTTCACTGCGATGAGAAGTCTCAGTGTTACAAGAGGTTAATGACCGAACATCCACATCATTATTTGGCCTTGAATTATCTACGTTGTTGTTAATGTTTGTAAGAGTATTTTTAATATTTGTTAGCTCTCCGGAGATTTTAAACACTTCATCCGAAAGAGTTTTAACTTTTGATAATAATCCAAGGTTAGCAACACTAGAGCAAGAATTACATAGCCAAAATAAATTAGGCGAAATGTTTATAATGTTTAAAATGTTTTTATCAATTTTTACACATTTAGAATGAAAATGCACTTGACAACCGGCACGGCACTGAATATCCATATCATCTGTGATTTGACCGGAACAAGCACCACACACTTCGTAAGGCATTTTTACAAATTTTATGTACAATAAAAAATTAAAGAAATAACGTCCGTACTCTTAGCTCGTGTTCCTTGGTGGATTTATTGGCAGGTTCCGGGTTTTTCTCGCAATTGATTACTGCCTCTGCTGAAGTGCATCGACCTATTTCGGAATTTGGCTTAACGACTTTTTCAGAGCTAGACAGGTTAAGCACTCTTACCGGAACTATTCTGTTGTTGCAGGGCTTAACGAGCCCACACTAAAGTTTCTGACTGTGGTGGCAGTTTCTCATTTGAGTCCTATTTTCATATCCGACGTCAAGGGGTATTTCCACATTTCGGCAAATCATAACTTTTTAATCATGAAATCAGCACCAATGATTACTTTGTCCACAATATCGGCAACAATAAATACATGATTGACGCTAACATTGGCAATGGTTACTTTCACATTTACTTTACCATAGACAGTGGCTGGCTCCCCAGTAGCTGTGCGCAGACTTACCCCACGTAATGGTTCAATTGTGTTCTTGACTAAATCGGGCTTGACTATGGACTGCGACGCTCCTGTGTCTATAGTAAAAATGTGCTTCTGACCGATGATGTATCCACTAGCCGTAAGATTGCTATTTTTCTGCTGCATTACTGATATAGAGATTGTGGGGCCCTCAGATGTGGGAGCTAGCTCTTGCCCCATAGTGCTAGCTCGTTTTAGTTTAACGGTGATTCTTGTGACGATTGATGATTTGACGGCTGGTTGTTTCTTGGAGGCGAAACAGATCTGGTTATGACCAGATTTACCGCAATTATAAAATTTTACTCTGGCTTTGCTATGCTTATCATTAAACGCCTCCAGGACCTTTTTTAATTCGTCGACTATATTTCTCTCATCTTTAGCAACAACCTCGATATTGCGCACCTTGCATATTTGCGGCTTTGAAATTATTTTCGCCGTTTCCTGCGCCAATGCAAATGAGACTGTTTCAGCAAATGATGGTTTAGGTGTAGCACAAACCGCATGTTTCATTTCAGGATCGCGAATGCCATTGACGAATGCCTCTATCTTGATATGGTCCAAAAATGGGTTGTTTTCCCCTGGATAAGTAAGCTGTAGCAAACGCTCGATTTCCAACGCAAAATCTTGTAGCGTCTTATTGGGTTTCTGCACTCTTTTTTATGTTCGCCACCGTACTTACGTTGTAGCGCCTCCATTATGTCATCATAACAATTTCTGTTGCTTGCTGGCACGCTTTCAAGAACTACTGCTGCATTCCCTTTTAAGGCCAATATCAATTCTATAGCTTTTTCTTCGTCTTTCCACATGTTTCTAATGGCAACCGTATCAAACTGGAACTTGAACACATTAAATGGTGTGGTGCCATCAAAACTAGGGGCCTTCATTCTACTAGAGGATTCTGGAATAATTCGTATCGGTCCATCTTGGCATTGAAGATTATTAATTTTCATTTGTTTTTCTAGGCCGCTCTCTAATTCGGACACCTTTTTATCAACGACATCCACTCTGCTGTTAATAACCTTAGACATTTCCTGAATTTTCTCATCTGTAGCTCGAGAGGATTCTTGAAGTTTCGCTTCCATTTCAGCTAAGTGTTTGATAGTTTCTTTGACTTCAGCTTTAACCTCAGCACGAAGTTTCTCATTGTCGGCAAGAAGTTTCTGGTTGTTTACTTTAGAAGTTTCTAAGATGGTTCTAGAATTTTCGTTCATTTGCTCCATCATGGCGGCAACATTGTGTTTAAGTCCATGTTGCTCGTTGTTGAACGGATACATATCTCAGTTTCTTCTTTGTACTCAAATTCGTAAGTACCGATGCCAATATCACGCTGCTTGAATTCATCTATTAGCCTTTTTTGCAATTCTGCCTTGTTACCTGCTGTTGGTAGCTCCAACTTACTCAATTCTTTCTTGAGTTGTTCAACTTTCAGTTCTTCAAACTTCATGCTTATTAATTTGCAATCCCACTTCTGACACCAATTGTTACATTTTAACCTTTTCAAAACGCTGGTTTATTTCCTTTAAATAAACCGGTTACTTTTGATTGCAAATAAAAGCCGTTTAGTAGTTTGAAAATGGTAACAACTCTTTATTTATTCAAATGTACAACAACAACAGAATTAAATAGTCACTCAATGTTTTTTATACACGTTTGCAAATTCGCAGAAATACAGACACAATTTATAATGTACACGAATTTACTTGAACAACACAACACACTTTAAGGCACTAGTTGATGTTTATTCGAAAAGCGTCTCTGATAAACTCTGACTAACTACTGCAACCTCTGCCACTATTTATAACACTGCCATCTGCACTCTAGATTGCTCTTTAACTGTCATAGTTCGAATATTCTAGATCATACGCCATCTGTGGTGTACTTTCTACAATGTTCTTTAACTGAATATTCGAATTCAAACAGCGTTGCCAACTTACGATCAAAGGTCAACTGAAAGCTTTTATTTAATAATGCCCACAGATATGTTACAGTTTAATAGCAAACAGCAATATTATTTGAAAGCATTATGCTACTTTTAAATCAGCCCTTAAAATTGTTATATTTGAATTCAAGTACAATTTCGTAACAGTATGATTGTCCGATTTTATGACTTTCTTCATGTTGTTGGTATATGAAGTGTTTTGCATGAGTAAATATTTATAAATACATTTGTTTGTTGTTGTTTTTTTTCAATACACAAACCTTCGGTAAGGTATACTTTGGTAAAGGGCATATAAGATTCGGCACAGCCGAATATACATAGCTCTGTTATTTGTTGAAATTGATTTCAGTTTTGAAAACGATCATTTTTCATCACATGTCTGAATACAAAAATTTCGTTTCATATATTCGTAGAGAAATAGGGTGAATTCCAAAATGTGTGTATGCAATGCAACCTTAAAAAGTCGAGCGATTCTTAACGCAACCGTGTAAACTTTGATAATGTTTCATATAGCAAAATGTATGAAAAGTAAAAACAGGCAGTATGATAAGTTTTTTTTAAAATTTTAACTACGCGTTTGCATGCTTTGTCTTGATAAAGATATGACTGCATTGCATACATACATTTTGGAATTCACCCATACTGTTTTGTATGCAAAAGTTATGTAAACAACCATAGGGTAACCTAAGATTGTTGTCAAAAACCTAACTCTTGCAACAACAAAATACATTGACTAGCATGTATTTTGTTGTTGCAAGAGATCAGAGGTGGATCATAGCCCCCATATTCCGAAAATCACTTAAATAAGCATAAATGTCTTATAAATATCGATATTAATTTGAAATTCGTCATAAATAGTCCTCATATATACCAAAATCGCTGTACCTAATTCTATGAAAATCGGCCCATAATTAGTTATAGCTCCCATATAAGGACCACTTCCGAAATATCTAAAAAACATCAATATCAAAACAAAATTTTACACAGATCAGTAATTTATATTTAGAAATCATACTACAGGTTTTTGTAAATATCGGTCCACATTTGACCATAGCTCCCATATAAGGTTCACTTCCAAAAATCAGTTATACATAGAAATCACTGTACCAAATTTTACGCAGATTGGCCGATAAAGATATTAACCTTAATAAATATTTAAAACAAATTGATTGATATCAAAATGAAATTACGCAAAGATCAGTAATTTGTATCCAGCTATCATAGTAATGGATTTTGTAAATATCGGTCCATATTTAACCATAGCTCCCATATAAGGTCCACTACCGAAAATCCTCATAAATTTCATAAAAATATAGTTATCAGGTTGAAATTCGAAACAAATTTGTTCAATATATGTTACAATGATATGCCAATAATTGGTCATAGCCTCCATATAAGAACCACTTTTGGAAAACACATTAACCTGCTCAAATATCTAAAATAATCTGTACTGAACCAAAATTTTATACCGATCAGTAATTTGTATCCAAGAATCATACTACAAGATTTTTTAAATATTGGTCCATAATTCGGCCTAGCACCCATATAAGGTCCACTCTTGTTAATAGCGTTGTTTATATGAAATTCTACAAATATAGCCCTCAAATATCTAGGCCCATAATGACCAAATACCTTCCATATATTGGTATTTACATAATACACAGAAGAGTAATTTTCCTGGCATGTGGTGATTACAATGCGAAACATACATACTGGGGTTCACGGCTAATTAACCCTAGAGGAAGACAGCTCTACAAAGCCCTAGTTGACAGTAAGAATTGCCTGGATGTCATATCCCCTCGCCTACTGATCCTAGGAAGATTCCTGACCTTATAGACTTTGCCATATCCAGAAATATAGATCAAATTCAATATCTACGGAAATATCTTTTGATTTATCTTCCGACCATTCACCCTTAATAGTCACCTATTATGGGAATATACTCATGCAAAACACTTCATATACCAACAACATGAAGAAAGTCATAAAACCGGACAATCATACGTATTTACGTATTTTGTAGATTTGTTATTCTCATTTCATCCATTCCACATTGTAGAATGTTGTTCTTGCGTGTTTGTGCTCATATGAGAACACATTATAAACAACTCTCTCTAGTTGGGTGTTTATATTTCATATAAACACACAACTAAACTTGTGTTTTCTTTTTATGTTATTATGTATATAATATCTACATGATTTCATGAAACACTAACAAAATACATGGTCTATTTTGTTTTTTCCTTATATCTCGGCCATTTGTGGACCGATTATCAATCATGTTTGTAAGTTATTTAGGGGATTTGGAAAGTTGATTTCAACATACAGACGGACATGGCTATATCGACTCCGCTATCTATAACGATCCAGAATATATATACTTTATGGGGTCGCAAATGAAAAATGTAGAAATTACAAACGGAATGACAAACTTATATATACCCTTGCCACTCACGGTGAAGGGTATAAAAACGTGAAATTTGATTGATTTCATATTCAATTAATTTCAAATTTAATTTCGATAAATTCCTTTTGAAGCAAATTGGAATTTGAAACTAATCAGGTATGTGATGCAAAACGATTTAGATGCAAAAACGATTTCAAAACGACAAAAGGTGTTTGTTTCATAGGAAATAAATTTATCGAAATTAAATTAGGTAATCAAATGGAGAGTTGCTTATTTTCCGTAATAATGCTACGGAATGAAACAAAAATTTAATATGAAATCAATCGAAATTCATCACACCTAAATCGTTTTTGAGATTGATTTCAGTTTTTAAAACGATCGTTTTTCATCACATGCCTGAATATGACAAAACGATTCAAACACATCACACCTTTGTCGATTTGAAATCATTTTTGCATCTAAATCGTTTTTCATCACATATGTAACTGAATAACTTGGTTATTTTTCACTCGATATTCATACTTTATACCTTGATAGAAAGAAAATTTCTAGAGGATTAGATTTATTTCAAATGTTTAGAAAACTTTATTTAAATTGGAAATTTTTTTAAGATATCGAAAAAAGTACCATCATTTACCCAATTTTAAAACTTTCAATTGATTTCCGGCACGGGTTCTAGTTATCCAATTAAACTTTGCAGTAGTTAGTTTTAGCTACCAATGAACAAAATAAGGTCCATCCAAAGCAAATCTATTTTTTAAGGGCATATCTAATGTACATAGGTATTTCGATATCATAGTTATAAAATGGTACTAATTGAATATAGTTCGAATGGACCATAAGGTCTATTGTGATTCCCTTCTAGAGTCAGATACAAAGAAAAAGTATGCCATTCTTTAAAAGGGGGCATAAAGGAAAGAAAAAAGGAGATATAGGCATTTCCTCCTATTAGTCATCCAACGACACGTAATTGTCAAAAACCTAAGTCTGTTGTCAAAAACCTAACTCTTGCAACAACAAAATACATGCTAGTCAATGTATTTTGTTGTTGTATCAAACATATGATTTGTTGTATTTTTGTTTGACAAATCGGAGTGTCTCATTTCTATGTCATGAATTCCATGTCACGCACTGTTACAGCGTGCGAATAATTGCAAGTGATTTTGTTAAGAAAATAATTTTTTTATTTAATTTATAGATTTTTGGTAATTATTCGAACTTTTTATATATATAATTTGAAAGTAAATTTTTAATTAGGCTTAAGTTCATTTATATTATAATTTATTTGTAATAATTCAAAGAATATCACTGAATACTAAAATTTTAGACAATTGGCAAATTGGAATGCATTTTCTACCCTGCCAAGGTCGTCATCAACAATCTTCATTGTCAAGGTCTATTTGTAAATATCATCTATTTAACTTACTATTATTAGGAATTAGAATATGGGAAGCCTAATTCATATTTATATTATTTGTAAATTAGACGAAATTTCAAATATTTTTATTATATATGTGTATTCTTATTATTACAAATTTATCATTTTATTAGTGTTGCTGTAGTCAACCTTTGGTTAACAATTTAGCTATGAATGTTTTTGTGTTTTTCTTTCTTTCTCCTTGGTGTTGATTCATTGAATCAAACTGGAGATTGAAAACTGATTTTAGTCTTTTATTGTGCCATGTGTATATTTTTATTTAATTTATAGATTTTTGGTAATTATTCGAACTTTTTATATATATAATTTGAAAGTAAATTTTTAATTAGGCTTAAGTTCATTTATATTATAATTTATTTGTAATAATTCAAAGAATATCACTGAATACTAAAATTTTAGACAATTGGCAAATTGGAATGCATTTTCTACCCTGCCAAGGGCGTCATCAACAATCTTCATTGTCAAGGTCTATTTGTAAATATCATCTATTTAACTTACTATTATTAGGAATTAGAATATGGGAAGCCTAATTCATATTTATATTATTTGTAAATTAGACGAAATTTCAAATATTTTTATTATATATGTGTATTCTTATTATTACAAATTTATCATTTTATTAGTGTTGCTGTAGTCAACCTTTGGTTAACAATTTAGCTATGAATGTTTATTTTATTATGAATTCCTAATAATAGTAAGTTAAATAGATGATATTTACAAATAGACCTTGACAATGAAGATTATTGATGACGCCCTTGGCAGGGTAGAAAATGCATTCCAATTTGCCAATTGTCTAAAATTTTAGTATTCAGTGATATTCTTTGAATTATTACAAATAAATTATAATATAAATGAACTTAAGACTAATTAAAAATTTACTTTCAAATTATATATATAAAAAGTTCGAATAATTACCAAAAATCTATAAATTAAATAAAAATATACACATGGCACAATAAAAGACTAAAATCAGTTTTCAATCTCCAGTTTGATTCAATGAATCAACACCAAGGAGAAAGAAAGAAAAACACAAAAACATTCATAGCTAAATTGTTAACCAAAGGTTGACTACAGCAACACTAATAAAATGATAAATTTGTAATAATAAGAATACACATATATAATAAAAATATTTGAAATTTCGTCTAATTTACAAATAATATAAATATGAATTAGGCTTCCCATATTCTAATTCCTAATAATAGTAAGTTAAATAGATGATATTTACAAATAGACCTTGACAATGAAGATTGTTGATGACGCCCTTGGCAGGGTAGAAAATGCATTCCAATTTGCCAATTGTCTAAAATTTTAGTATTAGTGATATTCTTTGAATTATTACAAATAAATTATAATATAAATGAACTTAAGCCTAATTAAAAATTTACTTTCAAATTATAAAAATAATTTTTTTTAAAGCAGATTTGTCATTTTTATTATTCAATTTTATACTCTTTCCAAAATGTGTAAAGGATTTATTAATCGGTTTTCTAGTTTCGTTGGTATAAAACAAAATGTATCGTACGCACGTGTTACAAAATGTATCTCTTTAAAATTTAATGCCAGTTTCAATCAAAAATTTCTGCGAAATTACTTCAGATAGAATTTTCATATTTTTTTACAGCTATAAGTAGCTATCCTAGATTATCTTATATATACAGTGGTGGTCAAAACATATGCAACCAGCAACAGAATTTTACAAAAGTGGTTTAAACTACTTTAAGATGTAAACAAAAATATTCATTTGCTTATAATATTTTTTAATTTATGCTTTAAAAATAAGAATATGAAATTTAATTCAGAATTTTTTGCATTGAAAAGAAAAAAAATTTAAAAACTACGTATGGGTTGATATTTCATTGGCCAAAACATATGCAACTAATTGCTTTTAAAACATTTCTGTCTATAAAACTTAATATTTCGTGGCAAATCCTATATTTTCAATGACGGCCTTACATCGGCAAGGCTGTGAAGCTATCAAATTGGCAATAAAATTTGCAGGAATAGCGTTCCAAGCATCTACCAATCCTTGAAACATAATATTATTAATAATATTGAATTAGTGCAATTTTCGGTGTCGATTCTTTGATTAACGATTTCCCAAATGTTCTCAATGGGATTTAGATCTGGTAATTGTGGTGGCCATTCCATTACCGAAACTGTTTCTTGTGCTAACCACGATTTAACAACATGTGAAGAGTGCTTGGGGTCGTTATCGTGCTGAATAACTCATCGAAGAGGCTTATTATCCTCAGAATTTGGAAGCATTACTCTTTCCAAGATGTCTCTATAGATAAATCCATCCATTATTTCATTAATTTAGAGCGATGGGCCAACTGCAGCAGCAGAAAAACAACCCCCATACCATTACGTTGCATCCTGCAAGCTTCACCGACGATTTCCCTACGCACAAAAACCGCTTATATTAAAAGAAAAGTTTGAAGTTTGCTATGGAGTATTTAAATTGGCCAGAAAACAAATGGACGACTGTCCTATTTAGCGACGAATCCGAATTTAATATCATCGGAAGTGATTTCATGTGTTACGTAAGACGACCACTTAACACGCGGCTTCAAGCACATACTGCAAAAAGACACTGAAACATGGAGGATGCAACGTAATGGTATGGGGGCAGTTTTTCTGCTGCTGGAGTTGGCCAATCGCTCTAAATTAATGAAATAATGGATGGATTTATCTATAGAGACATCTTGGAAAGAGTAATGCTTCCAAATTCTGAGGATAATATGCCTCTTCCATGAGTTATTCAGTACGATAACGACCCCAAGCACTCTTCACATGTTGTTAAATCGTTGTTAGCACAAGAAAGAGTTTCGGTAATGGAATGGCCACCACAATTACCAGATCTAAATCCCATTGAGAACATTTGGGCAATCGTTAATCAAAGAATCGACACCGAAAATTGCACTAATTCAGATATTATGTTTCAAGGATTGGTAGATGCTTGGAACGCTATTCCTGCAAATTTTATTGCCAATTTGATAGCTTCACAGCCTTGCCGATGTAAGGCCGTCATTGGAAATATAGGATTTGCCACGAAATATTAAGTTTTATAGACAGAAATGTTTTAAAAGCAATTAGTTGCATATGTTTTGGCCAATGAAATATCAACCCATACGTAGTTTTTTAAATTTTTTTTCTTTTCAATGCAAAAAATTCTGAATTAAATTTCATATTCTTATTTTTAAAGCATAAATTAAAAAAATATTATAAGCAAATGAATATTTTTGTTTACATCTTAAAGTAGTTTAAACCACTTTTGTAAAATTCTGTTGCTGGTTGCATATGTTTTGACCACCACTGTAAATAGGCCACACGATTTTTTGTGGTACACTTTTAAGTATGTTATTGTCCACCAATATTCATGAAACGTATATGGTTTAAAAGGTTATTTTCTCTAGATTTGCAGAACATCATTTTTTTTTAAAATTCTTTACATAAAAGTGGTAAAAAGCATTTAAAAGCATTTCGAACATCCTAAAAAATAAAATGCAATACAAAACAAGTAAGAAAGTATGGTCGGTCAAGCCGGACCATATAATACCATACACTAAGTAAATGAGCAAAATAATTTTTCTTTTAAAATTTCAATTATTTATTTTCGTGAATGATTTTCGGAAGAGTGCCTTATATGGGAGCTATGACCAATTATGGACCGATCACCATGAAGTTAGGTCATGTGATTTATGTCTATATGAAAGTTATTCCTGTTGAATTTTATGTGTATTCCAACATTTTTGAGATTTATGCTCGTTGAAGTGATTTTCGGAAGCAGGCCTTATATAGGAGCTATGACTAATTATGGACCGATCATCATAAAAGTTGGTGACATAATTTTTGTATATATAAAAGTTATTTGGAGTGAAATTTGTGTAGCTACCTACATAAATTAAATATTTATGACCGATAAAGTCCAATTTCGGACCGATTTCAGCTAGTTTCAATAGGCTTCGTCCTTGGGCCGAACAAATTGCATGTACCAAATTTAATCAAAATATCTTCAAAATTGCAATTGACTGAGTCTAATTTTGTGTCCAGACGCAACAAGTAGTATGTATTGAAGAAGAAAAAGTGTAACATGTGCGAAACGCGTGAATTTTTTTTAATGGATATACAGTGGTGGCCAGGAATTTAAGACAAAAATTGTTTGCTAAATTCCACGTAATTGTCAATTATTTTTTCAAACATTTCCAAAAAAAATTTTTTTAAATAAACATATTTTCTCACATTTATATCATTATAGGTATTTTTATTATTATAAAATATTCGGACCAAATTTCGTATTTTTAGTTCCATTAGTTTTGGTCATATCATGTTATTAACAGCGGATGTTCGCTGAGGTGGGTCAACGCATTTCCACATATCTTTGTCCATATATGTTTTACCGATTTTTCCAAACATTTTTCAGAAACTAGAAACAATAATAAATTTCATACCCTTAGAGGTTCTTTTATTTTGGCGCTATCGCACTTAAAATTCAGTTGATGAAAAAAATTCAAGTATTTGTCTTAAATTGATGGCCACCACTGTATAATATCAAAATGGTTTTAATCGGGTTTACCATCTCAAAACACACACATAATACCATTTTCCGGGAAAGAAATTCTAATACCAAAGACTGTATTGAAACATATATCAATTTCGTAACGCCCATGTTACATTATTTCTTATTCTATTAAACATCATTTATCTTGGAATTTCGTTGATATTTATTCCTATGTATATAAATATAAGCAATTTATAAACAAATGTTTAAAAAGTTTTTTTTTCACTTTCTGTAATAACGAACGCACGCATTTACTGTAAATTATGCTAAAAACCCTGCAAAACTTTAGCCCAACTTATTCACTTACAAAAGTAACGGAAAACGAAGGAAAAAAAACCGTTATTTTTAAAAATTCAACTTTGCAAATGATGTTGTAAATCTACAGATTATATTTAACATAATTTCTCTTCTCTCTTTACAATTTGATTTTTTTACCCATACGGATTACTTTTCTGTGGAATTCGTGATGTATAATTCTCTATGTAAACAACTATGTTTTACACATAAATGCGAGTAAAATATGCGTAAACTAGTACTTTTTGTTCAATACCTACCTATATGGTCAGAGAAAACTCGTATAACTTTGCTATTTGTCATTCGAAATTATTGTTTTATACCTTGTTTATTAGATTTCATTTATTTCAAATGTTTAGAAAATAAATACGGAATTTTTTTAAGATATCGGAAAAAGTACATATGTACCCTTATTTACCCAATTTTACAACTTTCAATTGATTTCCGACACGGGTTCTAGTTATCCGATTGCACTTAAATTTTGCAGAAGATAGTTTTAGCTACATACCAATGAACAAAATACAGCCCATCCAAAGCAATCTATTTTTTAAGGGCATGTCTAAAGTACATACGCTCGATCGAACTAGTCTTTAATTATATAACCTTTTTCGACAGTATCAGTCATTAAATTTTTTTAAATAACAGTTATACCTATGTTTATTAATTTGTTTTAATTTTTTATTAAAGCCGTTCATTATATTGATTTTTTTCTAATTAAGCTTATTTTTCATTCATTTGTAAACCTTAATACAATTAATAAAATTCGTATTAAAATATACTTATCCGAATGAAAATACAGTATAGGTATTTGTATATTTAAAAGGTTATCTATCCTCTTTTAATTACAAATATCTATGTAGTTTAAAGGAACAAATACCTGAAACTCGCATTCAAGAATATCAGCGTCTTCAAGAAGCCTCACTGTACATTTATAAACAATATTGCTTTCGTTTTTATTTTTGAACATTTCACTTAAAATTCACAAATAAATTCACTTTCAAATTCACAAATATTGCTTTCCAATGTTTTAGTTACAAACGTTTATCAAAAATCTTTGCATTGTTTTAGGCGTTTACGTTCATAAAAAATATGTGTTTAGGTTTTTTTTTACATATGGAAAAATATATTTCTATGAAAAAGTTGGCAACTCAATTTCTGAAGTCATCAATGGGAACTTGGCGATTTTTCGCAAATCAAGCGATTTTTAAACAATTTAGCAGGGTTCTAACATTAATGAAAATTAAACGAGTTTTCATCGAAATATTTAATCTCACCAAATATTTACAAAAAAAGAAAATTATTTTGATTTTGCTGTCTTTAAAAAGCTAGTAAATCACTATTGCCCAGTTTTTGACTTCGTATTTAAATAAGTATTTAGTTAATTTTTACTTAAATTTAAATGGTAAGTACAGTTTGAGTTTTTCAGTGGTATATAATTTTTCTTATTTTAATAAGATAAAGTATGGTAGCACTTCTAAATATAAAAAATTATTGATAGTTTTGTATTAAACAGCGGTTCAACCAAAACAAAAATTGATACATTTTGCCCAATAACAAAAAAGGTTATTAAACAATACAATTATTGGTAGGCAAATGCACAAAAGAAGCCCAATTTCCCCGCATCGGAAAATTAGTTTTTGTTGTACTATGTTCACATTTGTAGAGTTAATCATCCATACATTTAAATGATTTGTTAATCACTTCAAATTGACATGATTAAATGAATAATCATTTCATTAATCACGTAGAATCACCTGAACATACCTCAAACTGATAATGATGTAGCATCGGCCACAATGAACATACCTTTCAGATGTACACAATTCCATCATTAATAAGTAGAAATAATCTGCTGATAACTTTATTAAAGTATTTCTTTCCATTTGAATGCTTTAAAGAAATATAAATTTGTTTGTTGTTTTTTATTTGTCAACTTAATCATTTTAGTGTCAACTTAATCATCTCATCAATCTAACTTAATACACATTTTGCTTAAACGCGTTTAAAAACCCAAGTGTGAACATAGTATTAGAAGCCGTAAAAAAAAATACAGCGCTACCATAGAGTGAAAAAACAGACAACAAAAGTCAGTTGTTAAAAACATATGGTAGTTTATGAAACTTAAGAATTGTACTCTGTTCATATTTGCGAAAAATTATGTTTTTTTCATGCGAAAAATTGTCAAACTGCACGTAAAATTTGGTTTTATTTTCGTGCGAAAGAAGTGCCGCGTATGTTATTTTGTGTGGACAAATAAGGTTGCCAGATATATTTGACATGTTTTCCACAATAAAAACAGAGTGCTGCTTTTGCGAAATTATTTCGCATATATTTCATTCCAAATATTTTATATGTAGTTTGACAGCATTTCGCACGAAATTTTGAACAGATTACCTAGCTTTATGCATTAAACACATTCAAAAATAAAATACACACGTTTATATGAAGACGATTTTTTTGACGACAGAACAACTTCACGGCGACACGACTTCTTTTGCCGTTGTTGCCTAATTATGCTAATTTCTATTTATGTCAACTGCAAAACAGAAATAGTGTTGCTAATATAATAAAAAATGTAAATCAAATTAGTGCTTAAAAAATATTTTACTTAATTAACCTGGCGTTTACACATGCAAGTAACTGAACACATTTATAGTTAGTGCAAACGTATAAATCACTATGCATGTGTAAATTAACACAATTGTGTTAGTGCAAAAGTATGAATGTGTTGAGTTTTTGCAACTGTTACTTGCATGTGTAAACGCTAGGTAAGAGAAGTTTCTGATAACCATATTGAAATAAATTAATAGCAGGTACATAAATTATTACCACATATATATTTTTACTCAAAATAATTGTTTAAATCTTAATTACTTTGGAATTTTGTGCGGTTATTTTTTATTAAAGTAAAAAATTAAACTGACACCACTAAATAATAAATCAGCTGTTTACAACGTTGGCCTCTTCGTAATTCAGCTCTGGGTGGAGAAAGAACTCGCGCGTCTTTGTCGCTAAGGGCAACCAGGCCGCACATTGGTTGAAGTTCATAGAACGTGCGGCTAAAAATAGAAGAAGTGGTCGAAGGACAATGAAACTTGGCACATTGTAATTTTTTGTTTGAATCAAGAAAAAATGGAAAAATTTAAATGATCCGCCCACTTTTACGCCCACTTCCCATACAAAGTGAAAATTAAATTTTGACCTACGGCATTGTTTTTTGGCTCATAGCACTTTTAAATTTGAAAAATATCCGCCCACTTTTTCGCACACTTCCCATACAACTTGCATGGAAAAAGTGGCATAACTCCCTTGATTTTTAATGCATCAACACAATTTTCACAAAAAATAAATATTATAATTGTAGAATGGGCTCCTGAATATATATACCTTATCCGCCCATTTCCCATAGAAAAACATGAATAAGTAATTTAAGCATAGCCTTTTAAAAATTTTTTAAGATCATTATCGTAATCCAATTTTTTGATTTGCAGTTTTGAGCGAAATATATTTATAAATGGGTCTGAAGACAATAAAAGATTATGCATTACGTCTTCATTAGTAGCTACACGTCCAATTCGCGAATGATGTAATCTATAGGCTCTATAGTCTTTATTCCTCGCTTCCTCGGACAGCATACCTGATACAAACAATCAATTAATATGTAAAAAATGTAATCATTCAATAAGGGCCTTTAGATAGAGACGCACCTATTGGCAAAATAGCTTCTGCTATAATTTTTCTACCATGCACCAGAATCTCATGCACAGTTATAGGGGGTCAGACGGCATGTATTGCTTGTGTATTGGGACATGATTAACATACATCATAGCGGGAAGACGACACAAAGAGGAATCGACAACACAAGAAGATTTTTATATATTTTTTGCTTTGTACCCTACCCCCAGCAAAAAAGGTGAGTCGATTTTTTTGCTTTTTATAAAAAATTTTTGTTTCCAATTTATTTTGCAAAATTGTTCCATTAATTTTCAGCAATATAATATATAAAATATTTTTCATTTTTAACCCTCACACCCCCTTTCAAAATATTTAACCCTTTTCATAAACATTTTTAAATATTTTAATATTGCTTCTAAGGAACTAATATGGCTTATTAAGTTAATTATCGCACACAATTAACGTTTTAATACCCAATTGGAAAATTTTGTCTACTAGTGCAAAATTGTTTTGTTCAGTTAAAAGCAAAAAACCTCACACTTTTTACCCTTGTCGATAATTTACTTATTTCTATATATAAATATTTTTTGATTTAAAATACTTTTTTTGTGAATTTCTTTTAAATTAACCCAAAATGTCTAATCTAGAATCTTTGGCTTCAGATTTAATGAGATATATTCAAATTGATTTAAAATCATTTGATGAAGATTATCGTTCTTCCCCCGAAAGTTTCAAATCTCTACCCGCTCTAAAATTTCAAAAACGAGAATTAGGTGAATTATGGGCAAAAATGGATCGCAAGTTTACTCAAATTAGGGAATCTACAGATTTATTAGACCCAAAAAAGGCAGAAACTATAAAGTTAACGGAACTTGTAGGACACATTAGAAATGATAAAGGCTTCTATAGAAGTAGTATGATCTCAATTGATGAATCAATTGATGAAATCACTAAGGCCAATGAATCCCGACCCTCTTTACCCGAACCCCCACAGGACAACAATTCCGTAGCCTTCAATGTACCCCCTTGCGATATGCCAACATTCACCGGAGATTTCAAATGCTGGGCTTCCTTTAGATATCTTTTTAAGGCCATTTATGGCAATAACACTCGTCTAAGCGGAGTTGAAAAACTGTTTTATCTCAAACAGAAAACAGGCGGCGAAGCCAAAGAAATAGTAGACAATGCTCCCCTAAATAATGATGGCTTTCTTGTTGCGTGGAATCAGTTAACTGCTCAGTTTGAAAATCGTAGAATGCAGATTAACGCGCAATTAAAAACCCTATTCAATTTACCCTTAGTAAGCACCACATGTAGTGCTTCTATAAGAAAGCTTCAGAGAAAGATAAATTGCTATATTTCGAATCTGAACTCTTTAGATATAGATACAGATCACTGGGATCCTATCTTAGTATATCTATGTTCTTCAAAATTACCCAGAGAAACCCGAAGAGAATTTGAGAAATCTCTTCCAGATTGTGCAGAAATACGGGGAAGACGACACAAAGTGGAATCGACAACACAAGAAGATTTTTATATATTGTTTGCTTTGTACCCTACCCCCAGCAAAAAAGGTGAGTCGATTTTGTTGCTTTTTATAAAAAATTTTTGTTTCCAATATATTTTGCAAAATTGTTCCATTAATTTTCAGCAATATAATATATAAAATATTTTTCATTTTTAACCCTCACACCCGCTTTCAAAATATTTAACCCTTTTCATAAACATTTTTAAATATTTTAATATTGCTTCTAAGGAACTAATATGGCTTATTAAGTTAATTATCGCACACAATTAACGTTTTAATACCCAATTGGAAAATTTTGTCTACTAGTGCAAAATTGTTTTGTTCAGTTAAAAGCAAAAAACCTCACACTTTTTACCCTTGTCGATAATTTACTTATTTCTATATATAAATATTTTTTGATTTAAAATACTTTTTTTGTGAATTTCTTTTAAATTAACCCAAAATGTCTAATCTAGAATCGTTGGCTTCAGATTTAATGAGATATATTCAAATTGATTTAAAATCATTTGATGAAGATTATCGTTCTTCCCCCGAAAGTTTCAAATCTCTACCCGCTCTAAAATTTCAAAAACGAGAATTAGGTGAATTATGGGCAAAAATTGATCGCAAGTTTACTCAAATTAGGGAATCTACAGATTTATTAGACCCAAAAAAGGCAGAAACTATAAAGTTAACGGAACTTGTAGGACACATTAGAAATGATAAAGGCTTCTATAGAAGTAGTATGATCTCAATTGATGAATCAATTGATGAAATCACTAAGGCCAATGAATCCCGACCCTCTTTACCCGAACCCCCACAGGACAACAATTCCGTAGCCTTCAATGTACCCCCTTGCGATATGCCAACATTCACCGGAGATTTCAAATGCTGGGCTTCCTTTAGATATCTTTTTAAGGCCATTTATGGCAATAACACTCGTCTAAGCGGAGTTGAAAAACTGTTTTATCTCAAACAGAAAACAGGCGGCGAAGCCAAAGAAATAGTAGACAATGCTCCCCTAAATAATGATGGCTTTCTTGTTGCGTGGAATCAGTTAACTGCTCAGTTTGAAAATCGTAGAATGCAGATTAACGCGCAATTAAAAACCCTATTCAATTTACCCTTAGTAAGCACCACATGTAGTGCTTCTATAAGAAAGCTTCAGAGAAAGATAAATTGCTATATTTCGAATCTGAACTCTTTAGATATAGATACAGATCACTGGGATCCTATCTTAGTATATCTATGTTCTTCAAAATTACCCAGAGAAACCCGAAGAGAATTTGAGAAATCTCTTCCAGATTGTGCAGAAATACGGGGAAGACGACACAAAGAGGAATCGACAACACAAGAAGATTTTTATATATTTTTTGCTTTGTACCCTACCCCCAGCAAAAAAGGTGAGTCGATTTTTTTGCTTTTTATAAAAAATTTTTGTTTCCAATTTATTTTGCAAAATTGTTCCATTAATTTTCAGCAATATAATATATAAAATATTTTTCATTTTTAACCCTCACACCCCCTTTCAAAATATTTAACCCTTTTCATAAACATTTTTAAATATTTTAATATTGCTTCTAAGGAACTAATATGGCTTATTAAGTTAATTATCGCACACAATTAACGTTTTAATACCCAATTGGAAAATTTTGTCTACTAGTGCAAAATTGTTTTGTTCAGTTAAAAGCAAAAAACCTCACACTTTTTACCCTTGTCGATAATTTACTTATTTCTATATATAAATATTTTTTGATTTAAAATACTTTTTTTGTGAATTTCTTTTAAATTAACCCAAAATGTCTAATCTAGAATCGTTGGCTTCAGATTTAATGAGATATATTCAAATTGATTTAAAATCATTTGATGAAGATTATCGTTCTTCCCCCGAAAGTTTCAAATCTCTACCCGCTCTAAAATTTCAAAAACGAGAATTAGGTGAATTATGGGCAAAAATTGGTCGCAAGTTTACTCAAATTAGGGAATCTACAGATTTATTAGACCCAAAAAAGGCAGAAACTATAAAGTTAACGGAACTTGTAGGACACATTAGAAATGATAAAGGCTTCTATAGAAGTAGTATGATCTCAATTGATGAAATCACTAAGGCCAATGAATTCCGACCCTCTTTACCCGAACCCCCACAGGACAACAATTCCGTAGCCTTCAATGTACCCCCTTGCGATATGCCAACATTCACCGGAGATTTCAAATGCTGGGCTTCCTTTAGATATCTTTTTAAGGCCATTTATGGCAATAACACTCGTCTAAGCGGAGTTGAAAAACTGTTTTATCTCAAACAGAAAACAGGCGGCGAAGCCAAAGAAATAGTAGACAATGCTCCCCTAAATAATGATGGCTTTCTTGTTGCGTGGAATCAGTTAACTGCTCAGTTTGAAAATCGTAGAATGCAGATTAACGCGCAATTAAAAACCCTATTCAATTTACCCTTAGTAAGCACCACATGTAGTGCTTCTATAAGAAAGCTTCAGAGAAAGATAAATTGCTATATTTCGAATCTGAACTCTTTAGATATAGATACAGATCACTGGGATCCTATCTTAGTATATCTATGTTCTTCAAAATTACCCAGAGAAACCCGAAGAGAATTTGAGAAATCTCTTCCAGATTGTGCAGAAATACGGGGAAGACGACACAAAGAGGAATCGACAACACAAGAAGATTTTTATATATTTTTTGCTTTGTACCCTACCCCCAGCAAAAAAGGTGAGTCGATTTTTTTGCTTTTTATAAAAAATTTTTGTTTCCAATTTATTTTGCAAAATTGTTCCATTAATTTTCAGCAATATAATATATAAAATATTTTTCATTTTTAACCCTCACACCCCCTTTCAAAATATTTAACCCTTTTCATAAACATTTTTAAATATTTTAATATTGCTTCTAAGGAACTAATATGGCTTATTAAGTTAATTATCGCACACAATTAACGTTTTAATACCCAATTGGAAAATTTTGTCTACTAGTGCAAAATTGTTTTGTTCAGTTAAAAGCAAAAAACCTCACACTTTTTACCCTTGTCGATAATTTACTTATTTCTATATATAAATATTTTTTGATTTAAAATACTTTTTTTGTGAATTTATTTTAAATTAACCCAAAATGTCTAATCTAGAATCTTTGGCTTCAGATTTAATGAGATATATTCAAATTGATTTAATATCATTGGATGAAGATTATCGTTCTTCCCCCGAAAGTTTCAAATCTCTACCCGCTCTAAAATTTCAAAAACGAGAATTAGGTGAATTATGGGCAAAAATTGATCGCAAGTTTACTCAAATTAGGGAATCTACAGATTTATTAGACCCAAAAAAGGCAGAAACTATAAAGTTAACGGAACTTGTAGGACACATTAGAAATGATAAAGGCTTCTATAGAAGTAGTATGATCTCAATTGATGAATCAATTGATGAAATCACTAAGGCCAATGAATCCCGACCCTCTTTACCCGAACCCCCACAGGACAACAATTCCGTAGCCTTCAATGTACCCCCTTGCGATATGCCAACATTCACCGGAGATTTCAAATGCTGGGCTTCCTTTAGATATCTTTTTAAGGCCATTTATGGCAATAACACTCGTCTAAGCGGAGTTGAAAAACTGTTTTATCTCAAACAGAAAACAGGCGGCGAAGCCAAAGAAATAGTAGACAATGCTCCCCTAAATAATGATGGCTTTCTTGTTGCGTGGAATCAGTTAACTGCTCAGTTTGAAAATCGTAGAATGCAGATTAACGCGCAATTAAAAACCCTATTCAATTTACCCTTAGTAAGCACCACATGTAGTGCTTCTATAAGAAAGCTTCAGAGAAAGATAAATTGCTATATTTCGAATCTGAACTCTTTAGATATAGATACAGATCACTGGGATCCTATCTTAGTATATCTATGTTCTTCAAAATTACCCAGATAATACAGCTTGGCTTAATAACCCACTCACCCTTATAAAATGGCAAAAGTTTTTGCAGTTCTACGATAATATTAATCGAATTCGAATTCCAAGATGGATTAACTTTTCACCTTCAGCAAAAATTGAGTTTCATGGTTTTTCAGATGCTTCTGAAAAATCATACTCTGCATGTTTATATGCAAGAGTTACACCCATAGACGGACCTAATTCCGTAACCCTACTCTTCGCTAAGACGAGAGTTGCGCCAATCAAAGTTATCTAGTTACCAAAACTTGAGCTTTGTGGTGCAGTGTTGTTGGCAAATATGACACACAATTTGCTTACCCAACTCAACCTACCCCTACATCAGACGTATTTCTGGACCGACTCATTCATAGTCTTAGCCTGGCTCTGTAAACAACCCAATTCATGGAACACTTTTGTGGCAAATCGAGTTTCTACAATCATCCAAACAGTCGGTGTTGACAATTGGAACCATGTGGCGTCACACGATAACCATGCTGATGTTGCTAGCCGAGGATGTAATGCTGATGAGCTGAAAGATGACACTTTATGGTGGAATGGACCATCGTGGTTGAAAGAATCTGCATCGCAGTGGCCAACAACAAATAAACCCTTTATAACTCAAGCTGAAGCTAAAGTTAGTCAGTCGTTTACTACGACAGTTAATACCCACCCTTCCTTGGATAATACGAATACTGAAAACCCAGACATATTATCAAGATTTTCAAAATTGTCAAAAGCTCTTAGAGTAATGACATATGTCTATCGATTTTGTAATCGCGCATCATATACAAGAAGAAATACAATTCGAATACACGTGATAGACTTATCATTCTTTGTCAGACAGAATATTTTAATAACGAATATAACTGTTTGAAGATAAAATACCCTATACCCAACAAAAGTAACCTGCTTACCCTAACGCCATTTTTAGATTCTACAAAGATAATGCGTGCAAATGGTCGACTAGCAAATTCAAACAG
Organism: Calliphora vicina; assembly: GCF_958450345.1. Lineage (NCBI taxonomy): Eukaryota > Metazoa > Arthropoda > Insecta > Diptera > Calliphoridae > Calliphora > Calliphora vicina. The sequence goes on from NC_088781.1 coordinate 74,082,369, forward strand.
TTTGTCCTATTCCGAAAGACACCCAATATTATTACCCTATAAAAGTACATTTGCTAAACTACTAGTACAACACGTCCATCTGGTTACCCTTCATGGTGGAAATCAACTTATGTTGAGAATAATCCGATCAGGATATTGGATTCCGAAACTTAAGAATGTTATTAGTAGTATTATTAACAAATGCTCACCTTGTATAAGATATAGGAATAGACAAACAACCCAATTTATGGCGGCATTGCCACCAGAAAGAACAGAAATAAACAAAGCCTTTACAAATGTTGGACCATTTGACGTCAAAGCATACAATGACAGAACTTGTAAAATAACGAAAGGTTACGTTTGTGTTTTTGTTTGCTTTGCAACAAAAGCTATCCACTTGGAGCCAACATCTTCAGCCTTAGCTCGATTTTTTTCGAGGCGGGGACGCTCTGTCGCTATTTACTCTGACAATGGGACAAATTTCATTGGAGCTAGCAAACTGTTGAAGAAAGAGCGACAGGAATTCATCAGTCAATTGAAAGGATCTGTTATATCTACGAGCAGTTTTCAGAATTTGACGTGGCATTTTATACCCACAGGTGCACCACACATGGGCGGTTTATGGGAGGCAGGAGTTAAAAGCTTTAAAGCACATTTGAAGAAAATAAACACTCTCAAATACACGTTTGAAGAGCTAGCTACACTCCTTGCCAGAATAGAAGGATGCCTAAACTCGAGACCCTTAAGCCCGTCAAGTGAAAATCCATAAGATCTCAACCCGTTAACCCCTGGACACTTTTTAATTGGCTCAGCCATATTTACCCCTGCAGAACCCAACACAAGCAGTGCTAATATAACCCTGGCAAACAGATGGCAAAAATTAAAGATACAGCATCACAAATTTTGTAAAAGATGGAAAGATGAATATCTTAAAGAGCTCCATAAAAGATACAAGTGGAAAAACCCTACACGAGAAGTTGAAGTAGATGATATTGTAGTAATAAGACAGGACAATATAGCACCCAACGAATGGTTACTTGGACGTGTAATTAAAACATACCCTGGTCCAGATGGAAGAAATAGAGTTGTTGATTTACAAACTTCAACTGGAACTCTAACACGACCAATTACAAAAATTGTTGTTTTACCCGCTAAGTAGTCTAATGTCTTTATTCAAACCCTAACCCAATATATTTACAATATCACTAATCATTTCAAATAACCACCCTACACTAATACCTATTTGTTATGATTCATAACTAACACTTCACCCTAACATATTAACCCGTTCATCACACTCCATTTCATAATAAAAATTTTGTCTTTTATACAGAATGGCACCAAACAACCGTCAATCCAACTCTGGACGTTCTGGTCGTCGCAACACCCGTCACCAACAAGGAAATCGAACCCAATCACGCCACCCTAAACGACCAATGAAACATTATTTTGGTTGCGGTATTTGTAAGGCTGACCACCGGTTAACAAACTGCCACAAATTCAATAAGATGAATTTGGCACAAAAATACAAAACTGCGGTCAGCCTTCACTATTGCATCAATTGTTTGGCAAGAAACCACCTTATTGGCAGTTGCACCAGCAAGGTTCATTGCCAACAATGCGGCGGTAAACACCACTCCTCACTACACGGTCCAAATAGGATTTTGAAGAATCTGGCCAAAGAGGATACGCCACCAATTCCTGCCCAAGAACACCACCCACACCAGTTCCAAGACGATCTTTATCGATAAAACATGTTACAACTCCGATAACCACATCTATGACAAAAACGTTTGTACCTACGGCAGTCGTACAGGTAGGGGATCGCATTGCAAGGGCAATACTAAACCCAAGTTTAACTAAATCCCGAATTGCGTCCGTTTTGGTCAGCGATAGTGCCTTAAGATCGTTTAAAGTGGACAATGAGGTTGTCAAGGTGCTAATTGCGCCCAATTTGACATCTAACCTCAGATACGAGGTCTGCATGGAGGTTGTAAAAGACCTACCAAAAACACCATACCCAAACGCCATGGACGAAGTAATAAAGAATAAAGTTTGTCGCATTGCTTTAGCTGACCCAGAGTTTTACTCTAACAAGTCTGTCTCCATGGAGATTGGTGGAGACCTCTACACCAATATCCTACAACCCAATATGATCCATATTGATGGAGGACCTTTAATTGCCCAGGATTCCACACTTGGCTGGCTGGTCATGGGATCATCTACTCAATAAACCCTCATATAATGAAGTATTTTTATACACATTTTACCCTATAACACTACACCCCTTTTATTGAATAAATAAAAATAATTGTCCTTTCTCTTCACAGGTTGCCAGGCCCGGGAGGATGTTCACATCTGTGAACAATCGAACGTTCCCATCCCTGATGTCCATTAACACCCACACTAAACTGCAGCCAACTTCATTTGTATAAACAAATGTCTGACACAGCTTCTTTCTAACTCCACTTATTGTCAAGTACTAAAACTGCTAAGAAGTGTGTGCGCTATAATTGTGAAAACATAATAATATAAATACCTATAACTAAAGGTTAAAATTAAATTATTTAAATATTATATTAAAAATTAAAACTAATGCTAAAACTTATACCTAGTGATAAAACCCTAAAACTAGTGTTAAAACACAAAAATATAGTTAAATAAAAAACATTAAATTCTATCACATTGAATATCACAATAAAATAATACAAATTTATATCTAAACCTTTATATATCCTAAACCTACATAATATATACTTACCCTATGTAAAGAAAAGAAGTTCAATAAACATATAGATTTATAACGTTTTATAAAAAAAAGGTTTGAAAGGTGTTATATTTATTTCTTATTTTACTAATTTAACTAATATTGCCATCTCCCTTTAACCCGAAATAAATATTATATCATTATTATATCCTCCGAATCAGCTTCTGTAAATATTAGAGTATCGTCTGTAGGGTTTCGATATTCAGCTCTAGCAATATATTTCCTACATTTGACTATGTGATTTTAAAAGTTGAGGGTTATTTTAACCCCAAGTTCTATTAAGGGTTAATTTTAATTTGTGTGCTGTTATTGTAAATACTAGAATTTATGTTATATTTTTTTTTTAAGTTTCATCAAAATCGGCCCCAAAAATATATAAAACACCGCTATATTTCCATGAAAAATTCCAAATATTGAAAAAATTTACCTTTGACCTTCACGATTTAAGGGTTAACGTTTTCCGATTTTAGTAAAACTTTCCGACTGAATTTAAAATTACCTGTACTATAATATTCTTAGCAGATTTTACTTAAAATTAATAACAGTAAGGAAATTGGGCTCATTCGCCAAAATATGGTCAAAAAAATAGTTTTTCTCAAAAATCGCAAAATTTAAATCGAAGGTACGGAAAAACTATAGGAGGTATTGTCATACTTTTTTCACATTTCCCCCTATTATATTGTCAATAAATCCCAATGTGAAGATCAACAAAATTCTGATATTTGTTTAATAAAATTTTTAAAAATTTAAAAATGGATATTTGAAACTGCGGTTAAAAAAATTAAATTTAGTTGGTCATACCTGCGAATAGGGTAACTGTATCCTATGAAGATAAAAACTTATATACAAGTAAATATGGATATATTTTAAGTAAGAATAAAGTTTTATTTTAATATTTCTTGTAATATGTTAATTTTGTTCCTAGATTTCTTGTTTTAGTGGCCTGAGACACGTTAATGGTCTGGGGAATTTTTAATAACTTTAACATTTTTTAACCAATTTTAGTCTTTTATATCTTATTAGAACGACAATTGCGTATACATGTCTATTCTTTTAAATTAAATTGCAAAAGTAATTTTTTAATGGCAAAATTTTTACAAAAAATTGCATTTTTATACCCTCCATTTGTCATTCCGTGTGTAACATTGAGAAATATTCATCTGAGACCCAACAAAGTATACATATATATTATTGATCCTTATGAAATTCTAAGTCGATTGAGCCATGTCCGTCTGTCTGTGTAAAACACGCTCACGTCCAAAATAGACAAACAAAATTGGTAGACTTGCAAAAACAATGTTTATTGTTCTCATAAGCAGTTTTGTATTGAAAATCAGAAAAATCGGTTCAGTGGAACCAGAGTTATGAACCAAACTGTGAAACAACCTAAAAAAACTTGATAATTTTAAAATAGTTTTTGTTATTTGTGCAAATATATTGCAGATAATACCATAAAATTTTACACACGTTATTTTTATGTTAAAAGGACTAACTTTAGAAAAAATTATAATAATCGGTCATTGATTTTACCTAGCCCCCATACATATTTCTATCCGAAATATGGTTCTATTTTCTGTAAATGCCTACAAAATTGCAGTATCCACACAAAATTCAGGAAAAATAAGTTTCGTGCTTAAAAAAATCACAACACCAAATTTTTTGTGGATCATAGCCCCCATATTCCGAAAATCACTTAAATAAGCATAAATGTCTTATAAATATCGATATTAACTTGAAATTCGTCATAAATAGTCCTCATATATACCAAAATCGCTGTACCTAATTCTATGAAAATCGGCCCATATAAGCATAGCTGCCAGATTTGACGATTTATCGTCATTTTGACGATTTTTGGTTTCAAAAATAGCAATTTGACGATTTGATGATTTCTTTCTCGAAAATGAAGATTTTCTGCATTATGAAAATATGGTACTATTTTATGAAATAGGTAAAGAATTTTCTCATTTTGTTGGTGAATATTTAGATTTTGAATTTTGTCAATTAAATTTTTAGATTTTAAACCAATAAAATAAATTAAATTAATTACTGAAATAAAACGCAAAAATTCTAATGCAACTTTTTCTATTTTGACAAAATTTATTCAGAATATAATGATATTACCCCATTCAATTGAAGCCGCCAAGCTCGAATTTATGCTTTAATCTCAGGCATTATTACCTTCCGAATTGACCACCTACAGCGTGGTGCTATATTTGAATGAAATTATCTTTAAAAAGTAATGTCAGAGATTGTTCTTTCGGGTCATAATAAAGATTTAGACATTAAATTCTATTTTATGTGTTTTATTTAAAAAAACTTCTGAATGAAATCTTATATTATAATTAAATTGAGCTTTACTTTTTTATTTTAGTGATCCCTTATTTATGAACTTCAATTTTAAGAATTTTTTTTTGATAAATGTGATGTTTTTGTTCACTTATTAAGTAGAAATTTAAAATCCCTGTTAGAAATCTTGACCTTTTTAATTTTCCGAGGGTTTTTGTGAATATCGGTCCACATTTGACCATAGCTCCCATATAAGGTTCACTTCCAAAAATCAGTTAACTACTCATAAATCTCTTATAAATACCTTTATCATGCTAAAATTCGACACATATACACAGAAATCACTGTACCAAATTTTACGCAGATTGGCCGATAAAGATATTAACCTTAATAAATATTTAAAACAAATTGATTGATATCAAAATGAAATTACGCACAGATCAGTAATTTGTATCCAGCAATCATAATACTGGATTTTGTAAATATCGGTCCATATTTAACCATAGCTCCTATATAAGGTCCACTACCGAAAATCGCTAAAATCCTCATAAATTTCATAAAAATATAGTTATCAGGTTGAAATTCGAAACAAATTTGTTCAATATATGTTACAATGATATGCCAATAATTGGTCATAGCCTCCATATAAGAACCACTTTTGGAAAACACATTAACCTGCTCAAATATCTAAAATAATCTGTACTGAACCAAAATTTTATACCGATCAGTAATTTGTATCCAAGAATCGTACTACAAGAGTTTTTAAATATTGGTCCATAATTCGGCATAGCACCCATATAAGGTCCACTCTTGTTAATAGCGTTGTTTATATGAAATTCTACAAATATAGCCCTCAAATATCTAGGCCCATAATGACCAAATACCTTCCATATATTGAAACAAAATAGTACACAGAAGAGTAATTTTCCTGGCATGTGGTGATTACAATGCGAAACATACATACTGGGGTTCACTGCTAATTAACCCTAGAGGAAGACAGCTCTACAAAGCCCTAGTTGACAGTAAGAATTGCCTGGATGTCATATCCCCCTGCCTACTGATCCTAGGAAGATTCCTGACATTATAGACTTTGCCATATCCAGAAATATAGATCGAAATTCAATGTCTACGGAAATATCTTTTGATTTATCTTCCGAACATTCACCCGTAATAGTCACCTATTATGGGAAAAATATATTCATGCAAAACACTTCATATACCAACAACATGAAGAAAGTCATAAAACCGGACAATCATACGTATTTCACTACACACAAAAAAATAGTCGAGGTTATATTAACTAAGCTTGCATAGGTAAATAATTTGTATATGAAAATGAAAAACTAAAGGTAAGGTCAGACTACGCAAATTATTTGATACAAAATGTTTCATGTGTTTGATCAAAACTATATCAAATAATTCATGGGTTGATTTTGTGGTCACACTGTACACATTTATTTGCAATATTTGTTTAATCAAACTACACAGAAATACTATCAAACACACGAAGGGGAAAATATATTTTTCTTGTGGTCACATTTATGGTAATATTTTTTTTAAATAATTATTAAATAAAGCTGGTTATATTACTATCAACGCATTAAAATTTGTACATAGGTATAATAGTACTTAAAGTTTGCAAAATATTCCTAATATAATAAACAATTTTGAAATTTTATTGTATTTGTTTTGGCTTTGTTTGGATTTTGAACTAAAAATCGCTTTATTCAAACAACACCATAATAACAAAATTAACAATAAGCGAACTGTTAAAAAGAAATGTTATAAATTATAATTTGTTTGAATTTTATATGATTTTCAATACGAAAAATTTAAACTCTGTCAGATAGTTTAAATTCTAAAAATTAATAAAAAAAATCTTTTTTAGATTGTTCAAATTGGACGTGTTTCAGAAATAAAAATCTGCTAGAAGTGTAAAACAAAATTATAAAATTCTGTGTGTTAAAGAATTAACGTGAATTGAACTATATTTAAATATTATTAATCGAACATGAGTGTATCCAAACTTTATTCATTCATGTTCACAAATATTATTATGAAATTTTACGGAAATGTTTACCTTTTTTACATACATTTTTAATTAATTTTTTTTTTTTTTAACTTTTTATTTATTTATTGAATCTGCCTATATCATTAGGCCTAACAATAAGTGATTAAATATTATAACTAAAATTAAAACTAATTGCTCTCTAAAGAGAGCATTGTTTGATGCATGGACCAGGGTTGTCAGATTTTTTTTACCTCCATCGCCAAAAGCTAAACGAAAAATCGCCAAATATCGCCAAAATATTTTTTTTTTGAGTTTTATATTGTAAAATACATACATACCAATTTTATGTATTATAAAGTCAATTTATTTCGGTTTAAATCTAGTTATTATTTAGTTATTTATATTTAATTGATATAAAAGTATACATTGTGTTAGAATTAAACTTTTTTAACATTTTATCTGTAGGCTGAAATGAATTGCAACAAAATTTATTAACATTCATATAACTTAATATTCTTATCAATGAATCTAAAAGTTCATATTGAAATTCCCTTTCCACGCAAACGTTTTTGGTTAGTAAAATTAACATATTAAGAACGGCCAATAATTGTAAACTTGTGGCCAAAAATCTAAAAAATGTTATTGGAATTTCACCTTTAAAGATCTGAGTCCAATTTATATATGTTAATTTTGACCATTGCAATTCATATTCCCCTGCAGATACTTTTGGATTGAAAAATAAAGTTAATGAATTTTGAACTATGTACCTAAAATTTTCATTTCATTTCAATATTGAAAATTCATTATACATTTTAAAAAGAGCTATATTTTCTGGTAACTGTTTAAGCATTTCTTTTAAAAGTTTTTTAAGTACAAAAAACAATTTTCTTTTAAAATTTCTACATCATATTCCTCCATTTTTATATTTTGTAATTCCATTTCAAATTCTGTGCCAAAATCGATAGATTCCTGATTCCAAAGAATCCGTCGCATATTAAGCTATCAATATTTCCATTATTACTTAAAAATGATGGCTTAAACATTTAAGAAGAAAAAATTAATATTGTTGAAACTATTTGATCATGTATGTTACCTGCATCCATATCAGATTATAAATGATTAATTTTATTAACTATTGGGTTAATAAATATCAAAAATAGTCCAAGAAAAACAAATAATTTAAAAAATCGCCAAATAAATCGCCAACTAGTCAGCAAATCGCCAAAAAATCGCCATGTCGCCAATTGGAAATTTTTATCGCCAAAGGCAATGAAATATCGCCACGTTTGGCGAGAAATCGCCACATCTGACAGCCCTGGCATGGACCTCATCTTAGCGGGGTGGTAGATCTCCTCTACAAAGCCTTGATCTGGTTTGGCTCTGTGCGAGAAGCCGAGCAAGCGGATTTGGGTGTGATTGCAGTTTCAGTATATATTTATCGCGGACTTTCTTAAACTCATTCTTCACTAGTGGCACTTCCAAGTCCCTGTGGATGTTTTCATTTCTTATGTACCATGGTGCACCCGTCATGGTCCTAAGAATTTTCGACTGGGCCCTCTGTATAAGCTTCATATTAAGCTTTAAAAGTAAAATTTCAAAGAAACTCAAGAAAAAAACTATAAACAAGTAAAAAAAAATAAAAAAACACATAAAAATAAAAAAAAAAATTTAGAAAAAGCTGAAAATAAAAAGTTGTACTATATAAACTGTTAAGCACGTGGGTGATTGTCCTGAATGTATGTTGCGTTAGAAAAGAAGAGCAGCAGACCTTCATAAAAACAGGTTATATCGTAGAAATAATTACCTAACCTAAAAAAATATATACGATATATGTATCCCACACTTAACACTAACCCTAGTATGATTAATATATCTAGAGCCTAAAAGTATACTAGAAAATATTAACTAATCACAATATTGAAATTTAGAATTAAAATCGAAATAAGTAAACTTAAATTCAAAACAAATAATCAAGAATGTATTAAAATCAAAACAATAGAAATTAAAGGATTAATTAATTTAGATTTAAAAGATAAAAAAATAGTAATAAATTAAAATTAAATTTATATTATAATTATAATAATTATATATGTATATAAATTGTTAATTTTTATTAAAATAAGTGAAAATTAAAAGAATTATACCAAATATTAAATCTTTGTTTTTTAATCAAAAATCATTTAAAGGGTATTTATAAAAAAAATTTAAAATAAATCTACTAAATCTAAGAATTAATTTAAATCCTGAATTCAAAACTTAAAAAAAAAAATAATATCTTTCTAAATTTAAGTAAATTTAAATAAATGTTATTATTAAACAAATAATAACCTAGTATTATTCTTAAAAAAATAATAATTTTTAAAACTAAATTTGAAGACAAGTTTCAAAAAATAAATTTTGAAATTACAATTAAACATTTCATGATTAATTTTGAAAAATGAATTTAAGATGCAAAGAAATTAAATAAAAATTTTAAAGAAATTTTCTAAAATTAAAAATGATGATAAATATAATCCTTTTTAATATTGAAGTTTATTTTGAAACTTAAATCAAATAATTTTTCTTTAATGAAATAGCCTAAACTAAAAATACTTTTTATTTAAATAAAATTAATATACATACATATAATAAAATATAATGAAATAAAATAAACAAAAAAACATAATGAAGTAAAGTAAAAATATAATAAAATAAAAACGTAATAAAATATAATGAAATAAAATAAAAACCTAATAAAATATAATAAAATAAAAATATAATAAAAACCTATTAAAATATAATAAAATAAAAACATAATAAAATACAATAAAATATTATCAAATAAAATAAAAAAAAATAATATCATAATATAGGCAAGTCGATTTCTTTAGACCCCTTTTACTCTCACATTATACATTTAATTTGGGCAAGAAATATACCATTTTAAAGGGATTTATTCACAGAAGTGCAGAATATATATTTTATTGAAATCGGTTCAGTTTTTTAGGAGTTATAATCGTTTAAAGATGTTACTAACACATACGCAAAAACGTGTACATTAGAGTGACAGCCGATTTTTTTTTTTTAGATTTCAAAGAGTGCCGGGTGGAATATTGTGACACTAGGCCTAAATGTTAAGTGCTGAAAATTTGAGCCAAATCAGGCAACGATTTCTGGACGCGCATCGAGGTCAAAGTTCAGATATATGCAAAATTATACTATTTATATGTAATAAATAGGTGAAACTCGTAAAATTTCTGCATTGTTTTCTAGAAATGTATAGATTTATTTATATTAATGAATATTACATTAAAAAATTTTTTTGGAAGTTAACCCTGCATCTCCTTTGGGTCAAAATGACCCAAAAACTGTATTATCGCCAAAATTCGGAAAAAATGCAAATTTTTCAGATATTTTAAAAATTTTGCTATTAAATAAATACTTTTGTAATTGAATGCAAAAGAATCGAAATGTGTACGTAATTATCGTTGTAATGAGATATAAATGACTAAATTTGGTTAAAAAATGTTAAAGTTATTACAAATTCGCCAGACCATTAACGTGTTTCAGGCCACTTGAACAAAAAATTTAGGAAAAAAAATTAACATATTTCGAGAAAAATTAAAATAAAAGCTAATTTTTATTTAAAATATATCCGTATTTACTTGTGTATGAGTTTTTGTCTTCGTATGATACCGCTAACCTATTCCCAGGTATGACCAAAAAAAATATTTTTTTTAACGGCAGTTTCGAAACTCCATTTTCAAATTTTTAAAAATTTTGTTAAACAAATTTCAGAATTTTTTGATCATCACATGGGGATTTATTGACAGCATAATAGGGAATAAAAATATGAAAAAAATATGACAATACCTCCTATAGTTTTTCCGTACCAGCGAGTTAAATTTTGAAATTATCGAGAAAAACTAATATTTGGCCATATTTTGAAGAATGAGACGAATTTCCTTACTGTTATGATTTTAAAGTAAAAGCTATTCAGAATAGTATAGTCCAGGTAATTTAAAATATAGTCTGAAAGTTTTACTAAAATCGGAAAACTTTAACCCTTAAATCGTGAAGGTCAAACTTCAAATTTTTCAATATTTCAAATTTCTTTATGTTGTCAATAAATCCCCATGTGATGATCAAAAAATTCTGAAATTTGTTTAACAAAATTTTTAAAAATTTTAAAATAGAATTTTGAAACTGCCGTTAAAAAAAATAATTTTTTTTGGTCATACCTGGGAATAGGTTGGCGTATCCTACGAAGACAAAAACTCATATGCAAGTAAATATGGATATTTTCTAAGTAAAAATAAACTTTTATTTTAATATTTCCCAAAATATGTTAATTTTGTTCCTACATTTCATTTTCTAGTGGCCTGAGACACGTTAATGGCCTGGCGATTTTTTAATAACTTTAACATTTTTTAACCAATTTTTGTCTTTTATATCTTACTAGAACGACAATTACGTACACATTTCGATTCTTTTAAATTAAATTGCTAAAGTAATTATTTAATGGCAAAATTTTTACAAAAACTGAAAAAAATGCATTTTTTTCCCCCTTGTAAATGCACCTCAAAACTAAATCGCTAAACCGTCTCAACATTTCCAAAAATTTAATTCTAAGGGACACTCTAATATATATAAAAAAAATATATATATATTTATAAAAAATATATATATATATATATTTATTTAATTCATTTAGTCTATGGATACAAATATCCTTACAGACTAGAAACTTAAAACTAAATTAACATTTATAATAAATTATTTAATTGGGATTTAAAAATATTATTGGATTGACTTATATCTAAATATTGACAAAAGGTATTAAATAACCTAATTGATTTATTAAGAGGTTCATTTCTGGCATAATCAGTTCTATGCAAATAAGTATGAAAAAATTGAAATTTCCTTAGAGATCTCTGAGGAACAGAAATATTAATATTATTCAATAGATCAGGGCAATCTATGGTACCACAAACAATTCCACAACAAATAATAAAGAAGAAATATTTCTTCTAACTTCTAAGGACTTCATTGAAATCCAGATACATCTGTTTTCATAAGAAGAAATAGGAGTTGAAAAATATAAAGAAGAAAATACAAATTTTAAAAATTTAATTCTGATCTTTTCAAGGCGATTAATATATGTACTAGCATTTGGACTCCAAATAAACGAAGCATATTCCAATATAGATCGGACAAAAGATGAAAACAAAATCTTTTTAGTATGGAAATCAAAGTTAACAGCATTTCGCTTGATAAAACTTAAAAGAGAATAAGATCTCGGAATTATATAGTTTAAGTGACTTACAAATGTTAATTTATTGTCTAAGACCACACCTAAATCTAGGATTTCATCAACTGATTTCAACATTTGATTGTTCATAAAATAATGTGTAATTAAAATATGACGACATGTGTGGTAAGTCATATGACGACATTTTTTTAAAAGGAAGCCCATTACTTTCAGACCAGACAATAATTCTATTTATATCATTCTGTAAATCCCTAAAATCTTGAATAGTATAAATAGGCTTAAACATTTTTAGATCATCCGCATATAAAAGAAATTCAGAATTGAGAAAACAATGACAAATGTCATTAATGAATATATTAAAAAGTAATGGACCTAAAATGCTACCTTGAGGAATTCCTGATGAAGGAATATATATGGGGCATTTCACGTCAAGTGAACCAACTTTTGAAATCGATGTCTTCCGATCGCGATGAAATTTGCACCAATGTTAGTTCTATTCGGACACCATTTTTCAACAAGATCGGTCAAGAACTCTCTGAGTTATAGGAGGTCAAAATTTGATATTTTGGCCAAACAGGTGTTTTTTTTATCCATATAACTTATTACCTATTGTTCTTAGCAAAATGTGTCCCAAAAAGTTTAGATAGCTATTTATGCAATCTTTCGAAAAAAAAATTAAAAAAATTTAATAAAATATTTTTGATTTTTTTTTTTAAATCAAAAATAATTTTAACTTTTTTTTCAAAATGGGCCCGTTTTATTTTTTTTTTTTATTTTTTTTAAGAAAGCTTAGGTCTTTTCCTAAGCGACCTATATGGTCGCTTAGTGGGATGCGAGTGGGATATCTATCAAAAAAAATATTTTGTAACTCAAGATTTAAAATTTTTGAATTTTTTTGCAAAATCAAAAACTTTGTTGACTTTTTTTAAAAAAATGGACCCATTTTTTAATTTTTTTTTTTGCTCAGAAGAAAGCTTATGTGTTTTCCTTTAACACCCTTTTTGTCGCTTAGTGGGACGCGAGTGGGATATCTATAAAAAAAATGTTTTGTAACTCAAGACATACAATTTTTTACTTTTTTTTGAAAAATCAAAAACCTTTTTGACTTTTTTTTTCCAAAATGGACTCTTTTTTTATTAATTTTTTTTTTTCTCAAAAGAAAGCTTAGGTCTTTTCCTTTAAAACCTTTTTGGTCGCTTAGTGGGATGCGAGTGGGATATCTATAAAAAAAATGTTTTGTAACTCAAGACAAAGGTTTTTAAATTTGCAATATTTTAATTTTTTTCATATTTGTGTGTAAACCTTAAAAATTAAACTTACACAGAGAAACTAGACACATAACATACCCAACTAAAATTTCATAGCCTCGATACTGTAATACCCATAATATGTTAACCTCAGGAATAAAAATCACTTTTTTTCTATGGAAATGTTGAATAATTTTGTTATTTATTTTTAATAATAATTAATTTAATATATAAAAATAATAATAATAATAATAATAATAATAATAATAATAATAATAATAATAATAATAATAATAATAATAATAATAATAATAATAATAATAATAATAATAATAATAATAATAATAATAATAATAATAATAATAATAATAATAATAATAATAATAATAATAATAATAATAATAATAATAATAATAATAATAATAATAATAATAATAATAATAATAATAATAATAATAATAATAATAATAATAATAATAATAATAATAATAATAATAATAATAATAATAATAATAATAATAATAATAATAATAATAATAATAATAATAATAATAATAATAATAATAATAATAATAATAATAATAATAATAATAATAATAATAATAATAATAATAATAATAATAATAATAATAATAATAATAATAATAATAATAATAATAATAATAATAATAATAATAATAATAATAATAATAATAATAATAATAATAATAATAATAATAATAATAATAATAATAATAATAATAATAATAATAATAATAATAATAATAATAATAATAATAATAATAATAATAATAATAATAATAATAATAATAATAATAATAATAATAATAATAATAATAATAATAATAATAATAATAATAATAATAATAATAATAATAATAATAATAATAATAATAATAATAATAATAATAATAATAATAATAATAATAATAATAATAATAATAATAATAATAATAATAATAATAATAATAATAATAATAATAATAATAATAATAATAATAATAATAATAATAATAATAATAATAATAATAATAATAATAATAATAATAATAATAATAATAATAATAATAATAATAATAATAATAATAATAATAATAATAATAATAATAATAATAATAATAATAATAATAATAATAATAATAATAATAATAATAATAATAATAATAATAATAATAATAATAATAATAATAATAATAATAATAATAATAATAATAATAATAATAATAATAATAATAATAATAATAATAATAATAATAATAATAATAATAATAATAATAATAATAATAATAATAATAATAATAATAATAATAATAATAATAATAATAATAATAATAATAATAATAATAATAATAATAATAATAATAATAATAATAATAATAATAATAATAATAATAATAATAATAATAATAATAATAATAATAATAATAATAATAATAATAATAATAATAATAATAATAATAATAATAATAATAATAATAATAATAATAATAATAATAATAATAATAATAATAATAATAATAATAATAATAATAATAATAATAATAATAATAATAATAATAATAATAATAATAATAATAATAATAATAATAATAATAATAATAATAATAATAATAATAATAATAATAATAATAATAATAATAATAATAATAATAATAATAATAATAATAATAATAATAATAATAATAATAATAATAATAATAATAATAATAATAATAATAATAATAATAATAATAATAATAATAATAATAATAATAATAATAATAATAATAATAATAATAATAATAATAATAATAATAATAATAATAATAATAATAATAATAATAATAATAATAATAATAATAATAATAATAATAATAATAATAATAATAATAATAATAATAATAATAATAATAATAATAATAATAATAATAATAATAATAATAATAATAATAATAATAATAATAATAATAATAATAATAATAATAATAATAATAATAATAATAATAATAATAATAATAATAATAATAATAATAATAATAATAATAATAATAATAATAATAATAATAATAATAATAATAATAATAATAATAATAATAATAATAATAATAATAATAATAATAATAATAATAATAATAATAATAATAATAATAATAATAATAATAATAATAATAATAATAATAATAATAATAATAATAATAATAATAACAAGTAAGAGTGCTACATTCGGCTATGCCGAATCTTATATACCCTTCACCTTTGTTGTGGATGCATTATTATTTTTTATAATTAGTATATATGGGGGATTTCATGTCAAGTGAACCAACTTTTGAAATCGATGTCTTCCGATCGGGATGAAATTTGCACCAAGGTTAGCTCTATTGGATAGTAACTCAGACACAATTTTTCAACAACATCGGTCGAGAACTCTCTGAGTTATAGGGGGTAAAATTTTGACAATTTGGTCAAACAGGGGTTTTTTCTTATCCATGTAACTTATTACCTATTGTTCTTAGCAAAATGTGTTCCAAATAGTATAGATAGCTATTTCTTCGATCTTTCGAAAAAAAATATTTAAAAAAAAAAATAAAAAATTTTTAATATTTTTTTTCCGAAATCAAAAACTTTTTTGACTTTTTTTTAAAATACGCTATTTTTTTTTATTTTTTTTTTTTTCTTAAAATAAAGTTTAGATATTTTCCTTGAACACCTACTTGGTCGCTTAGTGGGATGCGAGTGGGATATCTATCAAAATAAATATTTTGTAACTCAAAACATCAAATTTTTGACTTTTTTTGCAAAATCAAAAACTTTGTTGACTTTTTTTTTTCAAAATGGACCCTTTTTTAATCTTTTTTTTAGGTCAAACAAAAGCTTAGATATTATCCTTGAAGACCCTTTTGGTCGCTTAGTGGGATGCGAGTGGGATATCTATCAAAATAAATATTTTTTAACTCAAGACTTACAATTTTTGACTTTTTTTTTGCAAATACGATTTTTTTTCCAAATGGGCCCTTTTTTTAAAAATTTTTTTGTAGTCAAAAGAAAGCTTAGGTCCATTCCTTTAAGATATTTTTAGTCCCTTAGTGGGATGCGAGTGGGATATCTATCAAAATAAATATTTTGTAACGCAAGACATACAATTTTTTAATTTTTTTTTGCAAAATCAAAATTTTTTTCCAATATGGGCCCTTTTTTAATTTTTTTTTTTGCTCAAAAGAAAGCCTAGGTCCATTCCTTTAAGATATTTTTAGTCCCTTAGTGGGATGCGAGTGGGATATCTATCAAAATAAATGTTTTAACACAAAAATTGTATGTCTTGAGTTACAAAACATTTATTTTGATATATATCCCACTCGCATCCCACTAAGCGATCAAAACCATCTTAAAGGAATAGGCCTAAGCTTTCTTTATAGCAAAAAAAAAAATTACAAAAAGGGCCCATTTTAAAAAAAAGTCAAAAAAGTTTTTGATTTTGCCAAAAAATCAAAAATTGTATATCTTGAGTTACAAAATATTTATTTTGATAGATATCCCACTCGTATCCCACTAAGGGACCTAAAATATCTTAAAGGAATGGACCTAAGCTTTCTTTTGACTAAAAAAAAATTTTTAAAAAAGGGCCCATTTTGAAAAAAAAATTCGAATTTGCAAAAAAAAAGTCAATAATTGAATGTCTTGAGTTACAACATTTTTATTTTAATAGATATCCTACTCACATCTTCCTAAGTGACAAAATAGGTCTTAAAGGAAAAGACCTAAGCTTTCTTTTGAGCAAAAAAAATTTTTAAAAAAAAGTCCCATATTGGAAAAAAATTTCGATTTTGCAAAAAAAAATTAAAAAATTGTATGTCTTGCGTTACAAAATATTTATTTTGATAGATATCCCACTCGCATCCCACTAAGGGACTAAAAATATCTTAAAGGAATGGACCTAGGCTTTCTTTTGAGCAAAAAAAAAAAATTAAAAAAGGGCCCATATTGGAAAAAAATTTTGATTTTGCAAAAAAAAATTAAAAAATTGTATGTCTTGCGTTACAAAATATTTATTTTGATAGATATCCTACTCGCATCCCACTAAGGGACTAAAAATATCTTAAAGGAATGGACCTAAGCTTTCTTTTGACTACAAAAAAAATTTTAAAAAAAGGGCGCATTTGGAAAAAAAATCGTATTTGCAAAAAAAAAAGTCAAAAATTGTAAGTCTTGAGTTAAAAAATATTTATTTTGATAGATATCCCACTCGCATCCCACTAAGCGACCAAAAGGGTCTTCAAGGATAATATCTAAGCTTTTGTTTGACCTAAAAAAAAAGATTAAAAAAGGGTCCATTTTGAAAAAAAAAAGTCAACAAAGTTTTTGATTTTGCAAAAAAAGTCAAAAATTTAATGTTTTGAGTTACAAAATATTTATTTTGATAGATATCCCACTCGCATCCCACTAAGCGACCAAGTAGGTGTTCAAGGAAAATATCTAAACTTTATTTTAAGAAAAAAAAAAAAATAAAAAAAAATAGCGTATTTTAAAAAAAAGTCAAAAAAGTTTTTGATTTCGGAAAAAAAATATTAAAAATTTTTTATTTTTTTTTTTAAATATTTTTTTTCGAAAGATCGAAGAAATAGCTATCTATACTATTTGGAACACATTTTGCTAAGAACAATAGGTAATAAGTTACATGGATAAGAAAAAACCCCTGTTTGACCAAATTGTCAAAATTTTACCCCCTATAACTCAGAGAGTTCTCGACCGATGTTGTTGAAAAATTGTGTCTGAGTTACTATCCAATAGAGCTAACTTTGGTGCAAATTTCATCCCGATCGGAAGACATCGATTTCAAAAGTTGGTTCACTTGACATGAAATCCCCCATATGTATGTACATTGCCCACTTTCAGCGTACAGCATCCTAAATTTATCAAGAACACAAAAAACAACAACAACGCCAAACGAAACAGAACACCAAAAGAAAAAACAAAATACGCAAGACAATGAAACCAACACACATCCAAACATACGTTTAATTGTATAAAAAACAACAACAACGGCAAAAGAAACAAAACACAAAAGAAAAACAAAATACGCAAATCATGCACATTCAAACATACCCCAGCGGGAAAAAGATGCAGTAAAGAGGCCTTCCTAAATGTCTCATTTTGCAGACACAAGGACTTGCAAAATCATTTTGCCGCATTGCAAAATCATTTCAATTTTACACGGCGTGTCATTGCGAGCCAAGGCCTTGCATACTCGCTGCTGTTAGAGGGCTGAGAGAAGGCCTACTTATGATGGGCTGTTGGCAGCCAACAAGCTCACTTGTTATTAGAATAGGATTCATAGGGCTTCTTGAACACCTTCTAAGAGCAGGCAGGGTGGAATGAGTATCGGATCTTTTAGAATGTGTAAGTATGCCTTTTAGAAGGCCTACAAATTGAAGTCCTATCATTTTTTCCCGCTGGGACGATTTGTTGATTTTTTGTCAAAAAAACCAACACACAACCAAACAAAAGTTTAGTTGTATAAAATACAATAACAACGCCAAAAGAAACAAAACACAAGAAAAAAAACAAAATACGCAAAGCTTGCACATCCAACCATACGTTTTGTTGTTTTTTTGTCAAAGCATGCAATACATTGTGTTTTTTGATGAAATTTTCAGAGGTTGTCTCGGATTTTTGCTCATATCTCCGTTATTTATGGACGGATTTTGCTGATTTTAAATAGCAAAATTCTCGAAAGTATGTCTGACAGAATTGTTGAAGATTTGGATCCCGGAGATATCTGGGGCCTTCAGAAAATTGATTTCAACAGACAGACAGACAGACGGACAGACAGACAGACAGACAGACAGACAGACAGACAGACAGACAGACAGACAGACAGACAGACAGACAGACAGACAGACAGACAGACAGACAGACAGACAGACAGACAGACAGACAGACAGACAGACAGACAGACAGACAGACAGACAGACAGACAGACAGACAGACAGACAGACAGACAGACAGACAGACAGACAGACAGACAGACAGACAGACAGACAGACAGACAGACAGACAGACAGACAGACAGACAGACAGACAGACAGACGGACATGGCTTAATCGACTCCGCTATCTATAAGGATCCAGAATATATATACTTTATAGGGTCGGAAATGAAAAATGTAGAAATTACAAACGGAATGACAAACTTATATATACCCTTCTCACGAAGCTGAAGGGTATAAAAAGATGAATAATTTAGTAAAATTTAATCTTAATCACAATAGATCAATTTATATAATAACTATTTTTACACTTAATTTATGAAGTTTTTAAATTTTCAAATATCCATACTTTTATCCTCCTTATTTGTCACCTTTATTAGCTGCTTTTTTTTTGTCAATCCTTTCTTGGCGTTATTAGATTCAGCTACTGATTTCGCTGCTGGCTTCTTTTTTGGCTTTGGAAAGAAATCGCATTGAGTAGATGCAGAAAACTTTTTTAATTTGAGTCTTCCATCGACAAGCGGTATGAAAGCATGGTATTGAGCAGTGCCATCGATTGTTACCGCAGCATCGAATCTGCTCTTTAGTGTTTTCAATGTTTCCTCATGATCCTCTTTGCTACTAAAAACTATTTTAGTTTCTTTACAATAATTCTTTGCCCAATGGAATAAAGCAGTCGCATCTAAGATGCGATCTTGATGAGAGCACTGGAGGCTATACTTCGCTGCATTTCTTTTGAGGTTTGCTCCAATACCATCACATGCTCCTTTACCATGAGCAGTAGGATGAAAATGCCACTCAGCTGGCATTCCAAAATCTTTTTCATTAGCTGTAAGATTTGCGAAGCTACTTTTGTTTTTAAAATGTTGACGAGCTCCGTCCGAAACGTAGTATACCTTTTCTACTGTAAATTTTGATTTTAGATAATTTAGTATTATCTTCTGGTACTCATAAACTGCAACGGTGTCATGTTTTAAATCGTCGGATATGATTGCCATACTTTTGTGTTCCAGGTTTTCTTCTTTCATGTAGTAAATAACTACTGTGAATATAGTTGCTTGGTCGTTATTGAAGTGGAATGCTTGTATGGAATCCTGAAGAACATATTTATAGTTCTCTGCGAAATCAAATGAAATAATGAATTCACCAGACTTCAAATGTGTTTTCAAGTCCTTGAAGAATGACCACTGCTCTTTGACTAAAAAGTCATGGGTTCTCAAATTTAGCAATCCTCTACACAGTTCTTCCACAAAATCATCCACATTTAAAATTATGGTTTTCAGTGTGCATCTTTCAGTCTGAAGCCAAGATTCAAATTTTAACTCCTCAATACATTCTCGATCAAAAGAGTTGATTAAATTTTCTTTGATGGATGTGGTTTCCGGGCAATTCGAACATTCACCTAAGTGGCAAGAAGTTGTAGCATTAGGGCACATAGTCAATTTAAGGCAATCGCGGTAATGGTGTAAATCTTCTGATGAATCATCTTTTAAGTAATTTAAGTTGATTTCCTTCAACATCAATTTAACATTTTCATGGTAAATACAAACACATACTGTGTGAGTTCCGCTGCTTCCTGCCAAAACGCAATGTTTTGGCCTCAGTTGTGTAAATTTTGTGAATCCAATTTTGACATCCTCGTATTCAGATTGAAATGTTGCGAATAATTCATTCAGGTTACAGAGAACCATTCTCTTCTGCATTTGAACTTTCTTGCCATCGATTCGTACAGACATCCAGTCTTTCATCCCTGGCATCAGGCGACTCATATCATCTCGCTGATAAAACTGAGATATTAGAGATTTAGTATCGCACTCCAAAGTTTTTCCCTTCTTTTTGTTTGGGAGTGCGAGAATCCCATGCTCAGCAACCAATTGTTTAGCTATTCTTGCTTTTCGTTGAGACGTTCCAAACTCAGTCATTGTTTTTGCAGAACTCCATGTTCTTGGAGCAAGCGTGAGAAGTTGAATTCTTTCAGCTTCACTCTGACGTTTTGTATTTCTCTTTTATTTGTTCAAGAACTTCTACTACATCCTTATGGTATTGGTTTCGACACTCATTCGTTGAATTTGAAAAGTTAGAATAACCATCATCATCAACAGTTCTGTCTTCATTCTCGGAATTACTTTTGTCTTCATCTGGAATAACTTCAACGCAAGGCTCATTACTATTCAAATTCGGTAATTCGTTCAACTTTCCGAGCTCTTTCCTGCATGATCCACAAATTTTCAATCGTTTTGACAGCGTAGGGAATTTTTTTAATAAGCCGTCGGAAATATTTCGCATATCTGATGATCTGTGCTTCATTTTGTTAAAGGGATTAAAACAAAAAGACGAATAAATTTCATTTTCAACCTTAGCCTTTTTAGAAGTCGTAGACATTTTGAATTTTGTAAGTATTTATGTAAATAACACACGTCTTAACTTTAACGCTGTTTCTAAAAAACTGATTTCCGTATGTCTTCAGAATGACAATAAATAGTTTTTTAAGATCATATAGGTAGTACGTTTTAATGAATGAGTCTAAAATCTTCGGAGAAGGGCCATAAAATATTTCCACTTGATTCCAAAAATTTGTTTCTGGGGCACCTGATATTTTAACAATGAAAATCACGTGCGCTGAAAACTACCTTTAGGATTGACTAAAAAAGCCGCAAGATACAAAACACAGACAAATTTTGGGGGTGGAAAATTAATAGCGGTCGGCCTCATATTGCACCCCTCCAGTGGCTATTATCGGTCAGTTGTTGTGGTTTTTATTTTTAAGGTTTTAGAAACACTTACACACAAATATGAAAAAAATCAATTTAAAAACATTTGTCTTGAGTTACAAAACATTTATTTTGATAGATATCCCACTCGCATCCCACTAAGCGACCAAAAAGGTTTTAAAGGAAAAGACCTAAGCTTTCTTTTGAGAAAAAAAAATTAATAAAAAAAGAGTCCATTTTGGAAAAAAAAAGTCAAAAAGGTTTTTGATTTTTCAAAAAAAAGTAAAAAATTGTATGTCTTGAGTTACAAAACATTTTTTTATAGATATCCCACTCGCATCCCACTAAGCGACAAAAAGGGTGTTAAAGGAAAACACATAAGCTTTCTTCTGAGCAAAAAAAAAAATTAAAAAATGGGTCCATTTTTTTAAAAAAAGTCAACAAAGTTTTTGATTTTGCAAAAAAATTCAAAAATTTTAAATCTTGAGTTACAAAATATTTTTTTTGATAGATATCCCACTCGCATCCCACTTAGCGACCATATAGGTCGCTTAGGAAAAGACCTAAGCTTTCTTAAAAAAAATAAAAAAAAAAATAAAAAGGGCCCATTTTGAAAAAAAAGTCAAAATTATTTTTGATTTAAAAAAAAAAATCAAAAATATTTTATTAAATTTTTATAATTTTTTTTTTCGAAAGATTGCATAAATAGCTATCTAAACTATTTTGGACACATTTTGCTAAGAACATAGGTAATAAGTTATATGGATAAAAAAACACCTGTTTGGCCAAAATGTCAAATTTTGACCTCCTATAACTCAGAGAGTTCTTGACCGATCTTTTTGAAAAATGGTGTCCGAATTACTATCCAATAGAACTAACATTGGTGCAAATTCGCGATCGTAAGACATCGATTTCAAAAGTTGGTTCACTTGACGTGAAATGCCCCATATCGCAAAATTTAAATCGCTGGTACGGAAAAACTGTAAGAGGTATTGACATAATTTTTTCATATTTGTATTCCCTATTTTGATCTCAATAAACCCCAATGTGATGATCGAAAAATTCTGAAATTTGTTTAACAAAATTTTTAAAAATTTGAAAATGGATTTTTGAAACAGCCGTTAAAAAATGTTGATCTTTTTGGTCATATTTGCGAATAGGTTAACGGTATCCTACGAAGACATAAAATCATATACAAGTAAATATGGACATATTTTAAGTAAAAATGAGCTTTTACTTTAATTTTTCTCGAAATATTTTAATTTTTTTCCTAATTTTTTTGTTCAATTGGCCTGAAACCAAAGGAGATACAGGGTTAATTTCCAAAATTTTTTTTTAATGTAGTATTCATTAATATATGTAAATAAATCTACATATTTCTAGAAAACAATGAAGAAAGTTAAAGAGTTTCACCTATTTATTCCATATTAATAGTAAAATTTTGCATATATCTGAACTTTGACCTCGATGCGCGTCCAGAAATCGTTTCCCGACGGCGCCAATCACAGCAGCAGCCTCAGCGTCAACGGCGTCAAACACAACCGCAGCCTCAGCGTCAACGGCGCCAAGCTCAACTGCAGCGTCAACGACGCCAACTGCAGCAGCGTCAACGACGTCAACAACAACAAACACAGCGTCAACGACGCCAACCAAATCGACCTATAGCCGGCGTGACTCAAAATGCCCAAGGACTGGTGCAACAAATTGTTTCGACCCTAGATCAACTGACTGGGGCCCTTAACCTTGCACCAGTACAAGGGGGGCGCCATGTCGAGGATCGATCATCAAATGAGGGTGACAACCCTCTGATCGACCTCGACTGAGTGGCATCGGCCGTGTAAAAACGGCTCAAGCCGGGCTTACGCGGTAAAGAAGAAAAAAACAACACAGTCGTCGACTAACACCAAGCAAAAAAACACCAAAAGTACAAAATTCTACAAAAACAACATCAATACATATATTTAATACATAAAAATTATTATATATAAAACCAAACAAAAAAAACTGTTTAAGTGAAAACATAAAACATTTATATTAAACAAAAAACATTCACAAACATTTAAATAAAAACTGTTTTTTATACAAACAACAAACATTTAAATAAACAACATTTATATAAAACAAAAACAAGAAAAGTGAACGTTACACATCACAAACATCAACGTTTAAACAAGATTACAATATAAACCACACAAAAACACAAGAATAAATAAATTTGAATTCTTCAATTTAAAACCAACAAAAATCTCCCTTTGTATTATTTGTATATCATAATTAATTGCACCCACAATAAGTAAGTACACTCCAATTTCTTTGAGTAGTATTCGAATTATTCGATTTTTCTCTTGTTCGAATAAAACGAATAAGAGATTCTAACTTGTTCGAATAATTCGATCATACGTTTAAAATTAATCGAATTATTCGAATAATTTACATTTCTTTAAAAAAGTAAAGAATGAAGTTTTGATGTCGGTTTTTTAATATTTTATTGTTAAAGAAAAACAAAAAATAATGTTAAAGTTAACGAGCATTTCTTGGTGCAGTGATATATTTTTTCGCATACACCATTGCATCTTATTCCCGTTTCTCCTCTTATTACTGACTTGCATGCACTGCACTCAGTCATTATTAAGCATTAGTTTTTTTTTTTGTTTTTTTATTCACCAGGAAATAAATTGTTTATTAAAATATATCTTCCACGTATAGGTTTATGGTTATTTAAATGTTTAATAGACTTTTTTTATTTTTAAAACCCTTGTATATATTTATTTTTATTATTTTCTTCAGAGCTTTCGTTTTTGCTTCTTATCGTTTCGATCGCTCATTTGCTTAGAACAATCTACAAAACAATTGACTAGCAAACCCTTTAGTTTCCGTTTTTGAGCTATGCTTTAATAAATTTGAGCCAGTTGGACATGATCCTGAATTCAAATACAATATAAACGTATTAATTGTCATTATTTCAAAGTTTATTTTTAATATTGTTATTATTGGTTATATTAATAGTTAGTTTCAGTTTGTTCTTGTTCTTGTATTTTATTTTTCTTTTCTTGTTAAGGATACGAGGTTGTTGGGAAAAGGGTGGAACCTCTTGAGAAAACAAACGAGCTAGACGGAAACCTCGCCAACCAATAGTGTTCCGTAACAATAGATTAAATAATAATTAATAAGTTATTAGCAATTTATCTCAAACTGCGATTTTTTGCGTTTTAGGAGTAATCCGTCTTTATTTCAGGTAACCTCTGTATAAAAAAACTATCTATTTGAAATATGAAGAAAAGAATGCACCACAAAAGAAAAAATTGATGCCGTTTTTAATTGAAGTTAACATATTTTCAGATGAAGTGGAGAAGCATATAACGCAAACAATAAATTTTTTATACCCTACACCACCATAGTGGGTAGGGTACAATGCGTTTGTGCAGATGTTTGTAACGTCCACAAATATTAGCCTAACAGCCACTAAACAAAATTCCAAACCGAAAGTTGAATTTGTTATATCTATTTGGTGAGAGCAAAATAGATAATTAATAATTTATTACACGAAATGTAATAAATGAATATAGTTACAATTCTACAAACAAATCTTTCAAAATTTTTAACTTAGGACTTGAACCAATGAAAATAAAAGGTACGGAATAAAATATTTGTTATTTAACTGGCGAAATATTAGAAGAAGCGCAATTAATAATCAAAATTTTAACTTAGATTAACCCCCTGTCTATACTTGATAAATTTTTATCATGATAAACGTCAAAATGGTTGTCAAGATAAAAAATTATCAGGTATAGTCTCCATTTATTAGTATTATTGCTTCGTTATGACAAAATTGTTAGTGCTTTTGCTAAGACAATTTTGTCTTGACAACAAATGTCATTTATTGTTATGATAAATATTTGTCAAGTATAGACAGGGGGTAAAGTGGAATTGAATGTGATGGAGAATGTGATTTTGATACGGTCATCGAAAGTGATATTGAGGATGACATTTATAACGATTACATTGATATAGATGAATATAAGTGATGTGTATATAAGTGATGTTATTAACCGCGTACGAAAGTGTTGCAAAATATTTAATAAATAGAATGATAAACACAAATATTGCAAACTAACGTTTTGTTGCAAGAAACGAATGGAGTTCGTCTTATTCATGATTTTGAACATCGTTGAACATCTTTGTCTAACATGGTAATAAACTTTTTGTAAATGCGTCAATCACGCACTGCCTGACTTCAAATTAGCCACGTTCACTGACAATGATATCAAACTTCGGACAGATTCCCTTTATTGTGTAATTCACCAAGACCCCTTTATTAAGCAATGATTCGGCAACGTTGATAGAGCTTGATGTATAATACAATTTGTTATAAATAATTTAGAAATAGTGAATAATTACTTTACTAAAGAATTAGTTACTCAATTTAAAACCCGAATTAATGTACGACAAAAAAAGTTCTTAATACGTTTATATTGTATTTGAATTCAGGATCATGTCCAACTAGCTCAAATTTATTAAAGCATAGCTCCAAAACGGAAACTAAAGGGTTTGCTAGTCAATTGTTTTGTAGATTGTTCTAAGCAAATGAGCGATCGAAACGATAAGAAGCAAAAACGAAAGCTCTGAAGAAAATAATAAAAATAAATATATACAAGGGTTTTAAAAATAAAAAAAAGTCTATTAAACATTTAAATAACCATAAACCTATACGTGGAAGATATATTTTAATAAACAATTTATTTCCTGGTGAATAAAAAAACAAAAAAAAAAACTAATGCTTAATAATGACTGAGTGCAGTGCATGCAAGTCAGTAATAAGAGGAGAAACGGGAATAAGATGCAATGGTGTATGCGAAAAAATATATCACTGCACCAAGAAATGCTCGTTAACTTTAACATTATTTTTTGTTTTTCTTTAACAATAAAATATTAAAAAACCGACATCAAAACTTCATTCTTTACTTTTTTAAAGAAATGTAAATTATTCGAATAATTCGATTAATTTTAAACGTATGATCGAATTATTCGAACAAGTTAGAATCTCTTATTCGTTTTATTCGAACAAGAGAAAAATCGAATAATTCGAATACTACTCAAAGAAATTGGAGTGTACTTACTTATTGTGGGTGCAATTAATTATGATATACAAATAATACAAAGGGAGATTTTTGTTGGTTTTAAATTGAAGAATTCAAATTTATTTATTCTTGTGTTTTTGTGTGGTTTATATTGTAATCTTGTTTAAACGTTGATGTTTGTGATGTGTAACGTTCACTTTTCTTGTTTTTGTTTTATATAAATGTTGTTTATTTAAATGTTTGTTGTTTGTATAAAAAACAGTTTTTATTTAAATGTTTGTGAATGTTTTTTGTTTAATATAAATGTTTTATGTTTTCACTTAAACAGTTTTTTTTGTTTGGTTTTATATATAATAATTTTTATGTATTAAATATATGTATTGATGTTGTTTTTGTAGAATTTTGTACTTTTGGTGTTTTTTTGCTTGGTGTTAGTCGACGACTGTGTTGTTTTTTTCTTCTTTACCGCGTAAGCCCGGCTTGAGCCGTTTTTACACGGCCGATGCCACTCAGTCGAGGTCGATCAGAGGGTTGTCACCCTCATTTGATGATCGATCCTCGACATGGCGCCCCCCTTGTACTGGTGCAAGGTTAAGGGCCCCAGTCAGTTGATCTAGGGTCGAAACAATTTGTTGCACCAGTCCTTGGGCATTTTGAGTCACGCCGGCTATAGGTCGATTTGGTTGGCGTCGTTGACGCTGTGTTTGTTGTTGTTGACGTCGTTGACGCTGCTGCAGTTGGCGTCGTTGACGCTGCAGTTGAGCTTGGCGCCGTTGACGCTGAGGCTGCGGTTGTGTTTGACGCCGTTGACGCTGAGGCTGCTGCTGTGATTGGCGCCGTTGACGCTGAGGTTGTTCTTGTCGCCGTTGGCGCAGAGGTTGTTGCTGTTGACGCCGTTGGCGCAAAGGTGGTGTTGTTGGGGTTGCGGTTGAGAAATCCTGTCTCGCACACTATCCGGATGCAACATAGTATGGTGCAAGTCGCCACACATTTGACAGCCGTCCATTGAAATGCACCATCCTACCAAATGCGTACGTGCAAAGCAGTTGGTGCAGTAGCGATGTACCTGTACCACATACTGACGTTGCTGCAGTGTCATCCTCTTAAATTGCTTGCAAAAACGAAGCGGGTGGTAGCGGAAGCACACGAGGCACAATTCGGATGATTGAAAAGGATCCATCTGCAAAATATAAATAAAATGGAAAAGAACCAGCAGAAATGGATTCACAAACACAAATTTGGACAATTTTGACATAACATTTAGGAAACATAATTCTAGTTAATCTACTGACTTATCACATAACGGAAGCATGCAAAGTTTTACTACTGGTCTAGTAACAGTACCAGATGCTGTTCGAATGTCAGCAACGCGGACGCGCTTATCTTTTCCTAAATGAACTTCTTCAATTCTTCCCATTTTCCAATCACATGGTGGGAGGAGCTCGTCTTTGATAATGACGAAATCACCTTTCTGCAGATTTCGTTGTGGATCACCTTTCTGCAGATTTCGTCGGCATTTTGGAAGACCTCTTCTAGCTATGAACCTGGCGAACGAACATCTTTCTATGGGAAGAGCAGCCATAATCTGGGACTTAACTTGCTGCTTATAACGAACGCATATTAAACAATGGTGAACACATTTCTTTACTGCTCTTTTAAGTCCTGGGATATAGAACTGGCTTCGTATGCATTCATCATAAGAGAAATGTCAGCATGCATTAAAGTCTTGTGAGTAAAATCGAGAAATATTTTACAGAAATTGGACGAGTTTGGTATAATTATAGGATACCTTTCATCATAGGTCAAAGATGAATTTGCTAATTTACCGTTAACTCGCATAACTCCGGTAGAATCCAGAAATGGATTTAAAGTAAGTAGAGAACTTTTCTTTGAAATAGATTTTGAGTCTAAGAGTTGATGATGATGGTGTAGTAAATAGTTTGAGTTAATTTTATTAACACAATTTTTGATGAATTAAGTTCAGCATGACTGAGAGTCAAACTTGGATACAGAGCCTTTGGACCTTTGTTTCTGGTTGCATTAATGAACCTGAGAACATAAGCTAGGACTGCTAGAGCTCGAGGAAGAGATGAGAATCTATCTATTAAATTATGGTCAGCCGGTATTAAAGAATAAATATCAATCTTTCTTCTTTCGTGAATAACTTCCGGTAATATGTTGGATTCGGGCCAGTGGTCTCGGGAGTCCAAGAGCCACATTGGTCCGTGCCACCACAATGGGTTGGCCACAAGATCTTGTGGCTTACAACCGCGTGTGCCAAGATCGTTTTTCTTTCTTAAGAGACAGACGTGTTTTTAGCTCGCTCCGTACTTTTATTGAAGTTAAAAGTGTTAAAGTTTTTTTTTTAAATTAAAAATATATACAATATTTGGCGATTTGGACGCTTAAAGAAAAATAATAAAAAAAAACCAATTGTGCACCTAAAACAGTGTAAAAAAAAAACAAACAAATAGTGCCAAAAAAAATTGTTAAATTATCAAAAATAGATTTAAATTAATAAGAAAGTGTGTTTGTGTTCCTTTTCTTTTGATTTGAGTGAAAGAGCATATGAGTTCTCATGATGAGACTGCTAGGCTCAGCTTAAACGGCAGAAATGCATACATATTTCTCAGTGGGGAGAGTGATCAAAAAAATATAACTGATCGCAATTACAACAAACATTATTTAACCGCCAAACCTATTGAGAGAGCTCGCTCTTGTTCCCCCGCTCTTCAATTATATGATGCAAATAATATGCAATCAATATCACCGAAAAGTGATTGTATAGAATATAGCACAAAAGAGAATACAAAAAATTCCAATATAAAGATCAATACGCCTGTGTTAAACACAACAACAACATCAGAGTTAAACATGTATACACAAGCTTTAAATAAACCACAGAAAACAAATTCTAGTGAGGGCGCAAGTGTAATTAACACTAATAAAACCGTAAGTAGTAACAATGGTGCATCGAAGGGTGCCATTCCAAAGGATGTAAGAAATATAACCACAACAAAACCAGCAGTATTACCAGGTATGCTTAGATACATAAGTATTAATAAAAGAATTTTAAGTCCACAAAAAAAGGAGACACCTTTTAAAAAGCAGAAACTAACTACAAGTCCCTTGAATAATAATCGTTTCGCGCTTTTGAATGAAGATGACAATATTAAGTCTGTTAAAAATGGTAATTCTAATCAGAAACCATTAAAGCCACCACCAATCTTCCTTCGGGAACCTAGTTCTAATAATTTGGTAAAAATATTAATTGATCTTGTTGGAAAAAATAATTTCCACATCGTCCCAATAAGAAAAGGTGGTGTGCATGAAACGAAAATAGTCATATACACTGAGGAGGATTATAGAAAAATCTCTCAATACTTAAACGACGGCAAGAAGAATTTCTACACATATCAGCTGAAAAGTAGTAAGGGCCTTATAGTGGTCATAAAGGGTATAGAGTCCAGTGTAGAACCTAACGAAATCAAGGAGGCCCTGGAAGAATTGGGCTATAAAACGAAAGTAGTAATAAATATATTTAACAGAGACAAAACTCCTCAACCAATGTTTAGAGTAGAGTTAGATCCAGATGATAAAAAACTAAAAGGGAATGAAACTCACCCAATATACTCTCTTCGTTATTTACTGAATCGTAGAATAACTATTGAGGAACCTCTCAAGCGAAATCGACCCGTCCAGTGTGGTAACTGTCAAGAGTTTGGACATACGAGAAATTATTGTACTCTACGCACTGTATGTGTTGCATGCGGAGACTTGCATTCTTCATCACAATGTGATATTATCCAAAAGGGTCTCAAAAAGAAATGTGGAAACTGTGGTGGCGACCATACGGCGAATTATCGGGGATGCCCAGTTTACAAAGAATTATTAAAAAGATTGAGAGAGAGGCGTCAACCAAAGAGAGATGACTTTTTTGTTCCATCTGCGGGTAACATAGATTTTCCTACACCAGTAAATTCAGTAGCCCGTAATAATGAAAATAAGAACTCTACGACAATGAATGCAAATTTCACACAATTAAACACGGCTAAATCTGGAACCAACTCTTACGCTGGTGTTTTGAAGTCAGAAAATAAGCAGCCTAATATACCCCAAAGTACGGGAGGGTTAGAAAACCTGTTACAAGCGCTTACACAAAATATTACCTCTCTTAATGAAAACATGACTAACATAATGTCAACCATGCAAAACACAATACAAGAGCTCTTGAGAGCGCAGAACCAAATGCTTCAAATCCTCCTATCAAAAAAATGAGTTTCTTGAAAGTTTGTTTTTGGAATGCAAATGGTTTGAACCAACATAAATCTGAGGTTTATAATTTTATGATAAGTAAAGACGTCGATGTGATGTTAATTTCTGAGACACACCTTACAAATAGATACAACTTTAATATTCCAGGATTTTCATTCCATAACACAAATCATCCCGACGGAAAAGCTCATGGTGGTACTGGTATCTTGATTAAAAGCCGTTTAAAACATTATGCCCTAGATGAATTTTCAAAAGAATATATGCAAGCAACTTCCATACGACTGGAATGTTCATTTGGAAATCTTACAGTGAGTTCTATATATTGCCCCCCACGATTTTCGATGACTAAGGACAAATTTGAAGAATTCTTTGAAACTCTAGGAGATCGTTTCCTGGCATGTGGTGATTACAATGCGAAACACACATACTGGGGTTCACGGCTAATTAACCCTAGAGGAAGACAGCTCTACAAAGCCCTAGTTGACAGTAGGAATTGCCTGGATGTCATATCCCCTGGCCAACCAACATACTGGCCTACTGATCCTAGGAAAATTCCTGACCTTATAGACTTTGCCATATCCAGAAATGTAGATCGAAATTCAATATCTACGGAAATATCTTTTGATTTATCTTCCGACCATTCACCCGTAATAGTCACCTATTATGGGAAAAATATACCAAAATCTCCTGAAAATATTCCGTTTTACAAAACAAATTGGCTTAAATACAAAAAGTTTATCAGTAGCCATATCCACACAAATCCAAATATACAGTGTTAGGGAGAGATAAACGAATGAGTCAATGACTTCACGTCATTAATTATTTCGGCTCTGGATCATTCAAGGATCGAGATCTCTAGAAAGCCAAAAATGCATATTTCCAATTCAGATATTGAACGATTGCTTCTCGAAAAGAGAAAGCTTAGAAGAGAATGGCAACAAAATAGATCACCTGCTGCAAAGCAGAGGCTGTCCATCGCTACTAGAAGACTGAAGAGAGCCCTTTGTTTAGAAGAGGATCGCAGAAACGAAAGATACATTGAGAGTTTGACGAATACTAAACATACGAACTTTTCTCTTTGGAAAGCCACACGTAACATCAAACCACCGGTAGAGGGAAAAACTCCATTGAGAAAATCTGACGGTAATTGGGCAAGAAATGATAAGGACAAAGCATTAATTTTTGCCGAGCACCTACGTAATGTATTTAAGCCAAATCCACCCAACAATGATTTTGTACTGGAAAATCCTCCTGTTCACGAGACAGCGGATGATCATATCAGAGTAAGTCCCGAGGACGTTCGAAAAGTTATCAAAAATAACACAAATACAAAAAAATCTCCAGGATATGACAAAATTACGCCATCCATGATTAAAAACCTACCGAATATAGCTATAATCGTGCTATCTGTATTGTTTTCTGCGATCATTAGACTAGGCGTTTTCCCAACTAATTGGAAAATTGCTCAGATCATAATGATACCTAAACCAGGAAAAGATTTAACAATGCCGTCTTCATACAGACCTATAAGTCTACTGCCATGCATATCAAAGTTATTTGAGAAAGTATTGCAATGTAAAATTATTCCATACTTAAATAACCAAAATATTATCCCAGTTCATCAATTTAGTTTTCGTGAACAACATGGAACCATTGAACAAGTTAATCGATTGACTGGAGAGATCAGAAAATCTTTTGAAAATAAAAAATACTGCTGTGCTATCTTTTTGGACATCGCCCAGGCCTTCGACAAGGTGTGGCATAAGGGGTTAATTCACAAAATTAAGTGTCTACTGCCACCAAGTACGCATCGATTGCTGGAGTCATACATATCAGACCGAGTTTTTAGAGTGAAATATTGCGATTATGTAACAGGAAATTATGAAATTAAAGCTGGTGTTCCACAGGGAAGTGTTGTCGGACCAACACTTTATTTGATATATACTTCTGACTTGCCTGTGTGTGATAGACTTACCATATCAACTTTCGCTGATGATACGGCAATACTTAGCTCACATGCAGATCCGTAGGTAGCTTCTACGAAATTGGCAAATTATCTGAGACTCGTGGAGATATGGTTGAATAACTGGAGAATACGAGTAAATGAACTCAAAAGTAAACACATCACATTTACTCTCAGAAGGGGTGATTGTCACATCACACTAAATAACATAAACATTCCACAGACAGATACTGTTACATACCTTGGTATTCACTTGGATAGACGACTTACTTGGCGTCGTCATATAGAAGCCAAGAGACTTCACATGAAGTTAAGAGCCTCTAGCCTTCACTGGTTACTCAATCACCAATCAAAATTAAGCCTTGACTATAAAGTCATCCTGTATAAATGTGTTTTAAAACCAATCTGGACATATGGAATCCAATTGTGGGGAACGGCCAGTAATTCCAGTATTGAACTTATACAGAGGGCCCAATCGAGAATTCTTAGGATAATGACAGGTGCACCTTGGTACATAAGAAATGAGAACATCCATAGAGACCTACAAGTACCGTTAGTTAAAGACGAATTCAAGAATGTCCGTGAGAAATACATCATGAAATTGTGGAACCACCCGAACCCGCTTGCAAGACATCTCACACAGACCCAAACAAGATCAAGGCTTCGTAGAGCCGATCTACCACCCCGCTAAGATGTGGCCCTTATGAACATCAACGCTCCCGTCAGAGAGCATTTAGTTTTAATTTTAGTTATAAGATTTTATTACTTATTGTCAGGCCTAAGTAAGGCAGATTCGATAAATAAATAAACGTTAAAAAAAAAAAAAAAAAAAAAAAAGATCAGCTGGATTGTGATCTGTTGGAAAGTGACTCCAGATGGCATTACCAACATTTTCAATAATATGAGTTGTCCTATTTGCTACATACGTTTTCCAAACTGCTGGAGGTTTTTGTAGCCAGACAAGCACAATTGTTGAATCAGACCATAAGTAAAGTGTAGGACTATTGAAAGGTAGATTTAAAAGTGTTTGCTTTACGAGCTCCGAAAGTAGTAGGGCCCCACATAGCTCAAGACGAGGTAAACTTATACGTTGCAAGGGGGCAACTTTGCTTTTTGCAGCTAATAGATGTGAGTATCTAACGCCGGAGTTTTTTGACACAACATATAATGTAGCGCAATAAGCCTGCTCTGAGGCGTCACAGAATCCGTGGATTTGGATATTGTGTAGTGGGTGGTAGTTGATCCACCTAGGAATTGTAATGGATTCGATAGTAGGAAAACTATCAGTAATAATGTTCCACTTGGCAAGAAATTGCGGTTTAACATTTTCATCCCAGCCAACCCCATCTTACCACAATTCTTGTAAAAGAATTTTGGATTGAATAATAATAGGCGTAAGCCATCCTGCGGGGTCAAAAAGTTTAGCAATCGTGGAAAGAATCTGCCTTTTGGTTGCTGAGGTATTAAAGGGCAATTCTTGAACTTTATAAGAGAAGGAATCACTTATAGCATTCCAACGAATTCCCAATGTTTTTGTTGAACTTGAATCGTATAATTTCAAAAATTCAGTGCTAATAAATTGTCAGATGAAATCTGAGCTACTAAATCAGGATGATTTGCTGTTATTTTCTTTGTTGAAGCACTTTCGGGTCTAAAAACGGCATTATGTGGTAAATAATAGGAAAAGAACTTTCCATCATTATAAATTTCTTGAGAACTTGATTTTCTCATGTGACCAAGATAAATATATTCATTCAATATATCACTATAAACTTCCATAAGTCTTTTATTCTTTTCTAGCTTTGATTCAATATGTAAATATTGTTTCTTAGCAATATATCGTGATGACTGTAAGAACACATCCTTTGGAAATTCGCTTTTAAATGGAAGTTTAACCATGTATCTACCATCTGGTTGACGATAAGTCGTTTCGTTATACAATTTTTCACAGAAGTGATCTGCTTCTGAATGTGGTTTCATATGTGGAATTTCTTCTAATTCCCAGAATTTCTTTAAAATCGAACTAATATTTTCCGCCTCGTTTTCCTTAGGAATATGATCTATGGCTGTTAGTGAAATAGTGTGCAATTTCAATGGACCGTAAATATACCAGCCATAAATTCAATTCTGAGGTATTATATCACTTCCTAAGAGCATGTCAATTTGTGCAGAAAGCAAGAAGTTTGGGTCAGCTAGTTTTAAATCATTGATCTCGGAAAGATCAGAAATTGATATTGTACAGCTTGGCATTAAATTAGTCAAATTGGAAACAATTATGACACTTGCACTTAGTTTAAAGTCGTGCTGTTTGTCGTATAAAGTAACGGTGCTTACTTTATCAGCATTCTCTACTACAGTACTCCCCAAACCGCAAATTTCAAAATTCGCATTTTCAGTCCTCATATTTAATCTCTTAGTAATTCTACTAGTCAAGAAAGATCTCTTTGAACCTGAATCTATCAGAGCTATGATTGTGAATGGCTCACCACAATGTAGGATTTGAACAAGAGCTGTTGGAAGTAAAATTTCATCTTGATTTACCGACAAATGTGTATTTGTTCTCTTTGCCTGTCTAGACGACCCGGGATCGCATGACTCTTCCGATGAAACTGAATTTTCCCTTATTTGGTCATTGACAATATTTACAGGCTCCGCATGAAAAGCGTCCAATGTGGAATTTGAGTTATTTTGCAAATTTTTTTTGAAATGAAGCATGCTGTAATGTTTGTTACCACACTCATTACATCTATTGACCCTAGTGCATTCTGAAACTTTGTAGGCGGCGGATAAACAATTTGAGCACATTTGATTTTGTCAGACAAAATCGTTTCGCTGCTTTTGTGAAAAGTTTGCGAATTTTGTGCAGAATCTTAAATAATGATTTTTTTCGCATAATTTGCATTTAGGCGCTTGTAGAGTTCTGTTATTATTCTTCTGTCGCAATGAGTTATTAGAATTCATTTGATTTCTATCATTCGTAATTCCAACAACTCTTTCTACTACTCTGTGCATTTGAATGAGGAATTGTTCCATTTGAGACCATGACGGCAATATTTAATTAGAAGCTAGAGATTGTTCCCAAAGAGAGAGTGTCTCACTAGGTAATTTTGTTGAACATAGGTATATGAGAATTGGATCCCAATTTTCTACCTTTACCCCATGAGAAGACAGCATCGCTAGGCAATCACTTATTGTAGTCTGTATTTTATTAATGGCTTCGGCTGATTCCGATTTTGCAGGTGGAATATTGAATAGAGCTTTCAATTGAATATCAACTAGAACTCGTTTATTTTCATACCGTGCTCGTAAAGCACTCCATGCCAATGAAAAACCGTCGTTCGTTAGTGGATATTTATTTACAATAGAGCTTGCTTCACCTTTTGCCTTTCTTCTTAAATACAATGGCCCATAATCATAGTCAAAAATAAAGTACATTTTAAGAGAATTAAACTCGACTTTACTTAAGAGTGGACTTTAGGTCTATCATAGACAAGTTAAAGTATACTTCTGACGCTGAAGTCGACTCTAAATATAAAACTAGCTAAAGTTGTTTTTAACTCGTTTAACAACAGCATCAGCTGTTCTTCACCGAGTAAAAAAGTTCGTCACAAAGTAAAAACTGTTTAAGTTACAAGATATTGGTAGAGATTTTGCAATTATTGAACAGTTATCAATAAAATTAGTACCAAAATATCGTAGTTATGATACTAATCTTATCTTTTTCCATTTTTCCAAAACAAACAACTTTCTTTCTTTAGATGTCCCGGTTACTTTTATTGTTTACGTTTTTTTGATTTTTTTTTAATTTTGTATGTCAGCTGTACAGCGTTGCCACTTGTCGGTTTTTTGTTGTATATTGTATGAAAACATTTTCTACATTTGCGGTTAAAGTCGGTTCAATTTAAAACATACTTTAATTTTGACTATGGTTGCAAATTAATAAAAAGCAGGTTTTTATTTTAAAGTTGTTTTTAAACAGAACCGACTTTAGTTTTTGACTATGATTATGGGCCAATAATTTTTGAACGTCCGGCATTCTTACTTTGCTAATGTATACAGCACTGAACATATCTCTAAATGAAGGCCACTTTGTCTACAGTTTTGTCTCCAGAAGAGATTCGGTCAAGTCATCGCAACCAATACTTGAAAATTTACAAAAACTCATAGGATTGTCTGATTCGTGGTCGAATCTAGTGCAAATCTGGGAACCCATTTTTTAATTTATTAGTATTTCCCTGAAATGGATATTCAAGCTAAAAATCTGAATTCTAAAAAAATATGAAAATAAATTTTCCTTTGGTTCGTTTGAACAAACTAATTTCCGTATTATTTGTGAGAAAGAGAAAAGAAAAAATGATTTGCTTTCAAATATTGCCTTGAATTAATTATCTTATTAGATAAGCTGATATCTAATTGTATATTCAGTATAAAACGAACGATGTACTGAAGCTATCGATTTCTTGAATGTAGCGTGTATTTGAATAAAATATAATACTAATCACAAATCGAATGACTCTTGAAAAATAGTAGGGTGTTTTCTAAATTAATATATTTAATATATTATATATCAGCAGAAATTTTTATTTAAAAAAAAACAAAACGAGCGTTGTGTTAATATTACCAACTTTATTAGTGTAGGGTACACAAATTAACTGTAACAACAATTACTACTGATCATGAATAA
Source organism: Calliphora vicina (assembly GCF_958450345.1). Classification (NCBI taxonomy): domain Eukaryota; kingdom Metazoa; phylum Arthropoda; class Insecta; order Diptera; family Calliphoridae; genus Calliphora; species Calliphora vicina. Next base: position 74,120,583 of record NC_088781.1, read on the forward strand.
AATAAACAAGATTACGCCTTCGCTCTCTTAAGCTGAGTGACGTCAACATTGACTAAAACTGATTGTATTATATGAAAATTGTATGTGAGATCGAAACAGATCTTCAAATAATGATATTATAAGAAATTTATAATATTAACTTCTTCCTCAACTTCAGTAATGAAGTTCATAGAAGAGCTAATGAAAAAATTTCTTTAAATTTTCACTAGGTTTTTCCTATCTTTTTTCCTAAAATTGTAAACATATTTACAATTTTTAAATTAAATTTAAATTAAATTTAAATTAAAAATAATATTTTTAATTTAGTATATTTTTAAAATAAAATAAGTTTATATTTGTTGCAATACTTTTAAGTAAAAAAAAATAAAATAAAAAAAAATAAAAAAAAAAACGAAATTAAGCATAAATGGTCGACTTTTTGGTACTTTTTCTTTATTCGAATGGTACTTTTTGTAAGTTCTTCACCAATGAACCTAGAAACATGAGATAAAGGATATATGGACCAGAGTGAGTGGGAATCCGCAAGTGGCTGCTTTTTGGTACTTTTTCTATATTCTAATGGTACTTTTTTGAATTTTCTATAACAATGGACTTATAAACATGAAATTAAGCATACATGGTCCTAAGTGAGTGAGAATTCTAAGGGGAAACTTTAAGCTTATGTATATGGACCCGAGTGAGTGGGAAACCTCAATTGGGGGATTTTTGGTACTTTTTATATATTCTAATGGTACTTTTTTGAATTTCCTATAATAATGGACCTAGAGTTTCCAAAAAAAATCGAAGAATTTCAAAACCGCGGTTTCGGTTTTAAAAAATTAAAAACCGATCGGTTTCGGTTTTGTGATAATTTATTAAATATTAAGTATTATAGAAACAAAATTAGTTGATAATATAGGAAATGATATACAAATCTAAAATTCAAACTTGACGGGTTATGGTTTAGTGAATGCGAATTTAAAAATGATAATCAATGGTACTATTTCCTTATTGCAATGGTACTTTTTGAATATTTTATAATAATAAACCTAAAAATTTAAAATTAGGAACACAATTTGCATTTTCTATAATAATGGACCCAGAAATATGAAATTAGACATTTACAATTAGATTCACAAAATGAGACTTGATAGTACTATTTATTTCTTCTAATTGGGGTGGCGAAGCGCACCGGGTCAGCTAGTCTTATATATAAATAGGCCACACGTTTTTTTTGTGGTACACTTTTAAGTATGTTATTGTCCACCAATATTGATGAAACATATATGGTTTAAAAGGTTATTTTCTCTAGATTAACAGAACATATTTTTTTTTAAATTCTTTCCATGAAAGTGGTAAAAAGCGTTTAAAAGTGGTCGAATTTCGGCCACCGGGCGATCCTAGTTATTATTATTATTGTAATTTTTGACTGCAAACCACATTTTAATTTTTAATTAATTTTTTTATTTATTTTTCACTATTTGTTTTGAAATTTCATATAAAAAGTAATTATTTTACATTCAAAACATAAGAAAACAATCATTGCTGACGTCACGAAAAAAGAGTACACTAAAATAACGGAATTGTCGATGTCGTAATCTTGTTTATTTCATTCATGACCAGGGTTGTCAGATTTTTTTTACCTCCATCGCCAAAAGCTAAACGAAAAATCGCCAAAAATATTTTGTTTGAGTTCTTTATTGTAACATACATACTTATTTTATGTATTATAAAGTCAATTTATTTCGGTTTAAATCTAGTGCATTAGTTCATCAAAAGTATTTTTTGTTTTCAAAAATTAATTGCATAAATCAATAATATATCGCATTCTCTGAAGTTTCATTATCACTACTTTGTATATCATACATTGTATTATAATTAAACTTTTTTAACATTTTATCTGTAGGCTGAATGAATTGCAACAAAATTTATTAAGATTCCTATAACTTATTTTTCTTATCAATGAATCTTAAAGTTCATATTGAATTTTATTACACAAGCGAGTTTTGGTATAAGCCTTAATAGATAAGTCTTAATATCCTTTCTACGCAAGCATTGCTGGTTGGTAAAATTAACATATTGAGAACGGTCAATGCCAAGTCTTTAAAATTAAATGTTCCTGCTGCATAGCAATAATTGTAAACTGCTGGCTAAAAATCTAAAAAATTTTTTGGAATTTCACCTTTAAATATCTAAGTCCAATTGATATATGCTAATTTTGACCATTGCAATTCATATTCCCCCGCAGATACTTTTGGATTTAAAAATAAAGTTAATGAATTTTGAACTACCGACAATATTGATAATTCATTATATAAGTAATATTGAAAATACACTAAATCAATTAAGTCTCCGTACAGACATACTCATAATATAAACTAGCTATTTATGGTCACTTTTCAATACATATTTAAACCTTTTTATACCCTCCACCACCATAAGTGGTGAATGAGGGTATATATAAGTTTGTCATTCCGTGTGTAACATTGAGAAATATTCATCTGCGACCCAACAAAGTATATATATTATTGATCCTTATGAAATTTTAAGTCGATTGAGCCATGTCCGTCTGTCTGTCCGTCTGTCTGTCTGTCTGTGTAAAACACGCTCACGTCCAAAATAGACAAACAAAATGGTTAAACTTGCAAGAAAAATGTTTATTGTTCTCCTAAGCAGTTTGGTATTGAAAATCAGCGAAATCGGTACAGTGGAACCAAAGTTATGAATGAAAATGTGGGACAACCTCAAAAAAAAATTGATAATTTTCATATATTTTTGGACATTTTTTGTGAATATATTGCAGCTAATATCATAAAATTTTGAACTCGTTACTTTTATGATAAAAGGAGTAACTCTGGTTAAAATTATAAGAATCGGTCCAAGATTTCTCCTAGCCCCCATACAAATTTCTTCCCGAAATATGGTTATATGGTCTATAAATGCCTACAGAATATGAATATCCATATGAAATTCAGCGAAAATAAGTTTCGTCGTAAAAGAAATTATATTACAAAATTTTTCGTGGATCGGCCCATATTTGACCATAGCCCCCATATAAAGTACACTTCCGAAAATCTCTTAAATAAGCATAAATGTCTTATAAATATCGCTATCAAGTTGAAATTCGACATGAATAATCCCCATATATACCAAAATTGCTGTACCTAATTCTATGAAAATCGGCCGATAATTGGTTATAGCTCCCATATAAGGACCACTTCCGAAAAACACAATAACCTACATAAATATCTAAAAAATATCAATATCAAAACAAAATTTCACACACATCCATAGTTTATATTTAGAAATCATACTACTGGATTTTGTGAATACAGGTCCATATTTGACCATAGCTCCCATATAAGGTCCACTTCCAAAAATCAGTTAAGTACTCATAAATCTCTTATAAATACATTTATCATGCTAAAATTCGACAAAAATTATACTCATATATATAGATATCACTGTACCAAATTTTATGCAGATTGGCCGATAATTGGTCATAGCTCCCCTATAAGGCCCATTTCCGAATAAAGATATTAACCTTAAAAAGTATTAAAAACATATCGATATCAAAATGAAATTACTCACAGATCCAGTAATTTGAATCCAGTAATCATACTTCTGGATTTTGTGAATATCGGTCCATATTTAACCATAGCTCCCATATAAGGTCCACTCCCGAAAATCACTAATATCCTCATAAATTTCTTACAAATATAGTTATCAGGTTGAAATTCAAAACAAATTTATTCAATATATACAAAAATCGATGTACCAAATTTTATGATGATAGGCCCATAATTGGTCATAACCTCCATATAAGAACTACTTCAGGAAAACACATTACCCTGCACAAATATCCATAAAAATCTACACTCAACCAAAATTTTACACCGATGAGTAATTTGTATCCAAGAATCGTACTACAAGATTTTTTAAATATTGGTGCATAATTCGGCATAGCTCCCACATAAGATCCATTCTTGTTAATAGCGTTGTTTATATGAAATTCTACAAAAATAGCCCTCAAATACTTAGGACCATAATAGGTCATAGCATCCATATATTAAATAAAAATAGTATACAGATCAGTAATTTGTATTCAAAAATCATAATACTGAATTTTGTGAATATTGGCCCATAATTGGCACCAGCTGTCATATAAATACATAAAAATCACGTTAAAATATTTTATAACAATCGAACGATAATAGGTCATAGCTAACACATAAGTCCCACAACCAAATATTTTGAAATTTGTCTAAATATATTTGTATACCCTTTTTATACCCTCCACCACCATAAGTGGTGAATGAGGGTATATATAAGTTTGTCATTCCGTGTGTAACATTGAGAAATATTCATCTGAGACCCAACAAAGTATATATATTATTGATCTTTGTGAAATTCTAAGTCGATTGAGCCATGTCCGTCTGTCTGTCCGTCTGTCTGTCTGTCTGTGTAAAACACGCTCACGTCCAAAATAGGCAAACAAAATTGGTAGACTTGCAAAAAAAATATTTATTGTTCTCCTAAGCAATTTGGTATTGAAAATCAGCAAAATCGGTTCAGTGGAACCAGAGCTATGAACCAAAATGTGAGACAATCTAAAAAAAAACATGATAATTTTAACATAGTTTTCCTTATTTGTGCAAATATATTGCAGATAATACCATAAAATTGCACACACGTTATTTTTATGTTAAAGGGACTAACTCTGGCGAAAATTATAAGAATCGGTCCATGATTTCTCCTAGCCCCCATACAAATTTCTTCCCGAAATATGGTTATTAGGACTGTAAATGCCTACAAAATTGCAGTATCCACACAAAATTCAGGAGAAAAAAGTATCGTGCTTAAAAAAATTACAACCCCAAATTTTTTGTGGATCGGCCCATATTTGACCTTAGCCCCCATATAAATTTCATTTCCGAAAATCACTTAAATAAGCATAAATGTCTTATAAATATCGCTATTAAGTTGAAATTCGACATAAATAATCCCCATATATACCAAAATCGTTGAACCTAATTCTATGAAGATCGGCCAATAATTGGTTATAGCTCTCATATAAGAACCACTTCCGAAAAACACAATAACCTACTTAAATATCTAAAAAATATCAATATCAAAACAAAATTTTACATAGATCCATAGTTTATACTTAGAAATCATAGTACAGGATTTTGTGAATATCGGTCCATATTTGACCATAGCTCCCATATAAGGTCCACTTCCGAAAATCAGTTAAGTACTCATAAATCTCTTATAAATATCTATATCGTGCTAAAATTCGACAAAAATAATACTCATATACATAGAAATCACTGTACTAAATTGTATGCAGATTGGCCGATAATTGGTCATAACTCCCCTATAAGGCCTATTTCCGAAAAAGATATTATCCTTAAAAAATATTTAAAACATATCGATATCAAAATGAAATAACGCACAGGTCAGTAATTTGTATCCAGTAATCATACTTCTGAATTTTTTGAATATCGGTCCATATTTAGCCATAGCTCCCATATAAGGTCCACTCCCGAAAATCACTAAAATCCCAATAAATTTGTTACAAATATAGATATCAGGTTGAAATTCGAAACAAATTTATTCAATATGTACAAAAATCGATGTACCAAATTTTATGCTGATAGGCCCATAATTATTCATAGCCTCCATATAAGAACCACTTCAGGAAAACAAATTAACCTGAACAAATATCCAAAAAAATGTATACTGAACTAAAATTTTACACCGATCAATAATTTGTATCCAAGAATCGTACTAGAAGATTTTTTAAATATTGGTCCATAATTCGGCATAGCTCCCATATAAGGTCCACTCTTGTTAATAGCGTTGTTTATATGAAATTCTACAAAAATAGCTCTCAAATACTTAGGACCATAATAGGTCATAGCTTACATATATTAAACCAAAATAGTACACAGATCAGTAATTTGTATTCAAAAATCATAATACTGAATTTTGTGAATATTGGTCCATAATTGGCCACAGCTCTCATATAAATACATAACAGGCACGTTCAAATATTTTATGACAATCGAATCATAATAGGTCATAGCTCCCACATAAGTCCCACAACCAAATATTTTGAAATTTGTCTAAATATATTTGTATACCCTTTTTTATACTCTGTATCTTCACTTGAGGTTAAAAGGGAAAAATGTTGATCCAAACGTATTAACTAATTATTAAGTATATATTGTTAAATTTCATACGTTCTAATAGGAATTTCAGTTATAAATTGCTGAATTAGATACAATTTTTTGTACATTTGAAATAAAATATCTTCTGCGTAAACTAGTCTTTCTAACAATTGTTATATTATTTCAGTTTTTATACCATCATATTTAGGTGGAGGGTATTTAAGATTCGGCACGGCCGAATATAGTACTCTTACTTGTTTTAATTAATTTTATAAAAAAAATTATCAACTAGAAATCAAAATAAAAAAAACAAACATTTTCATTAAAAACATAAAAATTTACATAAATTCAATAATTGTACTAAAAGTATCACCAAAAAAGTCTCCGTACAGTTGACCGTTTTAAGGCAAGGAACCACAATATTAAAATTAATTGCATTTAATATGTGGTAGGTCTTCCTTTCTGAGCAATTGCAGCATTTAAATGGCAGTGCATGGAATGGACCAGCTTTGTTGTTGTCAGGGAATCTATTTTTGTACCACTCTTCCATTATAACAGCTTTTAGCTGATCATTACTCGTTATATTGTGCTGCCAAATCTTTCTTTCCAAGTGATCCCATAGATGCTCAATCGGGTTGAGATCAGGTGACTGAGCTGAGCGATTTAAGTGCTTAGGAACATTATAAATAAGTCACTTTACTAATCTAGAGGTGTGTTTGGGATCGTTGTTTTGTTGGAAGCAATACAAACGTCCCAAGCCTAATTTTTCAGAACTTTGTCTTAAGTTTTCTTTTAATATATTAAGATATGCATATTTATCCATCGTGTTTTCAACAAAAATAAGATTTTCCACCCCAGATGAAGCCATCCAACCCCAAACAATAACGTTACCTCCTCCATGCTTTACGGTTAGCGTCAAATGCTTCGGATTCGTTTCAGTATTTGGCTTTCCCCATAACATTTCTCTTCCATCAGAACCAAAAACATTCAATTTACTTTCATCGATAAAAATAACTCGATCCCAAAATAAACAAGTAAGAAAGTATGGTCGGTCAAGCCCGACCATATAATACCCTACACTAAGTAAAAGAGTAAAAACATTTTTCATTTAAAATTTCAATAATTTATATTTTTGAGTGATTTTCGGAAGTGGGCCTTATATGGGGGCTATGACCAATTATGGACCGATCACCATAAAATTAGGTAGTGTGATTTATGTCTATATGAAAGTTTACTATGTTGAATTTTGTGAGTATACCAACATTTTTAAGCGATTTATGCACGTTAAAGTGATTTTCGGAAGCGGGTCTATATGGGAGCTATGACGAATTATGGACCGATTGTAACAAAATTTGGTGACAAGAATTTTGTGTGTATAAAACTTATTTGGAGCTCAATTTGTGGAGATACATTTATAAATTAAACATTTATGACCGATAAAGTACAATTTCGGAAGGTCATTTGTATGGGGGCTAGGTGAAATAATGGACCGATTTCAGCCAGTTTCAATAGGCTTGGTCCTTGGGCCGAAATTTGATCGAAATATCTTAAAAATTGCGATCTGTACTCTGCGCATGGACAGCCAGCCAACCAGTATAATTTAAGGTGGGTGTTAGACTAATATTTTTGGGCGTTACAAACATCTGCACAAACGCATAATACCCTCCCCACTATGGTGGCGTAATCCAATCTCTTTTTCATGTTCACTTTTCGAACAAGGGGCTTCTTGCGGCTTACTCGACCATTGTATCCTTTTAGTTTAAGAGCGTTTCTTCCAGTTTGGGGGTTTGCCGTTAATTAATCACTACACTCATAAAAAAATTGAGTAATCCGTACTTAGATCAATCCGGAGCGGTGTCCATAGTAGGGTAAGTACGGATTTTCTTAAACCGAGTACATAATACTTGATTCAAGTACGGATTCATCAAGCCCAAAAATCTTAATTTTAGCTCTCCCTAAGTACGGCCGAGATTGAATTAATCTTAAAATGAGCTTGATTCAAGAATTCTAAACTTGTTTTAAGCACGAATTCATACTCGATATAATCCAAAAATCGGATTGATTTAAGAATGTCCGAGATTGAATTAATCCCAAAATGAGCTTGTTTCAAGAATTCTAAACTAGATTTAAGCACGAATTCGTACTTGATATAATCCAAAAATCGGATTGATTTAAGAATGTCCGAGATTGAATTAATCGCAAAATAAGCTTGTTTCAAGAATTCTGAACTAGATTTAAGCACGAATTCGTACTTGATATAATCCAAAAATAGGATTGTTTTAAGACCGAATTCGTACTTGATGTAAGCCAAACTAAGATTGATTTAAGAAAAACACATTTTTTTTTATTTTTAATAAATTTTATTTTGTTTTTTTTTTAATTTAAATTTATTACAATTTAACAATTATTACCTTGTTTAAAACTCGTTTGCCACGGAAGTCATCTTCTTCAATTAGCCAGTTGTCAACTTTGGATTCAACAGAAATTGTGTCGTCATCGACGCCAAACTATAGAATAAGATTTGTTAAAATATATTTGCAAAAATCTGTATTATTAAATTCTTACCTGAATTTTGTCCACTTAAAAGCTTCTTCCTAAATTCGATTCGAAGACCAAGAGGAGGTATTGCTTCCTTAATGTTTTCACCATTGCAAGCTGTTTTATGTTACCTGAGAAGCTAAAAATGTACAAACAAATGATATAATATGAAAATTATTTAAAAATTCATTTAAAATATTAACAATACGATATTAAAGATTTACCCCCATATTCATAAACAATTTTCAAAGGTTTATAAAACAATAATTCCATACAAAATTCGTTTTATAAAACTTTTATAAATTTAAAAATTATTTATTAATATGAGGATAAATCATTAATATCGTATAGTTATTTTTATATTTTTTCTAAGTGACTGTACTTGTATTTTTGCAATAAGAAACATATTTTTCATTTGTGGTACAAAAATACTATCAGTTCATGGACAAAACGCAGTTATTTATAATAATACACAACGACGCAAACAACAAATTGTGCACATGTCAATACATATATAGGTGTTTGTGTGCCAAAATATAGAGTCTATAATAGTAGAGTTGTGTAGCTTATGAATGACCTAGTTCAATTGAACGATTCACTCAACTGAGCGAAGTGAATCATTCATCATATTGAGCGTTTTCAGCTCAGCACTGAGCGTTTTCAACTGAGCACTGAGCGTTTTATGCTCATGTTTCTTTCAGTACTCATGAAAGAGCTGCACAATCACATTCATTTGTCATCTTCAATGTTTCACTTTACTCGTCAATTCTGTAACATTCTTTCGCTCACTGACATTGAAAAGTGAGTGAGTATTGTGTACTACAAAAATAAAACGATCATTCGAATGTAGGTTTGTTATGTATGTATATGATCATATGCTGCCGCGAATATATTTTTGCTTTGATATGATACAACGTTTGTATGAATTGTTTTAAGAATTATTAGTGTTATTCAAATTGTTTTTGTTTTCATGAAGGAATTTTTATATGTGTGCTATGAGTGTGAATTTATTTATGGTATGGTGATGTAGAATGATATAAAGAAAGAGTATTGCTACAGTTTGTAAGTATATTTCATAAAATAATAATGAAAAAGGGAAATACATAATTGTTATTGTTAAAATAATAATTGTATTTGAAATTATGTAATTTGTAAAAAAAATACTATTTCAAAAATACATTAGTGGTATTATATCTACCAAAAAACATAATTAAAAAAATACAAAGTACTGATATTCTTAATTAAATTAGCAATATTATTTCAATCACTTTTTTTTAGAAAACATATATCTTATGCACTTTTTTACTATATCGTGGGTTTTCGCTGTTTTTTGGAATGACAGTTTAAAACAATAAAATCTTATTCCTTAAATTCAGAAATTCTATTTATGTATATATTGTTATATCATAAAATAATTAAGGTAATGTTGAAAATATTTTTACACAAATTGTATCACAAAACAATTTTTCTTTCGTATTTTTAGTAGAAATTTTGTTGATCATATATATATAAGTTGTAAAAGTCAGGTAAAAAATATATATTTTGCCAATTGATAACTAACATTATGTAAATGAGAAAACCCCCAAAAAATTGCAACAATATTAATTTTGGTTTAGTTATTGTCACATTTTTATTTTGGATCAGAATTATCAGATCATCAAAATATTTTTCCTTTTTCAAATTCCAGTTAATATCTTGAGTTTTTTGTTAATTTTATTATTTTGTGGTAAAATAATACCTTATAGTTAGTGAATGTTCTGCTTAGCAAATATTGTCTAAACATTTGCTTACCATCGGAAATTAGAAATAATAAAAAATTAACTCTTTTTTCCGCAAAAATATTAGTTTAAATAAAATACAATTTGATTTTTTAAAATTTTAATCAATTATTTCACGCATAAATCTCTAATTGTCAAAATACTGTGTGTTTTTACAACTAACAACAGAAATAATTGATTTAATTGTTTGTTTGTGTCTTAAAAAACCTGTTTCTAAACGATATGCGCAACTACATATGTATGTATGTGTGTGTTAGTACAAATGAAATAATACCCAGCAGTTAAGCAAGTAGTCAATGTATCCCTTAAAGACAGTAATTGTCACAAATGTCTTATCACTTGGCTGACTCCATTTTATATATTTTGGTCATTTGACACGTGTGTGCACTTTGTAGTGCAGAGAGAAGACAATTGGTTACGTTATGCATCCCAAGTAATCTAGCGTGAAGACAATTGTCACTTAAGTGTCTCTAAGTAATCTAGAGTGTAGTCACTTTAAACGTTTTGTGAGTAATTCGTACAAAGTAATCTAGAGTGTAGTCACTTTAAACGTTTTGTGAGTAATTCGTACAAACTGGTTTTTTACAAATTGTGTTAATATAATTCTAATACAGTTTATTTTTATTTTTGCTTAAGTATACTGATATCGCATGTAACATAGCATGAAGTCAATAGTCACTTTAGTGTCTCTTAGTAACCTATGATGAAGTCACTTCAAACTTTTTTTTGTACTGCAGTTTATTTTACCCACCAGAAGCGTTGACTACCTTCGATCAGCTATCCGATAGTCACATTGTAATCAAAAGGGTCAATTGACCCTCTGCTTAGGACATGCACGTGTTAAAAAAACTAGTCAAGTAGCTGATCAAGTAACCAGTTACAAAGCTAGCAAGGTAACTGACGCTATGTAACCAGTTTGTGAATCCAATGCGTTGCCTACTTTGGACCAGCTATTAGACAGTCCCATTGTAATCAAAAAGAGGCAATTGACCCCCTGCCTAGGACATGCCCGTGTTAAAATGACTAGTCACGTGGCTATTGAAGTAACTAGCTCCCACCCTAAATGATGGGTAAAATCACTAGTTCGATACTGTCTCCTAGAACTGCTGGGTATTTCTTATTGAAAAAATTTGTACGTACATACCACGTTGTACCGTTATTTTGTTTTTAAAGAATTTGTTGCAAATTCAACAGTCTATTTATAAAACATAATATAGTAAGCCAAAAGAAAACATGTAAAAAGAAACTTATCCAAAGTTTTCGATTGACTTGCTGTATTATGTTTTATAAATAGAATAACTGTATTATTTAAAAATAAATCACAATAATAAATAACTTATAGACTTACCTTTTAAATACCCATAAACACTGGGCTGATGAAACTCCTGGAGAAGCTGGAGCAGGAGGGTGTCTTCTTTGTCCGGAACCACTTCTGCCTCACTCATATTTTTTCACACAACACAAAAAAACACAAAAGACCGAAAACAATACAGAACAACACGGAACGCACAACACAGACTGATGAAATTGCTTCTTTATTCATGTAACTAACCGACAGCGCGAGTAGAAAATTACTTTGAGAACAGCTCAGAGAGTAAATTTTATACCGCTCTTTTTCTATTATGGATCAATATAAGAATTTTTTTCTTATTTCAAGTTATCTTACTCTTAATTTGAAGTTTAAGAATTAACTACTTGATTTAACTTCTCACTTGTACTTAAAACAAGATTTTCTTACTTAATTCAAGAATTTCGTTCTTGTTTTAAGGAAATTTCCGCTTGATTTTTGTAATCTATCCCGTTTATACTTATTCTAAGTACAAATGAGTATGAATCGTACTTAAATTTTTAAATACAATTCTGGCTAAATTTGAGTAAAATAAACTTAAATTTAGAAGTGCTTTTTTCATTCTGTGTAGTTTTCAAGTTTCCTTCAATTACATATGCATCAATTTTTGGATTACCTTCTACAAATCGTACAATTCTTCTCTCTAAGTGGTGGCCTATTTTTCTTGGATGGTCAGTTCTTTGTTTATTTGCCATTGTTCCGGTTTTTTAACTGTTGAATAACGTACTGAATAGAAGAGCGTGGTCTTTTTACAATATCCTTGATTTCGGTTAGATTTTTTCCTTCATTTTGCAAGTTAATAATAATTTTCTTTCTATCCATTAAAATTTGCTTATTTTTGGATTCCCTGACAACAACAAAGCTGGTCCATTCCATGCACAGCCATTAAAATGAATGAATTAAATGCAATTAAGTTTAATATTGTGATTCCTTGCCTTAAAATAGTTAACTGTACGGAGACTTTTTTTGGTGATACTTTTCGTACAATTATTGAATTTATGTAAATTTTTATGATTTTAAAGAAAATGTTTGTATTTTTTATGTTGATTTCTAGTTTATAAGATTTTTTTTAAAATGAATTAAGACTTAATTGATTCAGTGTAAGTACTTTGAAAAGAGTTATATTTTCTGGTAACCATTTAGCATTTGTTTTAAAAGCTTTTTAAGTACAAAAAACTAATTTCTTTTAAAATTTCTACGTCATATGTATTCTTCCATTTTTATATTTTGTAATTCCGTTTCAAATTCTGTGCCAAAATCGATAGATTCCAATGGCAGAAAAGAATCCGGCGAACAAATGAGCATATTAAGTTATCAATATTTCCATTATTATTTAAAAATGACGGCTTAAATATTGTAGAAGAAAAAATTAATATTGTTGAAACTATTTGATCATGTATGCTACCTGCATCCATATGATCAGATTATAAATGATTCATTTTATTAACTATTAGGTTAAAAACTATAAAAAAAAATATTTCAAGAAAAACAAATAATTTGTTAAGAATTCGCCAAATAATTCGCCAACTAGTCTATAAATCGCCAAAAAATCGCCTTGTCGCCAATTGGAAATTTTGGTCGCCAAAAGCAATGAAAAATCGCCACGTTTGGCGAGAAATCGCCACATCTGACAGCCCTGTTCATGACTACTGATATTATTGTTTTCTCTTATTTTTTTTTTTTGCTTTATTCTTCTTAATATAGCTAAGTACTAGCGTATATAATAATTAACAGAGTTTTAATGAGAATAAAGTTATTAAATAAAAGAAAAAACCACCACCAAATGTATTAATAAACACACAATATTTTAAGGAATAAATTATATGAAATCAATATAAAACTGTATTTTCTTTTCTTTTTTGTTGTGAACAAATTTTAATAATAAAAGAGAACAAATTGAAAATTTGATTTTTATTTTAATGAAATTAAAATATATTTATTTAATTTTTATTACCGATTCGTTGACGGTTTCAAAAAGGACCATAAACAAAATTCCAAACCGAAAGAAATGTAATAAATAAATACAGTTTTATACTGATGGTGACTACTCAAAGAAATTGGAGTGTACTTACTTATTGTGGGTGCAATTAATTATGAAAAACAAAAGGAGATTTTTGTTGGTTTTAAATTGAAGAATTCAAATTTATTTATTCTTGTGTTTTTGTCAGGGTTTAAAATTAGTTAAACGTTTTTTACATTTGACTACCGATTGCGCAATAAATATGAATCGTTTTCATATTAATGTGCACAAATACTGAAAATATACAAACTATAAACCAATGCTATATATGCACAAGCTTCATGGTAGAAATATTTGTCGCAGTTTTTCCAAAAATATTTTGCCTTACAAAATATTTTACGTTGCAGCTAGAAGACAAAATGAAAATTTTTTATTTTTAAAACATTTGCTGCCTAAATATATGTATATTTTTGGTTAGCAAAAACAAATGAAATTGCTTGTGTATAATATACAAAAAAATTACTACAAAAACATCATACATGCAAACAAATTGCAGCGTGAAAACCATATACTGCAAACGATATGCGCAGTGAAAAATTCAAACAATGAAAATATGGAAGATGCTAAAAGTAGACTGCCAAACCATACGAAGTTGAAAAATGTAAAATACGAAATTGTGCAAAGTTAAAAATGTTTAAAGCGAAAATGTTTATTTTTAAAATATTTCCGCCGCATATATGGTTTTGTTTTGCCGCATATAGTCATTGAGTGAAAAATGTGAAAAAAACTATGAAGTTGATTTGGGTGTACAAAATAAAAAATTGTATTGAAATGTGTGTTAATAAAGAATTTTGTTAATAATAGAAGTTTTATTTTTTGAGGTATGTAATTGTATGTATTGTGAAAGATAGCAATGCAGTGAAAATTAAATTAAATAAGATTCTGGACAAAGGATAGCTAGCGGAGGATATTATTATTGAATCTTTTGATTGATTGGCTTTTTTAATACGAATTCAAATGTATTTATGCTGGTGGTAATAGGAGTCCAGAAAAATTAGTAAGAAAAAAAATAATTTTGTATGGAAAGCGGTTAAAAAAGGATATATAATGCAACAACAAAATGTGACAAAAACAAAATACCATAAATAACAGGATCATTCATTTTATGAATAAAATCTATCATAATAAAGTGTTGTACATTCAAATGTTTCCTTTCGTAAAATTTGTAACAGGAGAACAAACAAAAAAATAAGCAGCATAGAAAATAATTGTGGAAGAATAATTTTATGTGTAAGATATAATGCAAAAAAGGCACAGGTATAAGTACAACAGGAGCAAAACGAAATTAACTGCAAAAACAAAAACTTTTTGTGTGGTTTATATTGTAATCTTGTTTAAACGTTGATGTTTGTGATGTGTAACGTTCACTTTTCTTGTTTTTAAATGTTTTTGGTTTTATATAAATGTTTTTTATTTAAATGTTTGTTGTTTGTATAAAAAACTGTTTTTATTTAAATGTTTGTGAATGTTTTTTGTTTAATATAAATGTTTTCACTTAAACAGTTTTTTTGGTTTTATATTTAATAATATGTATGTATTAAATATATGTATTGATGTTGTTTTTGTAGAATTTTGTACTTTTGGTGTTTTTTTGCTTGGTATTAGTCGACGACTGTGTTGTTTTTTTCTTCTTTACCGCGTAAGCCCGGCTTGAGCCGTTTTTACACGGTCGCTGAATAATTGGCCGATGCCACTCAGTCGATCAGAGGGTTGTCACCCTCATTTGATGATCGATCCTCGACAGCCACCATAATTTGGTATATATAATTTTTTCGGCACAAGTCGAAGCCTATTGAAACTGGCTGACATCCGCCCATTATTCCAGCTATCCCCGGACTTTATCGGTCATAAATGTTTAATTTATCTGATACCAACAAAAATTTCGCTCCAAATAAGTTTTATATATACTAAATTCATTGCACCTAATTTTCTAATTATCGGTCCATAATTAATCATAGTTCATAAATCTCTTAAAAATTTTGGTATACACATAAAATTCAATATAAAGATCTTTCATATAGAAATTAATCATACGGCTTAATTTCATGGCGATCGGTCCATAATTGGCCATATTCCACTTCCGAAAATCACACAAGAATATAAATTATTCAAATTTTAAAAGAAAAATGGTAAAGGCAAATGTGACCCTTGCCAAAGTTTCGTTGCAATATATTTTACTGCATATTGCTGAAAGAATTGTTGAGATGCAATGGAATCGGAGAAGACGAATTTTCCGACTTAATATAAAGCTGTTGATATTTCAGATCTATTAATTTCCACTTCATTTTTAAATTGGCGCTTACAAAAGCGGAAACGTTCCACACTTCCACCTGAAGTAATTGAATTATTATGTTGCAGTGAACCCATGGAAGAATTTCAACTTAGCCACCAAGACCATGCAATTAATGAAAGTGAAGAGGACCTTTTTGATTTAAATTTACAAAATGAATTAGATTTAAGCAATTACTAAATTATTTAGTATAATTAAAGTAATTGAATGAATACAATGTATTGTGTTTACATTAATGGTTGCAAAAGGGTTAATTTTTGGTCGTTAGTGGGTTAAATTCCATTTTCTTTAATAGAATTATTCTTACTTATGAAATTCTTACAGGTTTTGGTTTGAATAACATGATTTTGTAGCCGTTATTAATTTAGCACAGAAAAAGTGGTCATTTGACCTGTAGTGCATTGGCATGAGTATTCGTGTGGCCGTGCTGTCGTCAAAATAATCGTCATCATATAAAGCCTAGTACTCTGTTCATATTTGCAAAAATCATGGTTTTTTCATGCGAAAAATTTTATATGCAGCTTGACAGCTCGCTGTTGCTTTTAATTTCGTGCGAAAGAAGTGCTGCGTATTAGGGTTCTATAGCTGAAACAAAAGGTCGACTTTTCGACCTTTCGACTTTTTCCGTTTTTTAAAAAGTCGACTTTTCGAACTTTCGACTTTTGGTAGTTTATGAAAAGTCGACTTTTCGAACTTTCGACTTTTTAGTTAATCGACTTTTTTTTGACTATTTTCGACTTTCCGACTTTTTTCGACTATTTTCGACTTTTTTCAACTTTTTACCATTTCTTGTAGAAAATACACGGTTTCTACATTTATTGATCCTCCTTTTGTAATGTTTAGCAATAAAAATGAAATTTATCAAGGCGATAATAGTAGTAAGAATTTTGTGTAGAAAAAAGCTTTATTTTATAAACATTTATTTAATTATTATTTACATATATTAACATACACTACAAAAAATGCAAGTGCAATATTTTTTTTCAACAATCTAAAAAGTCGACTTTTTTCGACCTTTATCGACTATTTTCGACTTTTATCAACTATTCGACTTTTATCGACTTTTGAGATAACATAATCGATTGTTCGACTTTTTTCCGACCAAAAAGTCGATTTCGACTTTTCGACTTTTTTCAGGAAATAGTCGATTGTTCGAACAATCGACTTATAGAACCCTACTGCGTATGTTATTTCGTGTGGAAAAATAAGGTTGCCAGATGTATTTCACATGTTTTACACAATAAAAACAGAGTACAACTTTTGCGAAATTATTTCGCATAAATTTCATTCCAAATATTTTATATGTAGTTTGATAGCATTTCGCACGAAATTTTGAACAGAGTACCTAGCTTAAACTAGGGTTCTATAGCTGAAACAAGAAGTCGACTTTTCGACCTTTCGACTTTTTCCGTTTTTTAAAAAGTCGACTTTTCGAACTTTCGACTTTTTAGTTAAATCGACTCTTTTAGACTATTTTCGACTTTTTTCAACTTTTTACCATTTCTTGTAAAAAAATACATAGTTTCTACATTTATTGATGCGCCTTTTATAATGTTTAGCAATAAAAATGAAATTTATCAATTTATCAAGCATTTCGCACGAAATTTTGAACAGAGTACCTAGCTTAAACTAGGGTTCTATAGCTGAAACAAAAAGTCGACTTTTCGACCTTTCGACTTTTTCCGTTTTTTAAAAAGTCGACTTTTCGAACTTTCGACTTTTTAGTTAAATCGACTTTTTTAGACTATTTTCGACTTTTTTCAACTTTTTACCATTTCTTGTAAAAAAATACATAGTTTCTACATTTATTGATGCGCCTTTTGTAATGTTTAGCAATAAAAATGAAATTTATCAAGGCAATAATAGTTATAAACATTTATTTATTATTTATATTAGCACACACTACAAAAAATGCAAGTGTATTGCAATAGTTTTAGTATAATGTTGCAATTAGATATTTTTTTTAACAATCTAAAAAGTCGACAATTCGACTATTTTCGACTTTTATCGACTATTCGACTTGTATCGACTATTTTCGACTTTTATCGACTATTCGACTTTTGAGATAATATAATCGATTGTTTTTTTCTATTTTTCGACTTTTTTCAGCAAAAAGTCGATTGTTCGAACATCGAACAATCGATTTATAGAACCCTAGCTTAAACGTGTGCATTTTATTTTTGACAGATTGAAGTTGGTAGCCTGCTGTCAGCAGATAATATTTTTTTTCGCTTTTTGGTTCTAACAGTTGTCAAAGCTTGTTTTTATATTTAAATATCTACATATTCTAATCGTATTAACAAAATTTTTATTTTTTACATAAATAAGTAAAGCTCTCACTATACAATTATCTACACTACTACTAAGTTTTAATACATATTTGTTTATTTTTTCATTTTTGTTTTCTGACATTTGTTAAGACCAATTGTTGTATTTGTAGAACTGATAGCACCTTGTATAAATTCGCCTTGTCTGCTGTCTAGAATGTGTTAAATGCATGACATTTACTGGAATTATGAAAAAATCATGCTACCATATTCCTTTTACAAATCCCACATTTTGTTGTTTACTTTTTCTTTTCATTTAAAAAATAAAACAAAATTTTTAATTTAAATTTCTATTTCAACGTGCCGTGACTGTTATACAACTAAAATCTCAAAAGCTATGCATAACTGTCCTGCAGATGATGTGCGTCTGTGATTAGTTGCACTAATACAGAGGCTGTTTGTTGCTCAAAATTTAATTGCATCATACGTTTTTCCGATGTGTATGAGTATTTAATGATTATTTGCCCATCAAATGCTTAAATGTTGCATTTTGAAATTCTGAAACGGCCTGTACAAGCCGTTTTCAGGCGTATTAGATGCAGTGCTGAGATGCATTTGCGAACAGGCCCTACATTCCCAAGTAGTTATAGCCGTTTAAATTTAATTATCCACTGGTGGCTGCTGCAAGAAAGCTAACAATGGTTTTTAATACAAACTAATTAATGAATGAATTAAAACTAAATAATTTTCAACGTTTAACCTCTATAAATAATCCTTCAACTCAGTGAATAACGTATAACTTATGGGGTCAGTGACAATATTTGAATTCAAAATTAAAGTGATTACTGAACTGTTAAAACAGTTAAGGTTCTATTAGACGTACCATAGCCATAACCATATAAAACAGCTGTTCGAACCAAGCTTATGGGCAACACTGTATTAGGGTTCTATAAGTCGATTGTTCGAACAATCGACTTTTTGCTGAAAACAGTCGAAAAGTCGATATCGACTTTTTGGTCGGCAAAAAGTCGAACAATCGATTATGTTATCTCAATAGTCAAATAGTCGAAAATATTCGATAATAGTCTAGCTTTTAGATTGTTAAACAAATATTGCACTTGAATTTTTTGTAGTTAAACATTTATTTATTAATAAATAAATAAATAAATAAATGTTTATAAAATAAAGCTTTTTTCTACACAAAATACTTACAACATTATTCTAACTATTATTGCCTTGATAAATTTAATTTTTATTGCTAAACTTTACAAAAGGCGCATCAATAAATGTAGAAACCATGTAGTTTTTACAAGAAATGGTAAAAGTTGAAAAAAGTCGAAAATAGTCGGAAAGTCGAAAAAAGTCGATTAACTAAAAAGTCGAAAGTTCGAAAAGTCGGCTTTTCATAAACTACCAAAAGTCGAAAGTTCGAAAAGTCGACTTTTTAAAAAACGGAAAAAGTGGAAAGTCGAAAAGTCGACTTTTTGTTTCAGCTATAGAACCCTACACTGTATATGATTATTGGTGACATACCATAACGCCATAGCCATAATCGTAGATATCAACTGAATTTTGGTTTTCTGCCATAACCAAAGAATAACAAGAAGGGAAGCCTCTCAATTTTTCTACAACAACTACCTCTCTCTCTTCTCACATACAGGTAGTATGTGAATTCAACACACTTGAGAGAGAAATTTTACTTCAAAACTTTTTTTGGAAAATTGCAATAACATTGCAATTTTAATACACTCTTTCACAAACACATACAATTTTTAAATTTTTTTTCCACACATTTAAACGCTTAAATTAACCGAAACATGCATATTTTGCACAAACGAAAAATATTTTATTTTATTTTTTTTGACATTAAATTTTTGGGTGTTGAAATTAAAACTGAAAAAAACACATTTGTAAAATTTCGTATTGAAAATTAATACAAAATGCAAATAAGTTTAATTTTTGCAGAAATTATTGAATAAAAAGATGAAAAATCTATTTATAAAACCTTTCCAGGTCAAATATAAAATAAATAATTTGAGAATTGTTCAAATTTTTAAATTGAATTGTAATAAAATTTTGTTATAATTTTTAAGGTCGCTTTCAAGGCGAATTTACTTTACAGGTGGCGTTAACAGCACAGCTGATCTACTTTTTTTTCTTCGCCTTGTGGGTCGTCTTGTCAAAAGTTGTATACAGGCGAATTTATTTTATGTCATAAGTTGTTTCATTTACCTATTCGATTTCAAAAAAAATTAATTAAATTGTTTGAAATTTATTTTTGTGAATTAAAATGACATGAAATATGCAAAAAAAAAACAAAAACCGGGAAACGGTGATTTCTTCTGCGTTCCAAGTGATACCCGCCGGCTTAAGTGGAGCAAAATTTGGAGTCAGAACTTCTTCCGACAACTCTAGTTTGCTCGGACCACTTTTCGTTTCACAGGCCTTAGGCACATCCTCTTTGGAGGTACATATGTATGTTCTTGTTGGAGCTGTCCGCCTTGGAGTTCTATTGTTTTGCACCGCAAAACATTATAAAAATACGTAAAGCCTTATTTACTTTTCTATTAAATTTATTATTTTGGTTAGTTTTCACAAATGTTTTATTATTATTTTTGTTCTTTCACAAATTTTTGATTGTTTGACACATTTTGCTTTTGACACATTTGCCCCCCAAGCAACAATAAAACACAATGTTGTTTTTGCAATGTTGTACTTGTTGTAATATCACTCCACCTGTAAAATAAATTCGCCTTGGTCGCTTTTTTACAACTATGTGTGTTTGAGGAGTGTGGTGAAAGTGGTTTTATCACCAATACATATAAACAATATGTTATCAATACATTCATATAGTTAGGTTTTTTTTGACAACCGACTTAGGTTTTTTTTGACAGCGTTTCACTTCTTGTTATTATTCTTTGGTCATAACCATAAACATCTGATTGATAAATTAACGTACTTTTTGTATTTTTATCATTTGACTTTTATTTTTCATAGTTGCTGAATTGTTTGATGAGTTTTAATTTACATTTTTCATTTGTTTCTTTTCATAATTCAAAATAAACAAATGGAAACATCAAAAACTGCTGTTTATGGTTATGGCACCACAAAACGAGTATTGTAAAAAATGCTTATGTTATGGCTATGTTTACGTCTATGGCGATATGGTATGGCACGACTGATTGAACCTTTAACAATCTTAAAACCACATAAAATCAGGTTTTCGCTATATAAAATTTACTTATTCAATAAATATAAATTACACATTCCAACTAATAATTTCCTTAAAATATTTTCCCTTTTTCCAAATGTGGCAACGATTTTTTTAAATGTTTACAAAAAGAAAATTTAAAAAAATTCCAATAAACTTCAAAAAATATTTTGTGAGAGAGAAGTGGAGTTACCTTCTATTTTTGTATCATGGCCGAAACTATTTCTTTATTTAACCCTTATGTGAATAGCAAGGTACCCGGGTACCTTTAGCGTTTTCAGCTTAATTTTTTTTATAGAAACAGTTGATCCAAATATTTGAAACTTCTTGAGAACTCCTAACTTTTAATAAATTTTAAACTATCATCATTTTTTGACTTAAAAATTATTTTGAAGAGGCGTGGTGGAACAATTTTCATCAAACACCCTTAACGGTATGGCAAGGTACCCGGGTACCTTCATACATTAAATATCAAAAAACGATTATTGGAAGTATATATTTTTAGTGAAAGGTTACTAAAATAAAATTAAAGAAAGTCGTTGTGAATATTTTAGATTAAAACTTTTATTTGCTGAAAGCAAAACAAACAAAAAAATATTTTTTTTATATGCATATTGGACAGTTTGCTGAATGCTCATTACAAATCGGTTTGGAACATCTGGTGCAAGCTTTACGTATTTTTATTTGCTTCATATGTAGTTGCGAGCTTACGTGACAACTCCCTACTGCGGAACTACGACCGCTTTTATTATTTTTTTGCAAACCGGAAACTTCAAAACCTTTCCCAAGCACACTCTGTATTGTAGATTTGACTCATAATTGGGAGATAACTTTTGGTTTTAATGCGTTGATGAATGTTTTTCTTGCTCAGTTCAAAGCTTAGCTCTTTAACAAATTGTCTGCATCAGTCTGTGGAACGCAATTGTGTATGGTTTTCCATATATAGGCTATAAGATGCTAATGCTGCTACATATATAGCATTATAAAATAATTATTGTGACCATCGATTTATTCTGCGTTTGCATGAATGAATATTGGCATAATAGTTTGCCCATATTGTCAAATCCTCCTTTGGTTTTGGTGTAATTTGTAATAATTTCAGGTTTAGCCTCAAAAGTATATTATACATTAGGCTTTCCATGGTGTCAGTAGTTACATTTATCCCGGAGCTTTTGAATGGAAAACACAGTCTTCAAATGGTTTACCAGTGTATCGCAATCCCAAAATATATTTATGGCATATTTGTCTGGCATAGACGTCATATTCTGCGTAAAAAGGGTACGTCCGGGATATCCATACAACTGCTCAACTTTTGAAATACACTCAGAAGATGTGACGTAAATTCTCATTCAGCATCGTCCAAATATCTCGAAAAGCAGTAGCTTTATCTGTTTCTGGTTATAATATTCTGGTTCCATCATTATCAAAACGTATGCACTGTTCGTATAGCACTGAATCTTCAGATAGACATTGCTGACTGAAACATCGGCAAGTGAGTAGGTTTCCAAAACTCTGTTATGTGGGCTCTGGCGTCCACAAATCAAATTGTGGACGCCAGCATGAATAAAAATTCCTATAAAAGCATTTAATTTTTCTTCACGGAATGGCTCAAATGTTTTTATTTTCTTTGCTGTTCTGTCTATTTTTGTGTTGTAGTCTTTACTATTTACAAAATATTGAAAATTTACTGAAAATTAAGATCTTTTGTAAGTCTCAGAGTTATTTTCAGTGATTATGCACATATTTTCGACAAAAATATCTAGTTTCCTGTACTATTTCCATATAGGTACCCGGGTACCTTGCAATGCTGTTAAAGGTGTTTTTTTTGCCATTCACATAAGGGTTAAAAAACGAGCTGACACACTTATATACATATATGTAATAAAATACATTTAAAATCGATTTGATTTAAAACATTTTTAAAACTGAGTATTTTCAACATAAATTCAAACATTTTATTTCAAGATTTTACTGAAGTTGTTAAATTGTGCTCAATTAATATTCATATAGAAATCTCGTACAAACAGAAAAAACTATTGACCAAAAAGTAGAAAGACTTTTTAAACAGTGGTAGTTTTCTTAATTTTGAAAAAATAGCAATTTTATTTTTTCAAGTCCCCTTTTAAAATGCCGACATTATATTCGTAATTTATATATATGGGGCATTTCATGTCAAGTGAACCAACTTTTGAAATCGATGTCTTCCGATCGGGATGAAATTTGCACCAAGGTTAGCTCTATTGGATAGTAACTCAGACACAATTTTTCAACAACATCGGTCGAGAACTCTCTGAGTTATAGGGGGTAAAATTTTGACAATTTGGTCAAACAGGGGTTTTTTCTTATCCATGTAACTTATTACCTATTGTTCTTAGCAAAATGTGTCCCAAATAGTATAGATAGCTATTTCTTCGATCTTTCGAAAAAAAATATTTAAAAAAAAAAATAAAAAATTTTTAATATTTTTTTTCCGAAATCAAAAACTTTTTTGACTTTTTTTTAAAACACGTCCTTTTTTTTTTTTTTTTTTTTTTTTTTCTTAAAATAAAGTTTAGATATTTTCCTTGAACACCTACTTGGTCGCTTAGTGGGATGCGAGTGGGATATCTATCAAAATAAATATTTTGTAACTCAAAACATAAAATTTTTGACTCTTTTTGCAAAATCAAAAACTTTGTTGACTTTTTTTTTCAAAATGGACCCTTTTTTAATTTTTTTTTAGGTCAAACAAAAGCTTAGATATTATCCTTGAAGACCCTTTTGGTCGCTTAGTGGGATGCGAGTGGGATATCTATCAAAATAAATATTTTTTAACTCAAGACTTACAATTTTTGACTTTTTTTTTTGCAAATACGATTTTTTTTCCAAATGGGCCCTTTTTTAAAATTTTTTTTGTAGTCAAAAGAAAGCTTAGGTCCATTCCTTTAAGATATTTTTAGTCCCTTAGTGGGATGCGAGTGGGATATCTATCAAAATAAATATTTTGTAACGCAAGACATACAATTTTTTAATTTTTTTTTGCAAAATCAAAATTTTTTTCCAATATGGGCCCTTTTTTAATTTTTTTTTTTGCTCAAAAGAAAGCCTAGGTCCATTCCTTTAAGATATTTTTAGTCCCTTAGTGGGATGCGAGTGGGATATCTATCAAAATAAATGTTTTAACACAAAAATTGTATGTCTTGAGTTACAAAACATTTATTTTGATATATATCCCACTCGCATCCCACTAAGCGATCAAAACCATCTTAAAGGAATAGGCCTAAGCTTTCTTTATAGCAAAAAAAAAAATTACAAAAAGGGCCCATTTTAAAAAAAAGTCAAAAAAGTTTTTGATTTTGCCAAAAAATCAAAAATTGTATATCTTGAGTTACAAAATATTTATTTTGATAGATATCCCACTCGTATCCCACTAAGGGACCTAAAATATCTTAAAGGAATGGACCTAAGCTTTCTTTTGACTAAAAAAAAATTTTTAAAAAAGGGCCCATTTTGAAAAAAAATTCGAATTTGCAAAAAAAAAGTCAATAATTGAATGTCTTGAGTTACAACATTTTTATTTTAATAGATATCCTACTCACATCTTCCTAAGTGACAAAATAGGTCTTAAAGGAAAAGACCTAAGCTTTCTTTTGAGCAAAAAAAAATTTTTTAAAAAAAGTCCCATATTGGAAAAAAATTTCGATTTTGCAAAAAAAAATTAAAAAATTGTTACAAAATATTTATTTTGATAGATATGCCACTCGCATCCCACTAAGGGACTAAAAATATCTTAAAGGAATGGACCTAGGCTTTCTTTTGAGCAAAAAAAAAAATTAAAAAAGGGCCCATATTGGAAAAAAATTTTGATTTTGCAAAAAAAAATTAAAAAATTGTATGTCTTGCGTTACAAAATATTTATTTTGATAGATATCCCACTCGCATCCCACTAAGGGACTAAAAATATCTTAAAGGAATGGACCTAAGCTTTCTTTTGACTACAAAAAAAATTTTAAAAAAAGGGCCCATTTGGAAAAAAAATCGTATTTGCAAAAAAAAAAGTCAAAAATTGTAAGTCTTGAGTTAAAAAATATTTATTTTGATAGATATCCCACTCGCATCCCACTAAGCGACCAAAAGGGTCTTCAAGGATAATATCTAAGCTTTTGTTTGACCTAAAAAAAAAATTAAAAAAGGGTCCATTTTGAAAAAAAAAAGGCAACAAAGTTTTTGATTTTGCAAAAAAAGTCAAAAATTTTATGTTTTGAGTTACAAAATATTTATTTTGATAGATATCCCACTCGCATCCCACTAAGCGACCAAGTAGGTGTTCAAGGAAAATATCTAAACTTTATTTTAAGAAAAAAAAAAAAAAAAAAAAAAGGACGTGTTTTAAAAAAAAGTCAAAAAAGTTTTTGATTTCGGAAAAAAAATATTAAAAATTTTTTATTTTTTTTTTTAAATATTTTTTTTCGAAAGATCGAAGAAATAGCTATCTATACTATTTGGGACACATTTTGCTAAGAACAATAGGTAATAAGTTACATGGATAAGAAAAAACCCCTGTTTGACCAAATTGTCAAAATTTTACCCCATATAACTCAGAGAGTTCTCGACCGATGTTGTTGAAAAATTGTGTCTGAGTTACTATCCAATAGAGCTAACCTTGGTGCAAATTTCATCCCGATCGGAAGACATCGATTTCAAAAGTTGGTTCACTTGACATGAAATGCCCCATATTTATATAATTATATTCGTAATTTATAAAAACAAATTACGAATATAATTGTAAAGGATTTTAAATTTTTTTGAAAACGGAATACAGAAAGAATCGCTCTTTAAAACATCTAAAAAAGTGATAAATATCTTTAAATGTATAAATAACGGAACAAATCATGATCTCCGTAACAGTTTATATTTTCATAATTTTTTTTCTGTTAATATTCACATTTTCTGTATTGTCGGTCTTCGGCCGGGTGAAGGGACTTTTAACTCTGGGGTGTATCGAACACCGGCTTCGCTAAAATCACATTTTCTGTATATCAAAATTTTCTGAAGTACTGTCAAAAAGGAATTTTTGGTTCACAATATTGTTTCGTTTTAACCTTTTCAAAACGCTTGGTTTATTTCCTTTAAATAAACCGGATACTTTTGATTGCAAATAAAAGCCGTTTAGTAGTTTAAAAATTGTAACAACTCTTTATTTATTTAAAATGTACAACAACAACAGAATTAAATAGTCACTCAGTGTTTTTTTTATACCCGTTTATAAATTTGCAGAAATATAGACACACTTTATAATGTACACGAATTCAATTGAAAAACACAGCACACTTTAAGGCGCTCAGTTGATGTTTATTTGAATAGCGTCTCTGATAAACTGACTCACGACTGCAACCTCTGCCACTATTTATAACACTGCCATCTGCACTCTAGATTCAAAGTAAATTAATAAAGTAGCGACAGTACTACAACAAATACAACATTTACAAAAACCACAAGCAATTTTGTTTTTGGTTTAAGGTCTGAGCTGTCAAAGTTGCCTGTTGTTGTTTTTGCTTTTGGGCTTGTTGTATTTTTCGCCACAACAACCACAAGTGAATTGACAGTTCAGACCAAAGTAAAAAAAATAGTCAGCTGTTCTACTGAGTCTACTTTATTAATTTACTTTGTCTAGATTGTTCTTTAACTGTCAAAATTCGAATATTCTAGATCTTACTAATACATACGCCATCTGTGGTGTATTTTCTACAATGTTCTTTAACTGAATATTCGAATACAGCGTTGCCAACTTACGATCAAATCAACTGAAAGCTTTTATTTAATAATGCCCACAGATATATTACAGTTTGCTATTACGGCACTGTTATTTGAAAGCATTATGCTACTTTTAAATCAGCCCTTAAAATCGTTATATTTGAATTCAAGCACAATTTCGTAACACTGCCCCC
Source organism: Calliphora vicina (assembly GCF_958450345.1). Taxonomy (NCBI): domain Eukaryota; kingdom Metazoa; phylum Arthropoda; class Insecta; order Diptera; family Calliphoridae; genus Calliphora; species Calliphora vicina. The sequence continues at coordinate 74,148,114 of NC_088781.1, forward strand.
CTCTTAAGCCTGTTCGTCCCGAATAAGCATAGATTCACTTCTCCCATAGTCGGCTAGTCGTTTCAGATGTTCAACTTTAATTCCCGATATCGGTCTCCCACATTTCCGTATTCTATAAACCATGTCGTCCAATTTCTTACCCACCCTATGTGGTCCTTTGCAGTGATTCGTTAATTTGGATGACAAACCCTTATTACGTTGTGAGCTATATCTGGTTTTCATTTGGTCATTTGTTATTTTAATTCGTCTCCGAACGAATTCATGCATTTCTTTTTCTGTTGAAGCACCTTCACCCATCTTGGAACCCGGCCTGATGATCTTTTCACTGCGGGACAGACCAAGCACTCCAAAGGGAACCATTCTGTCGTTGCACTGTTCAACGAGGGCCTCCATTGTTACACGGCCACTTCTCACATCCGCTGGTTCCAACACCAACAAACCATTGTCCATACAATCCTCCACTTCCTCACGGGCCCATACCAAATCCTCTGACCGCTGTGGCAACCTTTTGTGCTCAACAAAAACTAACTTTCTTACTTGAGACTTGCTCTCATATCCGACGTGAAGGGGTATTTCAACATTTCGCCAATTCATGACTTTTTGTCCCATATCCAAAGTAATGCTGTTATTAATCATGAAGTCTGCACCAATGATTACTTCGTCCACAATATCGGCAACAACAAAGACATGATTTACGCTAATACCACCAATAGTTAGTTTCACATTAACTTTACCATGGACAGCGGCAGGCTCTCCAGTAGCGCTGCGTAGACTTACATTGCAAATTGGTTCCATCGATTTCTTTACTAAATCTGTTCTGATGATAGACTGCGACGCTCCCGTGTCCATAGTAAGGATGTGCTTCCGACCGTTGATGTACCCACTAGCAGTAAGATTGTTATTTTCCTGCTGCAGTACTGATATGGAGATGGTAGGGCCATCAGGTGAGGGTGTCAGATCCTGTCCCTCAGTGCAAGCTCGCTTTAAAGGTGGCTCCTGTAATGCTTGATGATTCGCCATCTGGTTATTTCTTGATGCTGAAACATATCTGATTCGCTTTATTGGTGCCCTGCAGTTTCGCTGAATGTGACCCATTTTTCCACAGTTATAACATTTAACTTTGGCTTTAGTTCGTCTCTTACTTAATGCCTTTAAAACTGCCTCTATTAATTCCTTTAATTCGTTGACCATACTTCTATCATTTTCAGCGACAACCACGATTTTCCGCACATTACACACCTGGGGCTTTGAAATTATATTTGCTGTTTCTTGTACCAGCGCGAATGAGACGGTTTCAAAGAATGATGACTTTGGTGTGGCACATACCGCATATTTTATCTCTGGATCGCGAATACCATTCACAAATGCCTCTATCTTCAAATGCTCCAAAATCGGATGGTTCTCCCCTGGCTAAATAAGCTGTAGCAAACGCTCGATTTCCATCGCAAAATCTTGTAGCGTCTCATTAGCATTCTGCACTCTACCACGCAATTCCATTCGGTATAATTCTTTTTTATGTTCGCCACCATACTTACTTTGTAGCGCCTCCATTATGTCATCATAACAATTTCTGTTGCGTGCTGGCACGCTTTCAAGAACTACTGCTGCATTCCCTTTTAAGGCCAATATTAATTCTATAGCCTTTTCTTCATTGTTCCACATGTTTCTAATGGCAACTGTATCAAACTGGAACTTGAAAACATTAAATGGTGTGGTGCCATCAAAACTAGGGGCCGTTATTCTACTAGAGGATTCTGGAATAATTCGTACCGGTCCATCTTGGCATTGAAGATTATTAACCTTTGTTTCTAGGTCATGCAGTTTTTGATCAACACCATTTTCTAAATCTCACACCTTCTTGTCAATACCATCCACTCTGCTGTTAAAAGCTTGAGACATTTCCTGAATTTTCTCGTCTGTGACTCTAGATGAGTCTTGAAATTTCGCTTCCATTTCAGTTAGGAGTTTCTCCTTGTTGACTTGAACTTCAGCTAATAATTTTTCATTGTTGACTCTAGAAGATTCTTGAAATTCTTCTTTGACTTCAGCTAGAAGTTCAGTTTTAACCTTCGCAAGCTGTTTCGAATTTTCGTTCATTTTCGCTTCCAGGTTTACTTTAGAAGTTTCTTGAACTTCTTTAACTTCAGACAGAAGTTTCTCGTTGGCTGTTTCCATTTTTTCCATCATAGCCGCGAACATTGTGCTTAAATCTAAGCTGCTTGTTGTTGAAAGTGTAGAAACTTCCATTTCTTCCTTATACTCGAATTCGTAAGCACCCATGTCAATATCACGGCGCTTAAATTCACCTATGAGCCTCTTCTGCAATTCCGCTTTATTACTTGCTGTTGGTAACTCCAACTTACTCAGTTCTTTCTTGTGTTGTTCAACTTTTAGTTCCTCAAACTTCATGCTTATTATTTTGCAATCCCACTTCTGACACCAATTGTTACGTTTTAACCTTTTCAAAACGCTTGGTTTATTTCCTTTAAATAAACCGGATACTTTTGATTGCAAATAAAAGCCGTTTAGTAGTTTAAAAATTGTAACAACTCATTATTTATTTAAAATGTACAACAACAACAGAATTAAATAGTCACTCAGTGTTTTTTTATACCCGTTTATAAATTTGCAGAAATAAAGACACACTTAAATTGAAAAACATAGCACACTTTAAGGCGCTCAGTTGATGTTTATTTGAATAGCGTCTCTGATAAACTGACTCACGACTGCAACCTCTGCCACTATTTATAACACTGCCATCAGCACTCTAGATTGTTCTTTAACTGTCAAAATTCGAATATTCTAGATCTTACTAATACATACGCCATCTGTGGTGTATTTTCTACAAGGTCCTTTAACTAAATATTCGAATATAGCGTTGCCAACTTACGATCAAATCAACTGAAAGCTTTTATTTTATAATGCCCACAGATATGTTACAGTTTGCTATTACAGCACTGTTATTTGAAAGCATTATGCTACTTTTAAATCAGCCCTTAAAATCGTTATATTTGAATTCAAGCACAATTTCGTAACAATATTAATAAACTCTACCATATTATATACATATGGGGCATTTCACGTCAAGTGAACCAACTTTTGAAATCGATTTCTTACGAAATTTGCACCAATGTTAGTTCTATTGGATAGTAATTCGGACACCATTTTTCAACAAGATCGGTCAAGAACTCTCTGAGTTATAGGAGGTCAAAATTTGACATTTTGGCCAAACAGGTGTTTTTTTTATCCATATAACTTATTACCTATTGTTCTTAGCAAAATGTGTCCCAAATAGTTTAGATAGCTATTTATGCAATCTTTCGAAAAAAAAAATTAAAAAAATTTAATAAAATATTTTTGATTTTTTTTTTAAATCAAAAATAATTTTGACTTTTTTTTTCAAAATGGGCCCTTTTTATTTTTTTTTATTTTTATTAAGAAAGCTTGGGTCTTTTCCTAAGCGACCTATATGGTCGCTTAGTTGGGTGAGAGTGGGATATCTATCAAAAAAAATATTTTGTAACTCAAGATTTAAAATTTTTTAATTTTTTTGCAAAATCAAAAACTTTGTTGACTTTTTTTAAAAAAAATGGACCCATTTTTTAATTTTTTTTTTGCTCAGAAGAAAGCTTATGTGTTTTCCTTTAACACCCTTTTCTGTCGCTTAGTGGGATGCGAGTGGGATATCTATAAAAAAAATGTTTTGTAACTCAAGACATACAATTTTTTACTTTTTTTTGAAAAATCAAAAACCTTTTTGACTTTTTTTTTCCAAAATGGACTCTTTTTTTATTAATTTTTTTTCTCAAAAGAAAGCTTAGGTCTTTTCCTTTAAAACCTTTTTGGTCGCTTAGTGGGATGCGAGTGGGATATCTATCAAAATAAATGTTTTGTAACTCAAGACAAATGTTTTTAAATTGATTTTTTTCATATTTGTGTGTAAGTGTTTTTAAAACCTTAAAAATAAAAACCACAACAACTGACCGATAATAGCCACTGGAGGGGTGCAATATGAGGCCGACCGCTATTAATTTTCCACCCCCAAAATTTGTCTGTGTTTTGTATCTTGCGGCTTTTTTAGTCAATCCTAAAGGTAGTTTTCAGCGCACGTGATTTTCATTGTTAAAATATCAGGTGCCCCAGAAACAAATTTTTGGAATCAAGTGGAAATATTTTATGGCCCTTCTCCGAAGTACCAGTTTATTTATTATTTTATGACATTTGACTTTAAGAAGTGGGTGGAGAGGTAGAAGTTGACAGGTAGGTTTTTTATATGGTGGTTTATTTTTATTATTATTTGTAACATTTGGTTAAACTAGGTACTTTAGTATGTAAGCCCTTCTTGACCCTAATAAAAGATTTTAGACTCATTCATTAAAACGTACTACCTATATGATCTTAAAAAACTATTTATTGTCATTCTGAAGACATACGGAAATCAGTTTTTTAGAAACAGCGTTAAAGTTAAGACGTGTGTTATTTACATAAATACTTACAAAATTCAAAATGTCTACGACTTCTAAAAAGGCTAAGGTTGAAAATGAAATTTATTCGTCTTTTTGTTTTAATCCCTTTAACAAAATGAAGCACAGATCATCAGATATGCGAAATATTTCCGACGGCTTATTAAAAAAATTCCCTACGCTGTCAAAACGATTGAAAATTTGTGGATCATGCAGGAAAGAGCTCGGAAAGTTGAACGAATTTGAATAGTAATGAGCCTTGCGTTGAAGTTATTCCAGATGAAGACAAAAGTAATTCCGAGAATGAAGACAGAACTGTTGATGATGATGGTTATTCTAACTTTTCAAATTCAACGAATGAGTGTCGAAACCAATACCATAAGGATGCAGTAGAAGTTCTTGAACAAATAAAAGAGAAATACAAAACGTCACAGAGTGAAGCTGAAAGGATTCAACTTCTCACGCTTGCTCCAAGAACATGGAGTTCTGCAAAAACAATGACTGAGTTTGGAACGTCTCAACGAAAAGCAAGAATTGCTAAACAATTGGTTGCTGAGCATGGGATTCTCACACTCCCAAACAAAAAGAAGGGAAAAACTTTGGAGTGCGATACTAAATCTCTAATAACTCAGTTTTATCAGCGAGATGATATGAGTCGCCTGATGCCAGGGATGAAAGACTGGATGTCTGTACGAATCGATGGCAAGAAAGTTCAAATGCAGAAGAGAATGGTTCTCTGTAACCTGAATGAATTATTCGCAACATTTCAATCTGAATACGAGGATGTCAAAATTGGATTCACAAAATTTACACAACTGAGGCCAAAACATTGCGTTTTGGCAGGAAGCAGCGGAACTCACACAGTATGTGTTTGTATTTACCATGAAAATGTTAAATTGATGTTGAAGGAAATCAACTTAAATTACTTAAAAGATGATTCATCAGAAGATTTACACCATTACCGCGATTGCCTTAAATTGACTATGTGCCCTAATGCTACAACTTCTTGCCACTTAGGTGAATGTTCGAATTGCCCGGAAACCACATCCATCAAAGAAAATTTAATCAACTCTTTTGATCGAGAATGTATTGAGGAGTTAAAATTTGAATCTTGGCTTCAGACTGAAAGATGCACACTGAAAACCATAATTTTAAATGTGGATGATTTTGTGGAAGAACTGTGTAGAGGATTGCTAAATTTGAGAACCCATGACTTTTTAGTCAAAGAGCAGTGGTCATTCTTCAAGGACTTGAAAACACATTTGAAGTCTGGTGAATTCATTATTTCATTTGATTTCGCAGAGAACTATAAATATGTTCTTCAGGATTCCATACAAGCATTCCACTTCAATAACGACCAAGCAACTATATTCACAGTAGTTATTTACTACATGAAAGAAGAAAACCTGGAACACAAAAGTATGGCAATCATATCCCACGATTTAAAACATGACACCGTTGCAGTTTATGAGTACCAGAAGATAATACTAAATTATCTAAAATCAAAATTTACAGTAGAAAAGGTATACTACGTTTCGGACGGAGCTCGTCAACATTTTAAAAACAAAAGTAGCTTCGCAAATCTTACAGCTCATGAAAAAGATTTTGGAATGCCAGCTGAGTGGTAAAGGAGCATGTGATGGTATTGGAGCAAACCTCAAAAGAAATGCAGCGAAGTATAGCCTTAGATGCGACTGCTTTATTCCATTGGGCAAAGAATTATTGTAAAGAAACTAAAATAGTTTTTAGTAGCAAAGAGGATCATGAGGAAACATTGAAAACACTAAAGAGCAGATTCGATGCTGCGGTAACAATCGATGGCACTGCTCAATACCATGCTTTCATACCGCTTGTCGATGGAAGACTCAAATTAAAAAAGTTTTCTGCATCTACTCAATGCGATTTCTTTCCAAAGCCAAAAAAGAAGCCAGCAGCGAAATCAGTAGCTGAATCTAATAACGCCAAGAAAGGATTGACAAAAAAAAGCAGCTAATAAAGGTGACAAATAAGGAGGATAAAAGTATGGATATTTGAAAATTTAAAAACTTCATAAATTAAGTGTAAAAATAGTTATTATATAAATTGATCTATTGTGATTAAGATTATATTTTACTAAATTATTCATCTTTTTATTATTATTATTATTATATATTAAATTAATTATTATTACAAATAAATAACAAAATTAAATTATTCAACATTTCCATAGAAAAAAAGTGATTTTTATTCCTGAGGTTAACATATTATGGGTATTACAGTATCGAGGCTATGAAATTTTAGTTGGGTATGTTACATACCATCGGAAAGGCTAATGTGTCTAGTTTCTCTGCGTAAGTTTAATTTTTAAGGTTTACACACAAATATGAAAAAAATTAAAATAGTGCAAATTTAAAAACCTTTGTCTTGAGTTACAAAACATTTATGCCCAGTTTTTGACTTGTTATTTAAATACGTATTTACTTAATTTTTACTTAAAATTAAGTTGTATTTAAATACAGTTTGAGTTTTTCAGTGCTACATAATTTGTCTTATTTAAATAAGATAAAAGTATGGCAGCACTACTAAATATCAAAAAATTATCGATAGTTTTGCTTAAAACAGCTGTTCAACCAAAACAAAAATTGTTACATTTTGCCCAATAAGAAATGAAAGTTTATTAAACAATAAAATTATTGGTAGGAAAATGCACAAAAGAAGCTCCAATTGCCCCGCATCGGAATTGTAGTTTTTGCAAGACGCTTTTTTTAGCAAAACGCTGCAGCGCGCTGCTGTTTGTTTTTTTTTTTCACTACAATAGAGTCGAAAAAAACTAAACAACAAAAGTCAGCTGTCAAAAACATATGGTAGTTTATGAAACTTAAATAGAATTTAAATGGCCAACGTTGGCCATTTACTGGCTCTTATTTTGATAGATATCCCACTCGCATCCCACTAAGCGACCAAAAAGGTTTTAAAGGAAAAGACCTAAGCTTTCTTTTGAGAAAAAAAAATAATAAAAAAAGAGTCCATTTTGGAAAAAAAAGTCAAAAAGGTTTTTGATTTTTCAAAAAAAAGTAAAAAATTGTATGTCTTGAGTTACAAAACATTTTTTTTATAGATATCCCACTCGCATCCCACTAAGCGACAAAAAGGGTGTTAAAGGAAAACACATAAGCTTTCTTCTGAGCAAAAAAAAAATTAAAAAATGGGTCCATTTTTTTAAAAAAAAGTCAACAAAGTTTTTGATTTTGCAAAAAAATTCAAAAATTTTAAATCTTGAGTTATAAAATATTTTTTTTGATAGATATCCCACTCGCATCCCACTAAGCGACCATATAGGTCGCTTAGGAAAAGACCTAAGCTTTCTTAAAAAAAATAAAAAGGGCCCATTTTGAAAAAAAAAGTCAAAAATATTTTTGATTTAAAAAAAAAAATCAAAAATATTTTATTAAATTTTTTTAATTTTTTTTTTCGAAAGATTGCATAAATAGCTATCTAAACTATTTGGGACACATTTTGCTAAGAACAATAGGTAATAAGTTATATGGATAAAAAAAACACCTCTTTGGCCAAAATGTAAAATTTTGACCTCCTATAACTCAGAGAGTTCTTGACCGATCTTGTTGAAAAATGGTGTCCGAATTACTATCCAAATAACAGGGTGTTATTTGGAACTCGAGTGCCAAGGTGTATATTGGGCCAAATCCGGGTAAACAGTTTGGTACTTTTTTTAAAACATATTTTTTCTTGGGCACATTAACACAGATTTTAATATTTTGAGACATGTCTGTACCATAAACAATTTTGGCAAAATGGAATATTTTTAAAGTTCGTTGATTGTTTCAAGGAAGAAAAGGGTAATTGGTACTTTTCTCCTAATGGTACTTTTTTTAATATTTTAAATTATTTCACTTGTCGACATTAAAGTTAGCTGATATGTATCTGAGTGAAGTTTGTGTTAGGAATAGGGTATAATATTTAGGTACCAAAATGTCAGAACTGAACTATAGGTAATTTTTTTATTCATCTAATGGTACTTTTTGAATTTTATATGACAATGGACTTAAGGTACGGTCACACACAGCTAATATTTGACGTTTATCGTCAAATATTTCATTGCCTGAGTCTGACCACAAATAAAATTTAGAGCAAACAACAAAACAGATGATTTTAGTCAATCAAAATTATTTGTCGGCAAACAAAATATTTTCTTAATGTGAACAAAGTGTGACCACTAGCTACATAAAGACCTAAAAAATATATAATTTGATCTTGGAAATATTCGAATTGTAAAGTAATCATTTTATTAGAGATTTACTGAATTTTGTTATCATATATTGAATTTAATTTTTCACTTTTTGTTTGACCAAACTGCTGCGAAAAAGAATCAGTAAATATATTTGCCGTGTGGTCACACTATATCAAACACTTTCATAAAATAATTGTTTGATAAAATAGAAAAAAACAGAAAATTATTTGCTCAGCATGGCGGAAAAATAAGAGGAGATTATTTAAATATTTTTCGTACTAAATTAAAGACACAAATTCACTATTTTTTTTTAAACATAAATACATATTCAACATTATTTAAATTATTTTCACTAAATAATTGCATCAATAAATGAAGTCTTCTTCTTCACATAAAAGTCATTCAGCCTAGGATGATATACTGGGAGAAAAACTAATTGAAGACATGAAGTCTATGTTGCGATTTTTGCAATTTTATGCGATTTATATTTTTATACGTTTAACATAGTCTGATGTTTGATTATTTTTTTTTTATACATGGAGTTTGTCTATTTTCAAAATTTAAAATTGCTCATATGTACATATGGAATATTAACTGAAATTTTATACAGATTGAATTTAAAATCAAAGAATATTTTTTATACATACAAAAATAGTATGAATTGATTGTAATTAAAAAATAATTCTTAAACAGTATGATGTTTATTTTTTTTTTACTGCAGAAGAAGAATATGTCTAATAGCATTTTTCACTTTTCTGATTTTAGTATCATACAAAAATTTTTATTATAAATTTTTAGATAATGCGATTGAATTGGAATTAATTAAAAATTTATGTAAAAAAGGTAAACATTTCCATAAAATTTAACAATATTTGTGAACATGTTCTTATTCTGAATGAAAAAAGTTTGGAAAAAGTCGTGTTCGATTAATAATATGTATTAAAAAACCAATAAGCATTTTTACTAGAATTCAAGTTGATAGCAAGTGTAATTCAAGCCTTGAGTTATAGTCAAGCAATTGAATTACAGTTGTATTACACTTTATTTCAATAGCATTCTCCAGTAAAAAGGATAAAATGATAAATTTGTAATAATAAGAATACACATATATAATAAAAAATATTTGAAATTTCGTCTAATTTACAAATAATATAAATATGAATTAAGCTTCCCATATTCTAATTCCTAATAATAGTAAGTTAAATAGATGATATTTACAAATAGACCTTGACAATGAAGATTGTTGATGACGCCCTTGGCAGGGTAGAAAATGCATTCCAATTTGCCAATTGTCTAAAAATTTTAGTATTCAGTGATATTCTTTGAATTATTACAAATAAATTATAATAAAAATGAACTTAAGCCTAATTAAAAATTTACTTTCAAATTATATATATAAAAAGTTCGAATAATTACCAAAAATCTATAAATAAAATATACACATGGCACAGTAAAAGACTAAAATCAGTTTTCAATCTCCAGTTTGACTCAACGAATCAACACCAAGGAGAAAGAAAGAAAAACACAAAAACATTCATAGCTGAATTGTTAACCAAAGGTTGACTACAGCAACACTAATAAAATGATAAATTTGTAATAATAAGAATACACATATATAATAAAAAATATTTGAAAATGAATTGCAAGATCAAATAAAAAAATACCCAAAATGCAGGGAAATATTTGCTGTTTAATGGTCACACATTGGTCACATTACAAGAATGTTTTCATATTGCGAAATAAATTTGTTTGACCAAATTCAGCTGTTCTCTTGTTTGCAGTGCAAAAATATTTTCTGTTCAAACTAGAAACATAAAATATTTGACGTTTAAATAAAAGTACTGAAATTTCATAATTCTTTCAAATGTAAAGCAAAATCTGGTAATATTTTACTTTCTAGAAATGTCTTTTTTATTGATGAAAGAAATTAAAGTTGTTTTGCAGCTTTATTTAATAATTATTTAGAACAAATATTACCATAAATGTGACCACAAGACAAATATATTTTCCCCTTTGTGTGTTTGATAGTATTTCGGTGTAATTTGATTAAACAAATATGGTAAATAAATGTGTACAGTGTGAACACAAAACCAACCCATGAATTATTTGATGTAGTTTTGATCAAACACATGAAACATCTTGTGTCAAATAATTTGCGTAGTCTGACCCTACCTTTAGAAACATGAAATTAAGCATATATGGTCCTAAGTGAGTGTGAATTTTAGGGGTAGACTTTTTGGTACTTTTTCTTTAATCGAATGGTACTTTTTGTATTTTCTTCACCAATGAAACATGAAATAAAGCTTACATGGGCCAGAGTGGGTGGGAATCCACAAGTGTCCGCTTTTTGCTACTTTTTCTATATTCTATAATAATGGACCTAGAAACATGAAATTAAGCGTATATGGTCCTATGTGAATGAAAATTCAAGCGGATACTTCATGGTACTTTTTTTTATTATATTGGTACTTTTTTAATTTTCTAGAACAATGGACTTAGACACATGAAATTAAGCATACACGGTCCTATGCCAGTGAGAATTCTAGGGGGAGACTTTTTGGTACTTTTTCTTTAATCGAATGGTACTTTTTGTAATTTCTTCACCAATGAACCTAGAAACATGAAATAAAGCTTACATGGGCCAGAGTTGGTGGACATCTACAAGTGACTGCTTTTTGGTACTTTTTCTATATTATAATGGTACTTTTTGAATTTTCTATAATAATGGACCTAGAAATATGTAATTAAGCGATATACGCGATATGTGAGTAAACATTCAAGGGGATACTTCATGGTACTTTTTCTTAATTATAATGGTACTTTTTTTTAATTTTGTATAACAATGGACTTAAGGTACGGTCACACACAGCTAATATTTGACGTTTATCGTCAAATATTTCATTGCCTGAATCTGACCACAAATAAAATTTAGAGCAAACAACAAAACAGATGATTTTAGTCAAACAAAATTATTTGCCGGCAAACAAAATATTTTCTTAATGTGAACAAAGTGTGACCACTAGCTACATAAATACCTAAAAAATATATAATTTGATCTTGCAAATATTTTTAAGGTTAAAGCACTTATTTCGAATTGTAAAGTAATCATTTTATTAGAGATTTATTGAATTTTGTTATCATATATTGAATTTAATTTTTCACTTTTTGTTTGACCAAACTCAAGGCGAATTTATAGAAGGTGACGACAGAACTACAACAAATACAACATATACAAAAACAACAGGTACTTTGTTTTTGTAAAAAGATAAGTGAACTGTCAAAGTTGCCTGTGGTTGTTTTTGCTTTTGGGTTTGTTGTATTTTTCGCCACAACAAACACAAGTGAATTGACAGTTCACTTGTCTAAACAACTGAATAAAAAAATAATCAGCTGTTCTTCTGTCGTCACCTTCTATAGATTCGCCTTGACCAAACTGCTGCGAAAAAGTATCAGTAAATATATTTGCCGTGTGGTCACATTATATCAAACACTTTCATAAAATAATTGTTTGATCAAATAGAAAAAAACAGAAAATTATTTGCTCAGCATGGCGGAAAAATAAGAGGAGATTATTTAAATATTTTTCGTACTATATTAAAGACACAAATTCACTATTTTTTTTTTAAACATAAATAGATATTCAATATTTCTTGAATATTTGTTATTTAAATTATTTTCACTAAATAATTGCATCAATAAATGAAGTCTTCTTCTTCACATAAAAGTCATTCAGCCTAGGATGATATACTGGGAGAAAAACTAATTGAAGACATGAAGTCTATGTTGCGATTTTTGCAATTTTATGCGATTTATATTTTTATACGTTTACGCTGCGTTTACACATGCAAGTAGATTGATGAAAGTTGATAATACGTATTATTATCGAAAATGTCGAAAATACATCGAAATGTCTACAAGTTGCTTGAGCGTTTACACATGCAAGTAAAAGTTCATTTTGTAAATGTTAGCGAAGGAGAATGATGTCTTCAAAATGCCACAAATATAAGAATATTACAGCTAATTTGATAAATAAACCTTTTATATATCAGCATTTATTATTTTTAAGTCAATTTGCGGCTTGAAACCAAATTTTATTATTTTTATTCATAACAATAAAGTGTTACCATGATATTCAAATACAAACATTTCTGGGGAAAATGTTAGGTTAACAATTTTTATAGATATTAGTAACAATTTTATTTATTAAAACTAATGAAATTGCTATTTTTACGAAAACGATAAGCATTAGTGGCCATTTGTACTATTTTCTTTTTCAAAAATACATAAAATAAGTTAAAAATATAATAATTATTTTACCACAATCCAGTAATTTTTTTTAAATTTTTTTAGTTAGGCAACTCTGTTTGTGTTTTTGACACTTTATTGCAGTAAGTGTCAAAAAATCACTGTCCATCGAAATTCACAAGGCAGTGAGCTGTAAGTGGCTGCATGTGTGCTTGTGTTAGTGCAAAAGTGTGAATGTATTGTGTTTTTCGAACTGTTACTTGCATGTGTAAACGCTAGGTTAACATAGTCTGATGTTTGATTATTTTTTTTTTATACATGGAGTTTGTCTGTTTTCAAAATTTAAAATTGCTCATATGTACATATGGAATATTAACTGAAATTTTATACAGATTGAATTTAAAATCAAAGAAAATTTTTTATACATACATAAATAGTATGAATTGATTGTAATTAAAAAATAATTCTTAAACAGTATGATCTGTTTAATTTTTTTTTACTGCAGAAGAAGTCTAATAGCATTTTTCACTTTTCTGATTTTAGTATCATACAAAAATTTTTATTATAAATTTTTAGATAATGCGATTGAATTGGAATTAATTAAAAATTTATGTAAAAAAGGTAAACATTTCCATAAAATTTAACAATATTTGTGAACATGTTCTTATTCTGAATGAAAAAAGTTTGGAAAAAGTCGTGTTCGATTAATAATATGTATTAAAAAACCAATAAGCATTTTTACTGGAATTCAAGTTGATAGCAAGTGTAATTCAAGCCTTGAGTTATAGTCAAGCAATTGTATTACAGTTGTATTACACTTTATTTCAATAGCATTCTCCAGTAAAATGGAAACATAAATTCAAGCCATATGTTTTTTGTTTGAAAAATATTTAATATTTCAAATATTTTTCAAGTATAAAACATGATTACATTTCCATTCATTTCAATTATGAATTGTGATAGTAATATACTTTAATAAATAAACATTTAATAATTATATTATTAAATTGTTCAAGCTTGTGTTCTTTTCGCGATTTGTTTTCATTATTTAGCGATTTTTAATTTAAAATATAGCAACACTAATTTTGCGATAACACATGATGCAACAGCTGTTATTTGACGCTGTTTGATCTTGCAAATGAATTGCAAGATCAAATAAAAAAATACCCAAAATGCAGGAAAATATTTGCTGTTTAGTGGTCACACATTGGTCACATTACAAGAATGTTTTCATATTGGCAAATAAATTTGTTTGACCAAATTCCGCTGTTTTCTTGTTTGCAGTGCAAAAATATTTTGTGTTCAAACTAGAAACATAAAATATTTGACGCTTAAATAAAATTACTGAAATTTCATAATTCTTTCAAATGTAAAGCAAAATCTGGTAATATATTACTTTCTAGAAATGTATTTTTTATTGATGAAAGAAATTAAAGTTGTTTTGCAGCTTTATTGAATAATTATTTAGAACAAATATTACCATAAATGTGACCACAAGTCAAATATATTTTCCCCTTTGTGTGTTTGATAGTATTTCGGTGTAGTTTGATTAAACAAATATGGCAAATAAATGTGTACAGCGTGAACACAAAATCAACCCATGAATTATTTGATGTAGTTTTGATCAAACACATGAAACATCTTGTGTCAAATAATTTGCGTAGTCTGACCCTACCTTTAGAAACATGAAATTAAGCATACTCGGTCCTAAGTCAGTGAGAATTGTAGGGGAGACTTTTTGGTAGTTTTTCTTTATTCGAATGGTACTTTTTGTAATTTCTTCACCAATGAACCTAGAAACATGAAATAAAGCTTATATGGACCGGAGTGAGTGGGAATCCACAAGTGCCTGATTTTTGGTACTTTTTATATATTGTAGCGGTACTTTTTTGAATTTTCTGTAATAATGGACATAAAGAACATCTTATATGTTCTAAAGTGATTGAGAATTCTAGGGGGAGACTTTTTGGTACTTTTTCTTTATTCTAATGGTACTTTTTTGAATTTTCTATAACAGTGAACTTAGAAACATGATATTTAACATATATGGTCCTAAGAGAGTGAGAATTCTAGAGATAGACTTTTTGGTACTTTTTCTTTATTCGACTTTTTGTAATTTCTTCACCAATTAACCTAAAACCATGAAATTAAGCTTATATGGGAGTGAGTGGGAAACCACAGTGGGGGCTTTTTTGTACTTTTTATATATTCTAATGGTACTTTTTGAATTTTCTGCAATAATGGGCATATAAATATGAAATAGGCGTCTATGGTCCCAAGTGAGTGCAAATTCAAGGCCATACTTCTTGGTACTTTTTCTTTGTTCTCATAGGTACTTTTTTGAATTTACTATAATAACGGACAAAAAACCGAAGAATTTCAAAACCGCGGTTTCGTTTTTTTCGGTTTTGTGATAATTTTTAAATATTAATTGTTATAGAAACAAAATTAGTTGATAATATAGGAAATGCTACTTTAGTGGTAACTTTCTTTTGCATTTTCTATAATAATGGACCCAGAAATATGAAATTAGACATTTGCAATCAGATTCACAAAGGGAGACTTAATAGTACTATTTCACTCTTCTAATTGGGGTGGTGAAGCGCACCGGGTAAGCTAGTATATCATATTAAAGGTATTGCGAAGCACTATTCAATGATACCCATAACGATCAGTTTGTTTTCCAAATATATGAGAAATGTACTATTATATGTATTGACTTTAAATTCCTATAACTCTTAAAATAAGAGAGAGCAGGCAAAAATATTAACGCTTTTGTGCTTCTAATTATGAGAGCTATCAACACCAAAAAAATTATAAAAATGCAAGCTGTTTCGCTGATCTTGATTTATACCATAAAACTAGCTGAAGTTGTTTTTAACTCGTTTAACAACAGCATCAGCTGTTCTTCGCCGAGTAAAAAAGTTCGACGTGAGCCAAGATAGCGTCGACTAGATAGCGTCGATTTTGGGAATTTAAAAAACCGGGAAGTCGAAATACCCAATTTATGGGAATTAAGAAAATCGGGAAGTAAAAATACCCAATTATATAGTAATATTAATGCAAATGGAAATAAAAGCAAAAAACATAAAACCTAAGAAATACTAGCAAACTATAATTTAATTTTAACAAAAATTACTAGTTGGAATTTAGGTATAAGAAGGTTAATCAAAAATGGCAAAAAAAATCGTTGCTGATCTACCACGGGAAATATGGGAAGTGGCTCGGTACAAGCCATATATATTATGAAAGTAGACAGTTTTTGGAACATAATGAGACAATCGTGCTAAAAATCGTGTGAATGGTTCCAGAGAAAAATAGGTTCCTCCAAAATGGCCAAAAAAAATCGTTGCTGATTTATTATGGGAAATGTGGGTAGTGGCTCGGTACGAGCCATATATATTATGAAAGTAGAGGGTTTTTGGAACAAAATGAGCCAAGCGTGCTAAAAATCATGTGAATGGTTCCAGAGAAAAATAGGTTCCTCCAAAATGGCCAAAAAAAATCGTTGCTGATTTATTACGGGAAACATGGGAAGTGGCTCGGTACAAGCCATATATATTATGAAAGAAGACAGTTTTTGGAACATAATGAGATAATCGTGCTAAAAATCGTGTGAATGATTCCAGAGAAAAATTACTTCCTCCAAAATGGCCAAAAAAAATCGTTGCTGATTTATTATGGGAAACATGGGAAGTGGCTCGGTACGAGCCATATATATTATGAAAGTAGAGGGTTTTTGGAACAAAATGAGCCAAGCGTGCTAAAAATCATGTGAATGGTTCCAGAGAAAAATAGGTTCCTCCAAAATGGCCAAAAAAAATCGTTGCTGATTTATTACGGGACACATAGGAAGTGGCTCGGTACAAGCCATATATATTATGAAAGTAGACAGTTTTTGGAACATAATGAGACAATCGTGCTAAAAATCGTGTGAGTGGTTCCATAGAAAAATGACTTCCTCCAAAATGGCCAAAAAAAATCGTTGCTGATTTATTATGGGAAACATGGGAAGTGGCTCGGTACAAGCCATATATAATATGAATGTAGAGGGTTTTTGGAACAAAATGAGCCAATCGTGCTAAAAATCGTGTGAATGGTTCCAGAGAAAAATGACTTCCTCCAAAATGGCAAAAAAAAATCATTGCCGATTTATTACGGGACACATGGGAAGTGGCTCGGTACAAGCCATATATAATATTAATGTAGAGGGTTTTTGGAACAAAATGAGCCAATCGTGCTAAAAATCGTGTGAATGGTTCCAGAGAAAAATAGGTTCCTCCAAAATGGCCAAAAAAAATCGTTGATGATTTATTACGGGACACATGGGAAGTGGCTCGGTACAAGCCATATATATTATGAAAGTAGACAGTTTTTGGAACATAATGAGACAATCGTGCTAAAAATCGTGTGAATGGTTCCAGAGAAAAATAGGTTCCTCCAAAATGGCCAAAAAAAATCGTTGCTGATTTATTACGGGACACATAGGAAGTGGCTCGGTACAAGCCATATATATTATGAAAGTAGACAGTTTTTGGAACATAATGAGACAATCGTGCTAAAAATCGTGTGAGTGGTTCCATACAAAAATGACTTCCTCCAAAATGGCCAAAAAAAATCGTTGCTGATTTATTATGGGAAATGTGGGTAGTGGCTCGGTACAAGCCATATATAATATGAATGTAGAGGGTTTTTGGAACAAAATGAACCAATCGTGCTAAAAATCGTGTGAATGGTTCCAGAGAAAAATAGGTTCCTCCAAAATGGCCAAAAAAAATCGTTGCTGATTTATTACGGGACACATGGGGAGTGGCTCGGTACAAGCCATATATAATATGAATGTAGAGGGTTTTTGGAACAAAATGAGCCAATCGTGCTAAAAATCGTGTGAGTGGTTCCATAGAAAAATGACTTCCTCCAAAATGGCCAAAAAAAATCGTTGCTGATTTATTATGGGAAACATGGGAAGTGGCTCGGTACAAGCCATATATAATATGAATGTAGAGGGTTTTTGGAACAAAATGAGCCAATCGTGCTAAAAATCGTGTGAATGGTTCCAGAGAAAAATGACTTCCTCCAAAATGGCCAAAAAAAATCGTTGCTGATTTATTACGGGACGCATGGGAAGTGGCTCGGTACAAGCCATATATAATATTAATGAAGAGGGTTTTTGGAACAAAATGAGCCAATCGTGCTAAAAATCGTGTGAATGGTTCCAGAGAAAAATGACTTCCTCCAAAATGGCCAAAAAAAATCGTTGCTGATTTATTACGGGACACATGGGAAGTGGCTCGGTACAAGCCATATATAATATTAATGTAGAGGGTTTTTGGAACAAAATGAGCCAATCGTGCTAAAAATCGTGTGAATGGTTCCAGAGAAAAATAGGTTCCTCCAAAATGGCCAAAAAAAATCGTTGATGATTTATTACGGGACACATGGGAAGTGGCTCGGTACAAGCCATATATATTATGAAAGTAGACAGTTTTTGGAACATAATGAGACAATCGTGCTAAAAATCGTGTGAATGGTTCCAGAGAAAAATAGGTTCCTCCAAAATGGCCAAAAAAAATCGTTGCTGATTTATTACGGGACACATAGGAAGTGGCTCGGTACAAGCCATATATATTATGAAAGTAGACAGTTTTTGGAACATAATGAGACAATCGTGCTAAAAATCGTGTGAGTGGTTCCATACAAAAATGACTTCCTCCAAAATGGCCAAAAAAAATCGTTGCTGATTTATTATGGGAAATATGGGTAGTGGCTCGGTACAAGCCACATATATTATGAAAGTAGAGGGTTTTTGGAACAAAATGAGCCAATCGTGCTAAAAATCGTGTGAATGGTTCCAGAGAAAAATAGGTGCCTCCAAAATGACCAAAAAAATCGTTGCTGATTTATAACGGGACACATGGGAAGTGGCTCGGTACAAGCCATATATAATATGAAAGTAGAGGGTTTTTGGAACAAAATGAACCAATCGTGCTAAAAATCGTGTGAATGGTTCCAGAGAAAAATAGGTTCCTCCAAAATGGCCAAAAAAAATCGTTGCTGATTTATTACGGGACACATGGGGAGTGGCTCGGTACAAGCCATATATAATATGAATGTAGAGGGTTTTTGGAACAAAATGAGCCAATCGTGCTAAAAATCGTGTGAGTGGTCATTTTGGTCATTTTGGAGGCACCTATTTTTCTCTGGAACCATTCACAAGATTTTTAGCACGATTGGCTCATTTTGTTGCAAAAACCCTCTACTTTCATAATATATATGGCTTGTACCGAGCCACTACCCATGTGTCCCGTAATAAATCAGCAATGATTTTTTTTGGCCATTTCGGAGGAACCTATTTTTCTCTGGAACCATTCACACGATTTTTAGCACGATTGTCTCATTATGTTCCAAAAACTGTCTTCTTTCATAATATATATGGCTTGTACCGAGCCACTTCCCACATTTCCCATAATAAATCAGCAACGATTTTTTTTGGCCATTTTGGAGGAAGTCATTTTTCTATGGAACCACTCACACGATTTTTAGCACGATTGTCTCATTATGTTCCAACAACTGTCTACTTTCATAATATATATGGCTTGTACCGAGCCACTTCCTATGTGTCCCGTAATAAATCAGCAACGATTTTTTTTTGGCCATTTTGGAGGAAGTCATTTTTCTCTGGAACCATTCACACGATTTTTAGCACGATTGGCTCATTTTGTTCCAAAAACCCTCTACATTTATATTATATATGGCTTGTACAGAGCCACTTCCCATGTGTCCCGTAATAAATCAGCAAAGATTTTTTTTGGCCATTTTGGAGGAACCTATTTTTCTCTGGAACCATTCACACGATTTTTAGCACGATTGGCTCATTTTGTTCCAAAAACCCTCTACATTCATATTATATATGGCTTGTACCGAGCCACTTCCCATGTTTCCCATAATAAATCAGCAACGATTTTTTTTGGCCATTTTGGAGGAAGTCATTTTTCTATGGAACCACTCACACGATTTTTAGCACGATTGTCTCATTATGTTCCAAAAACTGTCTACTTTCATAATATATATGGCTTGTACCGAGCCACTTCCCACATTTCCCATAATAAATCAGCAACGATTTTTTTTGGCCATTTTGGAGGAAGTCATTTTTCTATGGAACCACTCACACGATTTTTAGCACGATTGGCTCATTTTGTTCCAAAAACCCTCTACATTCATATTATATATGGCTTGTACCGAGCCACTCCCCATGTGTCCCGTAATAAATCAGCAACGATTTTTTTTGGCCATTTTGGAGGAACCTATTTTTCTCTGGAACCATTCACACGATTTTTAGCACGATTGGTTCATTTTGTTCCAAAAACCCTCTACTTTCATATTATATATGGCTTGTACCGAGCCACTTCCCATGTGTCCCGTTATAAATCAGCAACGATTTTTTTGGTCATTTTGGGGGCACCTATTTTTCTCTGGAACCATTCACACGATTTTTAGCACGATTGGCTCATTTTGTTCCAAAAACCCTCTACTTTCATAATATATGTGGCTTGTACCGAGCCACTACCCATGTGTCCCGTAATAAATCAGCAACGATTTTTTTTGGCCATTTTGGAGGAAGTCATTTTTCTATGGAACCACTCACACGATTTTTAGCACGATTGGCTCATTATGTTCCAAAAACTGTCTACTTTCATAATATATATGGCTTGTACCGAGCCACTTCCCACATTTCCCATAATAAATCAGCAACGATTTTTTTTGGCCATTTTGGAGGAACCTATTTTTCTCTGGAACCATTCACACGATTTTTAGCACGATTGGCTCATTTTGTTCCAAAAACTGTCTACTTTCATAATATATATGGCTTGTACCGAGCCACTTGCTATGTGTCCCGTAATAAATCAGCAACGATTTTTTTTTGGCCATTTTGGAGGAAGTCATTTTTTTCTGGAACCATTCACACGATTTTTAGCACGATTGGCTCATTTTGTTCCAAAAACCGTCTACATTTATATTATATATGGCTTGTACAGAGCCACTTCCCATGTGTCCCGTAATAAATCAGTAACGATTTTTTTTGGCCATTTTGGAGGAACCTATTTTTCTCTGGAACCATTCACACGATTTTTAGCACGATTGTCTCATTATGTTCCAAAAACTGTCTTCTTTCATAATATATATGGCTTGTACCGAGCCACTTCCCACATTTCCCATAATAAATCAGCAACGATTTTTTTTGGCCATTTTGGAGGAACCTATTTTTCTCTGGAACCATTCACACGATTTTTAGCACGATTGTCTCATTATGTTCCAAAAACTGTCTTCTTTCATAATATATATGGCTTGTACCGAGCCACTTCCCACATTTCCCATAATAAATCAGCAACGATTTTTTTTGGCCATTTTGGAGGAAGTCATTTTTCTATGGAACCACTCACACGATTTTTAGCACGATTGTCTCATTATGTTCCAAAAACTGTCTACTTTCATAATATATATGGCTTGTACCGAGCCACTTCCTATGTGTCCCGTAATAAATCAGCAACGATTTTTTTTGGCCATTTTGGAGGAACCTATTTTTCTCTGGAACCATTCACACGATTTTTAGCACGATTGTCTCATTATGTTCCAAAAACTGTCTACTTTCATAATATATATGGCTTGTACCGAGCCACTTCCTATGTGTCCCGTAATAAATCAGCAACGTTTTTTTTTGGCCATTTTGGAGGAACCTATTTTTCTCTGGAACCATTCACACGATTTTTAGCACGATTGTCTCATTATGTTCCAAAAACTGTCTTCTTTCATAATATATATGGCTTTTACCGAGCCACTTCCCACATTTCCCATAATAAATCAGCAACGATTTTTTTTGGCCATTTTGGAGGAACCTATTTTTCTCTGGAACCATTCACACGATTTTTAGCACGATTGTCTCATTATGTTCCAAAAACTGTCTACTTTCATAATATATATGGCTTGTACCGAGCCACTTCCCATATTTCCCGTGGTAGATCAGCAACGATTTTTTTTTGCCATTTTTGATTAACCTTCTTATACCTAAATTCCAACTAGTAATTTTTTTAAAATTAAATTATAGTTTTCTAGTATTTCTTAGGTTTTATGTTTTTTGCTTTTATTTCCATTTGCATTAATATTACTATATAATTGGGTATTTTTACTTCCCGATTTTCTTAATTCCCATAAATTGGGTATTTCGACTTCCCGGTTTTTTAAATTCCCAAAATCGACGCTATCTCGTCGACGCTATCTCGTCGACGCTATCTTGGCTCACGTAAAAGTTCGTCACAAAGTAAAAAATGTTTAAGTTACAAGATATTGGTAGAGATTTTGCAACTATTGAACAGTTATCAATAAAATAAGTACCAAAATATCGTAATTATGATATTAATCTTATCTTTTCCATTTTTCCACAACAAACAACTTTCTTTAGATGTCCCGGTTACATTTATTGTTTACGTTTTTTGGATTTTTTTTTAATTTTGTATGTCAGCTGTTCAGCCTTGCCACTTGTCTGTTTTTTGTTGTATATTGTATGAAAACATTTTCTACATTTGCGGTGCCACCCAGTTAAAGTCGGTTCAATTTAAAACATGCTTTAATTTTTGACTACGGTTGCAAATTAATAAAAAGCAGGTTTTTATTTTTAAGTTGTTTTTAAAAAGAACCGACTTTAGTGTTTGACTATGATTATGGGCCATTGTTATTTATAAAATTATTCAACGGAGTATCACGCCACTTTTGTGTATAAAATATCAAAAAAGTAATTTCGTATCAATTTTCCATGCCTGTCTCTTTGTTGCCAACTTTAGTCCATTAGATCTAAAAGCAACGCTGGTTACTTTGTAGTGAAATTAATGAACTTGGCATCACCTGAATAATGTAAGGTTGGTAAGTCTAAATTTTTCTGCAATACCAGTGCAGCGTTGCCGCTTTGGTCCAATTGGACCAAAATTGGTAGTTTCAAGTTAACAAATTGACTTTTGGTAGTTTGGTTGGTTTGTTCCGATATTTGTCATATTTTGGTAGGCTACGATATTTCTGAATACATAAGTATTTTTAAGAACAAAACAATTAAAATAATAACGAAAAAACTACTTATGTTAAGCCAAAATAATAAAACTACATATTTGCAAAATATGAAGATATTTTTCTTAAATATTTAGTTTAGTCAGGTAAATGTGTATTTGTTTAGTAGTGTTGAGTTCAAAAAATGACAAAGGGCTCTCAAAACTTTTATTTTCTAATAATATGTGTTAAACTCTGCTTCAATATTTCAGTTTCATATGACACTTCAAATGTCCAATTATGGAAATTAGGACGCGTAATTTATTTCTATATGAAACTTATTTGTGTTGAATTTTTTCGGGATAACAACACTTTTAGGAGTTTTATGCTCGTTAAAGTAAATTTCGGAAGAGGGCCTTATATGGGAGCTATGGTCAATTATGAATTGAATTTTTAGGTGTAATTTATTTGTAAAAATGTTATTTAATATCTATATAAATCAAGCATTTATGACGGATAATGTCTTATTTCTGGAGGACATTTATATGGTGGCTATGTGAAATACATGGACAACCAGCTAGACAGACGCATGGAAGGACATCGTTAAATCGACTCAAAAATAAATCTCGAAAACTGAACTATTTTAACATATTTATGATTGTAGTGTTATTAAATAACTTTCTTAATCTGGGTAATTTTATAGCAGCAATAATATAATTTTTAGTTAACTATTAATTTTGAAACGAATCAATATAGCATTTCCCAAATATTTTAAATTTGGTAGGTTTTGGTAGTTTTTTTTTTAATTAGAAATTTGGTAGGAAAAATATTTTATGAGTGGCAACGCTGCCAGTGTACAGCTTTCATGCATACACACTAGAAGAGGTGATAGTAGCTGATTGTTTTTCTATATGGAACTTTAGTGTATGAGTAGTGTCAAACTCCATATAAAAAAAAATAAGAAAAAATATTACTTGTAATGCTATCTATCACCTTTTTTCAGAGTGGATTATTAGGTTGGTAATTTTTTTTGTATTTGTGTGCAAATGGAATAAAACTTGTCGCCGGTTCTTTGATTAATTTCTTAATAATTGCAAAAAATCTTGAGAAGCTTGTTGAAATTTGATACAAATAATTAAAGTCACTATTAATTAGGACAGCAAGTGAAACCGCGAAGTGAATAAAATAATTTTTATGAGAAAAAATATTCTGGACACAAGGATCAACCAAATTTAATACTCATCATCATGGGTTCACATCAGTACCAAATTGCAAATTTGCTTGAGAAGGTAAATTATAATTGAATGCATGGATAACAGCAAACCATAGATTTGTATATATATGCACATATGTATATCTAAATGTACATACATATGTAGTTATATTTATATTTGTATATATTTTCAATAACCAAGTATCTCATAGAATTTAATTATATTTGTAAAATCAAACAGAAAAACATGTTCAAATACACATTCTAAAAACGATAATTGATACAAATTTCCAGATTTATTACCTAAATTGTCCAAATACGTTGCTTAGCATTAGATAGCTGTTTATAAAAACATGTCCGACCCAAAAACAGTTCTTGTTTTTTTTTGTCTAGAACACAGGTATAATAAATAATCTTAAAAACAGATAGCTCTTTATAAAAACAGTTCCTGTTTTTTCTTGTCTAGAACACAGGTATAATAAATAATCTTAAAAACTTCTTTTATGGGCGTTACTTCGGATCTCAACTAAATATAGGATGATAGTATAATAATAACTGGAGGCGCAACGGCTTTAACGTTTCGTGTTGCATTCACTTTCCTCTTGTAAATGCATTTTTGTTAAAAGGAACATTTTGAGAAATATTCAAACAAAAGGTTATTTTTTTAATTTATTTATCCATATTGTAATACAAAAGCCATCCGGCCAAAAAAACGTATTACATAGCAATATAATCCTGATAATTCATTAAGCTTTGATTCTTATAGGAACCGCAGTGACGGACAATACAATAGAATCACTACATATACATTTAAGTAAATCATTAAAACTACAGAATTTAGTTCAAAAATTTAAATTATTTCAGTATATATTAATGCCTATGGTGTACACAAAAAATAAATAAAACTAAAATAAAAAATTAACACATTCTTATGTTAAAAACTATGACAAATATAAAAAAACTAAATGAGATACGCGACATTAAAATAGAATCAATCAGTCTAATACTTATAAAAATTAAAGAACATCTTAAAAACGCATCGTTTTCCTAATATTTTGTTGCATAACCATTATTTTTGATAACAGCATAACATCTTTTTGGCATTGAATTTACCAATCGTTCGCATGTAGAACGAGGAATATCGTACCAGATTTCCTGAATTTTTTGCCGTAATTCTTCCTTGTTTTTCACTTTTTCAGGTCCAAGTTTATCTTTGACTATTTTCCATAGGTTTTCGATAGGATTTAAGTCAGGGGATTGCGAGGGCCACTCCATAATATCAATTTTGTTATCTGAAAACCACATTTTCGCAAGACCTGAGGTGTGCTTTGGGTCGTTATCTTGTTGGAATACCCATTTTAAGGGCATACTCCATTCTGCATGTGGCTTCATAACATTTTCCAAAATATTCACGTACAGGTGCTTATCCATATTTTCCTTAATCCAGTAAATTGGGCCAACGCCATACCATGTTTGAACGTTTTGTTGTATACCGAGGATCTAATTCAGCATTTTTTGGACGTCTGACCCATGTTTTACCATCGCTACCAATCAAATTAATTTTTGTTTCATCCGTCCACAACACATTTCGCCACTTTTTTATATTTTCCGGGCCACACCAATCCTTATGTTCTTTGGCAAATTTCTTTCTTGCTGCCACGTGCTTTTTAGTGAGCATATGAACTTTTCTTGAAGTTCTGCCATGCAGACCAGCACCCACCAATCTTCTTTGAATAGTTCTTGTGGATACTTCACAACCAACCTCCTTCCGGATTGCGTCAGCGGACTTAAATGGATCTCGTTTGGATATTATAACAATTAAATTATCTTCATGATGACTAGTTTTTCGTGGTTTTCCTATTGAACGTGGCGGCTTGCGGATGGATAACGCATTGAAAACAAATTTCTGGGATCGTCCTACTAATTTAGCAATTTCACGTTGAGATCGGCCGGAACAACTTAAATTTTTAATAATTTTCCATTCTTCTTCAGTGCAATGTTTTGCGTGACCCATTTTTTGATAAATATTTTATTACCGATAGCTAATATTTAATAATTACTATTAAAATATTTTCTCATTAACAAAAAAATCCAAAAATGAAAAGTCAAAGCCAACTTTTAATTTAATTTTTTAAATGTGATTCTATTTATTGTCGCAATGTATTCAACAAAATTTACGTTTCATATCATTTAATTTGAAAAGTAACAATGTTATTAATATTGTAATAAGTTGTAATTGTAAGCGTTGAGCACATAGACAAAATTCAAAGGCAAAATAAAAATAGAGTTTAATATATTATATATAAATCATAGTTTTATATGAAATATTGGTAGTGATTCTATTGTAATGTCCGTCACTGTATATAAATAGTCTACACGTTTTTTGTGGTACACTGGTTTCTTCTCTACATGTGCACAATATAAAAAATATTTAAAAATTCTTTCCATAAAAGTGGTAAAAAGCGTTTTAAAAGTGGTCGATAGAAAAAAAAACTTGGAAAACGACCTAGCGTAGGTTATAGGTCTTACTGAGTATATTACAAATTGTGTCAAAAAATTTCAGAAACACCCCCAAATTCAGAAGTTATTCTAAAAAACCGTTTTCAGTGATGTTCGTCAACTTATCGATCTGTAAATCAGTCAGTTTTTGTCCGATTTTAAATTTTTTAACGTGTTTGGAAAGAAAACTGATTACGCTTAAAAATGACATGCATTTGTTGATACATTTTTAAGTTATAAGTATTGTTTTTGTAAAGAATATTTAAAAGCGAAACAAAATTGATCAACTTTTTTGATTTTAGGCGCTTTTCATTGATTATTTTGAAATGAAAGCTTATAAAAATGTACATCAATGTATAAAGTAAATTTAGTTCTTAACAACACATTTTTCAAATCAGATAAAAACTGTAAAAGTTATTCAACTTTTCATTAATACCTTTTTTAGTATTTTCTGCCCCAACGCATATAAATAAAAAAAACTATATAAAAAATAAATTTGTAAAATTTTTAATTTACAAGTAAATTTTTTTGAACTTTTTTCGAAAAAGTATAATAACTTTTGCAAATATAAACCGATTTTAACAAGTATGATCTCATTTTTGCCTATATAAAATTGTCTTTAAAATAGGTCCAAGAAAATAGGCTTTCATAGAAACAAATTAAAATAACTATTGTTGAATTTGAATAATTACGAAAAAAATAAAAAATAAAGCGAAACTTTTTATAAAAACTTACACAATTTTTTGGAATATACATTTTATGCATACATTTTATAAAAGCTTTATTATTTGCCTATCCATAATGGTTTAAAATTTTGAAATCAGTGTAAAAATGTATGAGTTAGAGGTACTAAAGTACAACGACCTACTCTAAAACAGTTTTTTCAAAATAACTCAAAATCTCTGAAAATGGTTTTAGTATGTCCTCATCTAGGCCTACATCCCCCACACTATGAAACATTTGCTGCAAAACATTATTAAATTCTTTTTTGAAACTGCATTCGTGTCCACACACTGTTTTTGCTTTTCAGTTTTTGACATTTCTGTACAGTACGAATACGAACGAATAAATGTGTATGACATACTCAACAAAAACTTCATGTACATGTTTTTCATTCCTCTTTCCCCTTTCATCAACAAACTCAAATGTTTTGCAGCAAATGTTTCACAGTGTGGACCGGGACTTAAAACTATTTTTAGTTGTTTGCAAATAAAAAATAAATTAAATTTCCGGTCATCATCCGGTCAATACCTATGTATATGTAAAAATGGATGTATGTTCCGAATGAACTCAAAAACGGCTGGACCGATTTTAATGAAATTTTCAGGGAATCTTCAGAATAGCCTAGCGGGTAACACTCTAAAGTCAGATTTTTGATTTTCGGTCTGTGGGCGGAGGGTCGTGGCATTATCAAATTTTTACATTATACCGCTAATACCATCTATATATATTTATTTATTTTATTCAGTAATAAAAAGCCAATTTGTCCAAAATAATATTACATAGTAATACAATAAACCTAAGTATAAAAACAAGTAAGAGTGCTATATTCGGCTATGCCGAATCTTATATACCCTTCACCTTTGTTGTGGATGCATTATTATTTTTTATAATTAGTATATATGTATGTACATTGCCCACTTTCAGCGTACAGCATCCTAAATTTATCAAGAACACAAAAACAACAACAACGCCAAACGAAACAAAACACCAAAAGAAAAAACAAAATACGCAAGGCAATGAAACCAACACACATCCAAACATACGTTTAATTGTATAAAAAACAACAACAACGCCAAAAGAAACAAAATACGCAAAGCATGCACATTCAAACATACGATTTGTTGATTTTTTGTCAAAAAAACCAACACACAACCAAACAAACGTTTAGTTGTATAAAAAACAACAACAACGCCAAAAGAAACAAAAAACAAAAAAAAAACCAAATACACAAAGCTTGCACATCCAAAAACATACGTTTTGTTGCTTTTTTGTCAAAAAAACCAACACACAACCAAACAAACGTTTAGTTGTATAAAAAACAATAACAACGCCAAAAGAAACAAAAAACAAAAAAAAAACCAAATACACAAAGCTTGCACACCCAAGCATACGTTTTGTTGTTTTTTTGTCAAAGCATGCAATACATTGTGTTTTTTGATGAAATTTTCAGAGGTTGTCTCGGATTTTTGCTCATATCTCCGTTATTTATGGACGGATTTTGCTGATTTTAAATAGCAAAATTCTCGAAAGTATGTCTGACAGAATTGTTGAAGATTTGGATCCCGGAGATATCTGGGGCCTTCAGAAAATTGATTTCAACAGACAGACAGACAGACAGACGGACAGACAGACAGACAGACGGACAGACAGACAGACAGACAGACAGACAGACAGACAGACAGACAGACAGACAGACAGACAGACAGACAGACAGACAGACAGACAGACAGACAGACAGACAGACAGACAGACAGACAGACAGACAGACAGACAGACAGACAGACAGACAGACAGACAGACAGACAGACAGACAGACAGACAGACAGACAGACAGACAGACAGACAGACAGACAGACAGACAGACAGACAGACAGACAGACAGACAGACAGACAGACAGACAGACAGACAGACAGACAGACAGACAGACAGACAGACAGACAGACAGACAGACAGACAGACAGACAGACAGACAGACAGACAGACAGACAGACAGACAGACAGACAGACAGACAGACAGACAGACAGACAGACAGACAGACAGACAGACAGACAGACAGACAGACAGACAGACAGACAGACAGACAGACAGACAGACAGACAGACAGACAGACAGACAGACAGACAGACAGACAGACAGACAGACAGACAGACAGACAGACAGACAGACAGACAGACAGACAGACAGACAGACAGACAGACAGACAGACAGACAGACAGACAGACAGACAGACAGACAGACAGACAGACAGACAGACAGACGGACATGGCTTAATCGACTCCGCTATCTATAAGGATCCAGAATATATATACTTTATAGGGTCGGAAATGAAAAATGTAGAAATTACAAACGGAATGACAAACTTATATATACCCTTCTCACGAAGCTGAAGGGTATAACAAGGTTTAAATATTCAATAAATTTCATGTTACAATACTTTCAAATGGGCTCCCCAGCCGTGATAAAAAATGTATAGATAAGTATGTCAAGATTTAATAGAAAAAAAGAGACAAATGAAATACGGCCCAGTTAGGGATAACGAAAACAAGAACAATATTAATTGAGGAGATCACAAAGGAAAAATATTGTAAAAGTTTTACTCTGAAAACATTATTAGAGTGCGTGAAAACACGCAACTCTAATGCAGACTATTCCAATAACCTGTGATCCTAACAACGAAAGACCTACTGAAAAAACATTTAAATATCCTAGGGGGAACAAAGGAGGATTCCTGTTGCGAGGAGAAAAAATAAATGCATCGCATATAACAGAAGGTCTACCAGTTTTCATAATTTTATAAAACTTCAGCAAATTACGAAACTTTACAAATTCATTAAAAGAACAACCAAGAAAGCATTTCACAGACACGGAAATATGTTCTCTACGTCGAATGTTAAAAGCAAATCTAACTATCGAATTAACCAAGCGCTTCAATCTAGTTAGACACAAACCGATAGTCCCGGATACAACTTCAAAACAGTAAAGAATCTGTGGCATCAGAATCGCGTGTGCTAATTTTGTTCTCACATCCTTAGATTAAAATAGATTAGTACGATAAATCTTACGTAAAGAACCCCAAATTCTACCCGACACAGTGTCAATATGATTCTTGAAGGAGAGTTTAGAGTCTAGAACCACACCCAAACATTTATGATGTTCAACAAATTGTATAGAATCATCACCTAAGAACACATCTAAATTAGAAAAGAAACGGTTAGTAGGACCAAACATCATGGCTTTAGTCTTAGTTGTGTTAACCTTTAATGAATTGGCAGTCATCCAAAGTCTAATATGCTCCAAATTAGAGTTAATATCATTCTGGTCTGAGATCATCTGGAATATGTACAACTTTGACCTTAGGTATGGGAACTATACGCGCTACTTTCCAGCAGAGGGGAAAACTGAGAATGTTAAAATTGAATTTACAAAATGAAGAATCACATGGGATATATATGGGAAAATCATTTTTAAAAAGCAAATTGATAAACCATCAGTGCCGACAGACTTGGACTTAACTTTATTCAAAGCTTCTAACAGTTCTAACTCACCAATACAAGAATAAGAAAATCCACCAGGGCCACCAAAAACATTAAAGTCAAAAAGGTCAGAAACAGGAAAATCAGAGCCCGCAAAAAAACTATTAACTGTATTGGAGTCAAATGCCAAGTCAGTATCATCAACACCAATGCAACCGGAACCTCTAATAACCTTCCAAAAACCGGCAGAATTAATGTTACCAAAAAGCCTAGTAAAGTGTTTCCTCTTTTCCCTACGTAATTACCCTTCGCACGATTACGAAGCTTACAATAAGTTCTCCAATTTAAATCAGAGCGATTGGACTGAAATGCAGAATAAGAAAGATCACGTAAGGATCTAGCAAGTACAACATCACGGGACTCCATATATAAAAAACTTCTGGACCGATTTTGATGAAATTTTCAGGGAATCTTCAGAATAAACCAGCGGGTAACACTCTAAAGTCATATTTTTGATATTTGGTCTGTGGGCGGAGAGGTGTGTAAAAATCTAATTTTTACATTATACCGTTAATGCCATTATATATAAAAACAGATGTGTGTATGTATGTTCCATATGGACTCAGAAACTGCTGGACCGATTTTGATAAAATTTTCACGGAATCTTCAGAAAAGGTAACACTGTAAAGTCATATACATAAATAGTTTTTTTTTATTTCCAACGTTCAAACAATGACAATTTTCATTTTGTTGCTTAACATCATTCTAAAAATTAATGATTTGGTGTAAGCGAAAAAAGGAATACATTCCATTCGTTTATATTATCAATCGATGATAAACAATTTTGTTTACTCTTGCAAATTAGGTGCATGATTAAAAAATTTCAATATGAAATCTATTAAAAAAATAATATTTTGAATAACTCTCCGCATATCACTTTTAATAAAAATAACGGTTTTATTCAAATAAAGTTTGTTTTCGAAAAGGCATCTACGTCTAGAGTCGCAGAAACGGGAAGAGAACGAGAATCACGGCTTCAGCAAATGCGTCGCAGTGCATCTTCATCGAGTGCTGCAGAAACACCTCAACAGCAAATAGTTGTTCGCTCCCGAATGGCTCGATCAAGATAAAGAATCGATTTAAAGTTGCCCGGATTTTATTACAGTAAGTATGATCACTACAGGAATCACAAGGATGTACTAATTGGCGCAATGAACAAACATTACTTACATTGCAGCATTTTGAAGTTCCCTAAAGAATCCCCGGGAATGTGCTGTTCGAACGGTAAAGTTATTCTGCCACCAGTTATTGAGCCGTCTGAGCTGCTACTAAGTTACATTTCCGGCTTCAATCCTATTTCCAAAACCTTCAAAATATCCAAAAGTACAACACATGCTTTCAAATGACATCGGCTTGATCCCTTCACAAATTAGATTTCATTTCCGGACTTCTGCCAAATGCAAATGAATATTCAAGACGTTGTCGACAAAGTATTCCCAAGTCTTACAACGAACTACAACAATTCGGATTGTCTGTGGGAACATGCAATTTTGGCACCAACAAATTGTGATGTTAACATGATGTTACAATTGAAACTGCCTGGCAAAACAATAAAATACAAATAGATTGACACAGTAATGAACGAAGAACAAGCCGTCGATTATCCTACTGAATTTTTGAATTCATTGGATCACCGACTTTGTCCGAAACTGTAAATTAAAATCGAGATACAATATAAAACATATGTTTTCTAAGGGCCAGCAACGCGGACCGGGTTCAGCTAGTATTTCATAAAAATGGATGTGTGTATGTATGTTCCGTATGGACTCAAAAATGGCTGGACCGATTTTGATGAAATTTTCAAACCTTTTGGGTAACAGTGTAAAGTCAGATTTTTGATTTTCGGTCTGTGATAAACAATTTAGTTTACTACTTTTAATAAAAAATAACGGTTTTATTCAAATAAAATTTGTTTCCGTCTACTTCAAGAGCCGCGAATCACTGCTTCACAAATGCGTCGCAATGCATCTTCCTTGATACATGCAGAGACACCTCAACAGCATATCGAAAGGCTAACCAGAAGCCAATCACCCCCGGATTGGCTGTGGGAACGTGACATAAAAAAATTATGATGTTAACAAGCTCGATGACCAAATACAATTGAAAGTGCCTGGCGAAACAATAAAATACAAATCGATTGACACAGTAATGAAAGAAGAACAAGTCGTCAATTATCGTACTGAATTTTTGAATTCATTGGAATCAGCCGAAATGCCACCACATGTATTAACATTGAATCAAATCAACAATCGTTCAAATTCATTTGAATATGCTGTTAAAAAATCCGTTGCATTGTATGAAGAGCTTTTCAAACAACAAGAAGCGGAAATAAACAGAAACGAATAACAGATTTCTTTTTTGAAAACTAATTGCATTTTTTTTTATTTTTAAATTACTTTGTTAATTTTCATGAATTTTTTGTTATGTTTTGATCTTTTTATGTATTGGAATAATATTTTGTTTTCTTAATAGACATTTTTTTCTTAATTTTCGATAAGAAATAATTTTTTAGTTGAGTTTTTTAATTTACTTTTGTTTTAAGTTTTTACAAGTTCAAATAAAATAAGTTTACTTATTTACTAACTTACGATTTAACGCGATATTTAGGTCCCAATTTCGTTTTTGTTATGTGACTGATGTATTGTTTTACACGAAATAAAAAATTATTGGCCCACAGAAGCATTTCGTTCTAAATTAGAACCTCGCTTTACGCGAATTTGATTTACACGCAACTTTTTTGGGCCCAACAAACCGCGTAAATGGAGGCTTACCTGTATATTGTTTGTTAATGATTTAATTTAAACAAATTTTTTTACATACATTAGAAGAAGTTTATATTTATTTTATTAAATTTCAATGTTTTTTTGAAAATATATTTTTTATTCTTTTGTTAATAATAAATCAAGACGAATTTACTGTACAGGTGGCGTTGATATTACAACAAGTACAACATTGCAAAAACAACATTGTGTTTTATTGTTGCTTGAAGGGCAAATGTGTCAAAAGCAGCTGATTAAAACAAAACAAAAATAATAATCAATTTAATAAAAAAGTATTTTTATAATGTTTTGCAAAGAAAAACAAGAAACGGCTGCAACGAGAACATACCACCAAAGAAGTATTTGCTCGAGGTTATTCAAGCATAGGGGCGAAGAAGAAATGTGCGACCTGGACAGTCGAGAAACAGAGATTTTGTTCATTTTGCTAGTTGTGATAATGATAAAAAGACGCAAAACGGGTCGTGTTGATAAAATATTTATCCTCATCATCCTTGTACACAAAAATAGCAAATGTGATTTTATGGGCATATAGTGATTTTCGTTACGGTGTTGGTGGATATGCTGCTGCCGGAGCCCACATATGTATAAGGGCCATGAACATATAACCTACTTTCGTAGGGCACAATCTTTTTAAGCACTCATTTGATTTACATTTTTTTATTATATTAGCAACACTATTTCTGCTTTGTAGTTGACAGAAATAGAAATTAGTTTAATTCGGCTACAGCGGCAAAAGCAATCGTGTGGTCGTGTAGCTGTGCTGTCGTCAAAAGAATCGTCTTCATATAAACGTGTGTATTCTAATTTTGACATATTGCAGTTGGTAGCCTGCTGTCTTCAATGTGTTCCATGCATTAATACAGTATTGTTGAACGAGTGCGAATTGTTTGATTTGCTTTTATACGGTATCGAATCCTAGCTGTGTAAATTTTGCACCCATTTTTGCCGAATTATCGGCTGAGTACAATTTGGAAACAATTTATGTAGGCCGTTTTCCCGAAAAGGCTCAAAATTATCGCATCTCGGATTGCAGTTTGTCACGTCAGCTACCAACTGTTATACTGATTCAAAATGGCAAGAGGGTCGACCAATGGCTGATGCTAAAGGCAAACTGCAAAAATTCTTTTCTCGGACAATTCTAGAGCCGCGTTTGGTCTTAACAATTTGTACAAACAATGTGTAGAGAATTTAATACCTGTCAAGGCAGCCAAACAAACGGCTTCTATTAAAAAGGCCCAATAAATAAAGAAGAACACATCATAAATTTAGGCCCTAATTGTGTAAATCACTTGCGTTAAACGCTTCACCAACGCTGTTGTGAACGCGTAACAAAAAATATCAAATTTTATTAATCACTACGTCATTGCGTTTAGTCAACGCCGAAATATTACGATGTTACTTCTATTGTCAAATCTCTACGTAGCCGTGGTTGCCATTGTATAAGTTGATACTAAAATTTAAAATAAAAACTTGCAAAAATATGTACTTATATAGTGTTGGCAATGCTGTAAGCCAAACGGCTGTGTGGCGTTTATTTACTTTTTAATCCATAAAATATGTGTAACAAAATAAATGTTAAAAACATAAAAGTAAAGTAAACAAGTGATACAAATATGTTCGCGCTAATGGATATGTCGTCTTCTTCGGATGATGAAGACTCTGAGCATCTGGAAGCTCATGGCAGTCATTTGATGATATAACTGATACGAGTGGTGGCGACGAAGCGAGTACAGGGTTATGTGGTTCGTTTGCATTTCCGACCTTTACACCGTAGAAAATGCCAGATGGATTAGCAGCCACATTAGTAATAACAATAATATCAACTGCTAATTCAATTGGTGTTAATTCACTACACAGAAAAAACTATTTCTTAAACCGTTTCAATTCAAATATTTGTCACATATTGAACTGGTTTGAATTATTTCATAATTAAATCATATATTTTCTATTGAATTTTGAGTTTTGAATTTGATTATTTTGACAATTGAATATACAATTTTCGTTATTGGTTGAATTTCAAATACAAAAATTATTGAATAGATAATTTTCGTAATTGAAAACACTTTTTTGTTATTTTTTGTGTTTCAATTACGAAAATTATTTATTCAATAATTTTTGTATTTGAAATTCAACCAATAACGAAAATTGTATATTCAATTGTCAAAATAATCAAATTCAAAACTCAAAATTCAATAGAAAATATCAAGAAATTTTGTTTTTGAGCAAATGAATACTTGATTTAATTATGAAATAATTGAAACCAGTTCAATATGGGATAAATGTTTGAATTGAAATATAATTTTTTCTGTGTAACCTCCGACAGTCCACCACCAGTTTGTCGAATACTTGTTTTATTTCTCGAAAGCTTTTTTTAGTCTGCCCCTGTAGTCAGTCCAAACCTAAAGTAGATACGTTTATTTCAAAATCAATTATATTTAAAAAATGTTTTCAACCCACCTTCCTCCATTTCGCGGATATTCTAATTGGTGGGCCAATTAGAATCAAAAGCAGTTTTGAAGTGCCCTCCCAAACATTTTCAACACTTGCCTTTGTACTGCCAAAATTAGGCATTCCGTGTGCCACTTCTGGATGCTTCTCCATTTCTGACACTAGCAACTCTTTGTTTGCCCTAAGTATTAATACTTTATTACAAATGGTTATATTTACTTACATCGTTATGTTAAACAATTCGTTTAAATATTTGTTTTTTTTTTATTTAACAATATTTTACCACTTTTTAAACTAACGCCAAGAAAATTGATGCGTCAAATTTAACGATCAAAGTGACAAAAAAAGCCGGCGTTGCGTTTTATAAAATGTACAATTTCAAACAATTGCATTCACAATAACGTAAGAATCAGCTGTTACAACGCGAGCAGTCACTTGCTGGAACGCAGTGATTTGAAAACTGTAATTTAATGCAACGCAAAGAAACTTCAGGCGTTGCGTTTTATAAAATTAGGGCCTTAATATCGTCATTATGTTGTAATTTATTTGTATTAGAGACACTTGAACAATTAATTTTTTTTAAGCTAAAAAAAAGTAAACCAAACAACTTTTGACATAAAATAAATTCGCCTGTATACCAGTGAAGCAAGCCGTATCGGCGCGGCTGGTTGGCGGCTCAATTGCTAGCCGATTCTAATTTTTTTCTATCGTATTTTATTAAATATTAAGTTTCAAATTTATGATTCAATTAATTTTTGGTTCTTTTTTAATATCAGTGAATACTAATGAAAATCGGTATTTAATTGAATTAGCGGCAGTGATACCATATATATGCATTTATCTTGCTTTTACTGTTTTGTGTGAAGCTTAATTAAGATATATATATAAAATCTGAACACATCTATTATTGTCAGGAACCGTAAAAGTTATTACTTTTCATAAAAGTTAAATTTTTTTACAAAAGGGAAAATTACACTCTGATTGTTTTACACTTTTACACAAACATAAGAAAATTTTTTTTAAAAAAATAAAAATTTTGTGGATTTTTTTTCTTATGTTTGTTGTGTAAAAGTGTCAAAAAATCAGAGTGTAATTTTCCATTTTTTTGAAATTGTCGCTGGCTGCGACCTGAGCCTATATGTTGAGGACAGCGAATTTAACAAGTCCCAAATAAATGAACCACAAATTTTTAATTAATGATGCATATACTTGAGCAACCGTTTATTTCGCAGTCTTTATCTCCAACAAACTAAATTTTGATTCTAAAGCCAGTTATTACTGAGCCTATAAATTTCTTTTTGTTTATGTACTATTACAACAGTTCATTTCCAAATAAATAAACTGAACGAAAATACTGCAGTATAATTTAGGGACAAAAAGTGCGATTAGTTCGTAAACAAATATGAACAAAAGGGAATACAAAACAATATAAAAAATCCTAACGGACAAATGAACCAAACAACAATGATCATACAATTGGTAAATAAGACAATTTAAGAAAACATTAAGGTAATTCACAAACAATAATATAATCAAACCAAAATAATTCAAAATCAATAAAAATAAAAATCGTAATAAATTTAAATAAATAAATATTTAAATAGCCATTGGCGACATTCCCATCCCCGTGGATCGGCAACGATTCACTACTCCAAATCAAGGACTGCTTTTTGGAAACTGGGCGTTTAAGTATTCCACTACTTGTTTGGACATCAGCTCTTCGGATTACACCATCACTGCCTCTTCCAATCTCGACGGGAAACAGCTGGATCACAAATTAGTATATGATCTCCAGGGGCCACAGGCTTCGTATATTCGCACCATTTGGAACGTCTTGTAAGTGTGGGCAAATATTCCACAATCCATCTTTTCCAAAAATGGTCTCGTAGCTGTCGAGCAATTCGCCACTGCTTCTTCAGTACCACTGGCTTTGTAATCTCAATACCTTCTGGCGTTTGAGCCGTATTTGCAGAACCCAATAAGAAATGATTAGGCGTCAATGGTTCTTCGTCTTCAGGACTGACAGGCAAGTGAGTCAATGGGCGAGAGTTCACGATGTTTTCGGCTTCAATTAAAAAACTTACTCTTAAAACCTTTTTAACACATTGAACCATTCGCTCCCATATTCCACCTTCTGCAGGATTATGTGGACAATTAAACTGCCATTCAATGCCCCTTGTGGACAACTCATCTTCAATTTTAACCAGATCAAATACTTCATCAAATCGCTGGGCTTCTTGGTTAACTCCAACAAAATTCTTTCCGTTATCACTCCGAATCTTCAACGGGGTGCCACGACGATTTATAAAATTCCGTATAGCCAAAATACACGAATCAGTAGAGAGATCATAGGCCACTTCTAAATGTACAGCTCTGATTGTAAGGCACGTAAACAGGGCAACCCAACGTTTTTCATGGCGTCTACCAACAGTCGCATTTAATGGGCCAAAATAGTCAACACCAGTATAAGTAAATGGCCGGACAAATGGAGTTACTGGAACGGCACGACGAATTTTACAAATGTTGCAATTTGATGTATTCTTTCTCAACAGATTTCGAAGTCGTGGAATCCAGAACCTTTTCCTTATTTCGCCTATGGTAGCCTAAAAATTTTGATGTCTCATTTTATTATGCACATGGGCAACAAATAGTTGTGTAAAGCGGTGACAGGGCGACAAAATAAAGGCAACCAACTCGCAGCATCAATACGACCGCTCACTCGAAGTAAATTATTTTCATCACAATAAGGCGAAAGGGAAAATAACTCGTCCTTTTTTAAAGAACCACCAGATTTTAAAACGCTTATTTCAAAGGCGAAACACTCTTCTTGGGACAGACGACACAGACTAGTTTCAGCAACCCTTAACTCTTCAGCACACAGGCATCTCGAACCATTACATTTATCATATTTTCGGCAGCGATTGATAAATCTCAGAACCCAAGCAATTGTTCGTTTAAGCCTGAGAGTTGAACAAAAACGATTAAAATCAATAACTAAATTTGTACTAACCAGCATAACATATTTGGGGCGTAATTCTTCTTCACACAAATTATCAGATTTCTCAGAATTCTTATTCGGCTAGCCAGCTTCGTTTTCGTACAAAATTTGTGGCCCTTAGAACCAACGTGTTTCAATGGAAAAATCCACTTCATTTTTAGCTCTTGTAGTATCATC
Organism: Calliphora vicina; assembly: GCF_958450345.1. Classification (NCBI taxonomy): domain Eukaryota; kingdom Metazoa; phylum Arthropoda; class Insecta; order Diptera; family Calliphoridae; genus Calliphora; species Calliphora vicina. The sequence continues at coordinate 74,187,455 of NC_088781.1, forward strand.
GACAACATTGAGAACTGTAGGCAACCACCTCCAATCATCTTAACTGGCATCAACAAAAATATGCAGCTCTAACTCCAAGGGCAAACCATTTCCAAAATAAAATCGTGGAACCTTTACATGGACAACATTTCTTAGCTCTTGGCGCCATTTATTCCACATCGCTTGTAATGACGCGGGCAACATCTCGTCCCAAAGTACACTATGTCTCCTGAGCATTTCAAAACCAGCAACTTTATGTATTTCCTTCACATAATGGGCAATACAGGGCGAACAGGCAGCTCCAAACGTCACCACAAGCATCTCATACATTTCCGGTGGACCACTAGCATCATCTCGCCACAAGAACCTCTGCGAACACCTGTCTTCCTCAGCAACAACAACTCAACGAAATATTTCTTTAATGTCCCCACAAACAGCTACGGGACCGATTCTAAAATTAAATAAAACTGATGGCAACGGTTTGCACTGCTGAGGGCATTTCAATAACTTTGAATTCAACGAGACACCTTCCACCTTTGCTGCTGCATCGAACACCATACGAATCTTCCCTGGCTTATTAGGGTTTACGACACCAAAGTGGGGCAAGTACCACGTTCTCGGATGAAATGTATCAACTTCCCTCAATGATAATTTGCGTACATACCGCTTCTGCAAATATTCACTCATTATTTGTTTATAGGCCGCACCAAATTCAGGATTGTTTTTCATTTTTCTTTCCATTCCAAAAAATCTATTAAGGGCCATGGAATAGCTATCCGGCAGGACTACGTCATCATTACACCATAGTAGTCTGGATTCAAATCTTCCGGCAACCCTCTTCGTCGAATTTCTCAATATCTCTCGTGCACGTAAATCATCTCTTGACTCAATCACTGGTAGAACCTTAACACCAAAATTTTCAGTTTCAAAATAATTTGCCACCAAATTATTAAATTATCCAACTGTGTCAACAAACATGTTTGTGTTAAAGGGCGACCTCCTTTCACGTTTCCAAAAACAACCCATCCAAGAGGAGTATTGGCAGCATATGGACCAGCATCTTCCAAAGGGACTATTTCATCGGGCAATCCTAAATGGCAATGGTCCAATCCAATTAGTACCTTTGGAGCCACACATTCATATGAGTTTAAAGGCACACCATGATTCTTTACTAAATCGGCATTAAAACTCTGAATAGGCAACTTCAAATTCGAGACATCATACACATTTTTCAAAGCATATTTCCTCTTCTTATTAACACCGCTCACATGAAGATCCACCACCATAACTGGTTCTTGTGCCGATTTACCACCATACCAACTCAAATTCAATTGACTTTGTCGACCATGCAGTCCATGCTGTCTCACTAAAGAGCTATCCATCATCGTGACCGATGAACCTTCATCTAGGAGTGCATAAGTTTCAATAGCACAATTTGGTCCATAAAGAACCACTGGGAGCACTCTGAACAACAAATCACTTCTTTCACTAGCACTGGAAACACAACTAAGCACTGGTTCGACTGTTGAAGCTCTCTCTGTTGGCGGCACATTTACGGATCGTTCACTTGGCTCATTAGGTTTAGTTTCATGCAATAATTTATTCTGATTTCTTTGGCACTTTTCCATTGGACACTGCTTACGCCGACGACAATCTTTACTTGAATGGCCACAACTGAGACACGAAAAACATAACTCCAATATCTTCACTTCACTCCACCTATTAGGCACACTCAATTCTAAAAATTTCTTACAATCAAAAAATTTATGTGGGCCAACACAATAAAAACATTTTAACTGACGTTCTGGGCCATCAGAAGCATATAAAACCACTTTTCGTTTTGGATCACTGCTTACAGATCTATTGCCACTTGAACTGCTTATTTGCACACTTCTTACCAAATTTGCAACACGCTGGAGCCAGGTACTAAAATCCAAAATAGTCGGCAACTGAGTTAAAGTTGAAGCAAACTGGGCCCAATCCAAACGTTTGCTCATTGGAAGCTTCTGTACTAACTCCTTCATGAGTGTTGGATTCGACAAATGTTGATAACCATTGGCAGATTCCAAAAATGCTGCTAAATTTCTGGCCTTAATGGAATACGGCACCAATTTATCGATCGCGTTTTCTGCTATGGGCTGAACTTCCTTCATCTGTTGCAATTGGCATCGAATAAGCAACTCTGGGCGACCATATTGTAGCTTTAACTGCTCTATAACTGTTGGCACATTATTTGAGTGGATGAGCAACGACTTCACGCACTCTCTGTCTTCACCTTTCAAAGCCTTCTGCAATCTCAAACAATTTTAAAAATTATTGTACGAATATGCCGCTGTCGAATGTTCAAGGGCAGACAAAAACATTGGCCAGTCCTCGGGAGTACCACAAAATTCGGGCAGATCATAAAGTTTGCGTTGTACTTGCATGGGCACTAGAGTGCTCCAAGATTGTATGGACGAAATAACTTTCTAGGTACAGGCCGTCCCCCCTCTATGAATTGTTCTATGTATTGTAGAAACACGTTGTGTAAAATATTAGGATGATAGGATAACGTTAACTGGTGGCGCAACGACGCTGAAGTTTTGAGGTGCATTTAAGGAGTGAGATCGAAAAATTCTTAACATACATATATGTTTATAAAAAAGAAACCACTAAACTTACAGCTTTAATTTTTTTTTTATTTGATTGAAATTATTATTACAATTTACAAAAAAAATTATTTTTATAGTTTTAATCACTAGTGATGAAATTTTGAACCTTTTTCGGAAACCCTTCCATTAACGTTTTTATAGTGCTTTCTGTCACTTTGCTCGAACATGTAGTCCATCTCCGTTTAAAATCTACCACACTTTTGGACACCTTTTTTGTACTCTTCAATTCTCTTTTAACAAGAGCCCAATATCTCTCCACTGGCCTTAGCTCCGGGCAGTTTGGAGGATTTGCCTCTCTTGGTACAAATACCACATTATTGTTCTTGTACCACTCAAGGGCTTGTTTGCCATAGTGACAGGATGCCAAGTCAGGCCAAAAATAAGTGGACACATTATGAAGTCTTATGAATGGAAGCAGCCTTTTTTGTAAACATTCCTTGATGTAAATTTCGGTATTTATAGAGCCCGTTGTAACAAATGAGTGGCTTCTTTTGCCGCAACTGCATATTGCTTGCCATACCAAGAACTTTCTGGGAAATTTTGTCTGCTTTTGGGTCCTAAACTTTTCTTCAACATTCCCTCGAGCATCAGCAACATAAAATTTTTGACCTGGAAGTTGCGAAAAATCTGCCAGAACATACGTTTCGTCATCCATTATGCAGCAAGAATATTTTTTTATAAAACTTGACTTCAATTTCCGTGCTCTGTTTTTGGCCTCTAAATTTTTAGTAGCGTTCCTGTCAGGAACTTTTTGAGCCTTGTATGTTTTTAAACCTGCATTAGCTTTAACTTTTCGTACCAAATAGTCCGAGCACTGAGCTAACCGGGCTGCTTTCCTACCGGATGTGTTGGGAGCTCTTTTGAAAATGCGTTCTATTTTTTTGGCTTTAGAAACATCATGTGGACCATTCCTTCTACCTGAACCAGGTTTTCTATCAACTGACAAGTTCTCCCGGTACTGTTTAATAACATTGGAAACAGTTTGACGGCAGACCTTTGTATGCTTGGCCAACTTTTTGTAAGACCAAGTTGGGTTTTGTTGAAAATATTTAATAATTTCAGTACGCACTTTTTTCTGGTCACTCATTTTAATCAGATTAACAAAAAAATTAATATAATTGACATTACACATAATAACTGACATGTTTTTCAAAGGTAACTTGATCAAAAAAAAATTCAAATAATACTTGGGTTAAAAAATGTAATGAAAAACGTGTGTTAAGAATTTTTCGATCTCACTCCTTACAAGGGGAAAATATGCAATTTTTTCAGTTTTTGTAAAAATGTTGCCATTAAATAATGACTTTTACAATTTAATTTAAAAGAATCGAAATGTGTACGTAATTGTCGTTATAATAAGATATAAAAGATAAAAATTGGTGAAAAAATTTTAAAGTTATTAAAAAATCGACAGGCCATTAACGTGTCTCAGGCCACTAGAACAAGAAATGTATGAACAAAATTAACATATTTTGAGAAATATTAAAATAAAAGCTTATTTTTACTTAAAATATATCCATATTTACTTGTATATGAGTTTTTGTCCTCGTAGGATACCGTTAACCTATTCGCAGGTATGACCAAAAAAATTAAATTTTTTTAACGGCAGTTTCAAAACTCCAATTTCAAATTTTTAAAAATTTTGTTAAACAAATTTCAGAATGTTTTGATCATCACATGGGGATTTATTGACAACATAATAGGGAATAAAAATGTGAAAAAAGTATGTCAATACCTCCTATAGTTTTTCCGTACCTGCGATATAAATTTTGCGATTTTGGAGAAAAACTAATTTTTTGCCCATATTTTGGGGAATGACCTTACTGTAATGATTTTTAAGTAAAAGCTATTCAGAATAATATAGTCCAGGTAATTTTAAAAATAGTCTGAAAGTTTTACTAAAATCGGAAAACTTTAACCCTTAAATCGTGAAGGTCAAAAGTAAATTTTTTCAATATTTGGAATTTCTCATGGAAAGATAGTGAAATATTATATATTTTTGGGTCGATTTTGATGAAACTTAAGAAAAATATAAAATGAAGTCTAGTATTCACAATAACAGTACAAAAATGGAAATTAACCCTTAATAGCACTTGGGGTCCAAATGACTCTCAACTTTTAAAATCACGAAAAACACTTAATTTTGACCCCAAGTACTCAAAATATGTTAATTTTGTTCATAAATTTCTTGTTCTAGTGGCCTGAGACACGTTAATGGCCTGGCGATTTTTTAATAACTTTAACATTTTTCACCAATTTTTGTCTTTTATATCTTATTATAACGACAATTACGTACACATTTCGATTCTTTTAAATTAAATTGTAAAAGTCATTATTTAATGGCAAAATTTTTACAAAAACTGAAAAAATTGCATATTTTCCCCTTATAAATGCACCTCAAAACTTCAGCGTCGTTGCGCCACCAGTTAGCATTATCCTATCATCCTAATATTTTACACAATGTGTTTCTACAATACATAGAACAATTCTAGAGGGGGGGACAGTCAAAATTCGCAATTTTATTTTTTGGGAGCACTCTAATGGGCACTGTAGCAGGGGAAACAATAAGAGGCTGAGATGTCATCAACTGGTCTGACTGACTAACATAGGAATATGGCGTTGGATTCCGGCGATCAACTATGTTCTCAGGGTCACTGCTAATACTTTGTATGACTAGCGCATTATGTCCAATAACATTCGGCGTATTTAAATTTTGATTTGCTCTTAAAGCACGTTGAGCGTTTTCCAATTGAGCTTGCAGGATATCAATTTGTTGTTGCAGGGTCTCATTATCAAACGATATGGTTTGTGGTGGCTGGGTTCTCACATTAGGACCGGGCACTAACGGCGGCAGACTAAGGGGCTCTTCACTTGTTGAACTGAAAATGTTTTGCGTTGATACAGCAGGTGTCGGTTCTCTAGGGGCACTTATAGAGGCACTAGTTACGGTTGTTGTCGTTCCGAGGGCAACAGAACCGACATTTTGTATCGACGGCATTTGCGAAACATTTGCTGAACTATCTGTTCCGGCAGGCGTGGAACTTTTCACATTTTGGCTCGTTGCTGTCTGCAAACGAGAGCTTTTTCTATATGGCGACCGTTGCATCTTGAATCACTAATATTATCAAAGGGCACACAAATTCACAAATATTAAACAGCAACACAAAATTAATTTGTTCCGGCAGGCTTGGGGCTTCACAAAAATTCACAAATTAATTGCTATTCACTGCAGATTAAAATTTAATTGCTCCGGCAGCTAAGGAACCACACAATTTATCACAAATAAAAAATACAATTTGTTCCAGCAGGACAGGTTACAATTTCACACAAATTCAGCTTAAAGTTTTACTCATTCCGGCGTGTAAGAAATCACAAAAATTTTATACTTTAGTTTAAACACTTGTACCGGCAGGCATGGAACGGCTTCACAATTATTTCTATTTGTTCCGGGAGCTTGGAACCACAAATTCACAAAAGGTACAAGTAAAATGTTCCGGCAGGCAAGGAACCACAAAATCCAATAAAATTTGTTCCGACGGGCAAGGAACCACAAGTTCGCTAAAAGGTTGCAAAGGTCGCTGGCTGCGACCTGAGCCTATATGTTGAGGACAGCGAATTTAACAAGTCCCAAATAAATGAACCACACATTTTTAATTAATGATGCACATACTTGAGCAACCGTTTATTTCGCAGTCTTTATCCCCAACAAACTAAATTTTAATTCTAAAGCCAGTTATTACTGAGCCTATAAATTTCTTTTTGTTTATGTACTATTACAACAGTTCATTTCCAAATAAATAAACTGAACGAAAATACTGCAGTATAATTTAGGGACAAAAAGTGCGATTAGTTCGTAAACAAATATGAACAAGATGGAATACAAAACAATATAAAAAATCCTAACGGACAAATGAACCAAACAACAATGATCATACAATTGGTAAATAAGACAATAAACATTAAGGTAGCTCACAAACAATAGTATTATCAAACCAAAATAATTCAAAATCAATAAAAATAAAAATCGTAATAAATTTAAATAAATAAATATATGAGCCATTGGCGACAGAAATGAATACCCTTAACTTGGTTTTTGATTTATTTGTTTTGTAATTAATTTTTAATTAATAAAAATATTTTTATTTAAAGTAGCGTTTTTGGGCATAGAGAAACATAGAGCGGAAACTTGAAAAAAACTCAAACAAAAATATTACTCAAATTAATCACACATACGAGTGTTGTTTTTGTTTTCACATAGTTTTTTCTACTAATACATTCTCACCACTTAGGTTTTTGACAACTGAGTTAGGTCTTTGACAGGAGAGTTTCCGCTCTATGTCTATTCTCTATGTTTTTTGGTATTTATAAAAAGTAGGAATACTGTTGAGACAAATTGACATGACATGAATTGACATGCCGGCTAGCCGAAATTTTTGAATCGGCTTGCTTCTCTGCTGTATACAACTTTTGACAAGTCGACCCCAAAGGCGAAGAAAAAAAGTAGATCAGCTGTGCTGTTAACGCCACCTGTAAAGTAAATTCGCCTTGTAATAAATATTTCCCTTTCAAAAATGTTGGCACCATTGCTTTCATATTGTTAGCATTATTGTGTGTATATGGATAAATTATTTTTTCTTTTTGCATTTTTGTTTTTTTTTTACGATTTTGTTGTTCAATTATATTGTATTCATCTGGAAAACTGTGATCAAACAGTGGATTATATTTGCTATTGTACTTGTGTGGAAATTAGAGTGTCGCACATTGGTATGAGTATAAAAAAAGAGGGAAATAAATCTGTAACTTCTAAACCCTTACGCCGATTTGAATGAAATTTCACATGCGCAAAGAGGAAGTGCAGTCGAGTTTAAGTTTTGAATTGGGACCTCATGACCCCAACACGTGCGGGACCAGGGGTTCCCAAAGTAGGACACCTCGGGTTTTTTGAATTTTTAAAATGATCCTATTTCTTCGTTTTTGCTCCGATTTAAAAATAATTACATACAGAATCCCCTCGTCGAGCACTACATAAAACCTCGTCGTAGCTATCAATTATCTCTTATAGCTTAGGAGATATACGCATTTGAGAAAGGAACAAGATATCCAATGTCACCGATGTCAACACTGGGGACATATCTCTCGGAATTGCAATTCAGATTTTAAATGTGTTAAATGCAATGAATCTCACCAACCAGGTTCTTGTCCTCGTAATGATTCAACGAACTCTGAACCGTGCTGTGTTAACTGTGGCAATTCTGGTCATCCGGCAAACTGGCGAGGATGCCCTGCATTTAAAAAATATCTGTCTGGCAAGAAGGAGCGTATACAGAAAGCCAAAGAGGCCAAAAATACTGCAAATGCTAATGTTAAAAAAGTCATTAATTCATCCCTAGTCTCATTTGCTAGTTTGTTGAAAACGCAACCAACTCAGGCTGATAATTCCTTTAAGAAGAAAACTCATGTTATATACTACGTTTATACGCATGGCTTATTCACAAATAAAAATATTGCATAAACAGTTGCGAATAGCTAACTCACGAAAACAATTCCTGATTAACGACACTATTTGCAAATAAGATTTTAAGCATTGCCATATGTTTTTAGTTTATTAAGACGTTTTTAAAATATTTCATTGTGTTTTTGCATTATTTGGATTGCAAGACAAATATGAATTTTAGATTCTATAATTTTTGCATTTAAAAAAATATAAAATTTATCATATTTTGTTCAAAAACATTACTACCAAATTATTAATGTTTACCATCCGGCATCACATAAAAACTAACATTTTCCGACTTATAAACAGTGAGTTAGTAATTGCAAATAATTTTTATTTGCGAATAGGCTACGTATAAACGTAGTAAGAAGAAGTATCACTGGAGAATGAGATAAATAAATTTCTCTCGGACTACTAAACTATGTCAAAGAATGAGGCAAAAAAAAGTTTTTTTAAGCCTACTTTCCAAAGTTAAAAGCGTTTATGGACCATAGATTTTTTAACTTTTTAACTTTTTAACTTTCAATGTTAGATCACTTTTGGATACAAGTCGTCAAATCGATCTATATAACACCCTATATTACAACAAAATTGACATTGGCTTCATACAAGAATGCCGCCTAAGTGTAAATCGAAAAGTTTATCTTAAGGGATATAACTTTGTCTACGACCACTCCCCCATCGGAGTCGGAATCGTCATAAGGGACAATATTGCTTATAGTCGCATTAGCATTGGCGATACAGGCTTCTATTGTAATTTTATTGTAAATAAAACTCAATACAAATAACGTCCTCAAAAAATATTTAATAAGGTCAATTTATATTCCCGGAAATCTTCCAGTCAACGCTTTAAGTAATGGCCTTTCAAAAATCCTACAAGTGGCCAGTGGTTTCGATGGTTTTGTGTTTGGCGGTGACCTGAACAAAAAAATACCTCGTGGGGTGATCTTTGGGATAATGCTAACGGAAAATATTTATATAACTGGCTCTTAGACCACTCACTTGAAGTGACTCGAATTTGTGACGATAAACCGTCATATCCAAATGGAGCGTCTTTTTTGGATCACTTCCTGTTAAGCCCTCATCTCTTTGATACTAGTTCCCAAAACTTAAGAGTTTCAACCTTACCCTCATTCTCAGACCATTTTCGAGTCAAACTAGAATTGGGTCTCAGACGCTGTGATTTAATATTAAGTTATCCACGTTTTTATACCTCGTACAAGAATACAAAATGGAATCATTTTCGCCAAGATATGGAAGCTGCCTGTAATGACATCATGCCATCCAAATATATGAATCTTCAGAACTTTGAAATAGATTCCCTGATATCGCAATTCAACTCTATTCTAACTTCTATACATAATGCTAACTCCGAAAAGATTGTATTGAACCATAACAAAGCCCTAATATCTGAGAATATTAGAACGTTTTTTAAAATTAAACATAGATGGCAGAGTGACCTGAAGACAATTTTCCATTGTACAGGAAATCGTGTATCTCAAGAATATAAAACTATTTCATCACAAATCCAACTCCGATGAAGAAAGCATTGCAGATCATTTCCGTGAATATTATAGCAGAGTCTACAGTGAAAACATTCCTGAAAGGTCATTAAACAACATTTCTTCCCGTATCTGCTCTACGCTGGAAGTTTTACCACAACATATTTATTCTTTTGACATAACCTCAAACTCATTATTAAATCCTGACAATTACCATTTCACCAATCTTGACGACGCATCGTCGCGAAGTTAAACAAATTGTAAAGAAAGCAAATAACAAAAAATCTTACGGCATCGATGGAATCTCCAATTTTATATTAAAAAAGCTCCCTGACACATCGTTAAAATTATTAACCATAATATTTAACAATTGCCTTAACAATTATTATTTTCCTACAGCATGGAAATCAGCTAAGATTTTGCCAATAAAGAAGAAGGAGAGCAGTCACAACCCTGCAGACTTTCGTGCAATATTACTGCTGTCAAATATCGGAAAAGTATTTGAACACATTCTCAAGAATAAACTCGAAAATGATTTTGTGATTGACCCTGTGTCAACATTCCAATTTGGGTTTAAAAAACATCATTCTACACAACATGCTCTTTTGAAATTCCACAACGATGTCATCCAAAACCTGAGAGAAAGGATATGTACCGTCGCCATTTCCCTAGACATTGAAAAAGCCTTTGATTCAGCTTGGCATGCGGGAATTCTCTACAAACTAATTGAGCTTGATGTTGATCCTTTCTTTGTGAAGATATTTGAAAGTTATTTCACAAACCGTAGGTTTTGTGTACAAATCAACGATTCAACTTCTGGTTTTGACAATGTAAAAAGCGGTGTACCCCAAGGGAGTGTACTAGCACCATACTTGTTTAATCTTTTTCTAAGCGATTTTCCTCACTGTGTAGGAAACACAAAGGCCATCTTATATGCGGATGATTGCCTAATATATTCACACCATGCTTCCCCAATACAGGTATTACATAACGCAAAACTTCACCTTGACACAATCAATGATTATTATGGAATGTGGGGTGTCAGAATAAATGCTGCAAAATCGGAGGCCATTTGCTTAAGAAATGTGTCAGGTAAATGTCCTTATTACGTGGTTCCAGAAAGTAAACTTCTGAATCTTTCTCTCAACGGAGTTGAAATTCCATTCAAATCTGGAATAAAGTACCTTGGTGTCAACTTTGATAAGCTGATAAAATTTAATAATCATGGAAGAATATTTCTTACCAAAGCTAAACGTATAACTGGTATGTTTTCCAGTTTATTCAATAGTCCATATCTTCACCAGCACACAAAGATCCTTCTGTACAAAGTTGCCATCAGATCAGCCCTTATATATGCATTTCCAATCTGGTTTTCTATTTCACCTATAGTCGCAAGGGAATTGGAAATATGTTAGAGGGGAATATTACGAAAATACATTGGGAGAAATTTTCAAACCTTGACTAGGAGATACTCCTTCGACCTCCAAAGGAAATTTGTGGAGAATCTTGGTCTTCATGACAATGTCCTGATGAATGACATCTATGAGAATGAGAAGTCCACGGACTGGACAAGATATAAGTATCTCTCGCCGATTGGTATTGCTATGGAGCCGTTGAATACCGACCCCGATCCGTTCACACTGCCGAATTTCTATTGTAAGGCCATACCAGGTACCCATAGGGGCTGATGACACATTATTTATTTTTTATCTATTTATTTAATAACTACATAATAATACGATTATTATAAACTTAAATATTTTTGGGCGATGGCATCTAAGGTCATCAGCAATGATAACACATATTTTTGTATATAATTCACTGATTTATTTTAATATTTGAATTATTTGTACTTTCGTTTTTTAAACTGTTTTTTTTTTACTTTAACTGTTTAATCATGACCTTTAATTTTGTAAATTCCGTTTTTATGTTTTGAATTTGGTTGTCACATACAATGTATGTGAATACATTTCGTTATTAGTTATGAAGAGAATCTGTGATATCGATGTTCACTGTTTGACAATATTGTTTACAGTTTTGTTTTATTTAATTTTAAGTGTTATTTAGTTTTAATTTTTATTTTGTTTAACAGTCTTCTCTGTTTGTTACTGTAAATGCCGGGAGCAAGCATTGTTTGCAAATCAATTTAACAGGTCAATGTTATTAACATATATATTTTTCAGCAGTTGCATTATCTCTTAAAGTATATTAGAACAAGACAAATATAGTTTTAAGATTTTATATTGTATCTCACTCTCTAAGAAATGAAAAAGAAAAGACTCAATAAATGATTTACTTGTGTGTATATGATATCAGCTGTTTTAGATGTCACTTAACGTTGCGGACAAAATTCTGTTTTCAACAGATTCATCCGCAACAGAACGGCAACGTTACAGAAAAACTAACGACATACACAATTTTCCCTATGCTAAAAACAAAACAGCTGATTCGGAACGTACAAACTAATTAGACGTGAGCCAAGATAGCGTCGACGAGATAGCGTCGATTTTGGGAATTTAAAAAACCGGGAAGTCGAAATACCCAATTTATGGGAATTAAGAAAATCGGGAAGTAAAAATACCCAATTATATAGTAATATTAATGCAAATGGAAATAAAAGCAAAAAACATAAAACCCAAGAAATACTAGAAAACTATAATTTAATTTTAACAAAAATTACTAGTTGGAATTTAGGTATAAGAAGGTTAATCAAAAATGGCAAAAAAAATCGTTGCTGATCTACCACGGGAAATATGGGAAGTGGCTCGGTACAAGCCATATATATTATGAAAGTAGACAGTTTTTGGAACATAATGAGACAATCGTGCTAAAAATCGTGTGAGTGGTTCCATAGAAAAATGACTTCCTCCAAAATGGCCAAAAAAAATAGTTGCTGATTTATTATGGGAAATGTGGGAAGTGGCTCGGTAAAAGCCATATATATTATGAAAGAAGACAGTTTTTGGAACATAATGAGACAATCGTGCTAAAAATCGTGTGAATGGTTCCAGAGAAAAATAGGTTCCTCCAAAATGGCCAAAAAAAATCGTTGCTGATTTATTACGGGAAACATGGGAAGTGGCTCGGTACAAGCCATATATATTATGAAAGAAGACAGTTTTTGGAACATAATGAGATAATCGTGCTAAAAATCGTGTGAATGGTTCCAGAGAAAAATTACTTCCTCCAAAATGGCCAAAAAAAATCGTTGCTGGTTTATTACGGGACACATGGGTAGTGGCTCGGTACAAGCCACATATATTATGAAAGTAGAGGGTTTTTGGAACAAAATGAGCCAATCGTGCTAAAAATCGTGTGAATGGTTCCAGAGAAAAATAGGTGCCTCCAAAATGACCAAAAAAATCGTTGCTGATTTATAACGGGACACATGGGAAGTGTCTCGGTACAAGCCATATATAATATGAAAGTAGAGGGTTTTTGGAACAAAATGAACCAATCGTGCTAAAAATCGTGTGAATGGTTCCAGAGAAAAATAGGTTCCTCCAAAATGGCCAAAAAAAATCGTTGCTGATTTATTACGGGAAACATGGGAAGTGGCTCGGTACAGGCCATATATAATATGAATGTAGAGGGTTTTTGGAACAAAATGAACCAATCGTGATAAAAATCGTGTGAATTGTTCCAGAGAAAAATAGGTTCCTCCAAAATGGCCAAAAAAAATCGTTGCTGATTTATTATGGGAAATGTGGGAAGTGGCTCTGTACAAGCCATATATATTATGAAAGTAGACAGTTTTTGGAACATAATGAGACAATCGTGCTAAAAATCGTGTGAGTGGTTCCATAGAAAAATGACTTCCTCCAAAATGGCCAAAAAAAATCGTTGCTGATTTATTACGGGACACATGGGAAGTGGCTCGGTACAAGCCATATATATTATGAAAGTAGACAGTTTTTGGAACAAAATGAACCAATCGTGCTAAAAATCGTATGAATGGTTCCAGAGAAAAATAGGTTCCTCCAAAATGGCCAAAAAAAATCGTTGCTGATTTATTACGGGAAACATGGGAAGTGGCTCGGTACAGGCCATATATAATATGAATGTAGAGGGTTTTTGGAACAAAATGCACCAATCGTGCTAAAAATCGTGTGAATGGTTCCAGAGAAAAATAGGTGCCTCCAAAATGACCAAAAAAAATCGTTGCTGATTTATAACGGGATACATGGGAAGTGGCTGGGTACAAGCCATACATAATATGAAAGTAGAGGGTTTTTGGAACAAAATGAGCCAATCTTGCTAAAAATCGTGTGAATGGTTCCAGAGAAAAATAGGTGCCTCCAAAATTACCAAAAAAAATCGTTGCTGATTTATAACGGGACACATGGGAAGTGGCTTGGTACAAGCCATATATATTATGAAAGTAGACAGTTTTTGGAACACAATGAACCGATCTTGCTAAAAATCGTATGAATGATTCCAGAGAAAAATAGGTTCCTCCAAAATGACAAAAAAAAATCGTTGCTGATTTATTACGGGACACATGGGAAGTGGCTCGGTACAAGCCATATATATTATGAAAGTAGTCAGTTTTTGGAACAAAATGAACCAATCGTGCTAAAAATCGTGTGAATTGTTCCAGAGAAAAATAGGTTCCTCCAAAATGGCCAAAAAAAATAGTTGCTGATTTATTACGGGACACATGGGTAGTGGCTCGGTACAAGCCATATATATTATGAAAGTAGAGGGTTTTTGGAACAAAATGAGCCAATCGTGCTAAAAATCGTGTGAATGGTTCCAGAGAAAAATAGGTGCCTCCAAAATTACCAAAAAAAATCGTTGCTGATTTATAACGGGACACATGGGAAGTGGCTTGGTACAAGCCATATATATTATGAAAGTAGACAGTTTTTGGAACATAATGAACCAATCGTGCTAAAAATCGTATGAATGGTTCCAGAGAAAAATAGGTTCCTCCAAAATGGCCAAACAAAATCGTTGCTGATTTATTACGGGAAACGTGGAAAGTGGCTTGATACAAGCCATATATAATATGAAAGTAGAGGGTTTTTTGAACAAAATGAACCAATCGTGCTAAAAATCGTGTGAATGGTTCCAGAGAAAAATAGGTTCCTCCAAAATGGCCAAAAAAAATCGTTGCTGATTTATTACGGGAAACATGGGAAGTGGCTCGGTACAGGCCATATATAATATGAATGTAGAGGGTTTTTGGAACAAAATGAACCAATCGTGCTAAAAATCGTGTGAATGGTTCCAGAGAAAAATAGGTGCCTCCAAAATGACCAAAAAAAATCGTTGCTGATTTATAACGGGATACATGGGAAGTGGCTCGGTACAAGCCATATATAATATGAAAGTAGAGGGTTTTTGGAACAAAATGAGCCAATCTTGCTAAAAATCGTGTGAATGGTTTCAGAGAAAAATAGGTGCCTCCAAAATTACCAAAAAAAATCGTTGCTGATTTATAACGGGACACATGGGAAGTGGCTTGGTACAAGCCATATATATTATGAAAGTAGACAGTTTTTGGAACACAATGAACCAATCGTGCTAAAAATCGTATGAATGGTTCCAGAGAAAAATAGGTTCCTCCAAAATGGCCAAACAAAATAGTTGCTGATTTATTACGGGAAACATGGGAAGTGGCTCGGTACAAGCCATATATAATATGAAAGTAGAGGGTTTTTGGAACAAAATGAGCCAATCTTGCTAAAAATCGTGTGAATGGTTTCAGAGAAAAATAGGTGCCTCCAAAATGACCAAAAAAAATCGTTGCTGATTTATAACGGGATACATGGGAAGTGGCTGGGTACAAGCCATACATAATATGAAAGTAGAGGGTTTTTGGAACAAAATGAGCCAATCTTGCTAAAAATCGTGTGAATGGTTTCAGAGAAAAATAGGTGCCTCCAAAATTACCAAAAAAAATCGTTGCTGATTTATAACGGGACACATGGGAAGTGGCTTGGTACAAGCCATATATATTATGAAAGTAGACAGTTTTTGGAACACAATGAACCAATCGTGCTAAAAATCGTATGAATGGTTCCAGAGAAAAATAGGTTCCTCCAAAATGGCCAAACAAAATAGTTGCTGATTTATTACGGGAAACATGGGAAGTGGCTTGGTACAAGTCATATATTATATGAAAGTAGGCAGTTTTTGGAACATAATGAGCCAATCGTGTGATTGGTCCTAGAAAAAAATGATTTCCTCCAAAATGGTCAAAAAAAAATCGTTGTTGAAAATAGTCGGAAAGTCAAAAAAGTCGTTTAAAGTAAAAAGTCGAGAGTACGAAAAGTCGACTTTTCATAAATTACTAAGTCGACTTTTTGCGGTTTCGTTTTTAAATGACGCTATTTTCCAGTAATGCTAATTTCATCTTAAAATATAGCGATTTATAAATTGTTCAGCGGATAAAGCCTAGTACTCTGTTCATATTTGCGAAAAATTATGGTTTTTTCATGCGAAAAATTTTATATGCTGTTTGACAGTTTTAATTTCGTGCGAAAGAAGTGCTGCTTATGTTATTTCGTGTGGAAAAATAAGGTTGCCAGATGTATTTCACATGTTTTCCACAATAAAAACAGAGTACTGCTTTTTTCTCTGGAACCATTCACACGATTTTTAGCACGATTGGCTCATTTTGTTCCAAAAACCCTCTACTTTCATAATATATATGGCTTGTACCGAGCCACTACCCATGTGTCCCGTAATAAATCAGGAACGATTTTTTTGGCCATTTTGGAGGAGCCTATTTTTCTCTGGAACCATTCACACGATTGGTTCATTTTGTTCCAAAAACTGCCTACTTTCATAATATATATGGCTTGTACCAAGCCACTTCCCTCCCATGTGTCCCGTAATAAATCAGCAACGATTTTTTTTGGCCATTTTGGAGGAAGTCATTTTTCTCTGGAACCATTCACACGATTTTTAGCACGATTGTCTCATTATGTTCCAAAAACTGTCTACTTTCATAATATATATGGCTTGTACCGAGCCACTTCCCATGTGTCCCGTAATAAATCAGCAACGATTTTTTTTGGCCATTTTGGAGGAACCTATTTTTCTCTGGAACAATTCACACGATTTTTATCACGATTGGTTCATTTTGTTCCAAAAACTGTCTACTTTCATATTATATATGGCTTGTATCGAGCCACTTTCCATGTTTCCCGTAATAAATCAGCAACGATTTTTTTTGGCCATTTTGGAAGAACCTATTTTTCTCTGGAACCATTCACACGATTTTTAGCACGATTGGTTCATTTTGTTCCAAAAACTGTCTACTTTCATAATATATATGGCTTGTACCGAGCCACTTCCCATGTGTCCCGTAATAAATCAGCAATGATTTTTTTTGGCCATTTTGGAGGAAGTCATTTTTCTCTGGAACCATTCACACGATTTTTAGCACGATTGGTTCATTTTGTTCAAAAAACCCTCTACTTTCATATTATATATGGCTTGTATCGAGCCACTTTCCACGTTTCCCGTAATAAATCAGCAACGATTTTGTTTGGCCATTTTGGAGGAACCTATTTTTCTCTGGAACCATTCATACGATTTTTAGCACGATTGGTTCATTATGTTCCAAAAACTGTCTACTTTCATAATATATATGGCTTGTACCAAGCCACTTCCCATGTGTCCCGTTATAAATCAGCAACGATTTTTTTTGGTAATTTTGGAGGCACCTATTTTTCTCTGGAACCATTCAGACGATTTTTAGCACGATTGTCTCATTTTATTCCAAAAACCCTCTACTTTCATGTTATATGTGGCTTGTACCGAGCCACTTCCCATGTATCCCGTTATAAATCAGCAACGATTTTTTATGGTCATTTTGGAGGCACCTATTTTTCTCTGGAACCATTCACACGATTTTTAGCACGATTGGTTCATTTTGTTCCAAAAACCCTCTACTTTCATAATATATATGGCTTGTACCGAGCCACTACCCATGTGTCCCGTAATAAATCAGCAACGATTTTTTTTGGCCATTTTGGAGGAACCTATTTTTCTCTGGAACTATTCACACGATTTTTAGCACGATTGGTTCATTTTGTTCCAAAAACTGCCTACTTTCATAATATATATGGCTTGTACCGAGCCACTTCCCATGTGTCCCGTAATAAATCAGCAACGATTTTTTTTGGCCATTTTGAAGGAAGTCATTTTTCTATGGAACCACTCACACGATTTTTAGCACGATTGTCTCATTATGTTCCAAAAACTGTCTACTTTCATAATATATATGGCTTGTACCGAGCCACTTCCCACATTTCCCATAATAAATCAGCAACGATTTTTTTTGGCCATTTTGGAGGAAGTCATTTTTCTATGGAACCACTCACACGATTTTTAGCACGATTGGCTCATTTTGTTCCAAAAACCCTCTACATTCATATTATATATGGCTTGTACCGAGCCACTTCCCATGTTTCCCGTAATAAATCAGCAACGATTTTTTGTGGCCATTTTGGAGGAACCTATTTTTCTCTGGAACCATTCACACGATTTTTAGCACGATTGGTTCATTTTGTTCCAAAAACTGCCTACTTTCATAATATATATGGCTTGTACCGAGCCACTTCCCATGTGTCCCGTAATAAATCAGCAACGATTTTTTTTGGCCATTTTGAAGGAAGTCATTTTTCTATAGAACCACTCACACGATTTTTAGCACGATTGTCTCATTATGTTCCAAAAACTGTCTACTTTCATAATATATATGGCTTGTACCGAGCCACTTCCCATGTGTCCCGTAATAAATCAGCAACGATTTTTTTTTGGCCATTTTGGAGGAAGTCATTTTTCTATGGAACCACTCACACGATTTTTAGCACGATTGTCTCATTATGTTCCAAAAACTGTCTACTTTCATAATATATATGACTTGTACCGAGCCACTTCCCATGTTTCCCGTAATAAATCAGCAATGATTTTTTTTGGCCATTTTGGAGGAAGTCATTTTTCTCTGGAACCATTCATACGATTTTTAGCACGATTGTCTCATTATGTTCCAAAAACTGTCTTCTTTCATAATATATATGGCTTGTACCGAGCCACTTCCCATGTGTCCCGTAATAAATCAGCAACGATTTTTTTTTGGCCATTTTGGAGGAAGTCATTTTTCTATGGAACCACTCACACGATTTTTAGCACGATTGTCTCATTATGTTCCAAAAACTGTCTTCTTTCATAATATATATGGCTTGTACCGAGCCACTTCCCATGTGTCCCGTAATAAATCAGCAACGATTTTTTTTGGCCATTTTGGAGGAAGTCATTTTTCTCTGGAACCATTCACACGATTTTTAGCACGATTGTCTCATTATGTTCCAAAAACTGTCTTCTTTCATAATATATATGGCTTGTACCGAGCCACTTCCCATGTGTCCCGTAATAAATCAGCAACGATTTTTTTTGGCCATTTTGGAGGAAGTCATTTTTCTCTGGAACCATTCACACGATTTTTAGCACGATTGTCTCATTATGTTCCAAAAACTGTCTTCTTTCATAAATATATGGCTTGTACCGAGCCACTTCCCATGTGTCCCGTAATAAATCAGCAACGATTTTTTTTGGCCATTTTGGAGGAAGTCATTTTTCTATGGAACCACTCACACGATTTTTAGCACGATTGTCTCATTATGTTCCAAAAACTGTCTACTTTCATAATATATATGGATTGTATCGAGCCACTTCCCATATTTCCCGTGGTAGATCAGCAACGATTTTTTTTGCCATTTTTGATTAACCTTCTTATACCTAAATTCCAACTAGTAATTTTTGTTAAAATTAAATTATAGTTTTCTAGTATTTCTTAGGTTTTATGTTTTTTGCTTTTATTTCCATTTGCATTAATATTACTATATAATTGGGTATTTTTACTTCCCGATTTTCTTAATTCCCATAAATTGGGTATTTCGACTTCCCGGTTTTTTAAATTCCCAAAATCGACGCTATCTCGTCGACGCTATCTTGGCTCACGTACTAATTAGGCCTTAACCCTGTTAACCAGTATACGATCTGGCATCATTTTATGCTGTCGCATTTGAATTTAGCTTTTTAGTATTGTAGCTTAACCTTGACAGTTCAAAAACACTAAAATCAGCTTTTTTTGAAATTGTTTCGATAGAAAGAGAAAACAAATTTGCGGTTTAATACAGACAGTGCGTTAAAACAAACAACTATATAAATAAGCACAAAACCAAACCAGTTGAAATTGTTTCGAGCGAAAGAGACAAATATATTTTTTTTGCCGTGTCGCCTCTGTATACTTTGTGGCTTCACAGAAAAAAGTTTCAACATAAATATTATGATTCGAATTCATTGATTTCAATTCATAACATTTATAAATAATTTCTTAAATAGTATGATTTTTTTAATATTTTATGTTTTGAAATAAAATCTAGAAGGCTTGAAAAATATAATTTCAATTTCATTTTTATTTTTATGTTGTTCAAAAATGTTTGAAATTTTTCATGGAAAATTTTTAGTTTTTTTTATGATTTTCAGCTACAAAATGATATAAAAAGCGCGAAAATGATTAAATTGATTTAAGAGGATGAAATGCTTTTATATTTATGAATGTTTTATTATGTTTAATGATAATTTTTAAGTTTCAGATATTCTCCTTTTTATCTTAAAATATTGGCCAATATATGGCTATTATGCAAATATTCTTGCACTAATTCATTATATAATACAATTATAATGCAATTTATTAAAAAAATTAAGTAAAAAAAGCAAAAATTTCCGTCATGTAAAATTTTATAATATTTATGAACATTATATTGAATGAAATAAGTTTGGGAAAAAAAAGTCAAGTTCGATTAATAATATTTATTACAAAATTCATTCCAATTATGATTTT
This sequence comes from Calliphora vicina, assembly GCF_958450345.1. Classification (NCBI taxonomy): domain Eukaryota; kingdom Metazoa; phylum Arthropoda; class Insecta; order Diptera; family Calliphoridae; genus Calliphora; species Calliphora vicina. The sequence continues at coordinate 74,207,945 of NC_088781.1, forward strand.
TTTTCTGTGTTAACCGTCCATCAACTAAGCCTCTTTCATATTTTCTTTAATAAATATAGTTTAAGTTAAATATTAAACGTTGTCTTTTATTTATATATGTATATTTAAAAGTACAACAATATTAAAGCTGAATGATCGGTAAACTCCTTTTTGTTTTGTTTTTATTGATAAAATATTTACTGAGTGTAAAATAAAGCAGCTCTGTTAACTTAACTGTCTTTGAGTAGGAGCTATGTTAGTTTATACAACATAGAAATGTTAAAAAACGGAGCTAATTTTCGTAGCTAACTTTACACAATTAACTAAAACTAAAGTTGTTAAAGTTGATTGTGTTTCCAATCCAGTGTTTCCAATCGCCTCAGTCGTCTATGACCCTCAAATGACAGCAACTCCCTGGCAAGGGGATTTGGATGATCCAGTAGTTTTCAAATGTAGTTTAAACTGGAGAGTTTTATCTCCTTTAAATATATCAGTATTAACTTGTATGAGTTTTTGTCTTCGTAGTATGACAAAACTTATAAAAGCATAATCAATTTTTGTTTAACTCTATTTAAATTTACAGTGTTTTTCTTCTTTTATAAGTTTGGGGTTAACTTGCCCCCAAGTGCGTTTAAGGGCTTGTTTCTGGTTTTCGGCTGTTATAATAAAAACTGGACTTTAAGGTATATTTTTTCTCAATCTTCATAAAAATCGGCCCAAAATATGTATATTTCGCTGTTTCTATTAGAAATGACAAATATTGTTTTTACTTTGACCTTTAAAATTTTCGGGGTATATTTAAATGTATCTCGAATATAATATTCTAAATATGTTTTATAATGAGAAGCAAAAAAAGGGCTCCAATATGGGAGCAAAAAAAAGTCAAAAATTGTATTTCTTGAGTTAAAAAATATTTATTTTGATAGATATCCCACTCGCATCCCACTAAGCGACCAAATAGGTGTTCAAGGAAAATATCTAAGCTTTATTTTAAGAAAAAAAGGGTCCATTTAAAAAAAAAAATTTTTGATTTCGGAAAAAAAATTTCAAAAATTTTTTATTTTTTTTTAAAATATTGTTTTTCGAAAGATAGAAGAAAGAGCTATCTAAACTATTTGGGACACATTTTGCTATGAACAATAGGTAATAAGTTACATGGATAAGAAAAAACACCTGTTTGACCAAAATGTCAAAATTTGACCCCCTATAACTCAGAGAGTTCTCGACCGATCTTGTTGAAATTGTGTCTGAGTTACTATCCAATAGAACTAACCTTGGTGCAAATTTCATCGGAAGTCATCGATTTCAAAAGTTGGTTCACTTGACATGAAATGCCCCATATATGAAAAATGTTTGTATGAGAAAATTCGAAAATCTTCTTTACGAAAGCACCGAATGGACCTAATGTAGTATTTTAGGTGTCTAAAACAATATTCAGAAAATGTCCTTTCCAATGATACCAGTTTGGAGCTAATCGGTTGTATGGTCTCAGAGTCTATAACGGACATAGGTAGAAACATTTTTTGAATTTTATATATTGTTACGAAATTGTACTTGAATTCAAAGGGGCTGATTTAAAAGTAGCATAATGCTTTCAAATAACAGTGCTGTAATAGCAAACTGTAACATATCTGTGGGCATTATTAAATAAAAGCTTTCCATTGATCGTAGGTTGGCAACGCTGTCGAATTCGAATATTCAGTTAAAGAACATTGTAGAAATAGATTGCAGTCGTGAGTGAGTTTATCAGAGACGCTTTTCGAATAAACATCAACTGAGTGCCTTAAAGTGTGTTGTGTTTTTCAAGTAAATTCGTGTACATTATAAATTGTGTCTGTATTTCTGAGAATTTATAAACGTGTATAAAAAACATTGAGTGGCTGTTTAATTCTGTGGTTGTTGTACATTTTTAATAAAGAGTTGTTACAATTTTTAAACTACTAAACGGCTTTTATTTGCAATCAAAAGTATCCGGTTTATTTAAAGGAAATAAACTAACGTTTTGAAAAGGTTAAAATGTAAAAATTGGTGTCAGAAGTGGGATTGCAAAATAATAAGCATGAAGTTTGAAGAACTAAAAGTTGAAAAACTAAAGAAAGAATTGAGTAAGTTGGAGTTACCAACAGCAGGTAAAAGGCGGAATTGCAGAAGAGGCTCATAGATGAATTTAAGCGCCGTGATATTGACATCGGTGCTTACGAATTCGAGTATAAGGAAGAAATGGAAGTTTCTACACGTTCAACAACAAGCAGCTTGGATTTAAGCACAATGTTCGCGGCTATGATGAAAAAAATGGAAACAGCCAACGAGAAACTTCTGTCTGAAGTTAAAGAAGTTCAAGAAACTTCTAAAGTAAACAACGAGAAACTTCTTGCTGAAGTTAAAGAAGAAAATAAAATAATGGAAATGAAATTTGAAGAAACTTCTAGAGCGACAGACGAGCAGCTTCATCAAATATCGGAAGTTATAAACAACAGAGTGGATGGCATTGAGAAAAAGGTGTCCGACTTAGAAAGCTGTTTAGAAATACAAGCCGTAGACGTCACACAGTGGTATGAGAATAAAAAAAGATGGAAATAAATCTGTAACTTCTAAACCCTTACGCCGATTTGAATGAAATTTTACATGCGCAAAGAGGTAGTGTAGTCGAATTTAAGTTTTGAATTTGGACCTCATGAGCCCACCAGGAGCGGGACCAGTGGTTCCCAAAGTAGAACACCTCGGGTATGTTCAATTTTTAAAATGATCCTATTTCTTCGTTTGTGTTACGATTTAAAAAAAATTGCACATTTAGAATCTCCTCGTCGAGCACTACATAAAACCTCGTAGCTATCAATTATCTCTTATAGCTTAGGAGATATTCGCATTTGAAAATTAAATTTTCAACATTTTTACCCACCCTAATCCAGTTTTTTGGTGACCGCGGTTCCAAATATTCCAAGATTTTATCCATTTTTCTTTTATAGAATTAGCAATAGATCTATATATCAAATAAAGAAAGAAGTGTTTAAAAATCATGGCTGAGTCCAAAGTTATATTCATTTGAATTTAAAAAAATTAAAAAATGGCGATTTTTCGCATTTTTTTTGGGAAAAAAGTACTTTTATTCTTTTTAAGTTATCTAAAAAATTTCTAAGAGGATGTATAATGAATTTGTACATTTTGAAAAGCTAACTTTACGCCAAATATTTAAAATGTAAAAAAATTTATAATTTTTGATACCGACGGGATCAGGTCCATTCAAAAAATGCCTATTTTTTATGTAAAATTCAACTTTAGGGCAAAAATTCTGAAATCGCATACTCGATATCAAATCATAGTAACCTATTTTAGATGGCCCAATAAGTTCTTAATTATCTTGTAAAGGGTTCCGATAACCCCGCCCCTATTGTGGATATTATAGCCAAAAAACGGGATCAGGTCCATTCAAAAAATGCCTATTTTTTATGTAAAATTCAACATTAGGGCAAAAATTCTCAAATCGCATACTCGATATCAAAATATAGTAACCTATTTTAGATGGCCCAATAAATTCTTAATTATTTTGTAAAGGGTTCCGATAACCCCGCCCCTGGTATGGATATTGTAGCCAAAAAACGAAAAAATCCCATTTTTGGGATTTTTCAAGATTTTTTTGGGAATTGCGGGATACTTGATAACAAATTTCAAAATTTGTTTTTATTTTTCCATTTTGAATAGAAAAATCTACATAACTGTGAAATTTTATTCAAAAATATTCATAAATAAAAATTTTATTTCAATTTGAAAAATTTGTATCTATGCAAAATTCAATAAAAAGCATTTTTTGTCATATTTTTCAAAAAAGTATTCCATGAATTTTTTAATTGTCAAAAGTTATATACATTGATATATAACATGTCTACCTTATGTTTTTTATGTGTCAAATAAATTAGGGAAAACTAAACAACTCGCTGAGAATTTACCTAACATAGAAATTCATAAAAAAGCATGTTGCCTATATAACAACATTTTTATGAATGTAAATAACAGTGCTAGGCAAAAATTCGCCTTTTTTATTTTTTTTAAATTCGAATGAATATAACTTTGGACTCAGCCATGATTTTTAAACATATAGATCTATTAAATATATAGATCTATTGTTAATCCTATAAAAGAAAAATGGATAAAATCGGGGAATATTTGGAACCGCGGTCACCAAAAAACTGGAGTAGGGTGGGTAAAAATTTTGAAAATTAAATTTTCAAATGCGAATATCTCCTAAGCTATAAGAGATAATTGATAGATACGAGGAGGTTTTATGTAGTGCTCGAAGAGATTCTATATGTGTATTTTTTTTAAATCGTAACACAAACGAAGAAATAGGATCATTTTAAAAATTGAACATACCCGAGGTGTCCTACTTTGGGAACCACTGGTCCCGCTCCTGGTGGGCTCATGAGGTCCAAATTCAAAACTTTAACTCGACTACACTTCCTCTTTGTGCATGTGAAATTTCATTCAAATCGGCGTAAGGGTTTAGAAGTTACAGATTTATTTCCCTCTTTTTTTATTCTCATACCACTGTGCGTCAATAAAAAACTCTCCGACTTAGAGATTAGTGTCGACAATAAACTGCACGATCTGGAAATGAAAATTAATAATCTTCAATGCCAAGACGGACCGGTGCGAGTTATTTCAGAAACATCGAGTAGAATAAAGGCTCCTAGTTTTGATGGCACCACACCATTTATTGTGTTCAAGTTCCAGTTTGATACGGTTGCCATTAGAAACATGTGGAAAGACGAAGAAAAAGCCATCGAATTGATTTTGGCCTTAAAAGGAAATGCAGCGGTAGTTCTTGAAAGCGTGCCAGTGAGCAACAGAAATTGTTATGATGACATAATAGAGGCGCTACAACGTAAGTACGGTGGCGAACATAAAAAAGAATTATACCGAATGGAATTGCGTGGTAGAGTGCAGAATGCCAATGAGACGCTATAAGATTTTGCGATGGAAATCGAGCGTTTGCTACAGCTTATTTATCCAGGGGAGAACCATCCGATTTTGGAGCATTTGAAGATAGAGGCATTTGTGAATGGTATTCGCGATCAAGAGATAAAATATGCGGTATGTGCCACACCAAAGTCATCATTCTCTGAAACCGTCTCATTCGCGCTGGTACAAGAAACAGCAAAGATAATTTCAAAGCCCCAGGTGTGTAATGTGCGGAAGATCGAGGTTGTCGCTGAAAATGATAGAAGTATGGTCAACGAATTAAAGGAATTAATAAAGGCAGTTTTAAAGGCTTTAAGTAAGAGACAAACTAAAGCCAAAGTTAAATGTTATAACTGTGGAAACATGGGTCACATTCAGCGAAACTACAGAGCACCAATAAAGCGAATCAGATATGTTTCAGCATCAAGAAATAACCAGATGGCGAATCATCAAGCATTACAGGAGCCACCTTTAAAGCGAGCATGCACTGAGGGACAGGATCTGACACCCACACCTGATGGCCCTACCATCTCCATATCAGTACTGCAGCAGGAAAATAACAATCTTACTGCAAGTGGGTACATAAACGGTCGGAAGCACATCCTTACTATGGACACGGTAGCGTCGCAATCTATCATCAGAACAGATTTAGTAAAGAAATCGATGGAACCAATTTGCAATGTAAGTCTACGCACCGCTACTGGAGAGCCTGCCGTTGTCCATGGTAAAGTTAATGTGAAACTAACTATTGGTGGTATTATCGTAAATCATGTCTTTGTTGTTGCCGATATTGTGGACGAAGTAATCATTGGTGCAGAGTTCATGATTAATCACAGCATTACTTTTGATATGGGACAAAAAGTCATGAATTGGCGAAATGTTAAAATACCCCTTGACGTCGGATATGAGTGCAAGTCTCAAGTAAGAAAGTTAGTTTTTGTTGAGCACAAAAGGTTGCCACCGCAGTCAGAGGATTTGGTTTGGGCCCGTGAGGAAGTGGAGGATTGTATAGACAATGGTTTGTTGTTGTTAGAACCAGCGGATGTGAGAAGTGGCCATGTAACAATGGAGTCCCTCGTTGAACAGTGCAACGACAGAATGGTTCCTGTTGGAGTGATAGGTCTGTCCCGCAGAGAAAATATCATCAGGACGGGTTCCAAGATGGGTGAAGGTGCTTCAGCAGAAAAAGAAATGCATGAACTCGTTCGGAGCCGAATTAAAATGATAAATGACCAAATGAAAACCAGATATAGCTCACAACGTAATAAGGGTTTGTCATCCAAATTAAGGAATCACTGCAAAGGACTACATAGGGTAGTTAAGAAATTGGACGACATGGTTTATAGAATACGGAAATGTGGAAGATCGATATCGGGAATTAAAGTTGAACATCTGAAACGACTAGCTGCCTATGGGAGAAGTGAATCTATGCCTATTCGGGACGAACAGGCTTAAGCGGGGGGCAGTGTTACGAAATTGTACTTGAATTCAAATATAACGATTTTAGGGGCTGATTTAAAAGTAGCATAATGCTTTCAAATAACAGTGCTGTAATAGCAAACTGTAACATATCTGTGGGCATTATTAAATAAAAGCTTTCAGTTGACCATTGATCGTTGGTTGGCAACGCTGTCGAATTCGAATATTCAGTTAAAGAACATTGTAGAAATAGAGCTTTCTAGATGGTAATGCAGTGTTATAAATAGTGGCAGAGGTTGCAGTCGTGAGTGAGTTTATCAGAGACGCTTTTCGAATAAACATCAACTGAGTGCCTTAAAGTGTGTTGTGTTTTTCAAGTAAATTCGTGTACATTATAAATTGTGTCTGTATTTCTGAGAATTTATAAACGTGTATAAAAAACATTGAGTGGCTGTTTAATTCTGTGTTTGTTGTACATTTTGAATAAATAAAGATTTGTTACAATTTTTAAACTACTAAACGGCTTTTATTTGCAAAAGTATCCGGTTTATTTAAAGGAAATAAACTAACGTTTTGAAAAGGTTAAAACATAACAATATATAGATAGAAGAAGATAGATAGAAGATAGATGTATTTTATATATATAGATTTCATCATAACCTAGCCTATTATATGCCATAATCGGTCACAAATTTCTACTTAAATATATATGGGGCATTTCACGTCAAGTGAACCAACTTTTGAAATCGATGTCTTCCGATCGCAATGAAATTTGCACCAATGTTAGTTCTATTGGATAGTAATTCGGACACCATTTTTCAACAAGGTCGGTCAAGAACTCTCTGAGTTATAGGAGGTCAAAATTTGACATTTTGGCCAAACAGGTGTTTTTTTTTATCCATATAACTTATTACCTATTGTTCTTAGCAAAATGTGTCCCAAATAGTTTAGATAGCTATTTATGCAATCTTTCGAAAAAAAAAATTAAAAAAATTTAATAAAATATTTTTGATTTTTTTTTAAATCAAAAATATTTTTGACTTTTTTTTCAAAATGGGCCCTTTTTATTTTTTTTAAGAAAGCTTAGGTCTTTTCCTAAGCGACCTATATGGTCGCTTAGTGGGATGCGTGTGGGATATCTATCAAAAAAAAATATTTTGTAACTCAAGATTTAAAATTTTTGAATTTTTTTGCAAAATCAAAAACTTTGTTGACTTTTTTTAAAAAAATGGACCCATTTTTTTAATTTTTTTTTTTGCTCAGAAGGAAGCTTATGTGTTTTCCTTTAACACCCTTTTTGTCGCTTAGTGGGATGCGAGTGGGATATCTATAAAAAAAATGTTTTGTAACTCAAGACATACAATTTTTTACTTTTTTTTGAAAAATCAAAAACCTTTTTGACTTTTTTTTCCAAAATGGACTCTTTTTTATTAATTTTTTTTTCTCAAAAGAAAGCTTAGGTCTTTTCCTTTAAAACCTTTTTGGTCGCTTAGTGGGATGCGAGTGGGATATCTATCAAAATAAATGTTTTGTAACTCAAGACAAATGTTTTTAAATTTATTTTTTCATATTTGTGTGTAAGTGTTTCTAAAACCTTAAAAATAAAAACCACAACAACTGACCGATAATAGCCACTGGAGGGGTGCAATATGAGGCCGACCGCTATTAATTTTCCACCCCCAAAATTTTTCTGAGTTTTGTATCTTGCGGCTTTTTTAGTCAATCCTAGAGGTAGTTTTCAGCGCACGTGATTTTCATTGTTAAAATATCAGGTGCCCCAGAAACAAATTTTTGGAATCAAGTGGAAATATTTTATGGCCCTTCTCCGAAGTACCAGTTTATTTATTATTTTATGACATTTGACTTTAAGAAGTGGGTGGAGAGGTAGGTTATTTATATGGTGGTTTATTTTTATTATTATTTGTAACATTTGGTTAAACTAGGTACTTTAGTATGTAAGCCCTTCTTGACCCTAATAAAAGATTTTAGACTCATTCATTAAAACGTACTACCTATATGATCTTAAAAAACTATTTATTGTCATTCTGAAGACATACGGAAATCAGTTTTTTAGAAACAGCGTTAAAGTTAAGACGTGTGTTATTTACATAAATACTTACAAAATTCAAAATGTCTACGACTTCCAAAAAGGCTAAGGTTGAAAATGAAATTTATTCGTCTTTTTGTTTTAATCCCTTTAACAAAATGAAGCATCATCAGATATGCGAAATATTTCCGACGGCTTATTAAAAAAATTCCCTACGCTGTCAAAACGATTGAAAATTTGTGGATCATGCAGGAAAGAGCTCGGAAAGTTGAACGAATTACCGAATTTGAATAGTAATGAGCCTTGCGTTGAAGTTATTCCAGATGAAGACAAAAGTAATTCCGAGAATGAAGACAGAACTGTTGATGATGATGGTTATTCTAACTTTTCAAATTCAACGAATGAGTGTCGAAACCAATACCATAAGGATGCAGTAGAAGTTCTTGAACAAATAAAATAGAAATACAAAACGTCACAGAGTGAAGCTGAAAGAGTTCAACTTCTCACGCTTGCTCCAAGAACATGGAGTTCTGCAAAAACAGTGATTCAGTTTGGAACGTCTCAACGAAAAGCAAGAATTGCTAAACAATTGGTTGCTGAGCATGGGATTCTCACACTCCCAAACAAAAAGAAGGGAAAAACTTTGGAGTGCGATACTAAATCTCTAATAACTCAGTTTTATCAGCGAGATGATATGAGTCGCCTGATGCCAGGGATGAAAGACTGGATGTCTGTACGAATCGATGGCAAGAAAGTTCAAATGCAGAAGAGAATGGTTCTCTGTAACCTGAATGAATTATTCGCAACATTTCAATCTGAATACGAGGATGTCAAAATTGGATTCACAAAATTTACACAACTGAGGCCAAAACATTGCGTTTTGGCAGGAAGCAGCGGAACTCACACAGTATGTGTTTGTATTTACCATGAAAATGTTAAATTGATGTTGAAGGAAATCAACTTAAATTACTTAAAAGATGATTCATCAGAAGATTTACACCATTACCGCGATTGCCTTAAATTGTGCCCTAATGCTACAACTTCTTGCCACTTAGGTGAATGTTCGAATTGCCCGGAAACCACATCCATCAAAGAAAATTTAATCAACTCTTTTGATCGAGAATGTATTGAGGAGTTAAAATTTGAATCTTGGCTTCAGACTGAAAGATGCACACTGAAAACCATAATTTTAAATGTGGATGATTTTGTGGAAGAACTGTGTAGAGGATTGCTAAATTTGAGAACCCATGACTTTTTAGTCAAAGAGCAGTGGTCATTCTTCAAGGACTTGAAAACACATTTGAAGTCTGGTGAATTCATTATTTCATTTGATTTCGCAGAGAACTATAAATATGTTCTTCAGGATTCCATACAAGCATTCCACTTCAATAACGACCAAGCAACTATATTCACAGTAGTTATTTACTACATGAAAGAAGAAAACCTGGAACACAAAAGTATGGCAATCATATCCGACGATTTAAAACATGACACCGTTGCAGTTTATGAGTACCAGAAGATAATACTAAATTATCTAAAATCAAAATTTACAGTAGAAAAGGTATACTACGTCTCGGACGGAGCTCGTCAACATTTTAAAAACAAAAGTAGCTTCGCAAATCTTACAGCTCATGAAAAAGATTTTGGAATGCCAGCTGAGTGGCATTTTCATCCTACTGCTCATGGTAAAGGAGCATGTGATGGTATTGGAGCAAACCTCAAAAGAAATGCAGCGAAGTATAGCCTCCAGTGCTCTCATCAAGATCGCATCTTAGATGCGACTGCTTTATTCCATTGGGCAAAGAATTATTGTAAAGAAACTAAAATAGTTTTTAGTAGCAAAGAGGATCATGAGGAAACATTGAAAACACTAAAGAGCAGATTCGATGCTGCGGTAACAATCGATGGCACTGCTCAATACCATGCTTTCATACCGCTTGTCGATGGAAGACTCAAATTAAAAAAGTTTTCTGCATCTACTCAATGCGATTTCTTTCCAAAGCCAAAAAAGAAGCCAGCAGCGAAATCAGTAGCTGAATCTAATAACGCCAAGAAAGGATTGACAAAAAAAAAGCAGCTAATAAAGGTGACAAATAAGGAGGATAAAAGTATGGATATTTGAAAATTTAAAAACTTCATAAATTAAGTGTAAAAATAGTTATTATATAAATTGATCTATTGTGATTAAGATTAAATTTTACTAAATTATTCATCTTTTTATTATTATTATTATTATTATTATTATTATTATTATTATTATTATTATTATTATTATTATTATATATTAAATTAATTATTATTACAAATAAATAACAAAATTAAATTATTCAACATTTCCATAGAAAAAAAGTGATTTTTATTCCTGAGGTTAACATATTATGGGTATTACAGTATCGAGGCTATGAAATTTTAGTTGGGTATGTTACATACCATCGGAAAGGCTAATGTGTCTAGTTTCTCTGCGTAAGTTTAATTTTTAAGGTTTACACACAAATATGAAAAAAATTAAAATAGTGCAAATTTAAAAACCTTTGTCTTGAGTTACAAAACATTTATTTTGATAGATATCCCACTCGCATCCCACTAAGCGACCAAAAAGGTTTTAAAGGAAAAGACCTAAGCTTTCTTTTGAGAAAAAAAAATTAATAAAAAAAGAGTCCATTTTGGAAAAAAAAAGTCAAAAAGGTTTTTGATTTTTCAAAAAAAGTAAAAAATTGTATGTCTTGAGTTACAAAACATTTTTTTATAGATATCCCACTCGCATCCCACTAAGCGACAAAAAGGGTGTTAAAGGAAAACTCTTAAGCTTTCTTCTGAGCAAAAAAAAAAATTAAAAAATGGGTCCATTTTTTTAAAAAAAGTCAACAAAGTTTTTGATTTTGCAAAAAAATTCAAAAATTTTAAATCTTGAGTTACAAAATATTTTTTTTGATAGATATCCCACTCGCATCCCACTAAGCGACCATATAGGTCGCTTAGGAAAAGACCTAAGCTTTCTTAAAAAAAAAATAAAAAAAAAATAAAAAGGGCCCATTTTGAAAAAAAAAGGCAAAAATATTTTTGATTTAAAAAAAAAAATCAAAAATATTTTATTAAATTTTTTTAATTTTTTTTTTCGAAAGATTGCATAAATAGCTATCTAAACTATTTGGGACACATTTTGCTAAGAACAATAGGTAATAAGTTATATGGATAAAAAAAACACCTGTTTGGCCAAAATGTCAAATTTTGACCTCCTATAACTCAGAGAGTTCTTGACCGATCTTGTTGAAAAATGGTGTCCGAATTACTATCCAATAGAACTAACATTGGTGCAAATTTCATCGCGATCGGAAGACATCGATTTCAAAAGTTGGTTCACTTGACGTGAAATGCCCCATATAAACAACAATAAATATTTTTTCCCTTATAAAATTAAAACAATAAAATATAAAATAGCCTTAGAAATAATAGTTCTCCAATGTAAATGAACAAATTCATAACAAAAAATTAATGTAATAATGAATTCTGAACATTAAATCAGAACAGATTTTAGTAAAAAAGAAATAAAAAAAAAATTTTATTTTGGTAAATTTTTCGGATTTCAAAAAATGCTTATATGACAAAATTCACAATTTCATAATTTTGAAAATCTTATTACAAAAATGCTATACTGATTCTGAATATATGCTATACAGTTCTGAAATCTATGAATACATGGCTTTCGATCCCATTAAGTAGATAAGGAGCACCTTTCCATTTTTTGTCCAATTTTTCGGATTTCAAAAAATCCTTATATGACAAAATTCACAATTTCATAATTTTGAATATCTTATTACAAAAATGCTATACTGATTCTGAATATATGCTATACAGTTCTTAAATCTATGATTACATGGCTGTCGACCCCATTAAGTAGATAAGGAGCACCTTTCCATTTTTGGCCAATTTTTCGGATTTCAAAAAATCCTTATATGACAAAATTCACAATTTCATAATTTTGAATATCTTATTACAAAAATGCTATACTGATTCTGAATATAAGCAATACAGTTCTGAAATCTATGAATACATGGCTTTCTACCCCATTAATTAGATAAGGAGCACCTTTCCATTTTTGGCCAATTTTTCGGATCTCAAAAAGAGATAATACGCACAAGCAGACATCAACGATTGTTTTTTTTTCCAAACAAATTTTTATTATATATTATTATTTTTATTATGCTTAGGACACAGCCAGCAACATTAGTGTACCAATAACTCCTCGAGAGCTCTCATACAGTCCTCCACTAGGCTGGAGTGAATTAAATGTTACTCCAGAGCCTTTAGTGACGCCTGACTGTCCACGTACATATATAGTCACCACAGACCCTCTATTTACGTGTGCCATTATCAACTCTCTCCAGATCGCGAAGATCTCTGCCTGGAAGAAACTGCATTCATTAGACCAAATAAACCAAATAAACCCCGGCCACTGTACCAGAGTCCATCTTGGATCACTCAGTGAAAACTGCGTACCCATCGAACAGTTGATCGGATCCAACCCAATTATCCCTACTGGGAAACTCTACTGGGGGTGATGCACCGAAGTTGAATGTCGCGACCCTATAGTCAGTGATTCCAAATGGAATGATGTCCTGACCTATAAGACCTGCCTCATACAGTATCCTAGTGTGACCTGCCCGCAAGGGTTTTACCAAAGAAGACTCTGATAGTCTGAGTAAATTCCTTGCTGCCACACTCTCAACATAGTACTCAATGGGTAGTAGGTTTAGGATTGTATACAAGGCCGCCTTTTGGTTGCTGCCAATGGCACCTGTGATGCCCAGACATACACACATTTTTTGTTAGTCCAATAAAATAAAAATGGAGAAAATCGGGAAATATTTAGACACGCTATTATCAAAAAACTGGAGTAGGGTGGGTAAAAATTTCGAAAATTTTATTTTAAAATGCGAATATTTCCTAACCTATAAGAGATAATTGTTAGCTACGACTGGACACTAGAGTGTCCCAAAAAAATATTTTTTTGGAATTTCGGAACGCATACCCTCTAATTTTTTTATACATATAAAACTATAGTTAAATATGAAATTTTGTCTTTCTATCATGATTGCAACTTGCGATTTAGTTTTGTGGTGCATTTACAAGGGGAAAAAATGCAATTTTTTCAGTTTTTGTAAAAATTTTGCCATTAAATAATTACTTTTGCAATTTAATTTAAAAGAATCGATATGTGTACGTAATTGTCGTTCTAATAAGACGTAAAACACAAAAATTGGATATAAAATCTTAAAGTTATTAAAAAATCGCCAGGCCATTAACGTGTCTCAGGCCACTAGAACAAGAAACGTATGAACAAAATTAACATATTTTGAGAAATATTAAAATAAGAGCTTATTTTTACTTAAAATATATACATATTTACTTGTATATGAGTTTTTGTCTTCGTAGGATACCGTTAACCTATTCCCAGGTATGACCAAAAAAAAATATTTTTTTAACGGCAGTTTCAAAACTCCAATTTAAAATTTTTAAAAATTTTGTTAAACAAATTTCAGAATTTTTTGATCATCACTAGGGGATTTATTGTATATTTATACTAGGCTTTGTGTTATATTTTTGTTAAATTTCATCATAATCGGCCCAAAACTATTCAACATTTCGAACATTTCGAAATCTTTCCAAGAGAAATTCCAAATATTGAAAAATTTGACCTTTGACCTTCACGATTTAAGGGTTAACGTTTTCCGATTTTAGTAAAAGTTTCAGAGTATATTTAGAATTATCTGCACTATAATATTCTAATTAAGTTTTGCTTAAAATTCATAAGAGTAAGGAAATAGAGCTCATTGGCCTAAAAATTGCCAAATAATTGGTTTTTCTAGAAAATTTCAGAATTTAAATCGCAGGTACGGAAAAACTATAAGAGATATTTTCATAATTTTTTCTCATTTTTATTCCCTATTATATTCTTAATAAATCCCAATGAGATGATCAAAAATTTCTGAAATTTGTTTAACAAAATATTTAAAAATTTTAAAATGGATTTTGAAACTGCCGTTAAAAAATTTTTATTTTTTTGTTCATACCTAAGAATAGGTTAACGGTATCCTACGAAGACAAAAACTCATATACAAGTAAATGTGGACATATTTTAAGTAAAAATGAGCTTTTATTTTAATATTTGTCAAAATATGTTAATTTTGTTCCTACCTTTGTTCTAGTTGCCTGGGACACGTTAATGGCCTGGCGATATTTTAATAACTTTAATATTTTTTGACCAATTTTTGTTTTTTATGTCTCATTAGAACGACAATTGCGTTCACATTTCTATTCTTTTAAATTAAATTGCAAAAGTAATTTTTAATGGCAAAATTTTTACAAAAACTGAAAAAATGCCTTTTTTTCCCTTGTAAATGCATCTCAAAACTTCAGAGGGCTTGCGGTACGTCTTAACCCCAACCGATTTACCTAAAATTTTTTCAGGATGATTTTTTCACCAAACTGGGGGGGTGAGAATGTCCAAAATCAAACTTTCGTTTATTAAGGGCCACCATAATATACATATACCCAGAAAACCAATTAAATGTGAATATACTCCTTGGTTTTTTGATAATAAAGTGTGTGATATTTCCTTGTCCGAATTTAATAAGCAAGATTACTCAGACGATATTTTTATCCAACACTATCTGGAAAAAGAAGTAGCTTTAAGTGAAGATGGTTGGAATTTTTATTTTTCTAGGGTGGATAATGGAACTTCATCTTATGCAATTGTTGATAAAAACGGTACTGTGCTTCTTATTAAGATTTTTCCTGAATACGCCTCTATTTTTACTGCGGAAGCAGCTGCTATAATTAATGCCATTTTCATTGCACTACAGGATGGACGGAAAACTGTAATTTGCACAGATAGCTTGTCAGTCGTTAACGCAATGTGTAGCCCCCTATCACGCAATTGGAACACTGTTAATCACATCCGTGATCTTCTAATATGTAATACTGACAATCTGAAGATATTATGGGTACCAGGTAGGGATGCCAGATTCAGATTCGCAAAAAGACATTTGGTTTTAAAAAGATGGACAAATCAAAAAAAAAACAAGTAAGAAAGTATGGTCGGTCAAGCCCGACCATATAATACCCTACACCAAGTAAATGAGTAAAAATATTTTTCTTTTAAAATTTCAATAATTTATATTTTTGAGTGATTTTTGGAAGTGGGCCTTATATGGGAGCTATGACCAATTATGGACCGATCACCATAAAATTAGGTCGTGTGATTTATGTCTATATTAAAGTTAACTATGTTGAATTTTATGTGCTTACCAACATTTTTAAGCGATTTATGCACGTTAAAGTGATTTTCGGAAGCGGGTCTATATGGGAGCTATGACTAATTATGGACCGATCGTAACAAAATTTGGTGACATGAATTTTGTATATATAAAACTTATTTGGAGCGAAATTTGTGTAGATGCATAGATAAATTCAACATTTATGACCGATAAAGTCCAATTGCGAGGGGGCATTTGTATGGGGGCTAGGTGAAATAATGGACCGATTTCAGCCAGTTTGAATAGGCTTGGTCCTTGGGCCGAAAAAGTAATATGTACCAAATTTGATCGAAATATCTTCAAAATTGCGACCTGTACTCTGCGCACAAGGTTTACATGGACAGCCAGCCAGCCAGCCAACCAGACGGACGGACGGACGGACGGACGGACATCGTTTAATCGACTCAGAAAGTGATTCTAAGTCGATCGGTATACTTTAAGGTGGGTGTTAGACTAATATTTTTGGGCGTTACAAACATCTGCACAAACGCATAATACCCTCCCCACTATGGTGGTGTAGGGTATAAAAAACAAGTAAGAGTGCTATATTCGGCTATGCCGAATCTTATATACCCTTCACCTTTGTTGTGGATGCATTATTATTTTTTATAATTAGTATATAGGTATGTATGTACATTGCCCACTTTCAGCGTACAGCATCCTAAATTTATCAAGAACACAAAAAACAACAACAACGCCAAACGAAACAGAACACCGAAAGAAAAAACAAAAACAAAATACGCAAGGCAATGAAGCCAACTCACATCCAAACATACGTTTAATTGTATAAAAAACAACAACAACGCCAAAAGAAACAACACACAAAAGAAAAACAAAATACGCAAAGCATGCACATTCAAACATACGATTTGTTGATTTTTTGTCAAAAAAACCAACACACAACCAAACAAAAGTTTAGTTGTATAAAAAACATCAACAACGCCAAAAGAAACAAAACACAAAAAAAAAACAAAATACGCAAAGCTTGCACATCCAAACATACATTTTGTTGTTTTTTTGTCAAAAAAACCAACACACAACCAAACAAACGTTTAGTTGTATAAAAAACAAGAACAACAACGCCAAAAGAAACAAAACACAAAAAAAAAACAAAATACGAAAAGCTGCACATCCAACCATACGTTTTGTTGCTTTTTTGTCAAAGCATGCAATACATTGTGTTTTTTGATGAAATTTTCAGAGGTTGTCTCGGATTTTTGCTCATATCTCCGTTATTTATAGACGGATTTTGCTGATTTTAAATAGCAAAATTCTCGAAAGTATGTCTGACAGAATTGTTGAAGATTTGGATCCCGGAGATATCTGGGGCCTTCAGAAAATTGATTTCAACAGACAGACAGACGGACAGACAGACGGACAGACAGACAGACAGACAGACAGACAGACAGACAGACAGACAGACAGACAGACAGACAGACAGACAGACAGACAGACAGACAGACAGACAGACAGACAGACAGACAGACAGACAGACAGACAGACAGACAGACAGACAGACAGACAGACAGACAGACAGACAGACAGACAGACAGACAGACAGACAGACAGACAGACAGACAGACAGACAGACAGACAGACAGACAGACAGACAGACAGACAGACAGACATGGCCTAATCGACTCCGCTATCTATAAGGATCCAGAATATATACTTTATAGGGTCGGAAATGAAAAATGTAGAAATTACAAACGGAATGACAAACTTATATATACCCTTCTCACGAAGCTGAAGGGTATAAAAACGACATTAAAAATATGACCGAGAAAATGTTAATTTTGGTTTTGTGGAAATATTTTTTTTTAAATATATTTATATCCATTGTACACGGTGCTACAGTAAAAAACTAGGAAAATGAGCAAATTCACTTAATTGTGAAATTCGAAAAGAATCCATAGATTTTTATGATCGATATCTCATTTTGTTTCTATTACATGTTGCTTTGTGATAAAGCAATAAATCTGAACAATTTCTCCCGTTTTCGATTTTTCATGATTTTTTAAAACAAACAAATTGGATATTTTTACATAAAAAATATATTTTTTGCTTCAATTTGTTATTATAACTCCGAAACTACTTAGCCGATTAAAACGCAATATATACGTAAAAATTTGTACATAACATGGGAAAAATGTTTTCAATATTCAATCAATCGAAAGAAGAATAAAAGTAAAATTTTGTGAAAATGAGCGAATTCACTTAATTGTGAATAAATTCGAAAAAAATCAATCGATTTTTATCTTCGATACCTCATTTTGTTCCTATTATACCCGGCTTTGCGACAAAGTAATAAACCTGAACAAGTTCTTATGTTTTCGATATTTCATGAGTTTTTTAAACTACAAAAATTAGCTAATTTCACTTAAAAAATATATTTTTTGCTTTAGCAAAAACTATTAAAGTAACGGTTGTTTCAGTATAATGTAGTAGCAAGTAAGATGAGAGAATAAATAAGATTTTTCAATTCTTTTGTAACACTCAACATAAACACACGCGTTTTACTCTAACAACAGGTTATGGGCCTTTGTACACAGTGAAAGTAAAGAAGAAAAGGAATTTTTTTTATAGAACATTTAAATAAATGAACAATTGAAATATTTTTAATAAAAAGTGTGAAACGATTAAAAAATGGCAACGAGTTTATCATTTCCATTTGAGAAATTGCGTGGTCGCGAAAATTTTCATATTTGGAACGTCATGCTAAATCGTACTTACTATTGAAAAATTGTTGAAGCGGGTTTAAATGAAGGTTCCAGTGTGGTTGACGTTGATATGAATGAACGTGCATTCGCAGAATTAACGTTGATGATAGAGCCGAATAATTTTGCACATATATTTTAAATCTTGAGTTACAAAATATTTTTTTTGATAGATATCCCACTCGCATCCCACTAAGCGACCATATAGGTCGCTTAGGAAAAGACCTAAGCTTTCTTAAAAAAAAAATAAAAAAAAAATAAAAAGGGCCCATTTTGAAAAAAAAGGCAAAAATATTTTTGATTTAAAAAAAAAAATCAAAAATATTTTATTAAATTTTTTTAATTTTTTTTTTCGAAAGATTGCATAAATAGCTATCTAAACTATTTGGGACACATTTTGCTAAGAACAATAGGTAATAAGTTATATGGATAAAAAAAACACCTGTTTGGCCAAAATGTCAAATTTTGACCTCCTATAACTCAGAGAGTTCTTGACCGATCTTGTTGAAAAATGGTGTCCGAATTACTATCCAATAGAACTAACATTGGTGCAAATTTCATCGCGATCGGAAGACATCGATTTCAAAAGTTGGTTCACTTGACGTGAAATGCCCCATATAAACAACAATAAATATTTTTTCCCTTATAAAATTAAAACAATAAAATATAAAATAGCCTTAGAAATAATAGTTCTCCAATGTAAATGAACAAATTCATAACAAAAAATTAATGTAATAATGAATTCTGAACATTAAATCAGAACAGATTTTAGTAAAAAAGAAATAAAAAAAAAATTTTATTTTGGTAAATTTTTCGGATTTCAAAAAATGCTTATATGACAAAATTCACAATTTCATAATTTTGAAAATCTTATTACAAAAATGCTATACTGATTCTGAATATATGCTATACAGTTCTGAAATCTATGAATACATGGCTTTCGATCCCATTAAGTAGATAAGGAGCACCTTTCCATTTTTTGTCCAATTTTTCGGATTTCAAAAAATCCTTATATGACAAAATTCACAATTTCATAATTTTGAATATCTTATTACAAAAATGCTATACTGATTCTGAATATATGCTATACAGTTCTTAAATCTATGATTACATGGCTGTCGACCCCATTAAGTAGATAAGGAGCACCTTTCCATTTTTGGCCAATTTTTCGGATTTCAAAAAATCCTTATATGACAAAATTCACAATTTCATAATTTTGAATATCTTATTACAAAAATGCTATACTGATTCTGAATATAAGCAATACAGTTCTGAAATCTATGAATACATGGCTTTCTACCCCATTAATTAGATAAGGAGCACCTTTCCATTTTTGGCCAATTTTTCGGATCTCAAAAAGAGATAATACGCACAAGCAGACATCAACGATTGTTTTTTTTTCCAAACAAATTTTTATTATATATTATTATTTTTATTATGCTTAGGACACAGCCAGCAACATTACCAAGTTTGTCCAGAAATCTATTTCCTAGCCATCTAAGTCTGTGACCCTGTAACCTAGGGCAGTTGCACATGATGTGCTCTACTGTCTCTAGCTCCCCTAGTAACATGATCTAGATCAGAACCATGTCTAGCCAGTTCATCTGCTACTTATTTCTCTGTATGTCACAGTGCCCTGGTACCCAACACAATCTCACTGAGTAGTGTACCAATAACTCCTCGAGAGCTCTCATACAGTCCTCCACTAGGCTGGAGTGAATTAAATGTTACTCCAGAGCCTTTAGTGACGCCTGACTGTCCACGTACATATATAGTCACCAAGGACCCTCTATTTACGTGTGCCATTATCAACTCTCTCCAGATCGCGAAGATCTCTGCCTGGAAGAAACTGCATTCATTAGACCAAATAAACCAAATAAACCCCGGCCACTGTACCAGAGTCCATCTTGGATCACTCAGTGAAAACTGCGTACCCATCGAACAGTTGATCGGATCCAACCCAATTATCCCTACTGGGAAACTCTACTGGGGGTGATGCACCGAAGTTGAATGTCGCGACCCTATAGTCAGTGATTCCAAATGGAATAATGTCCTGACCTATAAGACCTGCCTCATACAGTATCCTAGTGTGACCTGCCCGCAAGGGTTTTACCAAAGAAGACTCTGATAGTCTGAGTAAATTCCTTGCTGCCACACTCTCAACATAGTTCTCAATGGGTAGTAGGTTTAGGATTGTATACAAGGCCGCCTTTTGGTTGCTGCCAATGGCACCTGTGATGCCCAGACATACACACATTTTTTGTTAGTCCAATAAAATAAAAATGGAGAAAATCGGGAAATATTTAGACACGCTATTATCAAAAAACTGGAGTAGGGTGGGTAAAAATTTCGAAAATTTAATTTTAAAATGCGAATATTTCCTAACCTATAAGAGATAATTGTTAGCTACGACTGGACACTAGAGTGTCCCAAAAAAATATTTTTTTGGAATTTCGGAACGCATACCCTCTAATTTTTTTATACATATAAAACTATAGTTAAATATGAAATTTTGTCTTTCTATCATGATTGCAACTTGCGATTTAGTTTTGTGGTGCATTTACAAGGGGAAAAAATGCAATTTTTTCAGTTTTTGTAAAAATTTTGCCATTAAATAATTACTTTTGCAATTTAATTTAAAAGAATCGATATGTGTACGTAATTGTCGTTCTAATAAGACGTAAAACACAAAAATTGGATATAAAATCTTAAAGTTATTAAAAAATCGCCAGGCCATTAACGTGTCTCAGGCCAATAGAACAAGAAACGTATGAACAAAATTAACATATTTTGAGAAATATTAAAATAAGAGCTTATTTTTACTTAAAATATATACATATTTACTTGTATATGAGTTTTTGTCTTCGTAGGATACCGTTAACCTATTCCCAGGTATGACCAAAAAAAAATATTTTTTTAACGGCAGTTTCAAAACTCCAATTTAAAATTTTTAAAAATTTTGTTAAACAAATTTCAGAATTTTTTGATCATCACTAGGGGATTTATTGTATATTTATACTAGGCTTTGTGTTATATTTTTGTTAAATTTCATCATAATCGGCCCAAAACTATTCAACATTTCGAACATTTCGAAATCTTTCCAAGAGAAATTCCAAATATTGAAAAATTTGACCTTTGACCTTCACGATTTAAGGGTTAACGTTTTCCGATTTTAGTAAAAGTTTCAGAGTATATTTAGAATTATCTGCACTATAATATTCTAATTAAGTTTTGCTTAAAATTCATAAGAGTAAGGAAATAGAGCTCATTGGCCTAAAAATTGCCAAATAATTGGTTTTTCTAGAAAATTTCAGAATTTAAATCGCAGGTACGGAAAAACTATAAGAGATATTTTCATAATTTTTTCTCATTTTTATTCCCTATTATATTCTTAATAAATCCCAATGAGATGATCAAAAATTTCTGAAATTTGTTTAACAAAATATTTAAAAATTTGAAAATGGATTTTTGAAACTGCCGTTAAAAAATTTTTATTTTTTTGTTCATACCTAAGAATAGGTTAACGGTATCCTACGAAGACAAAAACTCATATACAAGTAAATGTGGACATATTTTAAGTAAAAATGAGCTTTTATTTTAATATTTGTCAAAATATGTTAATTTTGTTCCTACCTTTGTTCTAGTTGCCTGGGACACGTTAATGGCCTGGCGATATTTTAATAACTTTAATATTTTTTGACCAATTTTTGTTTTTTATGTCTCATTAGAACGACAATTGCGTTCACATTTCTATTCTTTTAAATTAAATTGCAAAAGTAATTTTTAATGGCAAAATTTTTACAAAAACTGAAAAAATGCCTTTTTTTCCCTTGTAAATGCATCTCAAAACTTCAGAGGGCTTGCGGTACGTCTTAACCCCAACCGATTTACCTAAAATTTTTTCAGGATGATTTTTTCACCAAACTGGGGGGGTGAGAATGTCCAAAATCAAACTTTCGTTTATTAAGGGCCACCATAATATACATATACCCAGAAAACCAATTAAATGTGAATATACTCCTTGGTTTTTTGATAATAAAGTGTGTGATATTTCCTTGTCCGAATTTAATAAGCAAGATTACTCAGACGATATTTTTATCCAACACTATCTGGAAAAAGAAGTAGCTTTAAGTGAAGATGGTTGGAATTTTTATTTTTCTAGGGTGGATAATGGAACTTCATCTTATGCAATTGTTGATAAAAACGGTACTGTGCTTCTTATTAAGATTTTTCCTGAATACGCCTCTATTTTTACTGCGGAAGCAGCTGCTATAATTAATGCCATTTTCATTGCACTACAGGATGGACGGAAAACTGTAATTTGCACAGATAGCTTGTCAGTCGTTAACGCAATGTGTAGCCCCCTATCACGCAATTGGAACACTGTTAATCACATCCGTGATCTTCTAATATGTAATACTGACAATCTGAAGATATTATGGGTACCAGGTAGGGATGCCAGATTCAGATTCGCAAAAAGACATTTGGTTTTAAAAAGATGGACAAATCAAAAAAAAAAACAAGTAAGAAAGTATGGTCGGTCAAGCCCGACCATATAATACCCTACACCAAGTAAATGAGTAAAAATATTTTTCTTTTAAAATTTCAATAATTTATATTTTTGAGTGATTTTTGGAAGTGGGCCTTATATGGGAGCTATGACCAATTATGGACCGATCACCATAAAATTAGGTCGTGTGATTTATGTCTATATTAAAGTTAACTATGTTGAATTTTATGTGCTTACCAACATTTTTAAGCGATTTATGCACGTTAAAGTGATTTTCGGAAGCGGGTCTATATGGGAGCTATGACTAATTATGGACCGATCGTAACAAAATTTGGTGACATGAATTTTGTATATATAAAACTTATTTGGAGCGAAATTTGTGTAGATGCATAGATAAATTCAACATTTATGACCGATAAAGTCCAATTGCGAGGGGGCATTTGTATGGGGGCTAGGTGAAATAATGGACCGATTTCAGCCAGTTTCAATAGGCTTGGTCCTTGGGCCGAAAAAGTAATATGTACCAAATTTGATCGAAATATCTTCAAAATTGCGACCTGTACTCTGCGCACAAGGTTTACATGGACAGCCAGCCAGCCAGCCAGCCAGCCAGCCAGCCAACCAGACGGACGGACGGACATCGTTTAATCGACTCAGAAAGTGATTCTAAGTCGATCGGTATACTTTAAGGTGGGTGTTAGACTAATATTTTTGGGCGTTACAAACATCTGCACAAACGCATAATACCCTCCCCACTATGGTGGTGTAGGGTATAAAAAACAAGTAAGAGTGCTATATTCGGCTATGCCGAATCTTATATACCCTTCACCTTTGTTGTGGATGCATTATTATTTTTTATAATTAGTATATAGGTATGTATGTACATTGCCCACTTTCAGCGTACAGCATCCTAAATTTATCAAGAACACAAAAAACAACAACAACGCCAAACGAAACAGAACACCGAAAGAAAAAACAAAAACAAAATACGCAAGGCAATGAAGCCAACTCACATCCAAACATACGTTTAATTGTATAAAAAACAACAACAACGCCAAAAGAAACAACACACAAAAGAAAAACAAAATACGCAAAGCATGCACATTCAAACATACGATTTGTTGATTTTTTGTCAAAAAAACCAACACACAACCAAACAAAAGTTTAGTTGTATAAAAAACATCAACAACGCCAAAAGAAACAAAACACAAAAAAAAACAAAATACGCAAAGCTTGCACATCCAAACATACATTTTGTTGTTTTTTTGTCAAAAAAACCAACACACAACCAAACAAACGTTTAGTTGTATAAAAAACAAGAACAACAACGCCAAAAGAAACAAAACACAAAAAAAAAACAAAATACGAAAAGCTGCACATCCAACCATACGTTTTGTTGCTTTTTTGTCAAAGCATGCAATACATTGTGTTTTTTGATGAAATTTTCAGAGGTTGTCTCGGATTTTTGCTCATATCTCCGTTATTTATAGACGGATTTTGCTGATTTTAAATAGCAAAATTCTCGAAAGTATGTCTGACAGAATTGTTGAAGATTTGGATCCCGGAGATATCTGGGGCCTTCAGAAAATTGATTTCAACAGACAGACAGACGGACAGACAGACAGACGGACAGACAGACAGACAGACAGACAGACAGACAGACAGACAGACAGACAGACAGACAGACAGACAGACAGACAGACAGACAGACAGACAGACAGACAGACAGACAGACAGACAGACAGACAGACAGACAGACAGACAGACAGACAGACAGACAGACAGACAGACAGACAGACAGACAGACAGACAGACAGACAGACAGACAGACAGACAGACAGACAGACAGACAGACAGACAGACAGACAGACAGACAGACAGACAGACAGACAGACAGACAGACAGACAGACAGACAGACAGACAGACAGACAGACAGACAGACAGACAGACAGACAGACAGACAGACAGACATGGCCTAATCGACTCCGCTATC
Source organism: Calliphora vicina (assembly GCF_958450345.1). Classification (NCBI taxonomy): domain Eukaryota; kingdom Metazoa; phylum Arthropoda; class Insecta; order Diptera; family Calliphoridae; genus Calliphora; species Calliphora vicina. The sequence goes on from NC_088781.1 coordinate 74,232,883, forward strand.
TATAAGGATCCAGAATATATATACTTTATAGGGTCGGAAATGAAAAATGTAGAAATTACAAACGGAATGACAAACTTATATATACCCTTCTCACGAAGCTGAAGGGTATAAAAACGACATTAAAAATATGACCGAGAAAATGTTAATTTTGGTTTTGTGGAAATATTTTTTTTTAAATATATTTATATCCATTGTACACGGTGCTACAGTAAAAAACTAGGAAAATGAGCAAATTCACTTAATTGTGAAATTCGAAAAGAACCCATAGATTTTTATGATCGATATCTCATTTTGTTTCTATTACATGTTGCTTTGTGATAAAGCAATAAATCTGAACAATTTCTCCCGTTTTCGATTTTTCATGATTTTTTAAAACAAACAAATTGGATATTTTTACATAAAAAATATATTTTTTGCTTCAATTTGTTATTATAACTCCGAAACTACTTAGCCGATTAAAACGCAATATATACGTAAAAATTTGTACATAACATGGGAAAAATGTTTTCAATATTCAATCAATCGAAAGAAGAATAAAAGTAAAATTTTGTGAAAATGAGCGAATTCACTTAATTGTGAATAAATTCGAAAAAAATCAATCGATTTTTATCTTCGATACCTCATTTTGTTCCTATTATACCCGGCTTTGCGACAAAGTAATAAACCTGAACAAGTTCTTATGTTTTCGATATTTCATGAGTTTTTTAAACTACAAAAATTAGCTAATTTCACTTAAAAAATATATTTTTTGCTTTAGCAAAAACTATTAAAGTAACGGTTGTTTCAGTATAATGTAGTAGCAAGTAAGATGAGAGAATAAATAAGATTTTTCAATTCTTTTGTAACACTCAACATAAACACACGCGTTTTACTCTAACAACAGGTTATGGGCCTTTGTACACAGTGAAAGTAAAGAAGAAAAGGAATTTTTTTTATAGAACATTTAAATAAATGAACAATTGAAATATTTTTAATAAAAAGTGTGAAACGATTAAAAAATGGCAACGAGTTTATCATTTCCATTTGAGAAATTGCGTGGTCGCGAAAATTTTCATATTTGGAACGTCATGCTAAATCGTACTTACTATTGAAAAATTGTTGAAGCGGGTTTAAATGAAGGTTCCAGTGTGGTTGACGTTGATATGAATGAACGTGCATTCGCAGAATTAACGTTGATGATAGAGCCGAATAATTTTGCACATATAGCAAATTCAACAACGGCAAAGGAATCTTGGCAAGCTTTGATGTGTGCTTTTGAGGATACTGGTCTGTCTAGAAAAGTTGAACTATTGAAGCAGTTGGTACAACTTAAATTGGCTGATTTTGACTCAATGGAAGAGTACGTCAACATAATGGTTATGACTTCCTTAAAGGTTAAAAATACCGGACTGAATATTGATGATGAGCTGGTTGCATCCTTGATGTTGGCAGGTCTGCCGGAGGATTTCCGTTCACTTGTTTTGGCTGTTGAGAATTCTTAAACGAAATTAACTGTGGACATGGTGAAGAATTTGCTTTTACAAGATGCAAAATTCGATAACCCTATAAAAAGGGAGGAGAATGCATTAGTTTCATATAAAAAATATCAAATGCCAAAAAAGTTCAAGTGTCATGGTTGTAAAAAGGAAGGTAACTTTATAAAAATTTGTCCAAACGTTCAAAATGCAAAAAAATTGTCCAAACGTTCAAAAGCAAACGGAAAACGAGTAATTTTTGAGCAGAATCATTGCGAAATTTTCGATGGTGACAATGTACTCATGGCAACAGGAAGTTTGTGTAACAACTTGTACAAATTAAATTGCGTTTCCCAGGAAAAAACACAGCAAGCTTTAATCATTAAAAATAATGCTCAGCTATGGCATCGTCGTTTTGGTCATATTTGCGATGAAATTCTAAGGAAGATAAAAAATGATCATGAATTTAATTTTCAAACGAATTTAGATCTGTGTGAAGTTTGTATTCTAGGCAAACAAGTGAGCAATTCATTTAAGGAAGATGGTCATCGTGCAAAGGAGGTTTTGGAAATTGTACATTCAGATGTAATGTGACCATTTAAAACCAAATCGTTTTCTGGTGCACGATTTATTGTGATATTTGTGGACGATTACTCTCGTAAAGTGTTTTTATCGCCGATAAAAAGAAAATCTGAAGTTTTCGATGAATATAAGAAATTTAAAACTATGGCTGAAAACCAGTGCTCAAATAAAATTAAAATTTTTCGATCAGACAATGGCACTGAGTATATAAACAACTCATTCAGAAGTTATTTAATGATTGCGGGATTATTCATCAAAAGACGGCACCATATACCCCAGAACAGAATGGCGTTTCAGAACGCCTTAACCGTACTATCATCGACCGAGTTAGATGTATGTTAATAGATTCTGGTCTTGACGTGAAATTTTGGGCTGAAGCATCTGTGACTGCAGCATATTTGTTGAATTTAAGAATACCATGCAGAAAACACTCAGTTTGTCCAGAGGAGCTATGGTCTGGTAGGAAGCCAAGCCTTAGCCATATTCGTGTTTTTGGATGCAAGGCATTTGTACATACTCCTAAGGTGAAGCGTTCCAAATTAGAGCCGAAGTCCATACCATGTATTTTCGTTGGTTATGGTATGGAGGCCAAGGCATACAGATTGTACGAACCAGCTACGAGAAAGATAATGGTCAGCCGTGATGTTGTTTTCATGGAAGATCAGGTATGTAGTAATGATGTAGACTTTACTAATAATGTTCCGAATCTTGTAGTCGAAAGCGTAAAGGATAATGCCAATTCAGCGGAGGAATTGATTGTTGAATTGCCATCCAGTAACGTAAATGAATTGCCATCCAGTATTGAGAATGAATTGCCGACTGAGATCAAAGATGTTCAAGCAGTTGATGAGATGGGCAATGCATCAACTGACAGTCTTAAAGTGGAATATGATGTTAACTCGGAAGATACTCTAAATTTTGAGGATGCGATTGGAGAGCATTGTGTTGAGAACCTGTCTTCCGAAAATGTTAGAGTCCGCCGCTCTGAACGAATAGCAGCAAAATCTGGTGAAGAATACAACTTTTGTGCAACTAGTTTTGTGTCAGGTGATCCTGTTACAGTCTAAGAAGCCTTGAAATCTAAAGAAGCTAAACAGTGGTGTGCAGCAATGGATGATGAAATGAATTCACTAGCTTTAAATAAGATATGGACATTAGCTAATCCTTCTTCTGAAAGGAGGCCAATAAAATGCAAGTGGATATTCAAGACAAAGTATGATGCCAGTGGTAACAAAATCCGTCATAAAGCGAGACTTGTTGTACAAGGCTGTAGTCAACAAAAGGGCATTGATTATTATGAGACTTTTGCTCCAGTAGTTCGCTATTCATCAATAAGATTTCTAATTGCATTGTCTGTTAAATTTGGTTTACATGTCCATCAACTTGACGCAGTAACTGCATTTCTGAATGGGGATCTTGATCAGGATATTTGTATGGAACAACCTGATGGTTACAAGGATGGAAGTAACCGTGTTTGTCATTTGAAGAAGGCCCTTTTGAAACAATCCAGCCGTGTTTGGAACACAACTCTAAATAGTATACTACTTGAATTTGGCCTAAAAAGAAGCGAAACCGATCAGTGTGTATACTTCAATACTGATAATGATAATATTTTATATGTGGCCATTTATGTGGATGACGTGTTAGTATTTTCCAACAATATCAACATGACGAACAAACTTAAGGATAAGCTGTCCAAACATTTTCGGATGAAAGATTTAGGAGAAGCTTCTTCAGTCCTGGGAATGAGAATTACGAAGTCCGGTGGTACGATGAAAATAGATCAATCCAAATATATTGAAGACGTGTTAAGAAGATTTTCAATGTATGACTGTAATCCAGTATGTTCACCAGTAGATGTAAACCAAAAGCTGTCTCTTGAAATGTGTCCGAAATCTGAGAAGGAGAAAGAGGAAATGAGAAATGTTCCTTATATGGAAGCTGTTGGTTGCGCAGCTCAAAATACAAAACCAGATATTTGCTATATCGTGAACATGCTCAGTCGTTTTAACAACAATCCAGGGAGGGCACATTGGTCGGCAGTAAAGCGTGTAATGAGGTACCTAAATTGCACCATTGATAAAGGCCTACTCTACAACAACAAATCCGAAGGACTTACTGGTTACTGTGATGCCGATTGGGCTGGAAGCATTGATGATAGACGCTCTACTACTGGTTATATCTTCACTATGCATGGCGCAGCTGTATCCTGGGGTTCTAAAAGACAACGTACGGTGGCACTATCTTCAACTGAGGCTGAGTTTATGGCGATAGTATCAGCGATTCAAGAATGTATATGGCTTCGACGACTTGAACGGGATTTAGTTAAAAATCCTTCAGAATCAATGAATTTATATAGTGACAACAAAAGCGCTATTCAAATTGCACAGAACAACTCATATTCATTAAGAACAAAGCATGTTGACATCCGAATAAAGTTTATACGCGAGAAATTGGACAATGGAGAAGTCAGACTCGATTATTTGGATACTAGGAGAATGCTAGCACAAAGTATACAGAGGCGACACGACAAAAAAAATATATTTGTCTCTTTCGTTCGAAACAATTTCAACTGGTTTGGTTTTGTGCTTATTTATATAGTTGTTTGTTTTAAAGCAGTGTCTGTATTAAACCGCAAATTTGTTTTCTCTTTCTATCGAAACAATTTCAAAAAAAGCTGATTTTAGTGTTTTTGAACTGTCAAATTTGACGCCTCTGTATACTTTGTGATGCTAGCTGACATCTTTACAAAAGGCGTTCCAGCTGATGTATATGGAAATTTTACAATCAAATTTGGACTTATATAATAATTTTTATTTTAGGTTTTTGCAACTTTTGATTTATGTATAATTTTGATTGATTTCTATATTTTTGAATTGATTTATTTTAATATTGGTTAAGTGAAATGTTTATTCAGGAAAGGTGTTGTAAATAGATTAACCATTTGGTTTTAGCATCACTATTAAAGTAACGGTTGTTTCAGTATAATGTAGTAGCAAGTAAGATGAGAGAATAAATAAGATTTTTCAGTTCTTTTGTAACACTCAACATAAACACACGCGTTTTACTTAACAACAAGTTATCATAAATTATGTGGAGAAACATCTAAACAAAATTCACAATTTTTGAAAAAAAATTTTTTTTAAAAAATCTATCCATAGAATTAGAAGTACTTACGTAACCATGATGCATCAAATCAATATAGTGATTAGTGAAGCCTCTTTTCCTGTTGACCTGTGTTAAAGTAAATTTTCATTTATGGATATTATTGTCGAAAATTTCTATTTAGCTGGACAAATTCAATTTTAGCTTGAAACTGGACAGTCATCAAAAAAGCTGGACAATCCAGCCAAGTCCAGCCCGGCTGGCAACCCTAGTACCAGGTCATAAGAACATCTTAGGTAATACTAATGCTGACAAAGCCGCCAAATTTGCTAACAGTGCCCCGATTTTAATAGAACATCAAACTGAAAAGGCGGATATAAAAAGACTTATTAAATATGTTGTATGGAAAAGAAAACTGTCTGAATGGGCTGATTATTACCATCCTCATTATAAAGAGTTGAGTTTAAAGTGCAACCAACCGAAATATCCTACAAAAATTCCCAAACAACAAATCAGAATTTTTTTCACCCTGCAGTTATTTTCAAGATATCAGGAATGACATTTTTGGATCTTCCAACCCCAGAGAGTTACTGAAAACAACGTTGTTTAAGAAGAACAAGAACTGGATTTATTATTTAGTTTTATTATGTTCCAAATTAATTTAATGAATTATTTTTATTTCTAATTAGATTTATTGTATTTTAAATGATAGTTTGCTTTTCCATTTTTTACCCTTTCCGAACACGCTGGTTCTCTTCGCGGACTCAGCTGCACAGATATGCATACAATGCATACATGTTTACAAGTTACAATTACAAGTCTAATTCTTACAAGTGCTGATGAATTGTGTTTCATTAAAATTTTAGTTACAAGTGCTTTTTGCACTTGTAAACTAAAATTTCTACAATTACAAGTTCTTGTACATATATATTGTGATATTAATTTTACAATTCTAATTTATTATTACTCAAAATGCTAAAATATCCTATAAAAACGCAATATAACATATTTCAATCATTTTTAGACCCAATCTATCAGAAAATGTGTGGGCACTGATAAAAATAAATACTTTTCCAATTATGGGTATTATTTATCGTTTATAATTGACTATATATGTTTAGATTTCCAAAGTGGCTATTTCCAAAAAGCAAAAAAAAAAAAACAAGAAAGAAAGTATAGTCGTTCAAGCTCGACCATATTATATCCTACACCAATCGCCTTAAAATTAGATGGCACAAGATGTATTAACCAGGTGGCAGCGTAACTACAACAATTACAACATACAAGAACAACAGTCATTTTTACCTTCTATACTGACAAAAACAAAATTCACAAAAACACACTTTTTAAAATGAAATAGTTTTTTTGCCACTTTAAAATATGTTACGCATATAAAGTGGTGACAAAAACATAATATTTTAAATATAATATAATCTTTTTACTCTTATAACAAATTTAAAAAATTTTGTAAACAAGTTTTTGACATTTCAGAAGGTAAACATGAGTAGAGCAAAAAACAGTCAGCTGGCGTTACGCTGCTACCTGGTTAAATACGCCTTGAGATGGCATGACTTCTGTATATATGTCGACTGTGATAGAGATTGGACGTGTTTTATTTTTTAATTCGTTATCCTAATGTTTTTATCGGGAAATAAATATAAATAACACCTGTTTTTATTAACGCAAAAGGACGCTTATATTTTAATAATATTAAATAAAAAAAAATAAAAACATAAACTAAAAGACAAATAAGTAAAGAAAATTCTTTATTTCTTTTTTGAACCTTTTTTGTACATTAACATTAAATAAAGATCAAGAGTGTTAACTAAATTATTTACAACTACTCTTAAATGAGTCTCTTAAACGAAAACAGTTGAGTGTAAACGGCAGAAATGCATACGTGACAGTTAATGCAGATGAAAAAAATATAAACAAAACAAACAGAAGAATAGATGACAGCTTGTTTTTAACCGCCAAGCCTGTTAACCGAGCTCGTTCTTGTTCCCCCGCATTGTCAACAACTAATGATTGTCAAACAAAAGAAAACCCAACAGCTGTTAATCTGGAGTTACCAAAAAATACATATACTTTATTTACGCCTGAAAGTATGCTAGCAATATCAGCTTCAGATACGAAATCCACCACACCGACTACAATTAAAATTAACCCATTAAGCGGCGCTATACCCAAGATTAGTCAACCATTAAATAAAGATAGTAAATCCCAAATACAGGTTGGAATGGACCGGTATGTTACAGTATTAAAAAGGGCACGAAGTCCCAAGTCTTCGAAAGCGGCACCCTTGGCTAAATTATATAAGGATAGTGAACTATTCTGGAATGTGAAACAGATGAACCAGTAAATAAAATTACCTCTATAAAACCACCCCCTATTTACTTGAGAGAAAATAATACAAACTCACTGGTTCAGAGCCTGATATCATTAATAGGTGAAAACTCTTTTTACGTTATCCCAATCAAGAAAGGCATGATTCATGAAACTAAAATACAGGTCAATAGTGAAAACGATTATAGAAAGGTTGTAACATATTTTGAAACTCAAAAGAAAAGTTTTTACACTTATCAGCTGAAAGGAACCAAGGGTCTACAAGTTGTAATAAAGGGTATTGACTGTAATGTTGAACCACTCGAAATAAAGCAAAGCTTAGAAGATAAAGGTTTTAAGACAAAAAATGTGATAAACATTAGAAATCGCGAAAAAAAACCCCAACCACTCTTCCGTGTTGAACTTGAACCCGGTGACATAAACCTGAAAAAAAATTAAACACATCCCATATATAACCTGAAGTACTTATTGCATCGTAAAATTACGGTAGAAGAACCACATAAACGATTTGGCCCCGTCCAATGTATGAATTGCCAAGAATATGGACACACCAAGGCATATTGCAAATTGCCACCAAGATGTGTCATTTGCGGGGAGTTGCATAACACATCCCAATGCAACAAATCCAAAGATGATCCTAAAATAAAAAAATGCAGCAATTGCGGAGGTAACCACACAACGAACTACAGGGGTTGTCCTGTCTACTCAATTGTTAAAAAATCACAAAGCCATAAACCGAAGATTTTCCCCGCTCAGCCATTAAATAACATCAATTTTAACTACCCCCCGTTGCAACAGACATATGACAACAATGAAACTTATGCAAATGTACTAAGAAACAACCAAACTCAGACGCAAGTCCGTCAACCACCACAAAATATGAACCCAGAGGTAAGAGAGCAAACGCCAATTTTCATTTTTACCAGACTAGAATCTACAATAGAAACTCTTGTGCAATCGGTAAATAACTTTACAAACTCAATGAGTAACATGATGCAAGAAATGCTTAAGATGCAATCAATGTTATTGCAGGCTGTGCTTAACAGACCATGAACTGCCTAAGAATATGTTTTTGGAACGCAAACGGCATTCGCACTGATAAAAATAAATACTTTTCCAATTATGGGTATTATTTATCGTTTATAATTGTCTATATATGTTTAGATTTCCAAAGTGGCTATTTTCAAAAAGCAAAAAAAAAAAAAACAAGAAAGAAAGTATAGTCGTTCAAGCTCGACCATATTATATCCTACACCAATCGCCTTAAAATTAGATGGCACAAAATGTATTAACCAGGTGGCAGTGTAACTATAACAATTACAACATACAAGAACAACAGTCATTTTTACCTTCTATACTGACAAAAACAAAATTCACAAAAACACACTTTTTAAAATGAAATAGTTTTTTTTGCCACTTTAAAATATGTTACGCATATAAAGTGGTGACAAAAACATAATTTTTTAAATATAATATAATATAATCTTTTTACTCTTATAACAAATTTAAAAAATTTTGTAAACAAGTTTTTGACATTTCAGAAGGTAAACATGAGTAGAGCAAAAAACAGTCAGCTGGCGTTACGCTGCTACCTGGTTAAATACGCCTTGAGATGGCATGACTTCTGTATATATGTCGACTGTGATAGAGATTGGACGTGTTTTATTTTTTAATTCGTTATCCTAATGTTTTTATCGGGAAATAAATATAAATAACACCTGTTTTTATTAACGCAAAAGGACGCTTATATTTTAATAATATTAAATAAAAAAAAATCAAAACATAAACTAAAAGACAAATAAGTAAAGAAAATTCTTTATTTCTTTTTTGAACCTTTTTTGTACATTAACATTAAATAAAGATCAATAGTGTTAACTAAATTATTTACAACTACTCTTAAATGAGTCTCTTAAACGAAAACAGTTGAGTGTAAACGGCAGAAATGCATACGTGACAGTTAATGCAGATGAAAAAAATATAAACAAAACAAACAGAAGAATAGATGACAGCTTGTTTTTAACCGCCAAGCCTGTTAACCGTGCTCGTTCTTGTTCCCCCGCATTGTCAACAACTAATGATTGTCAAACAAAAGAAAACCCAACAGCTGTTAATCTGGAGTTACCAAAAAATACATATACTTTATTTACGCCTGAAAGTATGCTAGCAATATCAGCTTCAGAAACGAAATCCACCACACCGACTACAATTAAAATTAACCCATTAAGCGGCGCTATACCCAAGATTAGTCAACCATTAAATAAAGATAGTAAATCCCAAATACAGGTTGGAATGGACCGGTATGTTACAGTATTAAAAAGGGCACGAAGTCCCAAGTCTTCGAAAGCGGCACCCTTGGCTAAATTATATAAGGATAGTGAACTATTCTGGAATGTGAAACAGATGAACCAGTAAATAAAATTACCTCTATAAAACCACCCCCTATTTACTTGAGAGAAAATAATACAAACTCACTGGTTCAGAGCCTGATATCATTAATAGGTGAAAACTCTTTTTACGTTATCCCAATCAAGAAAGGCATGATTCATGAAACTAAAATACAGGTCAATAGTGAAAACGATTATAGAAAGGTTGTAACATATTTTGAAACTCAAAAGAAAAGTTTTTACACTTATCAGCTGAAAGGAAGCAAGGGTCTACAAGTTGTAATAAAGGGTATTGACTGTAATGTTGAACCACTCGAAATAAAGCAAAGCTTAGAAGATAAAGGTTTTAAGACAAAAAATGTGATAAACATTAGAAATCGCGAAAAAAAACCCCAACCACTCTTCCGTGTTGAACTTGAACCCGGTGACATAAACCTGAAAAAAAAATTAAACACATCCCATATATAACCTGAAGTACTTATTGCATCGTAAAATTACGGTAGAAGAACCACATAAACGATTTGGCCCCGTCCAATGTATGAATTGCCAAGAATATGGACACACCAAGGTATATTGCAAATTGCCACCAGTATGTGTCATTTGCGGGGAGTTGCATAACACATCCCAATGCAACAAATCCAAAGATGATCCTAAAATAAAAAAATGCAGCAATTGCGGAGGTAACCACACAGCGAACTACAGGGGTTGTCCTGTCTACTCAATTGTTAAAAAATCACAAAGCCATAAACCGAAGATTTTCCCCGCTCAGCCATTAAATAACATCAATTTTAACTACCCCCCGTTGCAACAGACATATGACAACAATGAAACTTATGCAAATGTACTAAGAAACAACCAAACTCATACGCAAGTCCGTCAACCACCACAAAATATGAACCCAGAGGTAAGAGAGCAAACGCCAATTTTCATTTTTACCAGACTAGAATCTACAATAGAAACTCTTGTGCAATCGGTAAATAACTTTACAAACTCAATGAGTAACATGATGCAAGAAATGCTTAAGATGCAATCAATGTTATTGCAGGCTGTGCTTAACAGACCATGAACTGCCTAAGAATACGTTTTTGGAACGCAAACGGCATTCGCCAACATAAAAACGAACTCGAGTATTTTCTAAAAAGTCATGAAGTTGATATAATGTTAGTTTCGGAAACCCTTTTGTCGTCTAGAAGTTTATTTAAGATAAATGGATATGTTTTTTATGGCACAAATGATCCAAGAGATAGAGCATGTGGATGCTCTGTAATTTTAATTAAAACTCGTATCAAACACCATTCAATGTGTGATATTTGTGAAGATTATCTTCAAGCTACGACAATCTGTTTGGATGATTGCTACAGAAACCTATTAATTTCGTCGATATATTCACCTCCAAGGTTTTCGATTACTGAAAACAAATATGAACATTTTTACGAATCACTAGGACCCCGATTCCTGGTAGCTGGCGATTATAATGCTAAGCATACTCACTGGGGATCAAGACTTGTAACACCGAAATTTCGCGCTTTGTTTAATACAAATTCTAAATTGAATTTGAATGTGCTGTCGAGCGGAGAACCAACACACTGACCTACTGACCCAAGCAAAATACCGGATGTCATTGATTTTGCAGTTACACAAAATTTACTAATTAATGCAGGTTAAATCTTCATTAGAATTATCCTCGGATCACTCACCCACCTTCGTTACTCTATTGAACCCCCTAGAAATAGTATCCCCGATTGGTCACTCTGCAATATCAAGCACGAAAATAAATTGGTTGAAATATAGAAAATATATTAGCACACACAGTACAGAAAATATATCTCTAAGAACACCAGAAGATATCGATATCTCACTCAAAAATTTTTAACAAAACTTAAAACTTGCTAATGAACACGCCACTCAAATAACCAACAAACAAGATACAATAGACTCTATTCTGCAGACATTGAACAGTTATTAGCTGAAAAAAGAAGAGTTCGTCAAGAGTGGCAACTCTACAGATCCCCTCAACTTAAAACGGAGCTTAGAAAATGTCGCAAACGCCTCAGTATGCTTCTTCACTAATGCAAAACTGACTCAATTAATAAATATCTGGAGAACTTAGATGCCACCCAGCACTCAAATTACTCTCTATGGCGAGCTACAAAAAAATTGAAAAGACCTGTTATGAGCAGACCCCCTCTACGCAATTCTAGTGGAGGCTGGGCGAGAAACGATACTGAAAAAGGAAACCTGTTTGTTAGTCATCTAAAGAATGTATTTTCCCCAAACGAGTCAAACGACATAATAGAAATACCACCTTCTTTACCCCATATTACTGTAGCTGAACCACTTCGTTTTGAGATTTCAGAGATTGACAAAGCTATTGTTGATTTAAACTCCAAAAAATCACCTGGTATTGATAAAATCAGTAACAAGATGCTCCTCGAGCTACCCCAAATTGCATTAAGAATAATCCTATTTATTTTTAATGCTATATTACGCCTTGAATATTATCCACCAGAATGAAAGGTTTCTTTAGTTACAATGATACCTAAGCCGGGAAAAGATCACAGTAAAGTAAAATCATATAGACCCATTAGCCTATTGTCAAATATATCAAAGCTATTCGAAAAACTGTTAATGCACAAGTTAAAGCCGATAGTGAATCATTTTGATTATATTCCAACTCATCAATTCGGATTTCGAGAAAAACATAACACCATAGAACAAACTCACAGGTTGGTAGAAATCATATCCAAGACATTTGAAGAAAAAAAATATTGTTCTCTTCTCTTCATCGACGTTTCGCAAGCCTTCGACAAAGTATGCCATGAAGGATTATCGATAAAAATAAAACAATATTTACCAGTGAACACACACAAGCTTCAAGAAAGTTATTTAAGTCATCGAAAGTTCGTTCTTAAAGAGGGAGACTTCATTAGTTCACCACAGGCTATTGAAGCAGGCATACCCCAAGGAAGTATACTGGGTCCCTTCCTATATTTGTTATATACTTGTGATATGCCTACAAACAGTCGAACCCACTTATCAACTTTTTCTGATGACACAGTTATACTAGCCATTCATGAAAGCCGCCAAGAAGCATCTGTACTTTTACATGGTCATATACTCGACATAGAAAGGTGGTTAAAACAATGGAGAATAAAAGTAAACGAGCAAAAATGTATACATCTCACTTTCATCGTGCTCTCCAATCCTAATAAATAATCATATAATACCTCAACAAACTGAAGTTAAATATCTAGGTCTGCATCTAGACCGACGTCTTACCTGGAAAAAGCATATAGATACGAAATTGACTGAAATGAAGTTAAAATTACTACAAATTTACTGGCTAATTGGTAATAACTCGAGCTTGAGTTTAGATTGCAAACTTTTGCTGTACAGCTCAATAATAAAACCCATATGGTGGTATGGAATTCAATAATGGGGTACCTTCCAGCTTCTAATATTGAAAGAATTCAAAGATTCCAAAATAAAATATTAAGAATGATAACAGCAGCGCCTTGGTATGTGAGAAATATTAACATTCATAAGGACCTAGGTGTCTCCCTGGTGAAAAATTAAATAAAAAACAAGCAGAGTCATATTTGAAAAAGTTAGAAGTTCACCCAAACCCACTTGCACGAACATTAATGAGAAGTAATGGCTACATCCGACTAAGAAGAAGGAATCCAACAGACCTGCGCTAATGATAGGATCTATAAATTAAACATCATTTTTCCTCCAACTGTGGTGGGACGTAAATAAAAAATAATATTTAGATTTAAGATTTGAACAAATAGTTCACATTATTTTGTGAAGATACAATAAATAAAATATGAAATAAAAAAAAAAAAAACTTTAATATAGAAAGGTCCACTATAAATGGTCCACTCATATATCATATTTAGCAAAAAAATCTCGACTTAAAAAAAAACGAGTTAGGGTAACCAAATCCTAATTAATATTAAATTTTTTGGATTTTATGTTTATTTTAACTAATTTTTATTAAAAAATAGTTAAAAATCAAACTTTATTTCAATTTATCATTCACTCGTAACTTGTAAAATTTTTCTGAGGGTCTCCGTCGACCCTAAGCTTTTTTTCTACAATTCTACAAGTGTACAAGTGCAAATTTAGTTTAGTGAAACAAAACCACTTGTAGAAGTATGACTTGTAGACTTGTGACTTGTAAAATTCACTTGTAGCTACAAACTTGTAATTGTATTTTGATGAAACACAATTATTCACAATTTTACAGGAAAAAACACTTGTAACTGTGAACTTGTAGCTTAGTGAAATAGGCCCCTGATAGTCTTAGGCCCGTTTTCTCAATGTATCGACAAACTGCCTGTTACTAAATGTCGACATAAATTTATTAGACCGATAAACTGTCCGTTAACAATTTTGTTTTTCTCAATATACCGACAAAAAAGATTATTTTCAGTTGGGAACCCTGCCTTCAATTGACAAGATGTTTACATAAATCAGCTGTTTAACGTGGCCATCGACAGCCGGAATCTTTTGAAATATTCAATATCCTCCATGTCTGCCAGGTAGTTAGGCCTGCCATGATAAAATTGTTCATCATTCACTTGGAACTCATATTCTTCGTGTTCATCCTCCATCAAATTAATGTTAATTCCTCTATTAAACTTTTTTTTTTATAAAATCTATTTAATTTCGTTTACAAAAACACAAACACATACAAACTATGAACATCAGTCAGCTGATTGAATTTATCTGTACGATAAATAAATAATTGGCAGATGAGGTCGGGTTAACTTTGCGACAGAATAGAAGCAAATGAGACATTGAGAAAACCAAATTTCTTTAATCTGCAGTTTTTCGTTGGGAAAAAAGATAATCACCTAATGAGAAAACGGCCCTTAGTAGCTAATGCTCTATAATATGTATTAGATTTATAATTTAAAATTATAATCTAATAAAGAATAATAATAATTATAATAATAAAACCATTCATACTTTTATAGAAGATAAGCAATGCATGCATCTTTTTTTGTTGCACTCTATTTTATGAATAATGTCATGCATTGCTTTACAGAATTAATGTATATTGTCAACAAAAGGCTCATTCTTTGTGAATGCATTTAAAAGTACAAAATAGAGCATTCAATCCATTATCTGATTGGAATATTAAATGAGTTAATAATAAAAAACTTTCTTAAAACAATCTTTTATTAAAATCTATCTATCTTTTTCTATATATATATATATATATATATATATATATATATATATATATATATACTATACTACTAGACATCCAAAAAATGGCAAAAACCAAAAACGTTTAAACATGGTTGGGGAAATATTATTATATGGAGATGCTTTTCTTTGTATTGCGTTGGTCCAATTTATTGGATTAAAGAAAATATGGCTAAGCACTTGTATGTAAATATTTTGGAGAATCTTATAAAGCCACATGCAGAATGGAATATGCCCTTAAAATGGCTCTTCCAGCAAGATAATGACCCAAAGCACACGTCAAAGTCAACAAAGTTTTTGATTTTGCAAAAACAGTCAAAAATTGCATGTTTTGAGTTACAAAACATTTTTTTTGATGGATATCAAACTCGCATCCCACTTAGCGACCAAATAGGTCTTCAAGGAAAATATCTAAGCTTTATTTTAAGAAAAAAAAAAAACTGCCCATTTTGAAAAAAAAATTAAAAAAGTTTTTGATTTCGGAAAAAAAATATTAAACATTTTTTATTTTTTTTTTTAAATATTTTTTTTCGAAAGATTGAAGAAATAGCTATCTAAACTATTTGGAACACATTTTGCTAAGAACAATATATATTTTGCCAATTGATAACTAACATTATGTAAATGGGAAAACCCCCAAAAAATTGCAACAATTTTCATTTTGGTTTAGTTATTGTCACATTTTTATTTTGGATCACAATTGTCAGATCATCAAAATATTTTTCCTTTTTCAAATTCCAGTTAATATCTTGAGTTTTTTTGGTAATTTTATTATTTTGTTGTAAAAGTATACCTTATAGTTAGTGAATGTTCTGCTTAACAAATATTGTCTAAACATTTGGTTAGCTTCGGAAATTAGAAATAATAACAAATTAACTCTT
The DNA here is from genome assembly GCF_958450345.1 of Calliphora vicina. Taxonomy (NCBI): domain Eukaryota; kingdom Metazoa; phylum Arthropoda; class Insecta; order Diptera; family Calliphoridae; genus Calliphora; species Calliphora vicina. The sequence goes on from NC_088781.1 coordinate 74,248,855, forward strand.
TTTTTGTCCGCAAAAATATTAGTTTAAATTTTAATCAATTATTTCACGCATAAATCTCTAATTGTCAAAAGACTGTGTGTTTTTACAACTAACAACAGATATAATTGATTTAATTCACTGCAAGCAATTCTCAAACTGAAATGGTCATTATACAACATACTGAGCTAATGAGCTAAAAGAGCGACCTAGATCATTTCAGTGAGCTGAGCTGAAAAGAGCGGTCACTTCTCTGAGCTAATAAACCCAACTCTACTCAACAGCATATCGAAAGGCTAACTAGAAGCCAATCGCTCCCGGATTTGGCTGTGGGAACGTGCAATTTTGTCATAAAAAAATTATGATGTTAACAAGCTCGATGACCAAATACAATTGAAAGTGCCTGGCGAAACAATAAAATACAAATCGATTGACACAGTAATGAACGAAGAACAAGTCGTCAATTATCGTACTGAATTTTTGAATTCATTGGAATCAGCGGAAATGCCACCACATGTATTAACATTGAAGTTTGGATTACCGACTTTTTCCGAAACTGTATATTAAAATCGAGATGCAATATAAAACTGATGTTTTCTAAAGGCCAGCATCGCGGACCGGGTTCAGCTAGAAGAAAATATACTTTAAATTAAATCAAACTTTTTATTAAATTATATAGACAAGCTTTTATATCATATAAATAATATAATGTAAATTATAGTTTGTTTTAAATTAAAGATTATTTTCTTCTTCATTTAAATAAAACCTTGTCTTTTATATCACCCTGAATATTTCGAATTTTCGAACATATCTTAAAAAGCTTATATTTCGAAACTACATTGAAAATTCTTTGGGAGTTTTCTTATATTGTGTAAGGAACCTCCGGTTACTCCGGGTTTGAAGCTGGGGTAGCGCTCAGCCTAGTCCAGGGTCCTTAACATAAAACTTTAAAACACTTTTCTTTGTTTATTTTTTCACTTCAGTTTATTTTTTTTCTTAATTATATTTATTGAGCCACAAATGCTTCTTTATTGAGAACAATTTGCTGTTGCTCCGTGAACTCCCGGCTGAAACGTACCTATGCCCTATCACTCCTGTCCACTAGTTCCTGCTCTCAAAATATTCTAGAATCTACACTCATCCCTGATTTTTCCGAGTGTTACTTCCAAGAAAAATATCTACCACTCTTGCCCTGAGCCAGTGCCCTAATCTCCTCCCTCCACGGATGTAAATCTGTTTTGGGTAAGGTAGGATGTAATCCGCCTTGTTTTGCTGATTGTAAACCAGCGCCCTGTTCTCACTATACAAAGGGTCGGTGTTACCAAATCCGAATTTTATTACTCCCTAGCACTGCTCTGTAACTTGTTTATTCTTTATCTTACCGGCTTGTCACGTCTTACCCGTTCACTTGTACAACACAAAAGAGATCGATTGCTCTGTTACATTAGTTTATATACATATTATTGTTTTCTACAACTAATGTAGCTTTGTAGCTAATGCAGTAAAAAATGTAATCCGCCCCACTATGATGGATGTCATCCATCATCTGCCCAATAAAACAATAATAGTTTCTTTATTTGGCTTATTCTTAAGTTTTGTACAAATTAATTTATGTGGGTCTAAATTCCAAGAATTTAGGTCCTTACATTTCCTCCTTTCTTCCCGTAAAAATTCACTTATTCATCAATCCATGTCCAAAGGGTCGATTAACAATAAACTTCATTGTATTATATTTTTTTTATAAAATTTTACTTTCTTGTTTTCTACTTAAAATTCACTGTTTATATTTTTTTCAAGTTCTTACCCAATATCACATATTTTTCTCTATTAAACACATTATTTTGTTTATTCGCTGTTGTTGTTGATCACCGTTGTTTATTTATTATTTTTTTAAACACTAGCGTATTGTTATTACTTGCCAATCGTTTGCTTTTTTGTTGTTTTGGTTTTTTTTATTTATTTATTTATTTATTTATTGTCCGCGACATGATCGTTCATGCCCAGCTTGTAATAAACTGTCTCGAATGTGTGTAATCAGTATGTGTTAAGGGTATGCGTTGTAATATTTCTCTTCGATCATTTAGCTTATGTTCGATCGAACTATCGAACATGTTGCCTACTGTAGCGTTTTTTTTCATAATTCATTTTTTTTAGCGATTTTTTTTTTATATTGTTGTTATATTTTTATTGTATTTTTTTTTAATGGTTTGATAATTTTATTATTTTTTAAGAGTTTTTATTTTTATTATTTTTTTTTTTAGTTTTTTTTTTTCTATAATTATTATAATTCATTCTTATTAACTTATTCGGTTGTTGCCGACGGACCTTTGAATGTTTTTAATTCACTCACGTGAGCTGTGCGTGAGCTCTTTTCACCATCTTTGCGTACTTCTACAATGACTGGAGATACTAACCGGTGGATGCGATATGGAGCTAGTTTAGCTTCAAAATTGTCGGCTGCGTTGGACAAATGGTGTTCCTTAACCCATACCAATTCTCCAACCTTAGGGTTCCACTTTCTGCGTCGCAGATTATAGTAACGTGCTTGGTCTTTGGCTGCTTTAACTAAATTTTTCCTGACTAGGCTAAAAATGTGTTTTAGCATATCTGCTCTTTCTTGTGGGTTGCGATCTGGGGGCAAATCACGGCATTCGATATCGAGTGCACGTTCGTGTAGAGAAAAATTTCGATGGCTGCAATGTTTTGGATCACGGTAGTCGATCGTAATTTATATTACATACTACTATTTTTTACATTGCTGAAGCATATGACAATAAGAAAAACAAAACAAAAAAGGAAAACAAAATAAATAAATTTGTGATAAATTGTTAAATTGTGAAAAAAATGCATAAAACTTTTAATAAAAATGGATCTAAATGTTTTTTTGTATTCCTCATCATCGGCCAGTGGCAAATTTCAGAATGTTTTTTACTTTGATTAGCACAAAGTACCATGTGCAAAGTTGTGAAAAACGTAAACAAAATACAAAACAAATTGTAGCCCAAAATTTTACAATTTTAAATACAATATTTATATTTTTTACACTAATTTTGAGAAAATATCAGAAAAATACGTATATTTTTGTTTATTTATTATTTTACTTCATTGTTTTGGATGATTTGTTAACTTTTAACACAAAACGGCAGTGTTTGTTTGTTTTCGATAAGAGATTACCAATCGAGTACAACTTCGAGTAAATACGTTTCGATAACGACTGCCGTGATCCACGTTAACTACATTTCGATGACAAAGTACTCGATTTCGAATGCGGTGATTTGGCCCCTGCAGTACCTGGTCCTGGTGTGACTTCATCATACAGCGCGGTGTGGAGTCTCGGTTCTCTTCCTTGAACTAAAAAGGCGGCGCTATACTGCGTTGTGTCGGATTTTGCCGTGTTTATGGCCAATTGTATCTCTGGAAGTACCTCGTCCCATGTCTTTTGATTGGATTCGGCGTATTGTGCGATCATGGTCTTAACTGTGCGATTTACGCGCTCTGTGGGGTTCTCTTGGGGCGTATACGGTGCAGTCAACTGGTGATGAACACCAATCTCTTTAAGATATTCTCGGAACATTTTGCTTATGAACTGGGAGCCGTTGTCGGTTATTAACATCTTCGGTACACCAAAATTTGCCAAGATTCTTTCTCTAAAGGCTTTTCGTAAGGTCTCACCTGTTATTACAATGGCACCAACTCTGACCATTTTGAAAATTTGTCCGTGAAGACCAGTAGCATCGAGTTTCCATGTTTTGACCTCGGTAGCGGGCCTACAAAGTCTGCGCATACGATTGCCCATGGCTCCTCTGCAATTCGTGACAACATTTGTCCTGCGGGGAACTGCTGGTTTGGCTTATGCTGTTGACATGTCGCACAATTTCTCACGTAGGTGCGAATGTCTCTGAACATTCCTGGCCAATAATATTTGTTTGTTACACGCGCTATGGTTTTTCTTATACCGAGGTGACCTGCAGTCGGGGCGTTATGATTTTCTTGTAACACTCTCTGGCGCTGGTGTGAAGGGACACATAGCTTCCATAGGGCACATTCTTCGTCATCATCAGCCGTCGGGATGTTGCGGTAAAGTTGACCTCCGAGGATCGTAAAATCTGGGAACTTCTCTGGCTCCTTGTTTATTTCCTCACATTTTCTTTGCCACCAGCTGCACTCCACTGGCTTATCTTTTACTGCTTGGCATACATTTGCTGGGTCACGGGATAGGGCGTCGGCAACTATGTTTAGTTTTCCGCGACGGTACTATATGTCAACACTATATTGCTGTAGCTCCAGGGCCCATCTAGCAATTCTTCCTGAGGGACTCTCAATCGAGTTGAGCCATTTCAAAGCCAAATGGTCCGTCACTACAGTAAAATGATAGCCTTCCACGTATGGCCTTAGCTTTCTGATTGCCCACACTATCGCCAAACACTCTTTCTCTGTCGCAGAATAATTCATTTCCGCAGGATTTAGTCTGCGGCTTGCGTACGAAATCACTCTCTCCTGTCCGTGGAACTCTTGGGTCAACAATGCTCCTAAGCCATAGTCACACGCATCAGTTTGAAGGGTAAACTTCCTCGAGAAATCGGGGCAGGCTAGGACCGGGGCTTCGGTTAATAGTTTCTTCAAACTCTCAAACGCACTCTGTTGCTCTTGATTCCACCGAAAATGCTTTGCTTTCTTGGGTCAGGGGATGCACGACCTGGGAAAATTCGGGGACGAATCTTCTGTACCACGAAGCAATACCGAGGCATCTTCGCAGTTCTCTAACATTTCGTGGGTGTTGAAGTCCTTGAATGGCGGTGATCTTCTCGGGATCGGTATTGATTCCGCTCTCATTAACTACGTATCCTAAATATTTGATTTCCTTTTGGAAAAACTTACATTTGTCTTGATTTATCTTCAAACGCGCTTCTCGCAGTCTTCTAAACACCTCTTTTAGGTTGGCCATGTGCTCCTCTAGAGAGTTGCCCAGCACCACAATGTCGTCTAGGTAGGCAAATGCATGGGGCTCCATTTCTGCACCAATCACCCTGTCCAGCGTCCTCTGAAATGTTGCTGGTGCTGATGTCAACCCAAATGGCATCACCTTCCACTGAAACAAACCTTTTCCTGCCACCTGTGAATGCTGTGTACTCTTTGCTGTCCTCTGCCATTGGATTTGACAATACCCGTTCTTTAGGTCTATGCTGCTAATGAACTTTGCGTTGCGAAGTCGATCTAGGATGGCGTTAATTCGTGGCAATGTGTATGCGTCTGCTACTGTTCTGGCATTGAGCTGCCTGTAGTCAATACACAGTCTAAGTGTTCCGTTCTTCTTTGGGGCCATGACTATGGGTGCACTGTAGGGACTCTTTGGTGGCTCTATACATCCATTTCTCAGCAGCTCATCGATTTCCTCATTTATTTTCCTTTGTATCTCGAGATTGCGTTGCGTGTACCTCTGTCTAACCGGTCTGTCATCTTTTAGTACTATCTGGTATTTAGCCAGATTTGTGGAGCCTTTGACATTTTTGAACTTGTCGAGCTCATTCTCCAGGAACTTAGCAATAATTTCTTCTTCACCGAAGGAACCTTCACTTGCCGTCACCGCTTGCTCTTCCACTGCCATCATTACCTGTTGGGAAACAGGTGTACACTTAACTCTCTGGTCACCACACTGCATCTCGAACTCCACAGCTCTTAAAAAATCTAAACCAAGCAGCACTTCGTCCAGCATGCTCGGCATAACACCCACCTCCATTTGACTACTTCTGCCACCAAATCTCACCTCCACTCTGATTACTTCCCTCACCTCCACTGTGGTACCATTTGCTAGGCTGATCCGGCTATCAACGGGAATCACTTGATTTTGGTTTCTCAACTCTTTGACGACACGCTCGCTCACGTAACTTTTCGAGGCATCTGTGTCGATAGTGGCCTCTATGTGCATGTTTCCAATTTGTACCTGGGCCAGCAACCGAGTTTCCGTTTGACGGAAGGCGCTTACTGGGGCAAGGCTTGTCTGTTTAGGGCGCAGCCTCCCCTTGCTGATGGCTCGGTCCTCTGGCGTTTCCCGCATTTCTCCGGCAGCAATCCCTGGTTCTTACACCTCTTCTTCCACACTGCCAGCAGAACAACACGCTTTCGTTTTGGCAGTAACGATAGCCGTGGCCTTCTTGACCGCATCTTCTACAGGAGGTTGTCGGGTTGATTGGGACCTCATCTCCTGTCGGAACTACCTGTCGAGCTCTGTCATCTCTGCGGTGAGACTGTCGAGTGTCACGGTGATCATGGCTCACTTCGGGATGGTTCGAAAGTATTACTTCGGCCATTCGAATTAGCTCCTCCAGGGACTGAAAATCTCTTCTTCTTCTTATGTACATCTGGTAGTCAACCAGGCAATTCTAGAATATTCTATCCACTTGTTGCTCTGGTGTGTATCATCATGTGCGTGCCTCATCATGTTCTGTAGTACGATCACGAAGTCTTTGAACGATTCTCGGGGTTTCTGATGTCTTCCGCGTATCTCATCGTCAAGTCCTTCAAAATACCTGGGTGGAAGAAAAAATCGCAAGAAGTCATTTTTGTAGCTCTTCCACGTTTGCCACTGGCGGTTGTTTCTGAACCATAGCAGCGCCGATTCCTTGAGCAACTCTTTTTGTCCAGACCATAAACATCCGCGAGCTCTTCCACTCGTTCAATAAAAGCAATGGGGTCCTTTCCGCCTTCGTAGCGAAATGACCACTTCCACACTATATCTATTGCAGCCGGATATGTTATGTGTGTGACGTTTTGGGAACTCCGTTCGTCGTGTGGGTTTGGGTACATCAGGTGGCCTGTGGCTGCTTGTTGTCCCGTTCTTGACGACATATATGATACAGAAGGTAATTCTAGCTGTGCCGGCATACCTGGTGTGTGACAGCGACCATGTTTATTTTCTAGTTCCTCCAGCCTGGTAAGAACCTTATCTTTATGTTCGCCTGATATAAATGACGCCAACCTCTTCCGCATTTCATCCACGGTGCCGCTAGCGTCCAAATCGAACTCCTCTAGATACTGTACCAGCTCGTCTTTTCGTAGCGTATATGCCCATGATGTACGCACCATCTTGTTTGTGTTCTTCGATATAGCTTTCCTCTTTTAATACAAATAGTCCCTGCTCGGGCGCCAATGTAAGGAACCTCCGGTTACTCCGGGTTTGAAGCTGGGGTAGCGCTCAGCCTAGTCCAGGGTCCTTGACATAAAACTTTAAAACACTTTTCTTTGTTTATTTTTTTCACTTCAGTTTATTTTGTTATTTTTTTTCTTAATTATATTTATTGAGCCACAAATGCTTCTTCTTATTGAGAACAATTTGTTTTAAATCTGTTTTGGTTAAGGTAGGATGTAATCCGCCTTGTTTTGCTGATTGTAAACCAGCGCCCTGTTCTCACTATACAAAGGATCGGTGTTACCAAATCCGAATTTTATTACTCCCTAGCACTGCTCTGTAACTTGTTTATTCTTTATCTTACCGGCTTGTCACGTCTTACCCGTTCACTTGTACAACACAAAAGAGATCGATTGCTCTGTTAGATTAGTTTATATACATATTTTTGTTTTCTACAACTATTGTAGCTTTGTAGCTAATGCAGTAAAAAATGTTCGAACCGGTAGCGGTTGTAACAAAATTCATCTCAGTTGTTTGATCCTCTGTGTGTGTTACTATGTTTGTTTGTGATGCGGACTGCCTGTGTGTGTTGTATTGCTGGTATATATTGTGTTTGTTGTATTTCCTGGCTACTTCTTTGTCTTGTGTCCTCTTTAATACGGCTGAATATCTTCTCTCTCTCTTGACTCCTCTCTGTGACTCCTCTCTATTGACTTCTCTCTGTTGACTTCTCTCTCTGTTGACTACTCTCTGCTGACACCCTCTGCTGTTGATATTCTGCTGTAGACACTCTGTTGTTTATTGTCGCAGCCAGTATTGTACCCACCACCTGCCCCTGACTGTACGGCTCGTATGACCTCCTGTACCCCATCGTCCTCCGGATCTCTGAAAGTAAATTAAACCCAAATATTGGCGGATGTAATCCGCCCCACTATGATGGATGTCATCCATCATCTGCCCAATAAAACAATAATAGTTTATTTATTTGGCTTATTCCTAAGTTTTGTACAAATTAATTTATGTGGGTCTAAATTCCAAAAATTTAGGTCCTCACAGATTAAAACTTTTCTAACATACATAAGTTCTAATTTTCGTATTTAATTTCATTTAATTTGATTGTCATCAGGTTTATGCATGATTTGCAGATTATTTTAACACCTTTAAAAAAATTTCGATCATAACTTAGAATTTTCGAATAAACAAACAAACATTGGTTTTTAAAAGCTTTAAAAACATACATTTATAGGTTCATTAATTAAATTTTTTTTTTCTTTGGTACAAAGATGACTTCAAATGATAAGGACTTTCGATTCATGGCAACGAACGATTTAATGACCGAACTGCAAAAGGATAGCATTAAACTTGATGACGAGTCCGAGAAAAAGGTCGTTCGTATGGTTCTGAAATTGCTTGAGGACAAAAATGGCGAAGTACAAAATTTGGCAGTTAAGTGCCTTGGTCCCCTGGTAAATAAAGTTAAGGAGAATCAAGTTGAAACTATTGTTGAATCGTTATGCGCCAACATGATTTCCAATACGGAGCAATTGCGTGACATATCGAGTATTGGTTTAAAAACTGTAATATCTGAACTCCCCCAGACATCCAATTCGCTGGCTCCAAATGTTTGCCACAGAATAACTTGCAAATTAAGCAATGCCATTGAGAAGGAAGATGTGTCTGTTAAGCTTGAATCATTGGATATACTGTCTGATCTTCTGTCGCGTTTCGGGGAATTTCTGGTTCCATTCCATAATACATTACTAAAAGCTCTTGTTCCCCAATTATCATCATCAAGACAGGCTGTACGTAAGCGAACAATTGTGGCATTGTCGCATCTACTAACTCTGGCTACAACAAATGCCTATAATGGTGTAATTGAACATTTACTAGATGGACTTGAAAATCCACAAAATCAAGGAAATATTCGGACGTATATTCAATGTTTGGCCTCAATTTGGTAACTTAACCCTATATTAATGTACCTAAATTTTGTAAATGACAAAACTTTTTTAGTCGCCAGGCAGGACATCGTCTGTGTAAGCATATTGATCGGGCTATGGTACTTCTTAAACAGTACAGTCAGCAAGATGATGACGAATTACGAGAATTTTGTTTGCAGGCGTGTGAAGCATTTGTTATACGTTGCCCCGAGGCAATTCGACCTCATATTCCAATGGTATGTATTTATTTATTTATTCATTTATTAAAAATTTGATCACATTGATGCCGTAACTTTTATACAATTTTCAATATATAATTTTAAAAAAAATTTTAATATGGCTCGAGTACATTTATTAAATTTATTTAATCGCCCGTTTATAGATTTTTGGTAATTATTCGAAATCTTGTTTTTATAATTTACAGGTTTATTATGTATATATTATTAGGCATTTATGTATATTTTATATACACTGATGGACAAAATTCTCCGCCATTTCCCCTTTAGGATGACCGCCACACTACGTATTTGTAAATTAGGTTAAGTTAAAAAGACTTGTTTTAACTGAAGTATAATTAAAATGAATTATTGTTTTTTGTTGAAAAAACAAAATTTTGTGTTTCAATTACATATACATATTAATAACGTGGTAATCCTTTAAACATTCTAAAGGGAAATGGCGGTGACTTTTGTCCATCAGTGTATATATATATATATGGGGCATTTCATGTCAAGTGAACCAACTTTTGAAATCGATGTCTTCCGATCGGGATGATATTTATTTTGATAGATATCCCACTCGCATCCCACTAAGGGACTAAAAATATCTTAAAGGAATGGACCTAAGCTTTCTTTTGACTACAAAAAAAATTTTAAAAAAAGGGCCCATTTGGAAAAAAAATCGTATTTGCAAAAAAAAAAGTCAAAAATTGTAAGTCTTGAGTTAAAAAATATTTATTTTGATAGATATCCCACTCGCATCCCACTAAGCGACCAAAAGGGTCTTCAAGGATAATATCTAAGCTTTTGTTTGACCTAAAAAAAAAGATTAAAAAAGGGTCCATTTTGAAAAAAAAAAGTCAACAAAGTTTTTGATTTTGCAAAAAAAGTCAAAAATTTTATGTTTTGAGTTACAAAATATTTATTTTGATAGATATCCCACTCGCATCCCACTAAGCGACCAAGTAGGTGTTCAAGGAAAATATCTAAACTTTATTTTAAGAAAAAAAAAAAAAAAAGGACCCATTTTAAAAAAAAGTCAAAAAAGTTTTTATTTCGGAAAAAAAATATTAAAAATTTTTTATTTTTTTTTTTAAATATTTTTTTTCGAAAGATCGAAGAAATAGCTATCTATACTATTTGGGACACATTTTGCTAAGAACAATAGGTAATAAGTTACATGGATAAGAAAAAACCCCTGTTTGACCAAATTGTCAAAATTTTACCCCCTATAACTCAGAGAGTTCTCGACCGATGTTGTTGAAAAATTGTGTCTGAGTTACTATCCAATAGAGCTAACCTTGGTGCAAATTTCATCCCGATCGGAAGACATCGATTTCAAAAGTTGGTTCACTTGACATGAAATGCCCCATATATATATATATATATATATATATATATTATGACCCCTTTTACGCTCACAGTATACATTAAATTTGGGCAACAAATATAGAATTTTTATGGTATTTATTCACAGATATGGACAAAATATATTTTATTGAAATCGGTTCAGTTTTTTATGAGCTATAAACATGAAAAGTTGTTACTAACACATATGCAAAAAATGTGTACATGTATTCTTCAAGCTAAAAAGTATGCAATGCAATGTGTGTTTGTACAATTTGTTGTAAATAAATAAGAGATTTTGATTTTGCTCTGTTTCCAGTGAGAGTTTTTATAGACAACAAATAAAAAAAGAAAAAATAAGTTAATAATTTGAAGACACTTAAAATATATTTTGAAGAAATTTGTTTTAGTATTTTACCGTTGTTTTTTTTATTTTCTGTATTGTAATTGTAAGTAAATAGTTATTTTCTAAAATCTGCAGAACAATAATTGTGACAGTCTTCCAACTTTATACGAATCAATTTCTTATCACTGCATGAAGTTTAACCAAGAATGGGAGGGGTCGGAAAAGGTAAATTCAAAGAAACTTTCCGGGGTGTCGTTTACAAAGTGAATTTTCACGACAATTTTAATGCTTGCTGAGAATATTCGCGTTGCACAGTGTTTTGATTTCATATAACATGAAATTTGGCACTCTTACTTGAACTAATAAATGTATCCTGAAAATTAAAAATACTAAAAAATTTTAAACAAGTAAGAGAGCTATATTCGGCTGTGCCGAATCTTATATACCCTTCACCAAATTATACTTTAAAATAAATTTTTAGGTAAACAAAATTTAATCTTTTTTTTAATTGTTTTTCAAATTTTTTTTTAATTTTTTTTAAAAAAAAATTTTTCCAATTTTTTTTTTTAGTTTTTAAATTTTTTTTTTTGGAAAAAAAATTTATGACAAAAAAAATTTTTTGATGAAAAAAAAATTCGGGTTAAAAAATATTTTTCCCGATTTTGACCCATTGTAGGTCCAACTTACTATAGCCTTATCTACATCGTTGCAATGGACTTTGAAATATCTATCATTAGATAGACAGAATTATTGAAGATTTGGATCCCGAAGATATCTGGGGTCTTCAGAAAATTGATTTCAACAGACAGACAGACAGACTCCGCTATCTATAAGGATCCAGAATATATATACTTTATAGGGTCGGAAATGAAAAATGTAGAAATTACAAACGGAATGACAAACTTATATATACCCTTCTCACGAAGGTGAAGGGTATAAAAATATATCAAAACTTATGAAATTTTGTACAATATTCTGGAACATTTTTAACGTTTTGTCCAAATTTGGATGAATTCGTAGTAAAGACACTACAGAATCAAAAATGTCTCTTTTCATAATGTAGTTATGTAATTGAAACACTTATAACATTCCCAATATGTCAATAAAATATTGTTTCCGAATGGGAGGAAGGACATACTTATTTACTTACATAAATGGCATAACCTCCATATAAAATAAGGTTTTTTTACGATAATATCCTCCGGAATAATTTTTTTTAGCTTCTAAAATTATTATTATTATGACGGGAAACAATCTTCATAAATATAATTCACTACTTTTCTCATCATATTATATTGCCTAACAGAGAGATCCATGTCTATATATATAGCTAATACTTGTTAAACCGATAACTTGCTAACTGTTTGTGCATCGGATATTTTTTGTACTGCTTCAGCTATAGCATCAACTGAAGTTGATGCAACAAGTTCATCGACTCGCCTTGTTTTCGTGCGCACAGTGGGGCAGAATCGAAATTTTTTGGAAATAAATCTGGCATTTCTAAACCGTTGGTCCGATCAGGATAAAATTTGAACTGGGCGTAGCCAAGGAGTATTCGAGTTTAAGTTATTAAAATGGGCCCTACAAATGCTCCAGGGTCGGCGCTATGGGGGCCTAAAGTAGGGTACCTTCGACATGTAACATTTTTAAACACGTGCCATTTTTTTGTTTCCCATCCGATTTCAAAGAATTTTATATTTTTGGATAGCGCTCGGCTAGGTCTTGAAGAAAAAATGCTTGCATGTGCTTTTTATCTCTTACAATTTCCTAGTTATAGGCATTTCAAAATTGAAATTTTAAAATTTTGCCATAACTTGGTCCGCTTTTTTAAAAATATAGGGCGCACTTTTGGACCGAATGGACTCAATTTTTTTTGTTAGTTAGACAACTAAATTACCAATAATAATCTTTTCAGAGCAATATGAATTACGAATCCAAAAATAACCGATTTTCAATTTAAAAATTCAAAAAATAGTATATTTTTGCTGTTTTTTGGACAAAAATGTGACTTAACTCTTTTTTTATTAAAAATCAACTTTCTTTAAGAACATATAACAATTTTATGTTTTTCTATAAAGTTTCTTTACGGAAAACATTTTGGTATAAAAACATGTTATATTTTTCGAAAATGTTGGCCCTACGCCCTTTGGAAATTGACCTATTTTTTTTATCAAAATTTCAAATTTGGGCCACATGTTCTAAAATCCTAAAGCAGGGATTAGAAAACGGAAAGCAGCTTTGGAAACCCTAATGTGTTTCCTATTCATCCCTAAAGTATTTTCCCAGCCTCGAAGGAAATGTGGACCCTATAGGCAAAATTGTAAAAAATACCATTTTTTGGGATTTTCACTCCAATTTTTAGGAATTGTGGGATTCCCTTTGACCTTTTGACAAGTTTTTTTACACCTTGTTATTTAGAATGAGAAACTAAAAATACGCGGAAAATTTCATTGAGTTTCGTTAATAAATAAAGATTTTATTACATATTCATTGAGCTTCTAAATCAAAAATTTATATCAAAATTTTAATAGGAATGCAAATATTAGGAACAATTTGATCCACATTTATTCCGAGCTATATTTTTTTGTTTAGATAAGTTAATTTTTGGACTTACAAAAAAAATTTCAAGTCAATATCTCAATTAGATTCAAAAATATGAAACTTTAAAACTCCGTCCTTCAAAGTGCATAGATACCAAAATGTGAGAACTGAACTATAGGTATTTTTCGTCATTCTTTCTTGAATAATTTACCTAGAAATATGTAATTAAGCATATATGGTACTGAGTGAATAAGAATCCATGTGGGAGACATTATTGTACTTTTTTTATTCTAATGGTACTTTTTGAATACATTTATAATAATGAACCTGGAATTATGAAATTTGGCACATATGATCCCAAATGAGTAAGAATTCGCAAAAGGTGGATTTAGTTGTAATTTTTCTTCTTATAATGGTACTTTTTAAATTTTCTTTAATAATTGACCTATAAATATGAAATTATGTATATACTTAGTTCTGAGTGAATGAAAATTCACTCACGTATTTTGTTCACTAATGAAACTAGAAAATTAAAAACAGCTTATATGCATCCGATTGTGTCTGAATCCACAAGTGGGAGCGTTATTTTTCACCTAAGTAGGTTAGAATTCAAAGCGGGGACTCTTTATTCGGATGTATTTATTTTTATTTTCTTCACCAATGATCATAGAAACATGAACTTAAGCTAACATGAACCGAGCGAGTGGAAATCTAAGAAATTTTAATTTTATATAGAAATTTTTCATAAAAATGCAAAAGTGAGAACGAAATTTATGAATTATTGTTGAGAATCCCACAATTCAAAAAAAAAAACGTTTCCAAAAATACCAAAAACGATATTTTTTAGATTTTTAACTTTGTTGACTGTACCGAGGTCCGTGTTATAAATTCCCTTTGCAAGATATTTAGAACATATTAGGTCATACAAGAGTGGTTTTAATTTTTTAAAAGCAGCTAAGCGATTAAGAAAATTTTGTATAAATTTGCAATTTACAGAAAAAATAAGTCCAATTCGGAGGGCTCTGAAACGCGCAGTTCTACAAATTTTTAAATTATTTTACTTTTATAGTACTTCCCAAAATGTTATCTTTGAGAAAAATATAAACACATATATTTGGTTTTCATTTTCGTTTAACTAAACATTAATGCAAGTACTTATTTTGAAAAAAAATCGTGAAAGAACTATTATTTTAATTTAAATGCACATAACTTTTGATTTAGATTTTAAATTAATTAGTTTTTCCTATACTAATATATATGTTGGTAATTCAAAAATATATATTTGAACAAAATCGGTAGAGCTATTAGCAAAAATCCAGACTAAGGTAGGTAAAGAGCTTGAAATTTTAATTTTCAAATGTGAATATCTCGTTAACTATAAGAGGTAATCTATAGTGCAAACAATGTTTTCTGTAGTTTTCTACACATGTAAAAATTTTTCAAATCGGTTGGAGAACAAAAATTTGGCATCATTTTTAATTTTTCATATACCGGAGATACCCTACTTTGGGGCCTTGGAGCTCTGTCCCACCATCGAGTTTAAAGTCCAAATTCACAACTTAAACTCAGCTACATCACATCTATAGTCGTAGGAAATTTTATTAACATCGGACTATTAGTTTAGAAGTTACAGATTTATTTCCAATTTTTTTTGTCATTTCCCCATATTCGTTTTTAACAAATTATGGAAATAATATAATAAGTATGAAGTCTGAGTAATGCATTAAACACATTCAAGACAGCAGGCTACCAACTTCAATCTGTCAAAAATAAAATGCACACGTTTATATGGAGACGATTATTTTAACGACAGCACAGCTACACGGCCACACGACTACTCATGCCGATGTAGCCGAATTAGGCTAATTTCTATTTTTGTCAACTACAAAACAGAAATAGGGTTGCTAATATAATACAAAAATGTAAAAATTAGTGCTTAAAAAAATATATTTTTTTACTTAATTAAGAGAAGTTTCTGATAACCATATTGAAATAAATTAATAACAGATACATAATTAATTTTAACCATATATATATATTTACTCAAAATAATTGTTTCAATCTTAATTACTTTGGAATTTTGTACGGTTATTTTTTATTAAAGTGGCACCACTGAATTACAAATCAGCTGTTTACTTTGTAGCTGTCGTTTTTAAAATAATTCAGTAGCTGCCACACGACTACAACTGTAACCAGCAGAATTTGTGTTCGTATAGTCGTGTAGCCTGTTGCCTTGAATGTGTTTAATGCATAACAGAAATGGGATTATTTTTTTTAATTTGTTATAAATCTTTTGATAAATTATATATATGGGGCATTTCATGTCAAGTGAACCAACTTTTGAAATCGATGTCTTCCGATCGGGATGAAATTTGCACCAAGGTTAGCTCTATTGGATAGTAACTCAGACACAATTTTTCAACAACATCGGTCGAGAACTCTCTGAGTTATAGGGGGTAAAATTTTGACAATTTGGTCAAACAGGGGTTTGTTCTTATCCATGTAACTTATTACCTATTGTTCTTAGCAAAATGTGTCCCAAATAGTATAGATAGCTATTTCTTCGATCTTTCGAAAAAAAATATTTAAAAAAAAAATAAAAAATTTTTAATATTTTTTTTCCGAAATCAAAAACTTTTTTGACTTTTTTTTAAAATACGCCCTTTAAGATATTTTTAGTCCCTTAGTGGGATGCGAGTGGGATATCTATCAAAATAAATATTTTGTAACAATTTTTTAATTTTTTTTTGCAAAATCGAAATTTTTTTCCAATATGGGACTTTTTTTTAAAATTTTTTTTTTGCTCAAAAGAAAGCTTAGGTCTTTTCCTTTAAGACCTATTTTGTCACTTAGGAAGATGTGAGTAGGATATCTATTAAAATAAAAATGTTGTAACTCAAGACATTCAATTATTGACTTTTTTTTTGCAAATTCGAATTTTTTTTCAAAATGGGCCCTTTTTTAAAAATTTTTTTTTAGTCAAAAGAAAGCTTAGGTCCATTCCTTTAAGATATTTTAGGTCCCTTAGTGGGATACGAGTGGGATATCTATCAAAATAAATATTTTGTAACTCAAGATATACAATTTTTGATTTTTTGGCAAAATCAAAAACTTTTTTGACTTTTTTTTAAAATGGGCCCTTTTTGTAATTTTTTTTTTTGCTATAAAGAAAGCTTAGGCCTATTCCTTTAAGATGGTTTTGATGGCTTAGTGGGATGCGAGTGGGATATATATCAAAATAAATGTTTTGTAACTCAAGACATACAATTTTTGTGTTAAAACATTTATTTTGATAGATATCCCACTCGCATCCCACTAAGGGACTAAAAATATCTTAAAGGAATGGACCTAGGCTTTCTTTTGAGCAAAAAAAAAAATTATAAAAGGGCCCATATTGGAAAAAAATTTTGATTTTGCAAAAAAAAATTAAAAAATTGTATGTCTTGCGTTACAAAATATTTATTTTGATAGATATCCTACTCGCATCCCACTAAGGGACTAAAAATATCTTAAAGGAATGGACCTAAGCTTTCTTTTGACTACAAAAAAAATTTTAAAAAAAGGGCCCATTTGGAAAAAAAATCGTATTTGCAAAAAAAAAAGTCAAAAATTGTAAGTCTTGAGTTAAAAAATATTTATTTTGATAGATATCCCACTCGCATCCCACTAAGCGACCAAAAGGGTCTTCAAGGATAATATCTAAGCTTTTGTTTGACCTAAAAAAAAAGATTAAAAAAGGGTCCATTTTGAAAAAAAAAAGTCAACAAAGTTTTTGATTTTGCAAAAAAAGTCAAAAATTTTATGTTTTGAGTTACAAAATATTTATTTTGATAGATATCCCACTCGCATCCCACTAAGCGACCAAGTAGGTGTTCAAGGAAAATATCTAAACTTTATTTTAAGAAAAAAAAAAAAAAAAAAAAAAAAGGGCGTATTTTAAAAAAAAGTCAAAAAAGTTTTTGATTTCGGAAAAAAAATATTAAAAATTTTTTATTTTTTTTTAAAATATTTTTTTTCGAAAGATCGAAGAAATAGCTATCTATACTATTTGGGACACATTTTGCTAAGAACAATAGGTAATAAGTTACATGGATAAGAAAAAACCCCTGTTTGACCAAATTGTCAAAATTTTACCCCCTATAACTAAGAGAGTTCTCGACCGATGTTGTTGAAAAATTGTGTCTGAGTTACTATCCAATAGAGCTAACCTTGGTGCAAATTTCATCCCGATCGGAAGACATCGATTTCAAAAGTTGGTTCACTTGACATGAAATCCCCCATATGTAAGCGTTGATTTGCATCAAATGATTTTTTGTGATTTATTTTTCATATTTGCAAATAAAAGTCACAAGCTAAACTTTACAAAAAAAAATAAATTATAAAGCACTCATCTAGATTAGTTGTGTTTGTTTCTTTTCTGTTTCTCTCAATCCGTAACCTAAAATGTTCTCTAATAAATCACTCTCTCAGTGATAAATCACAAAAAAAATGGCTGAGAATTTACTATTGCAATGAAAGTGAACCCGTTATTTTCGGTCTCTGGTTATAATACATACTTGTGGCAATTACGCCCTTTTTTTTTTTTTTTTTTTTTTTTTTCTTAAAATAAAGTTTAGATATTTTCCTTGAACACCTACTTGGTCGCTTAGTGGGATGCGAGTGGGATATCTATCAAAATAAATATTTTGTAACTCAAAACATAAAATTTTTGACTTTTTTTGCAAAATCAAAAACTTTGTTGACTTTTTTTTTTCAAAATGGACCCTTTTTTAATCTTTTTTTTTAGGTCAAACAAAAGCTTAGATATTATCCTTGAAGACCCTTTTGGTCGCTTAGTGGGATGCGAGTGGGATATCTATCAAAATAAATATTTTTTAACTCAAGACTTACAATTTTTGACTTTTTTTTTTTGCAAATACGATTTTTTTTCCAAATGGGCCCTTTTTTTAAAATTTTTTTTGTAGTCAAAAGAAAGCTTAGGTCCATTCCTTTAAGATATTTTTAGTCCCTTAGTGGGATGCGAGTAGGATATCTATCAAAATAAATATTTTGTAACGCAAGACATACAATTTTTTAATTTTTTTTTGCAAAATCAAAATTTTTTTCCAATATGGGCCCTTTTTTAATTTTTTTTTTGCTCAAAAGAAAGCCTAGGTCCATTCCTTTAAGATATTTTTAGTCCCTTAGTGGGATGCGAGTGGGATATCTATCAAAATAAATATTTTGTAACAATTTTTTAATTTTTTTTTGCAAAATCGAAATTTTTTTTCCAATATGGGACTTTTTTTTAAAATTTTTTTTTTGCTCAAAAGAAAGCTTAGGTCTTTTCCTTTAAGACCTATTTTGTCACTTAGGAAGATGTGAGTAGGATATCTATTAAAATAAAAATGTTGTAACTCAAGACATTCAATTATTGACTTTTTTTTTGCAAATTCGAATTTTTTTTCAAAATGGGCCCTTTTTTAAAAATTTTTTTTTAGTCAAAAGAAAGCTTAGGTCCATTCCTTTAAGATATTTTAGGTCCCTTAGTGGGATACGAGTGGGATATCTATCAAAATAAATATTTTGTAACTCAAGATATACAATTTTTGATTTTTTGGCAAAATCAAAAACTTTTTTGACTTTTTTTTAAAATGGGCCCTTTTTGTAATTTTTTTTTTTTGCTATAAAGAAAGCTTAGGCCTATTCCTTTAAGATGGTTTTGATGGCTTAGTGGGATGCGAGTGGGATATATATCAAAATAAATGTTTTGTAACTCAAGACATACAATTTTTGTGTTAAAACATTTATTTTGATAGATATCCCACTCGCATCCCACTAAGGGACTAAAAATATCTTAAAGGAATGGACCTAGGCTTTCTTTTGAGCAAAAAAAAAAATTATAAAAGGGCCCATATTGGAAAAAAATTTTGATTTTGCAAAAAAAAATTAAAAAATTGTATGTCTTGCGTTACAAAATATTTATTTTGATAGATATCCTACTCGCATCCCACTAAGGGACTAAAAATATCTTAAAGGAATGGACCTAAGCTTTCTTTTGACTACAAAAAAAATTTTAAAAAAAGGGCCCATTTGGAAAAAAAATCGTATTTGCAAAAAAAAAAGTCAAAAATTGTAAGTCTTGAGTTAAAAAATATTTATTTTGATAGATATCCCACTCGCATCCCACTAAGCGACCAAAAGGGTCTTCAAGGATAATATCTAAGCTTTTGTTTGACCTAAAAAAAAAGATTAAAAAAGGGTCCATTTTGAAAAAAAAAGTCAACAAAGTTTTTGATTTTGCAAAAAAAGTCAAAAATTTTATGTTTTGAGTTACAAAATATTTATTTTGATAGATATCCCACTCGCATCCCACTAAGCGACCAAGTAGGTGTTCAAGGAAAATATCTAAACTTTATTTTAAGAAAAAAAAAAAAAAAAAAAAAAAAAGGGCGTATTTTAAAAAAAAGTCAAAAAAGTTTTTGATTTCGGAAAAAAAATATTAAAAATTTTTTATTTTTTTTTAAAATATTTTTTTTCGAAAGATCGAAGAAATAGCTATCTATACTATTTGGGACACATTTTGCTAAGAACAATAGGTAATAAGTTACATGGATAAGAAAAAACCCCTGTTTGACCAAATTGTCAAAATTTTACCCCCTATAACTAAGAGAGTTCTCGACCGATGTTGTTGAAAAATTGTGTCTGAGTTACTATCCAATAGAGCTAACCTTGGTGCAAATTTCATCCCGATCGGAAGACATCGATTTCAAAAGTTGGTTCACTTGACATGAAATCCCCCATATGTAAGCGTTGATTTGCATCAAATGATTTTTTGTGATTTATTTTTCATATTTGCAAATAAAAGTCACAAGCTAAACTTTACAAAAAAAAATAAATTATAAAGCACTCATCTAGATTAGTTGTGTTTGTTTCTTTTCTGTTTCTCTCAATCCGTAACCTAAAATGTTCTCTAATAAATCACTCTCTCAGTGATAAATCACAAAAAAAATGGCTGAGAATTTACTATTGCAATGAAAGTGAACCCGTTATTTTCGGTCTCTGGTTATAATACATACTTGTGGCAATTATATATAAAAAAAATTGAAAAAGTAATTGTTGATATATTTTTTTTTTGTCTCTGTTGAAAAATTTTAACTTTATATTACAACTGCCTTTTAGCTAGTGTTTATAAAAAACCGACTTTTTAAAAAACCGGTTTGTCGGTTAACCGAAATTTGGCCTTTTTTAGAAAACCGGTTTATCGGTTAACCGACATCGAAAAAATCGGTTAACCGTCATATATGTGTAGAAAACATAAAATGTCCAATAAAGTATACATAGCTTTAAAATTTTTGGTTTTTAGTAGTCACGAATGGTTAATATTAAATAACTATAAATATTTAAATGTGCTAAGTGCATTTTATTTTGTAAAAATTTCAAAATTATTATCTCAGTCAAATGGAATTGAGTATTAATATGTTACTAAATATATATAATACTTGTTTTAATTATTGGTTTTTTAATTAAATTTCAACCAAAAAAATGTAAATCATACATTTTTTAATTAAATATCTGATCATTTTGAAATTTATTATCACATTGACATTCTGGTATGAAACAGAAAATATTGCAAGTCCCTAAAAGGATCTATAAGATGCAAACGCACTTCTTCTTAGCTGTGATTAATTGTCATTATATGTATATCAGAAGAAGGAATCCAACAGACCTGCGCTGATGATAGGATCTATAAATTAAACATAATTTTTCGTCCAACTGTGGTGGGACGTAAATAAAAAAAATAATATTTAGATTTAAGATTTGAACAAATTATTGAAAGGTCACATTATTTTGTGAAGATACAATAAATAAAATATGAAATAAAATAAAAAAAAAAATATGTACACATCTGCTCAAAATAATAGATACACCTAATTGGAAAAAATTTAAATGGCGGTAACATTGAAAATTTCCTCGCAATGTCATGTCAGTCAAAAATCTGGCAACTATTTGCTTTCATGTTGATTTTTAAAAACGAATTTATTTGAATTACAAAAAATTATTTGCTCATAAAAATAGATACACATCAGTAATTTGTAATTTGTTTATATACAATTTTTTTTTGTGCAATTTTTTGTTCCTATTTACGTGAAACAGTAAGTATAATTTAAATTTTAGCAACAATTTTATAAAAAATAGGACTCTTTTGAAGAAAATGGGACGAAATCATCATTGTACCGAAGATGAGAAAAAAATTGTTCAAACGATGAGAAATCAAGGAAAATCATTACGGGAAATAGCAAAGAGCATAGGAAGATCTTTACATTTTGTCCAAAATGCTTTATCTAAAAAACAAAAAAACCAAAGAAAACCAGTCCAGAAACAGATATGCGGATCGTCCTTATGGTTAAAAAAGACCCTTTCA
Source organism: Calliphora vicina (assembly GCF_958450345.1). NCBI lineage: Eukaryota > Metazoa > Arthropoda > Insecta > Diptera > Calliphoridae > Calliphora > Calliphora vicina. The sequence continues at coordinate 74,270,753 of NC_088781.1, forward strand.
TATCATCGAAAGCTATTTCTGCGGAGCTATGTAACGAAATCAGTCCACAAACAGTTCGTCGTCGTCTTTTACAAGCTAAATTGCCGGGAAGAATTGCCAGAAAAGTGCCACTAATGCGCCAAAAAAATATCAAGACAAGATTAGAATTTGCTAAAGAGCACTTACAATGGTCCGGGTGTGAAGGCGAAAAAAAAGTGGAGAAATATTTTATGGAGCGACGAAACAAAAATAAATTTGTTTGGAAACGACTGCCAAAGAAATGTACGCCGACCAAAAGGAAAAGAATTCCACGTTAAATTTACAAAAAAGACGGTAAAACATGGCGGGGGAAACATAATGGTTTGGGGTTGCTTTTCATGGAATGGTGTTGGTCCGATATTCCGAATAGAAGATACCATGAATGCTAGTGGGTATAGAGACATATTGGAAAACGTAATGCTTCCATATGCATCGGAAAATATGCCATTAATATGGACATTCCAGCAGGACAACGACCCAAAACATAGTTCAAGATTAGTTAAAAACTGGTTCTTGGAGAATAACGTACCTGTTTTAAGCTGGCCCAGCCAATCCCCTGATTTAAACCCAATAGAAAACTTGTGGAGTGAATTAAAGATAAGGCTTTCGAAGGAAGTTTTCAAAAATAAAGACGATTTATGGGAGAAAACGCAAAAAATATGGTACGAGATTCCATTGGAGAAGTGTCAGAACTTGATATCCAGTATGCCCAGAAGAGTGGAGAAAGTTTTACAAAACAAAGGTGGATATACTGGATACTAGCTTTACTTTAATAATAAACTAATTTTTTTAAGATAAAATTTATTAGCTTTTGTTTAATAAGAATTTTTAAAAATGTATCTATTATTATGAGCACCAAATTTTTCGAAATTTAAGAAATTTAATTTACTTTATAATATTTATTATTAATTATGAAATATTTTGTTTTTGTTTTTTACTCTCCTTTTAACTATAAATAAAAATCGACTGAATTTTTTTTATAATTTTACAATATACCATTATTTTTTTCGTTTTTAAAAAATAAATTTTGGTGTATCTATTATTTTGAGCAGATGTGTATATCATACCAAATAATTAATAAAACTCCATTATCAGATTTCAAAAATATTTCAAATCATGGATTTTAGAACGTTTTTGTCTCTCCTGTAATATTTCTGAAAAGGACTTTGTACATTAAGCTAACGAAATGATTAATGAAATAAAATTTTAAGAACAAAGCACACTAATGAAGTCAAATTTATTGAAAGAAGGTATGGATGTACATCAAATTCAATTCAACATTTGGTAAAATCATCACTAAATTTTCTATTAAGATTTCGCTTAACTTCTGGAATTATTCGGAATTTTAATTTTTAAAAGTCTCATTATGTGCAGTTTAAGTAAGTAAACTAATCGTCCTCTACTATTTAAAATCATTGTAATTCTTAAAAATATTAATCTAAAGAAGTCTGTATTGTAAATCAGCAGTTTAGGTTTCAAATCAGACCAATAATGTGTATACAATGAATATAGGTTAGGTTAGGTTCCATGGGTAGCCACTCTTCAAGCAGCTCACTTGGGTCCATTCAAAACTGATCCCGTGGTGATACCCAGGGGGTAAACATCTTGGTATTAATTATACGTCCGTTGTTTCCAGGCTAAACCAACCAAATTCTCTGATGAAAGAGTAGATTCGTCTAAGACTTATCCTTGATAGCTCATCTAAGCATGATAGGAATGATATTCCGAAGATGTGTTCCCTCAGGTTTATCAGAGCCGGGCATTGGCAGAATAGGTGTGACACCGTCTCATCCTCTTCTTCATTATGGCAGCTCCTACAGTAGTCATTATACCGTAGGCCCAATCTCCTAGCACGTGTCCCAATTATACAGTATCCTGTAATGAAGGAGACAATTAGCCTTATTTGCTCACGACGAAATTCCATAAGTAGATTCGTCCTGCTGGCTCATATACGGGCCAAGTAGACCTCGTTGTAACACAGGAAGACTCATTGGTCCACCTGCTTTGTGCAGATTCATATAGTGTCCGCTGAACAGCCATCTTGCATATAGCAAGGGAGATACCAGAAAAGGGGTCGATCTCATCATCATCCATCATCGCACCCATTTTGGCCAGTTCGTCAGCTATACAATTACCCTGATTACCATCGTGGCCAGGGACCCATATAAGCGTTATCCTAGAATGTCTCGCTATCTCATTAAGAGATATCCGGCATTCCTCGGTTAACCTACATGTCGTAAAGCCACCCGCTATTCCGTTAACGGCAGCCTTGCTATCGGTAAATACACATATATCACCAGATATTTGATAAAACCTCAGCCAGTTGGATGTACGTTTAATGGCCGTAACTTCGGCCTGAAGAGCCGTACAAAAGTTAGGTAGCCTGAAATAGGATTTAATCCCATAGTTCTCAATAAAGAAACCACCACCGACCCTATTGCCCCCTTTGAGCCATCAGTAAATACCCTTATGACATCATCAGGGGCTAAGAGTCCGCGCTGCCATGAATCCCTATTTGGGATCTTAATATGGAAATGCCTATCGAAAAATGGTTTTGCGATGCAGTAATCGACATTACTATGTAAGTACCCATAGTAGTTCAGTATCTTAGAGTGCCCATGATCTTTACCAGACCACGAACATCCAGCATTCAGTCTCACAGCAGAGTTGAGAGCCATTTGTATCACCATCAAATCAACTGGTAACCAGTTTAGGATAGTAAAAAGTGCCTTAGAGGGGGTAGTCCTTATAGTGCCTGTAATCAGTATCGCAATAGTCCTGAGAACTCGTTCCACAGCCTTACGGTGAGTAGCATTATCCAAGGCGTGCCACCACCCCAACACTTCATAGAACAAGATGGGTTTAACAACTGCTTTGAAGATCCAATTGATACCCTTCGGCATAATACCCCAGTTTGTACCAATTGCCTTCTTACAGGAGTAGATGGCTACATAAGCCTTGTTAATCCTGTTTTGAATATTCAAATTCCAGGACAGTCTTTTATCTAGAATGATGCCAAGATACTTCGCATTATCTCTAATCTCCATTCAGTCTATGTGGTCTGAAGTCATCGATCTTATACCTCCTAGTGAAGAGAACCAATTCCGTTTTTTGTGGGTTCACACTAAGTCCACTTGAAATACTCCACTCACTCAGTGTACTTAATGCTGATTCCATACAACTAGATATTGTATCCAGAAATTTTCCAGATATACAAACTGCAACATCGTCAGCATATGCGACTGTCTTGATCCTTCTGTTGTCCATCCTGATCAACAGGGAATTCATAGCCAAATTCCACAGAAGTGGTGATAATACACCCCCTGCGGGGTTCCACGATTGGCCACTTTTAAAACACCTACACCACCTAAAGTAGCACAAATGACTCTGTAACCGAGTATCTTTTCGACTAGTCGGCGAACACATAGATCAATTCCCAGTTCATCCATCGCAGATAGGATGGCATCGGGCCTGACATTGTTAAAATCTCCTTCAATATCGAGAAAGGCAACAAGTGAATACTCCTTATGTATTAGCGACTCCTCAATGGAGCCAACTAGCGAATGTAGAGCTGTTTCCACAGATCTGCCTTTGGTGTAGGCATGTTGGGATTTAGAGATGATATACGTCAATCACCCTTTCTAGGGTTTTCAGCAGGAAGGATGCAAGACTAATTGGCCTATAATCCTTTGGTTTAGTGTGAGTCGCCTTACCACCTTTAGGAATGAAGACTACTCTACATCTCATCCACCATGTAGGGATATAGGTCCATCTAACACACGCTGTGTATATGCTAATGAGCCATGGTACAACTATTTCTTCGTTCTTTTGAAGATCAGCAGGAATAATGCCATCCGGCCCAGGAGATTTAAACGGGTCGAAGCTTTTGATTGCCCATTGGATTCTATCCCTGTTTATCGGAACAGAGTTATCACCCGGAGCAGCAGAATCGGCAGCCCCATTCACAGTCTCATCATCGACTGGAAGGCAACCTGGAAAATGAGTATCTAATAGGACCTCAAGTGTTTCTTTACTATTCAGAGTCCATCTACCACAGGATTTCTGGATATAGCTTGGTACAACCGGTGTGGTTGATAGAATTTTACGTAATCGGTTAGTCTCAGAGGATCCTTCCACGCCGCTACAGAAGTCCCTCCAGGCTTTCCTTTTCGCATTCCTCTTAAGGTTCTTAAAGTGATTCACTGAGGACTTATATTCCGGCCAGTTACCCAGCCTCTTTGCCTCGTTGAACAATTTACGACACGTCCTTCTTGCGTGTGCAATCTCAGGATTCCACCAGGAAGGCTTATTCCTACCCCTGCAGATATTCGGCTTACAGGCCAAATTAGTAGCTGAATGGAACGCTTCTGTAAGTGTCTCAACTGCTACCTCAATATCGTCCCTATTTTCAATAGTGGGCGGGTTTGGTAGAGACCGAGAGAGTACATCACTCTGCAACTCCCAATTGGTCTTTCTCCTATTTAGAATGGTATTATCACTCCTATAAGTTACACTAATATTGAAATCAATATATAGATGATCAGAAAAAGAGCAGTCGCCGGAGACAGCCCAGTTATTAATCATACTGTGGTGCTCAGCACTCACAAGTGTTAAGTCTAGTACATCACTTCTGTTTGTAACAATGAAGGAAGGTTCTGAACCTCTATTAACTACTTCCAAACTACTATTAAGTATGAAACTGAAAAGACTCTCACCTCTTGTGTTGGTGTCGCTGCTACCCCATACAATGTGGTGCGAGTTAGCGTCAGCACAGATAACCAAAGGTATCCTGGACTCATTCGCCTTTTTCACAGCACTACGGACATCATCGTTTGGTGCATGCTCCCCGTGGTCATGCGCCATGTAGCTGGATCTCAGCCATAACAATTAGTTATCATTAGTTTCCCATGAGACTGCTACTGTATCTTCATTGCTGTAATCAGACAGAATGAAGATTTTCAAAGAGCTTTTAGCCATTATACATGATCTAATTTTACCTGCGCCTTTAGCGAAGTAGAGCTTATAGCCCTTCAGCGTCCGTAACCTTAACAACTTTCCAGTCTTGAGTTGGAAGCTGTGGGTTGCAGCACTGAAGGATCTCCAAGATCTCCTCCGTGCTAGATGGCTCAGCTGGTATTTTAGCTATGGATCTAGGCTTTCGGGGTATCTCACTCACAGATACCACTTCAAGCCTAGACCCCGGCCATACCTCACCCAGTGATGCGACGGCAGTCTTTAGTAGCAACGCTGAGCGTTCATCTACGCAAGACATAAGTTTTACGTGACCTGGTACCAACCAGCGTCATCGCATTGTGGAGGAGTGCCTGGGTTCTCTTTGAGAACTTTCCAAAACACCCCTACCAGTTTTTGCTTCACCATATCCCAATTCAATTGAGATATGGATCCGTCATTGGCACTCCGGTCGATAGCCGCCCTGACAAGACTGTCTTTGACAATCTCGCTAAAGGACTTAGCTAACGACCTTTGTGTCGCTTTTGGCTTTTTAGGTCCCGGTTGCTGGCTCTTGGCCGCTGTATCCTCCTCTGAACGTTGCCGTTTAGGCCCCGCTGGTAATTCAGCAGAAGGAGGAGCGGTCTTGAGACCAGCAATATAGGCTTTCGCCCAGGAGAGTGAAGCTTGTTGCTCCTTAGTGAGATCCTCGACTTTTTTAGAGCCAAGTGCCTCAACAAAGCGGTAAGCGGAACGCCTGGTGGTAGCAGCCCTTCTAGCAGGGTTTTTATGCCTGGGGTTAGTTTCAGAGCCGGAATTGGCCAGGGGTGATGCGTCTTCAGGACTGGAGGATTCCTTCACAAGACCTGAACGCACAGTTGGCATATGGGAAGCATCCGTGTGGGGCGACTTAGTCGCTTCCCCCTTAGAGGCACCCGAAACAGGGGGTTTAGCCGCCTTGGCGACTTGGGCTTTAGCGGCTTTGGAGGTACTTGGAGAGAAGTCCAGAGGTACCTCGCCGCTTAGATCACTACCACCTATTGCTTTAGAGGTGAATATAAAAAAATGCACAAAAACATGAGATTTATTGATTTTTGTCCCAAATTTTAAGAACCGGCTAACCGAGTGATAACCGGATAAACCGGTTAACCGAAAATCAACATTTTAAATTAAACGGTTTCCAAAAAATCGAAATTTCGAAGAAAAACCGGGTTTCGGTTAACCGGTTTATAAACACTACTTTTAGCTAACGGTGCTATACATATGACCAATATTTGTAAACTATACCAGCGTTGCATATTTAATTAGATATCAGATTTGCATTTTCAATAATTTTTTTTAGCGACCGTTGGAGTTTTAATAATACTAAAAGAATTATTAGTGGTGTGCCACAGGGTTCAATTTTGAGTCCAACACTCTTCATGATGTTTTTTAATGACTTTACCAAAATATTAACTATACCTGAATCACAAATTTTCATTTATGCTGATGATAGTTATTTTTTGATTAAACATGATAAAAGTTTTAGCATTCTTAACCACTTTACAAGAATCACATAAACTGGTATCGCTGATACCCATTAAATTTAAAAATTTCCTGTCATAATCATGGCCAGATAATAATCGATTTATAATGTTAATCTCACCAGGATCAAGTGAAAACCCTCGATACCAAGGTTTCAACGGAATTATAGAATTCATTGAGTAAAAAAAAATTATCTTTATTCTGAGAAATATCAGAGTATCTGGAATTCCATTCTCCCAACAATTTTTTTAAAATTTGTCATTCCAAATTACAAAGTGTAAAAAAACTTGTCAAAAGGTCAAAGGGAATCCCGCAATTCCTAAAAATTTAGGCGAAAATCCTAAAAATTTTATTTTTTTGATCCCAGCTTTGAGATTTTAGAACATGTGGCCCAATGTTGAAATTTTGATAAAAAATAGGTCACATTCCGAAGGGCGTAGGGGCGACATACTCGAAAAATAGGACATGTTTTTTATACCAAAATGTTCTTCGTAAAGATACCTTATAGAAAAATATAAAATTGATATACGTTCTTAAAGAAAGTGTATCTATATATATAAAAATGAAATGGTCCATGTATGTAATGTCATCACGTGAGAACGGCTGGAGCGATTTTGCTGATTTTTTATTCGATTCGAAATTTTCAGGAGTTGGTTTGTAAAGAAAAAAAATTGCGGCTTAAACCGGCTTTTTTGATTCCAGTCAACTGTAATAAAAAAGCCCCTAAAGTATGCAGTACAAATTTAGATATTTTATTTGCAAATAAATAAGAACAGGCAGGGTTGGAGAAACTTGACGAACTAACATTAGTAATTGCTACCGGGCGAAGCCGGGGCTGTCAACTAGTTTTTAATAAAAAATAGTTAAGTCCCCTTTTCGCCCAAAAAAACAGCAAAAATATACTATTTTTTTTTAATATTTAAATTGAAAATAGTTTATTTTTGGATCTGTAATTGATATTGCTCTGAAATGCACATTATTCGTAATATAGTTATCTAACCTACAAACAAATTCGAGTCCATTCGGTCCAAAAGTCCGACCTATATTTTTAAAAAAGTGGACCAAGGTATGGCAACATTTTAAAATTAAAATTTTGAAATGCCTATAACTCGGAAATTATAAGAGATAAATAGCACACTTAAACATGTTTTTTAAAGACCTAGTGCTTTCCAAAAATATAACTTTGAAACAAAAAATTGCACGTGTTTAAAAATTTTACTTGTCAAAAGTACCCTAATTTGAGCCTCCATAACGCCGCCCCTTGATCATTTGTAGGGCCCATTTTAATAACTTTCTTTTTTTTTACTTTTTATTTATTTATTGAATTTGCCTATATCATTAGGCCTAACAATAAGTGATTAAATCTTATAACTAAAATTGAAACTAATTGCTCTCTAAAGAGAGCATTGTTTGATGCATGGACCTCATCTTAGCGGGGTGGTAGATCTCCTCTACAAAGCCTTGATCTGGTTTGGCTCTGTGCGAGAAGCCGAGCAAGCGGATTTGGGTGTGATTGCAGTTTCAGTATATATTTATCGCGGACTTTCTTAAACTCATCCTTCACTAGTGGCACTTCCAAGTCCCTGTGGATGTTTTCATTTCTTATGTACCATGGTGCACCCGTCATGGTCCTAAGAATTTTCGACTGGGCCCTCTGTATAAGCTCAATACTGGAATTACTGGCCGTTCCCCACAATTGGATTCCATATGTCCAAATTGGTTTTAAAATGATTTTATACAGGGTGACTTTATAGTCCAGGCTTAACTTTGATTGGTCACTTATTAACCACTGAAGGCTAGATGCTTTTAACTTCATGTGAAGTCTCTTGGTTTCTATATGACGGCGCCATGTAAGTCTTCTATCTAAGTGAATACCAAGGTATGTAACATAATCGGACTGAGGTATATTAACATTGTTAAGTGTGACAGGTGGACAGCATCCCCTCCTCAGTGTGAACGTAACATGTTTGCTTTTTAACTCATTTACACGTATTCTCCATTTGTTTAACCATGTTTCCACACATCTTAAGTAGCCATCTAGTATACTAGATGCTATATATGGGTTTTCATGCGAGCTAATAATTGCGGTGTCATCAGCAAATGTAGAAATAGTCAATTCATCGCTCGTAGGCAAATCAGAGGTGTAAATCAAATAGAGGGTAGGTCCAAGAACACTTCCTTGTGGTACTCCTGCTCCAATCCTATATTCTCTTGTCACGTAATCATTGTACTTAACTGTAAATATACGGTCCGATAGATAAGATTCCAATAGGTGGCAGCAAACATTTTATTTTATATACCAGGCCTTTGTGCCATACTTTGTCGAAGGCTTGAGCGTCATCCAAAAATATAGCTGAACAATATTTCTTTAATTCAAAGGATTTTCTTATCTCCCCGGTTATACGATTAACTTGTTCGATTGTTCCGTGGCGTTCCCGGAAACCAAATTGATGAACTGGGATTATATTTTTCTCATTTAAAAATGGTATGATTTTCTTTTGGAACACTTTTTCGAACAGTTTCGATAAGCAAGGAAGCAAGCTTATTGGTCTATAGGAGGATGGTACGGTCAAGTCCTTACCTGGCTTTGGTATCATTATTATCTGAGAAGTTTTCCAATTTGTCGGAAAAACTCCATGTTTAAAGATCACATTAAATATTGTAGACAGCACAATTATTGCCACACTCGGTAGGTTTTTAATCATAGTAGGTGTAACAGAATCATTTCCAGCATAGCTGTAACTTGTGAATAAAATACAAAATATAAATATTTTTTATATTATTTTAGTTTTTGTTTCCAATTATAAATATTTATATTCCAAATTATTTATTAGTTAAATAAAGTATTTGTCTAATTTAATAATAATGTTTACAGTTAAATTGATCCATATTTATATCTTTTAAAACCAAATAAATTATAAATATAATCATTTTATATTATTTTAATTAAATTATATTGATATTTTTTTAGAAAATAGTAAAATTTTATATATCCAAATAAAACAAAGTTCAATAAAATTTAAATTTATTTTATTTAGATACAAAAAAAATCAACTAATTTCTTTGGAATATTTATTCAAACAAAACACAAAAAATTAAAATTATTCAAACAAAAAATTATTGAATAGAAATAATTCTAATAAAACTTTAGAAATATTTTTATTTCTCACAAATTTGAAATAAATAAATTTATTTTTCCAAAAATTACTGAATAGAAATAATTCTAATAAATGTTAAAGAATATTTTTATTTCACAATACTACTGATGTAAAATGTCTTCTGATTGCATTCTGAGTTGAAAAAGTTATTTTCAAAACGAATTACAAATTTTTTCAGACCCTAATTCTCTGATAACTAATATTCTATTTTTAAAAACTACTACTTAATCATTGATTATCACTGGAATATGAACACAGATTTATGGTTTCAATTGGAGGTTTATTATTAATTTAAATTGTGAAGAACAAAATTCATGAATAAAAACAGTTTTTAAAGTAACTAGTTGTGCAAAATGATCGTCTGACATGGCATTCCTCCTAGGGCTATTTATCGTTGAATTATTTTTGAGTATTGTTTTTGTTTTTTCATAGCAAACGAAGGATCTTTTTCATAATCATCGGATGAAAAATCTTCATCGTCCGAGCTAATTTTCACACACAAAAATATTTTTAAAATTGTTAAAAAATTTGTTGTTAAAATATTTGACTTTATTTTCACAAATAAAATTATTCAAAGAAAATTTCTATGAATAAAAGTATTCTAAATTTTTTTGTTGAATATTTAAATATTTTTCTTTTTTTTGGAGAAATAAAATTATTCAAAGAAAATTGCTTTGAATAAAATCTATCAACAAATTTTCGAATAAGTAAAATAATATTTCATTTACAACTAGTTGAATAAACTAAATTAATATTTAATTTTTACTATAAAAATATAATTTGAAAATAATTACATGTTTTTATATATTTTTATATTACATGTTTTTTTAAAATATTTTAAAATCTATTCATTATATATTGAATAAAATACAACTTATTGTTACTAAAATACAAATAATATTAGTATAATTTTATGATTGTTTATTCAAAACTTTTAAGTATAATTTATTTAATATCGTATTCTATTTAAATCAAATAATATTTATTGCTTTATATTCTAAATAGATATATGATAATTAGTATCCTATTTTGAATAATATAGAATGATTTCAATATAAATTTATTTTTTCAAATATAACTAAAATTCAAAAATAATTAAGTTTTTGGAAATATTTTGAATGAAAATATTCACAATTTACAGCTATGATTTCCAGGTTATTTTTTTAATATTATATTATCCTTGATTACTTCGTTAATGTCTTCTGGGATTATATCTAATATGTCATCATTAGATAATGTTGACACAGGTGGCTCTTCAAGTTCAAAAACAGTAGTTGGCGAGTTTGGTTGAAAGATTGTACTTAAGTGATCGGCAAATATTTTAGCCTTTTCCTCCGTGCTTTCCTTAAAGGGCTTTGCCCCTCTACCGGTGGCTTGATATTTTTCGTTGCCTTCCAAAGGGAAAAATTTGTGTGTTTGGTATTTGTTAAACTTTGAATGTAATTTCTATTTCTGCGATCCTTCTCTAATTGAAGGGCTTTTTTCAGATTTTTACTAGCAGCAGACAGCCTCTGCTTTGCAGCAGGTGATCTACTTTGTTGCCATTCTCTTCTGAGTTTTCTCTTTTCTAAAAGAAGTCGTTCAATATCTGAGTTGGCAATGTGCATATCAGTTTTAGGAAATATTTGACTCATTGAATGATTTAGAGCCGATACAATTAATGACGTAAAGTCATTGACACTTTTATCTACATCTTCCTCATACTGAATACAAAGATCTGTGTGGATATGACTGCTTATATATTTTTTATATTTAAGCCAATTTGTTTTAAAGTAATATGTTTCAGTATGAAATTTTGAAATGTTAGTCCTCCCGTAATAAGATACTATAATTGGGGAATGATCAGAAGATAAATCATATGACATTTCTGTAGATATTGAATTTCGATTAATATTTTTTGTTATGGCAAAGTCTATGAGATCAGGAATTTTTTTAGGATCAGCAGGCCAGTATGTTGGTTGTCCAGGGGACACAATATCCAGGCCATTTTTGCGATCAACTAATTTTTTATAAAGCTGTCTACCTCTGGGATTCATTAGTCGAGAGCCCCAGTAAGTGTGTTTGGCATTATAGTCGCCACATGCCAGAAAGAATTCTTCAAACTTCTCCTTGGTCATTGAAAAGCGTGGTGGGCAATAGATCGCGCTTATATTTAAATCTCCAGCAAAGCTTTCCAGATGAATGGATGTTGCCTGCATATAGTCTTTTGAGAATTCATCTAGGGGATAATGTTATAAACGATTTCTAATTAAAATACCAGTGCCACCATGTGCCTTACCATCACACTATAGGAAATTTTCCCCATTTCTTGGCCAAAATGTAAAATTTAAAATTTTGAAAAATACATTTTTTATGCTTTAGTATAAATAAAAATATAACAAAGTAAACATATATTTTTAAATTTTGCAAAAAAGTTGATTATTTGTCACTTTATCAGTTGTTTTATGTTCGATTTCTAAATAAGTTTTCATATAACGATTGAGTGCAGCAAATTTTGATACAATTTCTAATAAAAGTTTTCATAATAAATATATAGAGTTTTTAAAAATTAAAAAATGGAAAATAATGCTGAAAGTGAGTACTTTATTAATATATAGAGAAATCTTGGTGAACTCGGCTATTAGACCGATTAAATTGGAAAAATTAAAGTGACCTTACGATTAAATAATAAAATTATGAAACTGAATTTTATTTGGACTTACAAAAAAATGTTAGCAGATGTTAGTTATAACATCATAACAGTTCTATAGGACAGTCAATTACCTACAGAATTTTTCATATTTCAGCTGCATATATTTGCATACTTTTTCAAAAAACGCATTTTTTTAGGTAAATACAGTGTGAAAAACTCAGAATTATTTAATGTATGCCATGAGAAATATGGTGAAAATTAAAAAAGAGCCGCTATATATGCATATTTCTTGTCACATATTGATGAAAGTGACTGTTCAGAAAATCTAAATCAATGTTTAGAGGAGCAGTCACGAATGTTTTGTGCATTCAAGGCAAATTATTGAATCAACTGTGCTTCCCGTTGAATGCTTCGGTGAAGACGCCTCTGAATCGCGTCATAAAATATATAAATCTGATAGATTGTTGCATGCACGAAAAAGCAGCCGTGTGAATAATTTGACCGACGTTTTTAATAGAGAATTGGATACATCTGATCCTTTCATTTCCAGTATTTCTCTGAACAAACGGATTAAAAAACAGAAGAAATTAAAGCTTCCTACAGAAGTAATCCATATGCTCAAATCTTATCCTATTTCTTTAGAAAATTACCAAACAGATGAAGAGCAATCGGAAAGTGACGATGAAGAAATAGAATCGAGCGTGCTTTTGAACCCTTGTTTTTTAAATATGGTTGATAATTTAGAATTAGAAAATCAAATTAATGAATAAATTAAAATTTTAAACATAACTAAGTTTGTTTTATTTTCAAAAGTTAACTACACTCAAAAAACAAAATAGAAGAAAAGAGTTTAGGCAAATACCTAAGAGTTACAGGTATGGACTGGATCCAGGAACATACAACCCTGTAAACGCAGTTTGGAAGAAATTTTTAGTTAATTTTATTTTTATCTTTGAAATTTTTTTTTCAGTGTATGGAAAAGTTTTGATGGTCCCTCCCTCCCTTTTAAGAGTCTTCAAAAATTCGAATCCAAAAAAATTATTTAAATCGGTCCAGCCGTTTGGGTGTAATTAATTATGGCCAAAAAATGGGGAAAATTTCCTATAGTGCATCAGGATGATTTGTACAGTAGAATATATAACCCGAAATATAAAAGTTATACCTATTGGTAAGATGAGTTTCCGAAACCAATAGCACGTCGATGTTTTTATTCTGCATGAAGTGGGATACCTCTGATTTGTGTTGGTTTAAACCGTTTGCATTCCAGAAACATAGTCTCAAATAACTCATTTTTTTGTTAAGAGGATTTGTATCATTTGGTTCTGCGCTCTTAAAAGCTCTTGTATTGTGTTTTGCATGGATGACATAAAGTTTGTCATATTTTGATTAAGAGAGGTAATATTCCAGGCTGCTGGTAACCCGTTCTCAAAACATTGGCATAAGAACCTGCTACATTCTTAGGCTGATCAATTTGAGTGGATTGTGAATTTAATTGTGTTGAGGCTGCTTGCTTGTTCAATAGCGGAACTTCAGAATTGACTGGTGGATAGGTGTTTTCAAATTTGTAGGCTGGTACTTCAGATGTTTTCCCTCTTATTAGCTTTTGCCTCTCTCTTAATCTGTTCAATAACTCCTTATAAACTGGGCACCCGCGGTAGTTGGCTGAATGATCGCCACCACAGTTACCACATTTTCTTCTGAGACCATTCTTTAGAATATCACATTGTGATACAATCATTTTTAGTATGTCCAAGCTCTTGACAATTGCCACATTGAACAGGACGATTTCTTTTAAGAGGCTCCTCAATGGTTATTCTACGATTTAACAGATATCGTTTTGAGTAAATTTGGTGAGTTTCATTTCCCCTCAATTTATTTTTTTCTGGTTCCAACTCGACTCTAAACATTGGCTGAGGAATTTTATCTTTGTTAAATATATTAACTACAGCTCTTACTTCGTAGCCCAATTCTTGCAGGGCCTCCTTGATATCATTAGTCTCAACACTGGACTCTATGCCTTTAATAACAACTGTCAACCCTTTACTACTTTTCAGTTGATAGGTATAAAAATTATTTTTATTATCATTTAGGTATTGAGAGATTTTTCTATAAAAATCCTCAGTGCATACGACTATTTTCGCCTCTTGCACACCGCCTTTTCTTATTGGAACAATATGGAAATTATTTTTTCCAATGAGTTCAACAAATGTTTTGACCAAATTATTCGAGCTGGACTCACGCAGATATATTGGTGGTGGCTTTAATGATTTCTTTTCGTAATTACCATCTTTTACCTTTAACTTATGAGGTGGTGGTAAATTTTACACCCTCTCTTCATTTTTTTAAAGTTTTATCAAAAAGGCTTGCGAAATAAAGTGCCTGCATTTTTGTTTCAAATAACATTTTGCTTTCTTTTTTAAATTTTTTTAAATTAAAATTGTTGTATCTTATTGTTAAAAAGCAAATATTAACGAAAAAATATTTTTTAAAGTGAAATTTTTTGCAAAAATTATAAGGTGTAAAATTTACACCACATCTGTGACTATGTCAAAAATTTTCACGTCATAAGTTAAAGGTTTATACTCTTATTATTGTCCTCGTTCAAGAGTGCGAAACGATTGCCTATCAAGGGATTATCAACTATTTTCTGTTTCTTGACAGACGTTCCATTATTTTGGGTACTTAAATTTATTTTATTAATACTTACATATCTAATGGCGTTTTCTTTTCTGACAAAAAATGTTGCCAACATATTTTGCACAATTTATTAAAGGTTACTCATACCCTCATAATGTGCTACATTTTTAACGATCACAAAAGAACAAAAACCATTACCATTTATGCAATTTTCTTTTATGTAGCTTTAAAACAATTTAGCGTTTTTTACTTATTTAGCGATTTTAAAACCATTTTATATTGACGATTGCTTTAAATTCTCTGGTGTGACTGTGGTTCATTGGTTTCGAATTCCATTTTTTGTGTTATTTTATTTTAAACGTCGTCAAGTTTTAATTTGTTTTATCAAAAGTATAATTTCTTTTTAGCGATTATAACGCTCATTGAGCAGTTACAGAAAGAAAATTATCAACACTGATAGTCAGCTGTTGTTTATTTATTTCTCAATTTGTTAAAAAGAAGAATTTGGCGCACTTTAAAAATATTAATATTAAAACAAAAAAGTTTATTTATTGTAAATAAATTACAATATAATACAGAAAATGGAATCCGAGAGCTCTGATTCACCAACAACACCTACATACAAGAGAATTCAAAGTAAGTAGAAAGTCTGATTTATTTATATATATAAAAAAATTATAAAATTATGTTTTTAGTGTGGACAGATGGAGAGACTAGACAGCTCTTGGACTTTTATGCAAATTACATGGCTGATATAGGTCCCATGAAGAAATTTAAAACAAAAAAAGACATGTGGATAGAAATTGCGTCAAAAATTTCAGAAAAAACTCCCAAACAATGCGAGGAACGTTACAAAACTGTGTTAAAAAGAAAAAAAGTGGCAGTAGAAAATAATAAAACATCTGGTTCGAAAAGGAAAAGCATTGATTTTGAAGAAGAATTAAATAAAATATCTTTAATGGATGACTCCATCGAACCGGAGGTCCAAATAAGTAGCCAAATGTGTGTAAAGGTGGAAAAGAAAGGAATTGAAAAAACTGAAGAGACAAAGGTGAAAAAAGACAATCCAAGATACTTTAACAGAAATTGCAGAGAAAAGAGAGGAAGCTAGAGAAAGACGACACCAAGAAAAAATGGCCTTACTCCAAAAATTATTGGGAGAAAAATAAATAATTGAAGTGAAAAACATTTTTTCAGATGCGATTAATTTTTAACAGTACAAATTATAATTAATACTTTTTTGTTGTCCTACACTCAGTGTACCCTTTTATAGAATAAAAAATAAATAGTTTTTTTATGTTGTTGAATTATATAAAAGATCTTTTATTTCATTTCTTTTTATTTGTCCTAAATGTGTTAACAAATTATCACGTCTGTCATCATCGTAATGCTCGGAATTAATATGTATTTCATCGCTAGTTATTTCTTCATACAAAAAATCGTTTTTATCAATGCAAATGTTATGGAGAACGCAAGTTGCAATTACAAATTGTGCCATGGTTTCAACATTATGGAAATCAAGCCGCAACAATTGTCGAAACCGACTTTTAAGGACTCCGAAGGCATTTTCAATTTTAACACGTACCCGACAAAATTTTAAATTATAGTTTTTTTCCGAATCACTTAAGTTGCCGTAATCACGGAACGGTGTTAAAAGATATTCTCTTAGCGAGTAAGCTGAATCACCCAATAAATGGTACTTTGGTGCACATAAATTTGGCAATTCTTTACCTATAAAAGAAAGTTTCAGTATTCTAGAGTCGTGTATTTTACTGGGAACCCCAGTATATACGTCAGAAACCGAAGTTTCGAATCACAGATGCCCTGCAGAGTTATTGATACTGTATCATGTCTATTTGCGTATGTGGAACGAATTTTATGTTTCGGAGTTCTTACAGAAATGTAGCTTCCATCAATACACCCTAAAATATTCGGAAAACCAGATATCTGAAAAAAAAAATTATAAAAATATGTTTACATAAAAAGTAATATTTACTGTCTGTCATACCTTTTTAAATTCATTGGCAATAACTTCTTTTTCCAAGTTAGTTTGTGGAAATTTTATAGCTTCAGGAGCTACTTCATCCAATAAGAATTTTAAAACTTTTTGGAAAGAACTGTGAAGATTTGACAATGACATGTCAAATACATTCGCCACTTCCCTAAAGGTAGTTTTGTTGCCACTAAACCTGGAAAATGTTTTTTTTTATTTAATTTTTTTTTAAATTTTAAATAATTTACCACAAAAATGAAAGAATTTGTGTTTCTACACTTGTTTGCTTTCTTCCACCTTGATATGTCCTTACCAAATACCAGGTAGAATACCTTTCCATTAGGTACTGTGCGCTTTCTCGGCTAAGTCGCAAATTTTTCTTAAACTGAGAAGAAACAAAAGGTAATAATATATATAAAAGCCAATATTGGGATTATATTTGCTTACATCAGTTTCGGAATATTGATGAATAACATTTTCAACAAAATTTTTAACTCGCGGCAAACAGTTTCGTTCCAATAGTAGTGCATACATTTCATCATCTTCATCAGATGATGCAATATTTTTTGCTTCCATTTTAACACTTTTAATTAATATAAAAACTATTTAACACAAACGAACTTCAAAAAAATATTGTTTGTTTTTTTTTTCAAAAACAATAACAAGAACAGCTGTTTTAACAGTGTTGCACTTCTAACCCTTTGATTAAATTGAGGGTGAAACATGTACCATATTTTTGGTTTTTTAGGGCAACATTATATGAAAAGAACACGTTATACGTTTACAAAATAACATTTTTTTCAGAAAAGAACACAAAAAAGGGCAAAAGGCAGAATAAAGGCATCATTTATGCCAGAAAAGAAAACGCCATAAGCATACCTGGAAGTACTGGTGATTTCAATGTACTTATCTTTTTTTTTTGTATAGCGCCCTTCAGTGTACCATCATTATTTATTGTGGTTTGTTTAGTGTTAAAAACATTCAAACTCTCACTATTCTTTGTTAGTGGATCACAAGCTTGTTTATTAGCAGTATTTGTCTGTGTTTTTAAAAATGGTATAGTTGTTGTTGTATTTAAATTTTTCATATTTTTTTTATGCTTTGTTCTAAACATAAATTGGTTGGTGATATTGTTTGTGTATTATTTTGTTCGTGTAATTGTATCACGGGGGAACAAGAGCGTGCTCTCTCAGCTGGTTTGGCGGTTAAATAATTTTTGTTGTAGCTGGGGTCATTTATTTTTTTGTTTTGATCACTCTCGCCGTTAAGAAATATGTAGGCATTTCTGCCGTTCATACTGAGCCTCCTCTCATCATGAGAATTCATGTGCACTTTTAAAACAAACAAAAGGAATTAACACTTTTTATTTTTTTTAAACCAGTTGTTTTTCTTCTTTTTTAAACAAAATTGCTTTTGCAAATTTTTGTATTTATCACTAGACACAAAGCGTCCAATCGCTAATTTTTAAAATTTTTCTTTGCACTAAAAAACAATAAAATGTCTGTAAACGTCTTTTTGTAGAGAAAACAAACAGATTTTAATAACAAAACTCGAATACTCCTTGGCTACGACCATGTCAAATTTTAATTCCAAAAAATTTTGATTCTGACCAACTGTGCATTGGGTGTGTTTACTTATATGTTGTCTATAGCACAACCACAGAAGTGTGTATTTTTGCTAGAAAAGTTTGCCAGCACAAGAAAATAAAACGAATGGCGTGCAATATTAGCACGACAAAAAACTGTGTGTGCTACTAAAGCACGAACATATATTTTGGTGGATGTGGAATGTGTGTGCTACTAAAAATTGTAGACTAGCATTGCAATTTTAATAGTAACATACATACGAACAGTATGAATATTTATATTAGTTGATTGTGTTGAAATGAGATAATTTCATATTTTTACGTTTTAACCTTTTTAAAACGCTGGTATATTTCCTTTAAATAAACCGGATACTTTTGATTGCAAATAAAAGCCGTTTAGTAGTTTAAAAATTGTAACAACTCTTTATTTATTTAAAATGTACAACAACAGAATAAAATAGTCACTCAATGTTTTTTTATACACGTTTATAAATTCGCAGAAATACAGACACACTTTATAATGTACACGAATTCAGTTGAAAAACACATCACTCAGTTAATGTTTATTCGAAAAGCGTCTCTGATAAACTCACTAACGACTGCAACCTCTGCAACTATTTATAACACTGCCAATTGCACACTAGGTTGTTCTTTAACTGTCAAAGCTCGTATATTCGAAGCCTAGAGCTTTCTAATACATACGCCATCTGTGGTGAACTTTCTACAATGTTCTTTAACTGTCAAAACTGAATATTCGAATTCGAATATACGAGTCGCAGCAAACATTCAGCGTTGCCATACTTACGATCAATGATCAACTGAAAGCTTTTATTAAATGTTAATAATGCCCACAGATATGTTGCAGATTGAGAGGCAGCTATTTAAAATCATTATGCAACTTTTAAATCAGACGTTAAAATCCTTATATTTGAATTCAAGTACAATTTCGTAAAATATTTATTGCATAGTCAAATGTAAGAAATATGTAGCTAGAGCTGAATATCGAAACCCAGGTTCTACGATATGTTAGACACCTTATGAAAGTTGACATTTGTAATTAAAAGTTTTAATTACAAATTTCAACTTTCATAAGGTGTCTAACATAGCGTAGAACTAGAGGCGCAACTGAGAGTATAAAATTTCGATACATTTTAACCCAATTTCGTTTTCATAAACTTTAATTCCTATTGTCAACTTTTTTATTATCCTAACCTCACACAAAACTGCCCTTCGTTTTTGCAAAATCGAAAATAAAAAAAAGTTAGAACGGTATATTCGGCTTTGCCGAATCTTAAATATCCTCCACCTGCATACATATTTTTTAGGTTGATAAATATGGGAGCTATAACCAATTATAGGCCGATCATCATAAAATTAGGTATAGCGATTTTGGTATATATGGTGATTATTTATGACGAATTTGAACTTAATAGCGACATTTATAAGATATTTATGCAAATTTAAGTGATTTTCGGAAGTGAACTTTATATGTGGGCTATGGTCAAATATGGGCCGATCCACAAAAAATGTAGTGTTGTGATTTCTTTTAGCACGAAACTTATTTTTGCTGAATTTTGTATGGATACTGCAATTCTGAAGGCATTTATAGACCATAGAACCATATTTCAGGAAGAAATTTGTATGGGGGCTAGGAGAAATGATGAACCGATTCTTATAATTTTCACCAGAGTTAGTCCTTTTATTATAAAAATAACGTGTGTAAAGTTTTATGGTATTATCTGCAATATATTTACACAAATAACCAAAAATATGTGAAAATTGTAAATTTTTTTTAGGTTGTCTCACATTTTGGTTCATAGCTCTGGTTCTACTGAACATATATTGCTGATTTTCAATATCAAACTGCTTAGGGCAACAGTAGATATATTATTTGCAAGTCTACCAATTTTGTTTGCGTATTTTGGACGTGAGTGTGTTTTACACAGACATACAGACAGACGGACATGGCTCAATCGTAAAAATAAAAAAACATAAAATATACAAAAATGAGTGGCAACATTGAAGTGGTATCTCTCATACCAAGTTAGTTCTTTAAAAATGAGTGGCAACATTGAAGTGGTATCTCTCTCATACCAGGTTAGTTCTTTATTTGCGAATATTAAGTGAACTATAATTGAGAGATTCATTATTGTACGTAGTTGGGTTGTAGCAGAAATCCATTCATTTTTTTTTATTTTCCTACGATAGTGGTACACTAGTTACAGAGTAATCAAATTGAACGCGAACCAAATTTAAATTTACTTTAAAATTATAAAAAAGAATAGCGAACCTATAATTCTGAAAGGGCATGTTGAGTAGATAATTTTTGTAGAATAAACTTATTATATAGTCCACCTGGTCTGGATTTTTTTTACAGTGGGTCAAATTTTTAATTTTTTAATCGAAGAGAGCAGTATACTAACTGAAAAAAATGTTGTAAGTTAATGACTAAGAGAATTCGTATTGTCAGAATTATATTGTGGAATTTTATGGGGATCATTTTTGTGGAAGACCTTAACCCTATAGGTCCTCTCCTTAGGGGTCTATTTGACCCTTTTTTCGAGAAAAATTAAAAAAAGTCCTTTCAAAAAGGACATTTAAGTATTAAAATATTCGACGAAACTGTTTGCCGGAAAATTTCAGTGGGGGTCACCAAAGATACCAAAGTTGTAGATAAAGCACTTTACGCTTAATTAGCAAAATTACACGCCATCTTAAGTATCACATTTTTTTTAAAAATCGCCAAAAATACATATATAATCGGAATGAACTGATATTTAAAATATAAATAGGCCTAGAGAAGATCTACTAAAAATATATATACATATGTAGATTATCACATTTAGGCCAAGAGTTATTTAGGTTTATTTATTAATTTTGGTCGGTTAAGTGTTCGAATAATTTAAAATTGACGATTTTCGATTAACCGAAATTTATTTTTTTTTTTGCACTTTATATAGAAATATAGTTTTAAACACACAAAATTTTATTTCATAACTCGTAAACATTCCCTTCTAGCAGTAGTTTTTTGAAGTATAGTACGATAACTGACACTAAGGAATTTGGAAATGATGAACTTTGTCCTAATGAGACGGAGGACGATATGATAATAGATGAAACTGAAGACATACTGAAACGAGTCTTTTATCACAACTTAACGAAACTATTAAAGTATTCAAAATCTAAAAAAAATCCAAAAAGGACTCCCATGGTATGATGGAGGATTTTATATGCTTAGAAAAAAACTAAAAAAAGAAATGAGAAATTGGATATTTTTTTATAGTTTTTTCAAGACAAGTTTTATTAAAACTAAAAAAAGCATTTAAATTAAATTCCGTTTTTTCAGAAGATCTCCCTAAAAGAATTCATATGTTTATTTATTGTTTTGTTGAAATGATATGTTTTGTTTGTTTTTGTTCTTTTTATTAACAAAATGCTTATATAAGTACACAAAATTCTTGTTTTTCTTTCAAATTTAAAATTAAAATGTATTCTAAAGAAATTTTATTTGAGACTACATTGTCCCTAATGAAGTGATACCTTACATCGATATGCTTGGTTCTAGGATGAAACGATTCATTTTTAGCAAGATGAATTGCACTTTGATTGTCGCAAAAAAGTATGGTTGGGTTAAGTTGACTTTGCATTAGTTCCTCCTCTAGTCCTCTTACCCAAAGCAATTCTTGAACCGCCATGCCCATCGATATATATTCTGTCTCACAAGTCGAAAGAGCTATTGTTTGCTGTTTTCTAGAACCCCATGCAATTGGACCACCTTTCTTCAACAATACATAGCCGCTTACTGATTTTCTTTGTTCAGGATCAGCAGCATAATCAGCATCACAAAAACTCGTAGTTTCGAAATTTGATTATTTTTTAAAAGTTAACTTGTAGTTGATAGTACCCTTTAAGTACCGTAAAACACGTTTCGCCGCTATCCAATGTTGATTTTCATATTTGTTGTTGAAACGACTAAGAAAATTTACAGCAAAACTAATATCTGGCCTGGATACTTGGGCTGCAAATAGTAAACTACCAATTAGTTCTTGATATGGATACTTATCCTCCTTTGGTTCGACGACATCATCGGCGTTTTTAAATTTTACGATTGGATCCATTGGAGTAGAGACTGAATTGCATGAAACCATATCAAAACGTTGCAACATCTACTGAATATAATTTGATTGATAAATTGTTATATATTGGCCAAAATTGTAATTAATTTTCATGTCAAGAAATGATTTTGCTGGACCAAGTCCTTCATTTTGAACTGATCTTTTAATTGTTCAATTAATGTATTTTTTATTTCCTCATTTTTCCACAAGACGATCATATCGTCCACATAAACCGCCAAAACAATAACATTTTCCGTATTTTCGTTGAGAACATAAACGCACTGATCGGATTTTAGTTGTCTCATTCCTAAATCTTTTAATTTTCCACTTAGCTTTATGTTCCACATTCTAGATGCCTGTTTCAAACCGTATAATGGTTTTTTTAAACGTAAAACATGACCATCTGTAATGGGTGGTTCAATGAAAATTTCGTCTTCTAAATTTCCTTGAAGAAATGCAGTACAAACGTCTAAGTGATTCATTTGGCGAGACCACTGATCGGATTTTAGTTGTCTCATTCCTAAATCTTTTAATTTTCCACTTAGCTTTATGTTCCACATTCTAGATGCCTGTTTCAAACCGTATAATGGTTTTTTTAAACGTAAAACATGACCATCTGTAATGGGTGGTTCAATGAAAATTTCGTCTTCTAAATTTCCTTGAAGAAATGCAGTACAAACGTCTAAGTGATTCATTTGGCGAGACCGAAATAGATAAAAAATAATTTGTTGCACGAAATGTAACACATAAAATTCAGTTTTATATTGATTGTATCTATCCAAAGAAATTGGAGTGTACTTACTTATTTGTTGGTGCACCTAAGTAAGAAAAAACAAAGGAAGATTTTTTTTTGGTTTTAAATTAAAAATAAATTAAAATTATTTATTTTTGTGGTTTGAATGTTTTATTTTATTGTAGTTTTGTTTAAACGTTAATTTTTGTGATGTGTAAAGTTCCCTTTTCATGTTTTTAAATGTTTTGTTTTATATAAATGTTTTTGTTTTATATAAATGTTTTTTATTTAAATGTTTGTTGTTTGTATAAAAACTGGTTTTATTTTAAATGTTTGTGAATGTTTTTTTTTGTTTAATATAAATGTTTTTTGTTGTATGTTTATTTTAATAACTTTTTAATTATTAAATTTATGTGTTGATGATGTTTTGTAGATTTGTTTTACTTTTCGGGTGTTTGGTTTGATGTTAGTCGACGACTGTGTTGTTTTTTCTTCGTTACCGCGTAAGCCCGGCTTGAGCCGGTTTTACATGCCGGCTGAATAAATGGCCGATGCCACTCAGTCGAGGTCGATCAGAGGGTTGCCACCCTCATTTGAGGATCGACCCTCGACATGGCGCCCCCTTGCACTGGTGCAAGGTTAAGGGCCCCGGTTAGTTGGTCTAGGGCCGAAACAATTTGTTGCACCAGTCCTTGGGCATTTTGAGTCACGCCGGCTAATGGTTGATTAGGTTGGCGTCATTGACGCTGTGTGGTATGAGAATAAAAAAAGAAGGAAATAAATCTGTAACTTCTAATCCCTTACGCCGATTTCACATGCGCAAAGAGGAAGTGTAGTCGAGTTTAAGTTTTGAATTTGGACCTCATGATCCCACCAGGACCAGGGGTTCCCAAAATGTTCAATTTTTAAAATGATCCTATTTCTTCCTTTGTGTTCCGATTTAAAAAAAATTATACATTCAGAATCATCTCGTCGAGCACTACATAAAACCTCGTCGTAGCTATCAATTATCTCTTATAGCTTAGGAGATATTCGCATTTGAAAATTTAATTTTCAACATTTTTACCCACCCTACACCAGTTTTTTGGTGACCGCGGTTCCAAATATTCTCCGATTTTATCCATTTTTCTTTTATAGGATTAACAATAGATCTATATATCAAATAAAGAAAGAAGTGTTTAAAAATCATGACTGAGTCCAGTTACATGCATTTGAATATAAAAAAAATGTTTATATTCATATAAATATATTTTATATTTATATATTCGATTTTTCGAAATTTTTTTGGGGAAAAAGTACTTTTATTCTTTTTAAGTTATCTAAAAATTTTCTAAGAGGATGTATAATGAATTTATACTTTTTGAAAAGCTAACTTTACGCCAAATATTTTAAATGAAAAAAACATTTATAATTTTTGATACCGACGGGATCAGGCCATTCAAAAAATGCCTATTTTTTATGTAAAATTCAACTTTAGGGCAAAAATTCTCAAATCGCATACTCGATATCAAAATATAGTAACCTATTTTAGATGGCCCAATAAGTTCTTAATTATCTTGTAAAGGGTTCCGATAACCCCGCCCCTAGGAAAATTAGGGAAAACTGAACAACTCGCTGAGAATTTACCTAACATAGAAATTCATAAAAAAGCATGTTGCCTACATAATAACATTTTTATGAATGTAAATAACAGAGCTAGGTAAATTCTCAGCGAGTTGTTAAGTTTTCCCTAATTTATTTGACACGTAAAAACCATAAGGTGGACATGTTATATATCAATGTCTACTTTTCAAAAATGTATATTACTTTTGACAATTAAAAAATTCATGGAATACTTTTTTGAAAAATATGACAAAAAATGCTTTTTATTGAATTTTGCATAGATACAAATTTTTCAAATTGAAATAAAATTTTTATTTATGAATATTTTTTAATGAAATTTCACAGTTATGTAGATTTAAAATGGAAAAATAAAAACAAATTTGGAAATTTGTGATCAAGTATCCCGCAATTCCCCAAAAAATCTTTAAAAATCCCAAAAATGGGATTTTTTCGTTTTTTGGCTATAATATCCATAATAGGAGCGGGTTATCGGAACCCTTTACAAAATAATTAAGAACTGATTGGGCCATCTAAAATAGGTTACTATATTTTGATATCGAGTATGCGATTTGAGAATTTTTGCCCTAAAGTTGAATTTTGACATAAAAAATAGGAATTTTTTGAATGGACCAAAAATTGTAAATGTTTTTTTCATTTAAAATATTTGGCGTAAAATTAGCTTTTCAAAAAGTACAAATTCATTATACATCCTCTTAGAAAATTTTTAGATAACTTAAAAAGAATAAAAGTCCTTTTTTCCCAAAAAAATTGCGATTCTCCGATTTTATCCATTTTTCTTTTATAGGATTAACAATAGATCTATATATCAAATAAAGAAAGAAGTGTTTAAAAATCATGACTGAGTCCAGTTACATGCATTTGAATATACAAAATTTTTTATATTCATATAAATATATTTTATATTTATATATTCGATTTTTCGAAATTTTTTTGGGGAAAAGGTACTTTTATTCTTTTTAAGTTATCTAAAAATTTTCTAAGAGGATGTATAATGAATTTATACTTTTTGAAAAGCTAACTTTACGCCAAATATTTTAAATGAAAAAAACATTTATAATTTTTGATACCGACGGGATCAGGCCATTCAAAAAATGCCTAATTTTTATGTAAAATTCAACTTTAGGGCAAAAATTCTCAAATCGCATACTCGATATCAAAATATAGTAACCTATTTTAGATGGCCCAATAAGTTCTTAATTATCTTGTAAAGGGTTCCGATAACCCCGCCCCTAGGAAAATTAGGGAAAACTGAACAACTCGCTGAGAATTTACCTAACATAGAAATTCATAAAAAAGCATGTTGCCTACATAATAACATTTTTATGAATGTAGAAGTTACTAAGCTATAAGAGATAATTGATAGCTACGACGAGGATATTCTGTATGTGTAATTTTTTTTAAATCGGAACACAAACGATGAATTAGGATAATTTTAAAAATTGAACATACCCGAGGTGTCATACTTTGGGAACCCCTGGTCCCGCTCCTGGTGTGGTCATGAGGTCTAAATTCAATACTTAAACTCGACTACACTTCCTCTTTGCGCATGTGAAATTTCATTCAAATCGGCGTAAGGGTTTAGAAGTTACAGATTTATTTCCCTCTTTTTTTATTCTCATACCACTGTGCGTCGTTGACGCTGCTGTGGTTGGCGTCGTTGACGCTGCAGCTGAGCTTGGCGCCGTTGACGCTGAGGCTGCTGCTGTGTTTGGCGCCGTTGACGCTGAGGTTGCTGTGGTTGTTGTTGTCGAACGGGAGAGGCTGCTAAACTACACTACCTCGGAAGAAATTCTATACTATTTTCAATTGTAAGAAATTATTTTAATATATCTTTCAAACAATTTAAATTTTATAAGTAATTTTATTTATAGCAAGTAACTATTTAAATCTATAGATTTTGGACATTTACCCTATTGCCGGCATAGGTCGAAATATTCATATAAAATTAAACTTTTTTTATTTTTATTAAGTTTATTTTTAAAAATGAATAACAATTATTGCTATGAAATGAATTATAATTAAACAATGAAATAAAGAGTAATTAAGCTAACTAACACTTGTTACAATTTTGTGAATTTTTATTATGAGATTTTTAAAATTTATTTAAATTAGTCGTCTTCAGATTCTGATGAATCACTAGGAAGTTATGGATCCAACCATCCATTGCCTAACATCTTTCGATAACGGTTTTTTATAGCTTGTTGCTGATGAAGTTCTGGACAATGTGGATATAACCCAGCGTTAAAACATATATATTAATATTGACATAAAACGCTTTGCAAATGTGACGTCTTTGATCCAACCGATGGATCAGGGTGCAATATGGAGCTTTAAATGTCATTATCGAAAAACTATAGTACAAAAACTCTCCACGTCAATCAATAGATACGAATTTAAGAAAACGTTTAACATCAAGTAAGCACTGTTGTCAATTAATAATGCTTGGAACGCTGTTACTTCTGCAGTTTTGAAAAATGCGTAGAATAACTTACTCTGCCCAGGAAATGAAATGCTGTTGGCATATGTCCGAACTTTAATAAAATCCTTATATTATTTAAACATGTACATAAAATCCTTTAAAAACTACTCGAAATTGGTGCTCAATTAACCGGGAAACAAAAATTATTATCCAGAATGCTTCCGGTCCCGACCAATACGGATAATCGAGGTCCCACTGTAGTTAGAATTACATAAATTTCATTTTTATATAATCGTCTTTATCTAACCGTGGTTGTGATCAGACATACAAGTACTTATTGTGCAATTGCAATTTGCAATATTTTTTTTTTTTCAAATATAACAACAAATTTAACAAAATTTAAAAACAAAAGAATTCACATTCCATTTAAAACTAACAACAATACATCAAAAATATTTCTGTTGATTTAACATAAGCATCAAACTAAAAACTGTGCAAAAATTTAAAACAACAACCATCAAAATAAAAAGAAACAACAAAACAAAAAAAAACTGTGCAAAAATTTAAAACAATAATATGTCTACACTAAGTGAAGATGATAGTGATGAAAGCGATGGTATTTGGCAGCAAGTACCAACAACAAACCCAAATAAGCGAAGGTTAACGAAATCACCAAATATGCATCAGCATAAAAATTTCAATTCAAGTAGTGAGCCAAGCACTTCAAAACAAAACCCGTTTCAATTACTTGATAATGGTGATGCCAATGATGAAAATAAGGAAAGTGAAGACAAGTCTCCAAAACCACCACCAATTTATATACCTAATGTATCAAGTATAAGCAAAATGTTAAAAGATATAAGTAGTGTAATATCAAATAATGATTTTAATTACAAATCTATGAGAGATAGTCAAATTAGACTAATGCTTAAGAATGTAGACTCATAGGAAAATTATAAAGTTCTTAGAGACGAAAACTATTAATTATCACACATATCAGTTGAAGGATGAACGCGCTTATAGAATTGTCATTAAAGGTATACATCACTCTACCCCAATTGAAGATATCAAGGCTGAGTTATTACTGTTAGGACATCAAGTTAGAGACGTTGTTAATGTGAAAAGTCGCGTAACAAAACTGCCACTCCCAATGTTCTTTGTAGATTTAGATCCCAACCCTAATAACAAAGACGTTTTTAATATTAATCATATAAATAACGCAATTGTTTCGATTGAAGCTCCTAAAAGAGTTGACGATTTGGTTCAATGTCATCGTTGTCAGCAATTCGGTCACACCAAATCTTTCTGCAAAAAGCCTTTTAGATGCGTCAAATGTGATGAAATTATGCAAATAAACATGAGATTTGCAACATAGAATGCCAATGGTGCATCCAATCACACAAAGGAAATTGAAATTTTCTTAAAATCCAAATATTTGGATATATTAATGATATCCGAAACACATTTCACTGCAAAAACTTTTTTAAAATTAAAAATTATGAACTTGTACAAGCAAATCATCCTGATGGTAAAGCGATAATTACGTACACATTTCGATTCTTTTAAATTAAATTACAAAAGTAATTTTTTTAATGGCAACATTTTTACAAAAACTGAAAAAAAAATGCATTTTTTCCCCTTGTAAATGCATCTCAAAACTTCAGAGGGCTTGCGGCACGTCCTATCCCCAACCGATTTACCTAAAATTTTTTCAGGATGATTTTTTTACTAATGTTCACCAAACTGGGGGGTGAGAAGAGCCAAAATCCAACTTTCGTTTATTAAGGGCCACCCTAATGTCATATAGGTACAGGTGTGCCGCAAGGAAGTGTTCTTGGACCAGTTTTATACACTATTTTTACATCTGACTTACTAGTGATTGATAACGTTACAATGGCCACCTATGCGGATGATACTGCTATTTTAGCATCTAGTCATTCGCCTTATGAAGCTTCACTAATAGTACAAAGGGAACTTGATATGCTACAAAAATGGTTATCGAAATGGAAAATATGTATTAACACAGAAAAATCAAATCATTTAACATTTACATTAAGAAAAGGAGAGTGCCCCGCACTATTTATAAATAGTTCTGAAATTGCAAAATCTGAATCAGTTAAATATCTTGGAATGCATCTCGATAAAAGATTAACATGGAAGTATCATATTAAGGCAAAAAGAGAACACTTAAACTTAAAAACTAAGAAATTATATTGGCTGTTAGGAGCTAAGTCTCGAAAACAAAATAATGATATACAAGACTATATTGAAACCTGTGTGGACTTACGGTATTCAGCTATGGGGAACAACAAGCAATTCTAATGTAGAAATTTTACAAAGATATCAGTCGAAAACACTTAGGATGATAGTGAATGCCCCATGGCCATGGGCTAGCCGTTTAGAAATGCCAGATTTATTGTAATGGATTCTATAGTAGGCAAACTATCAGTAAAAATATTCCACTTGGCAAGAAATTGCGGTTTAACATTTTCATCCCAGCCAACCCCATCTTGCCACAATTCTTGTAAAAGAATTTTGTCTTGAATAATAATTGGCGTAAGCCATCCTGCGGGGTCAAAAAGTTTAGCAATTGTGGAAAGAATCTGCCTTTTTGTTGCTGAGGAATTGTACTTGTACTTTATAAGAGAAGGAATAGCTTATAGCATTCCAACGAATTCCCAATGTTTTTGTTGAACTTGAATCGTATAATTTTAAAAATTCAGTTTCTAATAAATTGTCAGATGAAATCTGAGCTAATAAATCAGGATGATTTGCTGTTATTTTCTTTAGAGGGAAACCAGCTGATTTTATAGTGTAAATCAGCGGTTTTTGAGCTTCCATAGCCGATGACAAAGAATGGCCCCCTGATAATATGTCGTCAACATATGTCTCTTTTCTCAGAATTCTTGAGGACATAGGGCTATCCTTTTCCGAATCTGACGCTAATTGCAAAAGAGTGCGAATAGCCAAATAGGGAGCACATCCGATACCGAAAGTTACTGTTGTTAATTCAAAATCTTCAATTGGACTAGAATTAGTTCTTCTAAACAGTATCCAATATTTGGCGATACATCTTTTCAATGTCCCCATTGAAGACATACTTATATAAACGCCAATTTAAAATGATCGTCATTAGATCTGCTTGTAATGTAGGTCCGACGTGGAGAACGTCATTCAAAGACAATGAACTTTTCGTTTTTCGTGATCCGTTGAAAACGACACGAACCTTTGTTGAAGCACTTTCGGGTCTAAAAACGGCATGATGTGGTAAGTAATAGGTAAAGAACTTTCACATGAGAACTTGATTTTCTCATGTGACCAAGAGAAATATATTCATTCAATATATCACTATAAACTTCCATAAGCCCTTTATTTTTTTTCTAGCTTTGATTCAATATGTAAATATTGTTTCTTAGCAATATATCGTGATGACTGTAAGAACACAGCTTTTGGAAATTCGCTTTTAAATGGAAGTTTAACCACGTATCTACCATCTGATTGACGATACGTTGTTTCATTATATAATTTTTCACAGAAGTGATCTGCTTCTGAATGTGGTTTCATATGTGGAATTTCTTCTAATTCCCAGAATTTCTTGAAAATCGAACTAATATTTTCCGCCTCGTTTTCCTTAGGAATATGATCTATGGC
Source organism: Calliphora vicina (assembly GCF_958450345.1). Classification (NCBI taxonomy): domain Eukaryota; kingdom Metazoa; phylum Arthropoda; class Insecta; order Diptera; family Calliphoridae; genus Calliphora; species Calliphora vicina. The sequence goes on from NC_088781.1 coordinate 74,301,791, forward strand.
TATTAGTGAAATAGTGTGCAATTTCAATGGACCGTAAATATATGTTGCTTTACTCTGCTTCGACTGCTCTCTTTACCGCTTGAGTATGACAGGGGCTGAAATAGCTCAATTCCTCCGTTTTTTCCTTCTTCAATAAACAGAAGAAGATTTTTTTCATCTTCGGATTTTAATATAGGTGATTCAGTAATATTTTCATCCCATTTCAAAAGGCCATAGTATGACGTAGCATTAAAATTTATCGTTGGTATCTGAAACAGCCGTAATTTATTTGACGATGTGAATCTACTTTTCAAAATTCGATGGACAGCTAATTCACGAATATGTTGTTGGAGATATGTTAACATTACAATTAATAAGTTTTCAGGATGTGCTAAATAACTGTTTCTTTGAATCACTGGGCCGACAAACCTTTAAAGTTGTTGGTAAATATCTGCTAAGTTTGATTAGTTCAAAAATGTGTCGAGGTCCGTCTTTACAGCTGAGAAGAGTTTTTATAGAAAACCACACAGGAGCGTAAACCTTTACAAAATATATTGCAAGAGTTGTTAGATTTGTTATCAACTGAAATATATAGATTAAGGTCTGCACTTATATCTTCTACGCAAAGCTCTGTTAAGTTCGTGGGAATTGGTGGAAGCTTCACTATTGGCCTTTTTTAAAGTTTTCAACTTCTTTGCAAATTTCTCCTAAAAATGTTTATGGTCTTGATGTTCCACCATCAATATGCTGAAACAGGTATCTGAATGGCAGTTCATTCATATTTAATGCTAAGTATGGTCCACTCATAAAATTTCATAAGATCTGCATAGGTTGGCAATATATGCATGGTTATTCCTGTTCTCACTTTCACCATTCACCATTTTCTCAGAATTTCTTATTAGAAATATTTACACGTAATTTGTTTAACCTTAATTATATAATTTTCGAAATTTTATTTTATATTATATTGTTGTAATTATGCTTTCAAAAATAGGGTGAATGGTGAAAGTGAGAACAGGAATAGCCATGATTATTTTTTAAATCACACAAAACAAAAAAATAAGGGACACTTCCAACTATTCCACTTCTCAGATTATGAAAACCAAATAAATAATAGCACTTTTCCCCTAATCTATCGAAATATGTAGAAAACTCGATTTTTAGGGTATTTCTATAAAAAAGTAATATGTAAATATGTGTTCTGCTGAAATGTAACAGTAAGAATCCGGATTTGAATGGTAAAAGTTTATATTGGTATCAGTAGTTAATTTTATTTCGCATAAAAATGTATTATTAAGGTGGTGTAAAAAATTTACTTTATTTATCACAGAATTAAGCAGAATCGCAGTTCATATATTGACTCCCTCATGTACATCAAGTGCCACTGAACGCTCATTCAGCACTCAAAAAACGAAACAGATTAACTGCAGATAATAGCGGAAAATAATGTTTTATATCTCATAATTGGAATCTCGTCAACAAGGACATACGACAAAAGGAAACTTCCCTAAAAATTATACCGGCTGAGGATGAAATCATCGACTCTGCTAATTCATTTGAGGAAAAACCTTCCACCCATTCTACACATCATTCATCTTTGAATTATTTTCGTTTAACTGACCACGGATCATTCAGTGATTAGCAGTGCATAGTGTAATGTTGCAAAAATAAATATAAAAGAAATATACATACATAATAGAGTTATTTTCTTAAATTGTTATTTTTCAAGTGCTCTGTAAGCATTTAAATTCCTATTGTTCACCAATTTTCTAAAACATAGTTTATACCCAGCTTTTGGGTAAATACCCGGATATTTACCCATTTTTACCCAATTTACCCATTTTACCGGGTATTTACCAATTGGGTATTTACCCATTTCCCATCTCTAAGCATGCGTTCTTCCTTTGTTTCAGAAAATGTATGTACCAAATTTCTAGACCTTTTCTTGGATAGGAAAAATTTTATGAGAAAAAATCGAGTTGGTTTGTATGGGCAGTGGGCGATGGGAGTGAACGATTTTGATAAAAATTTACGACCACTCCTTATAATTTTTGCACAAAAATTTATAAGCCATATTAAAAAAAGGGTGCGTTTACACTCTACCATTTTAATTAAAAAATTAAAAATCTCAAAACTTGCAGCCTATATTTGAACTTGACATAGATAACAACCCATTTAAACAAACTTTGTAAACAGTTAACCGAATCCGATCGAATACACCATACTTTTATTCCACACAAAATTTGATTTCAAATCCAAAATGTCACAAAGGACATTTTCATTTTCCTCTGTTAAGCACTAAAACATACAATCACAAACTAATTATTTTTGTTTAATACATACCCTTTAATTAAAATATAATCGCAAATCTTATTAAAAAATTAAATATTTAATTTTTTGCTGTCAACAAAATTGCTCTTGAAAAAAGCAAAAAAATAGTTACTGCACTTGCTGAAACATGTGTTAAGTATGAACGCTTACAGCTGTGCGAATATTAGGAACAAACTAAAAAAGAAAACAGAAAAAATCCGTTGACGTTTAAATTTTCAAAAAAATAAAAAAAGTTTGCCGAATTCTGAATTTTAAAATTTCGCTAAAGCGACGCTAGATTGGGTATTTAGGCCACTGTGCAACGTACTTCTTCTAAACTGTTATTATATATCATTATAAATCATAACAAATAAGTATTAAAACTGCATTAATAGATGTCAAAAATATTAATAAATGTATTTTATAACGTTTGGGTGCCTGCTCTAAAATTTGTGAAAAAGGACTTAGCACATTTGCACACTAATTAAAATGTTTCAAAGAATAAACAAAAGCTAATAATAACGGAAATTAATCATTTAATTTTGCTAGATACTATGAAACTTTTTTATACAAATTTTGTAATTTTTCAGTTTTCATATTTTTTAAAGCGTATTTTTTGTTCAATATGCTCAAGTGATATTATTGAGATGAAATATAGGATTTGTTATGTTTCCTTTTCAGGATTTTGTTTGCATTCGCCAGCAAACAACTTTTATAAACTAAAATTTTACGTATATACGTATAAAAATGGCGATAGTATTATGGGTTAATATTTTCTTCCTATTTCATTAATATTTCATATTTTATGATTTTTTTTCCAGATTTTAGAACTTTGTCTTAAATATTTAACATATGATCCAAACTATAACTACGAAGCAGATGATGTTGATTCAAACGTAGCTATGGATACGGAGGAAGAGGAATACATTGACAGTGAAGAGTATAGTGATGATGACGATATGAGTTGGAAAGTACGTCGTGCTGCAGCCAAATGCCTTGAATCAATAATAGCAACTCGTCATGATATGATCGAAGAGTTTTATAAAGAGTTAAGTCCAGCATTAATAGCGCGTTTTAAGGAGCGCGAAGAAAATGTAAAATCTGATATATTCCATGCTTATGTTGCACTTCTTAAAAATTCTCGTTCTGTTGACGAAATATCACATGATCCGGATTCTATGGAACAGGTCCCAGCGACACTAGCTCTTCTAATGGAACAAGTTCCACATATTATTAAAGCAACCCACCCTCTTATGAGAGAAAAATCGATGAAAACTCGACAAGATTGTTTCTTATTATTAAGAGAATTATTAAATGCGATGCCAGGAGCATTGGGACCACATCTCGATAATATTGTTCCCGGAATTAGTTTCTCATTAAGCGATAAGAACTCAACAAGTAATATGAAAATAGAAGCTCTAGGATTTTTATGCTCCTTGCTACAAGGTCATCAAACTCATGTATTCCATTCACATATACCAGTTTTGGTACCACTTGTAGTAACGGCTGTATTTGATCCTTTTTACAAAATAGCTACTGAGGGCTTAATTGTGCTTCAACAGTTGGTTAAAGTTATTCGTCCTTTGGACAGTAGTGCTGCCAATATTAGTACTATAGATGTAACGCCATTTGCTACGGAAGTATATTCAGCCACTCTGCAAAAACTTAAAGCTACTGATGCTGATCAAGAAGTAAAAGAAAGGGCAATTGCTTGTATGGGTCAAATTATTGCTAACATGGGTGATTTACTTCAAACGGAATTGGCCACATGTTTGCCAATATTTTTAGAACGTTTGAGAAACGAAGTAACTAGATTAAGTTGCGTTAAAGCACTCACTATGATTGCAGCATCACCTTTAAGAATTGATCTAACATCGATTTTGAATGATGTAATGCCCGCTTTGGGTACGTTTTTAAGAAAAAATCAACGAGCTCTTAAGCTACATTCTTTGGATTTGCTGAACAAACTTACTGATAACTATGATCTTGATATATTCGGACCTCCTTTGCTGCAAACTGCTATTGCTGAAATACAACCACTCATCTCCGACTCCGATTTACATGTAGCTCAATATGCGTTAATTCTTTTGACAACTGCTGCCCGAAAGCATCCAAAGGCGTTGGTAGGAATTCACGATCAATTCCTACCACCGGTTCTCCAGTTATTACGTTCTCCACTCTTACAGGTAAATATCACCCCGATTTAAAAATGTAGCGAATGTCCACAAACACTACTCCCTCTTTCCTCCCTCCCATAACCTATTTTCCTAGTTCCAAAACAATGCTTTGTATGAGTACCAAGGAGAAAATAAAATAAGCTTGATGGAGAGAAAGAAAGAACATATATTGTCCCCTCATATATCATATTTAGCCACACAATATCAACTTAAAAAAAATATGGGCATTTCCACAACAGTTTTATCTTTCTTGTATTATTTAAGATAAATATTCAAAATTAATTAAATTAAAGAGTTCAAGACTTTCCTTAGTTGCGATGGCGAGATACCGGACTAAAAAGTTCAAGTTTTCGTTTTGGTCAGTTGTGTTTTATTTCTAAGGGCATCTTCTCATTACAATTTCTATTTCTAGGAGTAATTGCGCAATTGCACTCTTACCACAAAACTTTTGCTACTACATGTGCATTCCTCAAAATTTGTCATATAAATATGGCGTGTGAGTTTAGTGATGCTAGAGTTTACATTAAATTTTATAAGAAAAGGCAACAGCGTACATAACTTTTTTTTTTGTAAATTTTAACTTTGTAAAAGAAATATTGACATTAAAGTATATAAAATTTATATTCAATTATATTGATGTTAATAAAGTAAATCATAACAAGGATGAATTGTTTATTTTATTTTTTAGCTGTTTGTGTTTTGGCATTTTATACTTAAGTTTAACTCGCCAATTATGCTCAGTCAAAGATTATATACTAAATAAACAATAAGTGAGAAACACAATTTTTAGGTTTTAACAAATAATTTAGATTATCTTTATCCCAGAAACTACATCTTAGTGTATCTAAGTAACCTATAGTGAAGTCACTTTAAACGTTTCTTTTGTACTGCACTTTAGAAAGTAGTTATTTGAGCCACTAGAAGCAATGTATTGTAGCTGATCAAGTAACCAGTTAGGTAGGCAGTAAGGTAACTGACTGTTTGTAACCGGTATGTGAATCCAATACGTTGACTACTTTGGGCCTGCTATCAGACAGTCTCATTGTAATCAAAAAGAGTCAATTGATAAATTTTACAGCATTGACGAGTGAAGTGATTATATTCTAGCATCAATAAACTCACACGAGAAATGAACTGTTGATCGTCATTGAAACACCTGAAAATGCAAAGCAACTGTTTTTTTTTTTTTTTTGGTTTTACATGATCCGTATGAAGTAATATGATAATAGCTCTTTCTTTTTTGCTTTGTTTACATCCAATTTTCATCCGTATTTTCCCTCAATGTTAAATGGTTGCATACTATTTTACACTTTTACACAACAAAAAGATGAACAAAATTCCACAAAAAAATAAAATTTTTTTTTTGATTTTTTTTCTTGTTTTTGTTTCTTAAAAGTGTAAACAAATCAGAACGTAATTTTCCATTTTTTGAAATGAATACCCTCAATATTTTTTTTTTTCAGTATCTTTTTTCTTTATTGAATCTTTCTTATTAGAAATTTACAAATAAGTATTCAAATCTTAACCTAAACTAAAACTAAAGTTGTTATTGCAGCTGCAATATCCAACATGAGTGCTCGTTAAATGATTATCTGGCCAGATCCAGTGTTTCCAATCGCCTCAGTCGTCTATGACCCCCCCTGGCGAGGGGGTTTTGGATGATCCATTAGTTTTGAAATGTATTTTAGAACTATTCAGGAGAGCCAAAATTCGGTATTCTACAATATTTTTTTTAAAGCAACTACAGAATCTCACATATAATTGGTTTTTAAAATTTTGCATTATTGGGGACTTTATGATAGATATAGGGTTTTTCTTCTCAAAATATTCAATGTGTATGTATGAAAATAATTAGATGGAGGATTTTGCATTTTAATAAAATTAAATTATTTTGATTTCATTTATGCCATCTATCAGTTTTTAACGTGATTTATTTAAGATAACGGCTGGTAATACAACATAAGATAAAAAATTAATAATAAACAATATTAAATGAAAAGTTATAGAAAAAAATATTTTTTTTTGGAGTTTGATTGGTGTAAATTATCGTAAAATAACACAGTACAACACTGCAAAGAACACACGATCATGACAGTATAGGTTCGACTTTACTACCACCAAAGGGTAGTAAAACCCCATACTCATATCTTGCATCAAGTCGGTCTTGCGTGATCAAGATTGGGTAACGTGATAGGTTCGGATTATACTGATAATGATTTGCACATTCTTCGTTATTGCAGTACAATACAGATCTATACACCCGAACATATATTTTTTAACAACAAATCTTTGTGAAAAATTAGGAGTTTCTGGAAATTATTATAAAAAAAGTGAACAAAATTTTTTTCTCCTATATTTATTCAAAAAAAGATCAAGAAAAAATTTTAACATAAAGTGTTTGGCGGACTCTTAGCTATATTATTTCAATATAAAGTTAAGCGGTATCACCAAGTCTAAATTAGCTGTTGGCCAAAAACTGACGACACAATTTTTTGAGGGCCCACTGATTTTTCACTAAAATTTACAAACTGAGTATAGGGTTTTACTACTCTTTGGTAGTAGAGTCGAACCTAAACTGTAATTTTTTGCATTCGGAATTATTGTATAAGATAGAGAAATAACAAAAATGCAAATAAAACTGCAAAAAAAAAATTTTGTTATGAAATTCACACCATTTTTTAGTTCTAATACATTTTTTAATCATGTTCATTATTAAAAAGAGAAATTATTAATATATTTAATAATGCTAAATTTTGAAATAAATGCAAAAATAAAGAAAGAAAGAAAGAAAGAAAGAAAGAAAGAAAGAAAGAAAGAAAGAAAGAAAGAAAGAAAGAAAGAAAGAAAGAAAGAAAGAAAGAAAGAAAGAAAGAAAGAAAGAAAGAAAGAAAGAAAGAAAGAAAGAAAGAAAGAAAGAAATACATAATTAAAAGAAATTTAAAATAAAACAAAATCTGCTGTTATAATATCAAATACTTTTTGCATTGCTTACAGGGATCGGCTTTAACATGTACACATGATCTTTTCCAAGCTCTTGTACGAACTAATCTTAACGGACTTGACTATCATTCGTTATTGAAAAAACTAATGGAGCCTGTAATGGCAGAACCCATTTCTACTGGCGTATTTCCTAACAGCAGTCACGATCAGCTTCACAAGCAGGCTTATCATTCATTGGCCAAATGTGTAGCTGCATTAACGCAGCAGTGCCCTAACGAAGCTATACCATTGGCAACACAACTTTTAGGAGACCTTCAGAAGAGATCATCAATCGGCGATACACAACTCGTATTTTGTTTGTTAGCAATAGGAGAGATTGGTCGGCATTTTGATTTAAGCTCTATTTCTGCACTACCAAAAACTATTATAGAGTGTTTTAGTGCTGCTTCTGAAGACGTTAAAGCTGCAGCTAGTCATGCTTTAGGTGCGGTAGCAGTAGGAAGTTTGCAAACATTTTTGCCTCTAATATTGAATGAAATTGAAGCACAACCACGCCGACAGTATTTGCTTTTGCATTCGTTAAAAGAAGTCATCTCTTCACTTTCGGTTACATCAAATGGACTTTCACAATTGTTGCCATCAGTCCCATCAATTTGGGAACAACTGTTCAAGCACTGTGAATGTCCCGAAGAGGGCTCTCGTAACGTTGTCGCCGAGTGTTTGGGAAAATTAGTTCTAGTAAGTCCAGAAGAACTTTTACCTCGGCTGCAAGATGCTCTACAATCTGAAAGTCCTCTTATGCGCACGGTAGTTGTCTCAGCAATAAAGTTTACCATTTCTGACCAACCGCAAGCCATAGATGTACTCTTGAAACAAAATATAGGCAAGTTTCTGTTCTTGCTTCGAGATCCGGAACCTTCAGTAAGACGAGTTGCATTGGTTGCATTTAATTCAGCTGTTCATAATAAACCCAGCCTTGTGCGAGATCTACTTCCAACATTGCTACCATGGTTATACTCCGAAACAAAAGTGAAGGTAACTTACAATATTCACAAACATGGCTAAGTTTTTTTTCTTTTTTTAAATATAACTTTCATTTACAGAGTGAACTTATTCGAGAAGTTGAAATGGGTCCTTTTAAACATACAGTTGATGATGGATTAGATATTCGTAAGGCGGCATTCGAATGCATGTACACATTACTCGAACAAGGATTAGAACGAGTTGATGTTATGCAATTCTTAGATCACGTACAAGCTGGACTTTGTGATCATTATGACATTAAAATGTTGACTTATTTAATGACCGCTCGTTTAGCCGTAATTTGTCCCGATGCGGTACTACTTCGTAAGTACATATTTCAATAATTAAAGCCATATTTTTTAAATTACTTGAGCAAAAAATTCACTATTAAACTCTATCTTATGCGAATTCGATGATAATTGGATGAGAAAAGATTGTGAATACATTGAAAAAATATGGATACTTACAAAATAATGTATTACATTTTTTAACAGCTTCAAATATACATAGTACGGTATTCAAATTATTCGATTTTTCTCTTTTTCGAATAAAACGAATAAATGATTTTAACTTGTTCGAATAATTCGATCATATGTTTTAAATTAATCGAATTATTCGAATAATTTAAATTTGTTTAAAAAACTAAAGAATGATGTTTTGATGTAGATGTTTTAATATTTTATTGTTAAAGAAAAACAAAAACTAAAGATTTATGTTAACAATTCAAGTATTGATAATTTTAAAAAACATTCGAAATCATTCCATCAGAAATATTCTGATCAGATTCCCTGCATCAAAAATTAATACAATTGATGTTTTTTGAATCTTTAAAAATAGTTCCAAAAACCTACAACAGGGGGGCGTAAATTTCATAAAAAAAGTATTTTAGATTTTACCAAAATTTCCTTTCTATCACAACCCGTTAAAAAGTTAGTCTTTAAATCTTAACCTAAACATTGCCGCTGCAATGTCCAACATGAGTGCTCGCTAAATGATAATCTGGCCATATCCAGTGTTTCCAATCGCCTCAGTCGTCTATGACCCTCAAATGACAGCAACTCCCTGGCAAGGGGGTTTGAATGATCCATTAGTTTTGAAATGTATTTTAGACTGGAGAGTTTGATCTCCTCGCGTATTATGGGGACATTGAGATCCCTATGGATATTACTATTGCGAATGTACCATGGGGCACCTGTTATTGTCCTTAACAGTGCTGACTGCTTTCTTCGCAATTTTTCAATGTTAGATGAGGAGGCTCTTCCCCATAGCTGAATGCCGTATAACCATATCTGTTTTATAATTGTTTTGTACAAAAGCACTTTGTATTCCAAGTCTAGAGTAGACCGTGGGCCAATTAACCAGTACAATTGAACTGACTATAATTTTATTTGTGTAACCTTGGCTTCAATATGGTGGGACCATGCTAAACGGCGATCAAGATGGATACCGAGATATCTCACATGGCTCTGTTCTTGAATTTTGATATTATTTATCTGTATGGAAAGGCATTTTTCCCGTCTTAGAGTAAATGTAACGTGAACACATTTTGTTGCATTGACCTTAATTTTCCATTTGTCCAGCCATTTTTCCAAATCGCCGATGTGAGACTGGAGTTTTTCAGATGCTATTGCGGGGTTTTCATGTGTACTTAAAAAAGCGGTATCGTCCGCAAATGTAGATGTGTGAGTCAGTGCGCTCGCAGGCATATCTGCAGTATATAAAATATATAAAAACGGCCCTAGAATACTTCCCTGTGGTACACCAGCGGATATTTTTCGACGTGTCGAGATCACATCCTTTGATCTGATTTGGAAAGATCTTTCTTGTATGTAATTTTTAAACAGTTTATGTATGCTCGCAGATAGTAATCTAGTAATTTTGTGTATTAGTCCATCGTGCCAGACTTTATCGAAGGCTTGAGATATGTCAATAAATAATGCGGAACAATACTGCTTGCTCTCGAAGGTTTTCCGAATAAGTGTAGTTATCCGATGTACCTGTTCGATAGTACTATGTTTCCTTCTGAAACCAAATTGATGGTCAGGAATAATGCAATTTTCGTCAAGGTGCACTATACATCTCTCAAGTAACAACTTTTCAAAAAGTTTTGAGAATATTGACAATAGGCTAATGGGACGGTATGATGTCACTTGAGTGACATCTTTTCCCAGTTTCGGTATCATAACTATATCAGATATTTTCCATGAGGATGGGAAATATCCAATACGTAGTATTGAGTTAAATATGAACAAAATAATTCTTTGTGCTGAGTTTGGCAGATTACTTATCATCGTGGTAGTAATTTTATCTGTACCAGGCGATTTTCCAGCCTAAATACCTTTGACCGTCGTCCTCACGGCATAGAACCGGAATTTTAGTGGGGCTGGCACCACATTATTTATGACATTATCTCTAATATATGAATTTGTATAATTTGGGGTAAATACATTCTCCAAGTGATTGGCAAATGCTTCGATTTTTTCTGAAGTATTTTTTGCCCATTCTCCGTTCTGAAGTCGTATGGGCGACTCATATACAATAGGGCATTGCATATTTTTCACAGCTTTCCAGAGACTATATTCTGTGTTCTTAGTAGGGTCTAAGTTTCTAAGATAATTTCTCAGGTTAGATTCTTTATTAATCTTTAAGGCGACGTGAAGTCTTCTTTGGCACTGATTAAGTTTAGCCTTTGCGTTCGGAGATCGCGATTGATAAGGGACTCAATGTTTTTACGACATTTTTAATGTCTGTAATTCCCCAGGGTGACTGGGGGCGTGGACACTTTAACGGCGTTTGTTAAAATGTCTGTAAATATATCGACAGCGGACTGTATCTCATATTCATTTTTCAATGAGATGTTTTGTGGCAAGTGTGAGCTAACATACATTTTATACTTTAACCAGTTCGTTTTCTTGTTAGGGAAACAAGAGTAAGAGTTTTTCAATTTACTTGGAACTGCTAATAACGTTAAAACTGTAGGCGAGTGGTCTGACGAGAGGTCCAGCGAAGGGATCACTGAAATAAATTCTCGTTTTATATTCTTGATTACAGCGAAGTCAATTAGATCGGGAATCTTATTGAGGTCTGTAGGCCAATAAGTAGGTTGGCCACTAGATATGGCATCTAGTCTGTTATACGATATTGCTTCTAACAGTTGCCTCCCTCTAGGAGTAATAAGGCGAGAGCCCCAAAATGTATTTTTTGCATTGTAATCACCAGCTGCTACAAATCTTGGACCTAGAGTCCTAAAATATTCGAGAAACTGCTCTCGATTAATATTATACCTAGGAGGACAATATATTGAAGATATTGTAACTCTACCATCAGGTATATTTATAGATGTGACCTGGATGTGATCCGTTTTATATTCTGGCATTGGGAAATGCCTAATATCCTTTCTCACTAATATAGCTGTTCCACCACAAGCTCTACCACTTGGATGTTTTGTATCATAATAATAATATCCGTTAATTCTGAAACAGTTGTTTATGGTAAAGTGTGTTTCAGTAGTACGTCAATTTCCTGAAGGTGGAGAAATTGTTGAACTTCATTCTTATGTTGGCTAAGGCCGTTAGCATTCCAAAAACAAATTCTTAGAGAATTCATATTTTATTTAGCAGAATCTGCATGAGCATGCTTTGATTCTGCATCAATTGTTGAAACATATGTTGCATGTTCGCCATGAAACTGTTCATGGTTTGAATTAGATTCTCAATAAAGCTTTGAGAGTTAGTGTCGGGTACTTGTACACCCTCTTTTTGAATGCATGTGCATAAGAAAATAATGGGGTATTATTTCCACTGCTTCTTTTCATTTGGGTAACTGAACCCTCTTTTGTGGTATGGGCATACGATTTATTTTGATGTGACCGAACTCTTGGCAATTAAGGCACTGAGGTGGACCTTTGCGCTTAATTGGTTCTTCTACAATTATCTTACGATTAAGAAGATATCTTAAACCGTATATCGGATGAGTGTCACCCTTTTTCTTTAATTGAGCAGAGTTGAACGTAATTTCAACTCTAAAATTTGGTTGAGGAATTTTGTGCTTATTTATTATATTGTGAATGGACTTCACTTCAAAGCCTTCAGACTCTAACGTCTTTTTTATATCATCAGTAGGCTCAGAACTATCCATGCCTTTGATGACTACTGTCAAAACTTTAGCATTTTTTAGTTGATATGTATAGCAGTTTCTTTTCTCGGAATCGAAATTATCTACTACTATTCTGAAATTTTTTTCCGAGTAGGTGTGTATCTTTGTCTCTTGTAGATTTCCTTTACGCAGAGACCACGTGGAAAATCTCCTTACCTACAAGTTGGGTCAATTTGTTCACCAAAACATTTGTAGAGGGCTCGCGCAAATATAGGGGAGGTGGCTTATAGTCTGTTACAGGCTTTGCGGGTGTTTTTTCACTTTCTTGATTGGCAAGAATTGCAAAACGATTTTGACTTACCGGATTTTTCTTCACCTGTTTTGGATTTGGTTCCAATTTTGATGTCCTAGGACTGAACTGTCGTTATTTATAGTGATGTAACGGTCCATACCTGTTAGGATATTTTCCGTATTTTTCACTATACTTTGATTATTTTTTGGTATGGCTCCAGTATTTTTTGGTATGGCGCCAGTATTTTTCAGCATTGAACTTAATTGGGTTTCATCGCCGGTTCTTATAGAGTTAATATTATCAATACTACTATTTGTGACATTGATCTCAGTAGCATTACTATTTTCATCAACCGTTTGAGTTATTGTTTGTTTTTTATATTTTCTTTTATGTTGTCTTCTACACAATTGTTTTGTTATGGCGCACTAGAGAGTGGAGATCTCTCGTTTGTTGGTGTTCTTACACTTAAATAGTTCATGTGGTCTTTTGGATCATATGTATTTTTATTGTTGTATGGAGAGCTCACAACAAGGCGAATTTATACAAGGTGATGGTAGTTCTACAAAAACAACAAATGGTCTTAACAAATGTCAAAAAACAGAAATTAAAAATTAAACAAGTATGTATTAAAACTAAATATAGTGTAGATAATTGAATAGTGAGGGCTTTACTTATTTATGCAAAATATAAATATTTTGTTAATTAGCTTAGAATATGTAGATTAGGGATATAACTATTGACAATTTTTGCAAATATGCAAATTGGCATAGCATAGTCGAATAGAGCATTAAAAAATATAAAAAACCACGGTATTATTTTTTCGCGGTTGTTAAAAAAGTTCACGCACCAAACGCAATAAAGTTTTGCATTAAATATTTTCAATTATTTTGAAATACAATATATTTTATTTTAATAATAACTGCGGACATACTTCAAAATATAATTTTTAAATAAGGGAAGTATCCCTCACATTTGCAAAAAAAAGTTTGGTTTATTTTAGAAATTGGTGTTGGTGCGTGATGTTTTTGATTCCAAATGACCTACAAAAATGAATTTCATTACTTATACAACATCACGTGGTGGTATGCCAAAAATTTCACCAAAATCAGTTATATGCATAATGTAGATATTGGAGTATAAAAACAAGCTTTGACAGGTGATAGAACCAAACAAGCGATAAAAGAGTGTGGTATGGTATTGGTATGGTATTCAGGCAGCCGTCCAAAACCTTAGGTATTGTTCAGCTCACTTGGGTCCAATAAACGTTCCCTTTGTGATACCTGAAAGGAGAATAAGAACAGAAAGGAAGAAAAAGGAAAATAGAAGTTAGAGAAAAGGGAAATCTATAGTTTGAGTCATAGTGAAGTTAACAAGAGTAGAGTGTAAAGAAAAAGAGGAGGAGGAGAGGAGTTAGGAATTCAAAGAATTCGAAAAACGCAGACCATCATGGGATGGTTGCTGGATCCCTAGAAGGTAAAGTTTGCGTGACCGGTCTTATCAACCATCCGCTTTCCCTGATAAAGGCGTCTTATACACCTTAGTTTCTTCACAGATAACCCGGAAAGGGTACTGACGAATCTCTCACCTGAGAGCCTAGCACGTAGATCACCCAGTGCCGGGCAGTTACAAAAGAAGTGTACGATGGTTTCTTCCTCTTCCTCGTTCTGACAACTTGTACAGAAGTCATGATGAGGTAACCCAAGTCTTGCGGCATGAGTCCCGAAAGTGCAGTGACCGGTGATCATAGCCACAAAGTTGCTCAGACGTATTCGTTGTAATCGAAGTAGATACGACGTGCGTTTACAGTCCAACGCAGGCCATATCATCCTCGTAGTGGTACAAGTGGGTTCATTACCCCACCTTGCTTGGGCAAGTTCGTAATACGCGTTTTGTATCAATTCCTTGTAGGTTGATAACGGGATTCCACAGAGGAAGTCTATTTCGTCGTCTGACATCAAGGCTCCTCTTCCCGCCAAGTAATCGGCAATACAATTGCCCTCATTGTCCCTGTGTCCACGTACCCATGTGAGTACAACTGTCGAATGTCTCGCCATCTCATTTAAGGATGTCCGGCATTCCTGGACCATATTCGATGTTGTGTAAACACCTACCAGGGATTTAATTGCGGATTTACTATCAGTATATATACGGATATCTCGACCAGATACACTGTAATATCTGAGCCAGTTTGCCGCTCTTCTAATGGCCGATATTTCAGCCTGAAGGATGCTGCATCCATTTGGGAGCCTAAAGGATATTCTCATTCCGAATTCAGGAATGTATATGCCCCCGCCCACTCTATCCCCCTTTTTGGACCCATCCGTATAGATCGATAGCCTCCTTTCATCGACAGGGAGACCATCAACAATCTCCATACTGGATGGGATAGAGAAACCGAAATTCCTCAGGAGGAAGGGTTTGGGGGTACTGTAATCAATAAGATCAGGAAGATTTCGTATGTTTCCTATTATGCAAGCATGTCCATAGGACCTGAATTTCCATGCGTTGCAGGCCTTGAGCCTAAAGGCCGTGTTTAATGCCAATTGCCTGGCCATTAGATCTACTGGAATCGAATTGAGTAGAGTAAAAAGCGATTTTGTCGCGGTAGTTCGCAATGCCCCTGTTATCAGGATTGCCATACGTCTCAATACCCTTTCAAAGAGTATGCGATTGGAGTCCTTATCCATTGCCTTCCACCAGACAGAGACCACATAAAATAGTATTGGTTTAGTAACCGTATCGACTAGCCAATTCATGTTCCAGGGTCTAATACCCCATTTCGTGCCTATGGCCTTTTTGCAGATATACATAGCCGTCATGGCCTTAGCTGCTCTTGCCTCTACGTTGAGTTTCCAGGATAATTTCCTGTCAAGTATAATACCCAGGTGTTTTGCACTATCCGAGAGCGACAGTTCAGTTCCGCTTAGTCGGGGTAGCGTAAAGTTAGGAATCTTATTCCGTAAAGAGAACAGTACAAGTTCAGTTTTATTGGGATTTACACTCAAACCACTATCGATGCACCATCGATTTAAAATTTCGAGTGCCGTCCCCAGTCTTGGTGATATCGTGCCCAGATGAAACCCTGATACCGCCACCGCTACATCATCCGCATAGGCAACAGTCTTGTAGTTCAGGGAATCTAGTTTTAAGAGCAGACAGTTTAAGGCCAAGTTCCACAGAAGTGGAGATAGGACACCCCCCTGGGGAGTGCCTCTTTTGGCAGATCTGGAGATCGTGGTCGTTCCAATTTTAGAACGGATGATCCTATAATTCAGAAGGTACCTAACGAACCTAACTACTGATTGTTCAAGTCCTAGTGAATCCAGGGCTGATATTATGGTTGCAGATTTCACATTGTTAAATGCCCCTTCTATATCCAGAAAGGTGACAAGTGTGTAATTGCGGAATTCGATAGATTTCTCGATATACCCTACTAGTGAGTGAAGTGCCGTCTCAACCGATTTCCCCTTTGTATAGGCGTGTTGAGAGGGAGATAATAATCCCTGGCCAACTGACATTCTTATATGAATGTCAATAATTCTTTCCAGGGTTTTAAGCAAAAAGGATGATAGACTTATTGGCCTAAAGTCCTTTGCCTTGGTATGTGAAGCCTTTCCACCCTTAGGTATAAAAGTCACATTGCATTCGGTCCATTGGTTAGGTATGTAGGACCATGAGAGACAGGCTTGAAATATCGTAATCAGCCATGGTGTAACTAATTCTGCATTGTTTTGCAGGTCAGAGAGATTTGTATGGATCAAAGCTCCGAATGGCCCAGAGTAGCTTATCCTCGTTAATCTCAATTGAAGATGAGATTCTATCATGGTGTGGGGATTCATATGCCGTGCTAAATGGCAGGCTTCCCGGAAAGTGAGTGTCCATGAGTACTTCAAGAGTCTCTTGTCCACTGGTGGTCCATTTACCGTCCTGTTTCTGGATATAACCCTGAACGGTTGGTGATTTAGACAGAATCTTGCGCAAACGGCTAGTTTCAGAGGAGCTTTCGACGCCGCTACAAAAGTCCCTCCATGTCTTCCGTTTTGCATTTCTGACCAGATTTTTGAATTTATTCAGTGATGACTTATAAGTTGACCAGTCTCCTGATCTTTTAGCATCATTGAAGAGTTTGCGACATCTCGTCCTGGTGTCCGCTATTTCTGGTGACCACCATGGTGATCGCTTTTTTCCTCTTTGTACAGAGGATGCACAAGTGTGCTTAGTAGCCTCATTAATGGAATTCGTAAGTGTATCTACAGCCCTTACAATGTCCTCAATATCGTTAATTGTGGGAGGTTGGGGTAGGAGTTCAGATAGAATACGTCGATGGTCATCCCATCTTGTCCTCCTCCTATTTAAAAAGGGTTCAACCCTATCTGGTTTCCTATTGATGGAGAAAACTAAATAACGATGATCCGAGAAGGAACAGTCATTTGAAACCTTCCAGTCTCTGATCATGTATGAATGGCTTGCACTGACAAGCGTGATATCAAGAACCTCTTGTCTATTTGCAACTACAAAAGTAGGTTCTGAACCTCTATTGGTTATCACTAGATTATAATCCAATATAAAGTCTAATATAAACTCATCATTTTCCTCACCAAGTTGTTAGGTGGTGGGTCGACCTGATCATGGGCCATGTAGCATGAGAGAAGCCATATTTTATATAACCTCGTCTCCCATACAGCGGTTACTGTATCCTCATCGCTATAATCATTTAGAATGAAGATATTAGATAGTTTTTAGCCAATATGCAAGATCTAATTTTACCTGTGCCTTTTTTGTACAAAAGTTTGTACCCTTCTGCGTTGAGTCCCTTGATTTCGCCATTGCAAATCCAAGGCTCCTGGACCAACGCGATGTCCTCCCCATTTTCAGTAATGTGGAGGAGTAGTGCAGCAGAAGCTGCCTTAGAGTGATGAAGGTTCGCCTGGATCACCTTCACCATGATCGGGGTCATAGATGACGGTTACGTCCACGTCTTCTGGATCAGAGTCCAGAAGAGCGTCCTCGTCCTCCACTTCACCCATACAACGGAATAGATCCCCAACCATACCGGAGTTTGATTGGGTCTCCATTTCGTCATCTGGGTTAGCGGGGTCATCAACCTCGGGTTTCGCATCCATCTCCTGCGGAGCTTCTGATTTAACCTCAGAAGTTTCGGGGTCGATCTTGTCGTCACCACGATAGACGCGCAGCCTTATACTATCGAAACCGTAGTATATTCGGCTTTGCTTCTCCCGTAGTGGCGCCAATGATTCCTTATTCAGAACCACGACCACCTTCCTATTCGCACCTTCAGGAGCGGAAACCTTTACCACTTTCCAATTATGGGTCGGTAGGTCAGGATTCCCGCTCTGAATGTACGCAAGGATCGCGCCGGGCCACAATTCCCCTAGGGACGCGATTGCTAACTTTAGCAATAAAGCTGTGCGGTCATTGGTACACGCTAGCAGTTTTTACATGGCCTTGGTACCAGCCAGTATCATCGTTTTGCTGGGATGGACCGGGATTCTCCTTGAGAATCTTCCAGTATACCCCCAGCATACCCTGACGGATTTTCAGCCATTTCTCCTGGGAGATAGCTCCGTCTTCAACACTCCTGTCGAT
The DNA here is from genome assembly GCF_958450345.1 of Calliphora vicina. Taxonomy (NCBI): domain Eukaryota; kingdom Metazoa; phylum Arthropoda; class Insecta; order Diptera; family Calliphoridae; genus Calliphora; species Calliphora vicina. The sequence continues at coordinate 74,320,214 of NC_088781.1, forward strand.
AATCGCCCTTACAAGTGGGTTGCGAGCAACTTCACTGTAAGGCCTTCTTACCACGCGAGCCTCTTGCTTCGGACGTTTAGGCTTCTGCTGTTGATTTTGCTGTTGAAGCAGTTCCTCCTCGGAGCGTTGCCGTTTGGGCCCAGCAGATGCGCCTTGGTTCGCTGCATCTGCGCTTGAAGGAGGATTTGAACTGTCCAGCTCAGCCAGTTGGGCCTTAGCCCAGCTAAGTTTCGACAGTTCGTCGATATTAAGCGCATCGGCCGACTTGGATCCAAGCCGATCGATAATGCGCATGGCGACACGCCTTTGCACGAAAGCCATCCTAGATGCTTCTTTGCGAATGGGGGCGTTCGGTTCTGCCGTAGTGGCGGGTGGGGCTACGGTGGTTGGACCCGACTTCTGGTTCGACGATCCAACCTGTAGCATCTTCGCAGAGACATCTGTCTTATCGACAGTGTCCAACAAAGGGTTTGTTGCTGGTATATTACCAGCGAGGGCTAATGCAGCTTTGGAGGTGCTCGGCTTGAAATCCAACGCTACCTCGCTGCCTTTAGTCAAACTGTCACCAGAAGGCTGGACAGCTGACTGTTTGCAATCAGTCAGCATAGGTTTCCCCTGCTGGCCTTTCGCTGTTGTTTGTTTTTGTTGTTTATTGTTATTTGTAATTTTGTGCATTTTGATCCCACGAGTATGCGCGTAAGGGGATGGACACTCCATGCAGGGACGGCGTACATGGATTAGGCGAAAACTGTATTACAACCGACCCGTGCCCTGGCGTCGGAGGGGAGATGTTAGCGACTAGTTTTCTTTACTAGCCATTCAGGTCTTCGGCACTGCTACCATCACTTTGACCTTACAAGTGGGGGGGGGAAAGAAAGAGTAGAGAGAGGAAAGAACAGTTTTTGTCCGCGGGTTGTAACACTAAGAAGAGAGAAAGAATGTGTTAGCACTAGGCAACCATTTGTCAAAAATGTATCACCAGTAATAACATTATCCTAACACCAATGACATCCTACTGTGACCATTTGTTATAAAATGCATCACAGTATTATGATAGTCGGCTAGCGCAGTTCCATTTACTAACCTAGCTATGTCAAGAAGTTTAGACCATTTGTTAAAAATGTATCTTAAGATATTGACATCGCTTGAGCAGTTGTCAAGGCTAATAACCTGTTGTCAAAACAGTATCACTAGACTAGGCAGTTGCTCCCCCTATCCGCCACCTGGGACGCGTCCGATGGGAGACTGAGAACTCCACACGGAAAAGAGTAATCAGCTGATTGACTGACTCCACCTTGTATAAATTCGCCTTGGCTCACAACAATGTATGCATTTTTTCCATTGCTGCTGATCCTCCTTTCACTTGATGGAGAGTAAGAGAAACTCATACACAATAACACTACACTCTTTATTTAAGGTTTTATTTATTTATGTTGTTGTTTTTTTTTTTGTAATACTTTTTGCTTTGGTTTTTTTTTGTGATTGTTAATATTTGCATTAACAAAACGACAATTTATTTTTGGATGAAAAATTAATTTTAAATATAAGAGCCAGTTTTTGACTTCGTATTTAAATATGAATTATATTTAAGTTCTATTTAAATACGAAAATGAGTTTCTAAGTGCTTTTTTAAATGGTACTAAAATGGCCAACGTTGGCCATTTAAATTCTATTTAAGTTTCATAAACTACCATATGTTTTTGACATCTGACTTTTGTTGTTTGGTTTTTTTTCACTCTATTGTAGTGAAAAAAACCAAACAACAGCGTCTTGCAAAAACTACAATTCCGATGCGGGGCAATTGGAAGTTCTTTTGTGCATTTTTTTACCAATAATTTTAATGTGTGTGAAGATAAATTTAAATTTATTTAGCACAGACCTAAACCAATAATTTTAGCTCAGCCCATTTTGCAGTTAACAGAGCACTGTTAATCACTTAACAGTCATAATACTTGAATTATAATAATCAAATTTATACCTACAATATCTGAAATAATTTCAGAATAAGAAAAAAAAATGGAAAAAATTAAAAAAAAACTATCCATCTGAAATAATAGATGGATATTTGAACCCATCGTAATATCATGATTCCAATAAATTTGGCCATTATGGAAATTAGGAAAAGGGCTCGGATATGACACTATATAGAAATGTTAGTCCTAGGGTTACTGAATGGAACTGTGGTAGTGGGATATCTGAAATAATTTTGGGATTCCAATAAATTTGACTTTTTTGAAAAAATAAATCTGGAGAGGATTTTTGGCCATTATGAAAATTAGGAAAAGGGCTCGGATATGGCACTATATAGAAATGGTAGTCCTGGGGTCACTGAATGGAACTGTGGTAGTGGGATATCTGAAATAATTTTGGGATTCCAATAAATTTGAGTTTTGTGAAAAAATAAAAACAAAAACTCAAATTTATTGGAATCCCAAAATTATTTCAGATATCCCACTACCACAGTTCCATTAAGTGACCCTAGGACTACCATTTCTATATAGTGTCATATCCGAGCCCTTTTCCTAATTTCCATAATGGCCAAAAATCCTCTACAGATTTATTTTTTCAAAAAAGTTAAATTTATTGGAATCCCAAAATTATTTCAGATATCCCACTACCACAGTTCCATTAAGTGACCCTAGGACTACCATTTCTATATAGTGTCATATCCGAGCCCTTTTCCTAATTTCCATAATGGCCAAACATCCTCTCCAGATTTATTTTTTCACAAAACTCAAATTTATTGGAATCCCAAAATTATTTCAGATAGCCCACTACCACAGTTCCATTCAGTGACCCTAGGACTACCATTTCTATATAGTGTCATATCCGAGCCCTTTTCCTAATTTCCATAATAGCCAAAAATCCTCTCCAGATTTATTTTTTCACAAAACTCAAATTTATTGGAATCCCAAAATTATTTCAGATATCCCACTACCACAGTTCCATTAAGTGACCCTAGGACTACCATTTCTATATAGTGTCATATCCGAGCCCTTTTCCTAATTTCCATAATGGCCAAAAATCCTCTCCAGGATTATTTTTTCACAAAACTCAAATTTATTGGAATTATTTCAGATATTGTATGTATAAATTTGATTATTATAATTCAAGTATTATGACTGTTAAGTGATTAACAGTGCTCTGTTAACTGCAAAATGGGCTGAGCTAAAATATGTGGTTTAGGTATGTGCTAAATAAATTTAAATTTATCTTCACACACATATAATTTTATTGTTTAATAAACTTTTATTTCTTATTGGGCAAAATGTATCAATTTTTGTTTTGGTTGAACAGCTGTTTTAAGCAAAACTATCGATAAATTTTTGATATTTAGTAGTGTTACCATACTTTTATCTTATTTAAATAAGACAAATTATGTAGCACTGTAAAACTCAAACCAAAGCGAATTTATACAAGGTGGAGTCAGTCAAACAGCTGATAATTTTTTTTTCGCTTTTTGGTTCTAACAACTGTCAAAGTTTGTTTTTATATTTAAATATCTACATATTCTAAGCTTATTAACAAAATATTTATTGTTTACATAAATAAGTAAAGCCCTCACTATTAAATTATCTACACTATATTAAGTTTAAATAATTATTTGTTTAATTTTTCATTTTGGTTTTTTGACATTTGTTAAGACCGATCGTTGTTTTTGTAGAACTGACACCACCTTGTATAAATTCGCCTTGACTCAAACTGTATTTAAATACAACTTAAATCTGGAGAGGATTTTTGGCCATTATGGAAATTAGGAAATGGGCTCGGATATGACACTATATAGAAATGTTAGTCCTAGGGTTACTGAATGGAACTGTGGTAGTGGGATATCTGAAATAATTTTGGGATTCCAATAAATTTGACTTTTTTGAAAAAATAAATCTGGAGAGGATTTTTGGCCATTATGAAAATTAGGAAAAGGGCTCGGATATAGCACTATATAGAAATGGTAGTCCTGGGGTCACTGAATGTGGTTGTGGGATATCTGAAATAATTTTGGGATTCCAATAAATTTGAGTTTTGTGAAAAAATTTGGATCTATTTTTAAGGATTCAAAAAACATCAATTATATTAATTTTTGATTCAGAATCGACTGGTGAAATCAGATTAGCAATATATTCAAACGTTTTTGCTTAGGTGCGTTAAACCACCACAAGGAGAGAAAATTTTCCAAAAAAATTTTCAGAAAAATTATTAATGTACATATATCTTTTGTGTAGGGATTTCTAATAATCTTCATTCCATCTAATATCTATCTGTTGATGAATTGCTTTAAGTCTTTCCCAACGATTAATTAGTCCAGTTTTGTTTTCGTAGTGTTCAGGGAGAATTATTATTGGGCAGCGCAAAAAAGAAATCTGTAACTTCTAAACGGTTAGTCCCATTTGAATAAAATTTGACATGCGCAGTCGAGTGAAATGCTGTCGAGTTTAAGTTTTGAATTTGGACCCAAAGTAGGCCACCTATGTTAAATTTTTAAAACGATCATAATTTTTTGTTTGTGTTCCGATTTCAAAAAAATTACATACATATGGGCAAATCCTGAGTGACGAACGTTTTATTCGTACTCGTTTTAATATTAAAATATGAAAATTTTTTGGTTTTTCAAATAAGATACATCCAACGTATACATAGCGTATAGTGAGATTTAAGTGCAATTCCAAATGGCAGAAGACATTACCTTTTAATTGACATTTGTTACGAAATAATTGATGGCAAAGTTTTGTGACACACGTTACAAAAAATGGAAGTAACTTTGAGAGTTGAAGTATTTTTATTCGTAATTTTAGCGAATTTTGCATAATAAAGCATACAAAATCTTATTCCTAAATGAAAGATAAATGAAAGAGAATTCTTATGAAAAGCCGAAATCGTTACGTTACGTGACATTTTTTCCAGTACCTTGAAAATAAACACAATTATATTTATTTGAACAAAATAATATATTTTTGCTTTATTTAACGTTTTATAAGAAAAGTTGTGTTTGTAAATCAATTTGTTGATATATACAATAATATAAATTTGTTTACAAATTATTTTTTTGGTTTGTTAAACCCGCCGTTATTGCCATTTCGATCGTATTTTCATCAAATGATGAAAAATTGTAATTGATTTTTACCATCTCCGAAAGAAAACCAGTTGTATTATTTATATAACTACTGCAAAATCGTGGGCGTTATTGTGAATATTATTTTGTGCTTTAACCATCTCCCAAATTGTTCTCTTTACAATAACTCTAATTCCGTCTACTGCACCTTTTCCGTGAGAAGTTGAAAAAATTCCATTCAAAGTGAATCACATCAAATTATGCTTTAAAATACTGTATACTTAGGGTTTCCAGCCTGGCTGGACTTGGCTGGATTGTCCAGCTTTTTTTATGCCAGTGAAGTTTCAAACTAAAATTTCATTTGTCCAGCTAAATATAAATTTTCGACAATAATATCTATATTATTTATTACTTCAAATTTACTTACGACTAATTAATAAACCGTAATAACTTATGCCAAAAAGTGTATGTATTTTTTAAAGAAATGAAAATGCCAAACGTTTTACGGAAATACGTGTCATATGGAATTTCTAATAATGATGTCAATGAAGAAGAATGTAGAAGTTGAGGATTATCAGAAGCATTTTTATATTTTATGGAAAACATAATGCAGGAATTTCATACAACTATTTTAGATCTTGAGAATGACTCTTGTACATTTTTAGAGTTGATCGATATAATGACCGTACTTATAAATAGCCTCAAAAGTAGAATAAATGACAAATTTGTTGGCACCAAAGTTAACAGCATTTTGAAAAAAATTTCGCCGGATGAAAAAAAAAACTTTTAAAACTGAAGTAGAAAACTTTTTAAAAACAGCGGTCAGCTATTTAGAAAATCGTTTTTTTTTTTTTAAATAACATTTTTAAATTAAAAAAAAAACATATTTTCTTGGGAAGATTTACAAAAACTTACGCAAAACCTTCAAATATCTATGCATATATCGATTATTGCAGGTTTCGTGAAGTTTATAAACAAATACCAAGAGATTTGTCAAATGATATATGGTCATATTTTTTTACCAAAGGTGAAAGGAATGAATTCGAGAATTTAAGAAAAGTTATATGTTTCGTATTTTCTTTGAAGTGGGTGTTGTTGTAGACCCCCGTTTTTAAAGATTTTGCAAACCCCCCAAAATTTGGAGTTATTTTGAAAAAAATGTACGATAAAGTTTTTGACACAATTTGTTATGTACTCAACAAGACCCATAATCCACGCTTTGTCCAGGTCTTTTCACTGTATCACCGTGTAATACAAATATATTGTTACGTTTTAACCTTTTCAAAACGCTGTTTTATTTCCTTTAAATAAACCGGATACTTTTGATTGCAAATAAAAGCCGTTTAGTAGTTTGAAAATGGTAACAACTCTTTATTTATTAAAATGTACAACAACAACAGAATTAAATAGCCACTCAATGTTTTTTATACACGTTTATAAATTCTCAGAATTACAGACACAATTTATAATGTACACGAATTTACTTGAAAAACACAACACACTTCACTCACGACCGCAACCTCTGCCACTATTTATAACACTGCATTACCATCTAGAAAGCCTTTAACTGTCAAAGTTCGAATATTCTAGATCATACGCCATCTGTGGTGTACTTTCTACAATGTTCTTACGATCAAATCAACTGAAAGCTTTTATTTAACAATGCCCACAGATATGTTACAGTCTGCCATTACAGCACTGTTATTTGAAAGCATTATGCTACTTTTAAATCAGCCCTTAAAATCGTTATATTTGAATTTAAGTACAATTTCGTAACACTGCCCCCCGCTTAAGCCTGTTCGTCCCGAATAGGCATAGATTCACTTCTCCCATAGGCAGCTAGTCGTTTCAGATGTTCAACTTTAATTCCCGATATCGGTCTTCCACATTTCCGTATTCTATAAGCCATGTCGTCCAATTTCTTAATTACCCTATGTGGTCCTTTGCAGTGATTCATTAATTTGGATGACAAACCCTTATTACGTTGTGAGCTATATCTGGTTTTCATTTGGTCATTTGTCATTTTAATTCGTCTCCGAACGAGTTCATGCATTTCTTTTTCTGCTGAAGCACCTTCACCCAACTTGGAACCCGGCCTGGTGATTTTTTCTCTGCGGGACAGACCAAGCACTCCAACAGGAACCATTCCGTCGTTGCACTGTTCAACGAGGGCCTCCATTGTTACATGGCCACTTCTCACATCCGCTGGTTCCAACACCAACAAACCATAATCCTCCACTTCCTCACGGGCCCATACCAAATCCTCTGACTGCGGTGGCAACCTTTTGTGCTCAACAAAAACTAACTTTTTTTAACATTTCGCCAATTCATGACTTTTTGTCCCATATCCAAAGTAATGCTGTGACTAATCATGAAGTCTGCACCAATGATTACTTCGTCCACAATATCGGCAACAACAAAGACATGATTTACGCTAATACCACCAATAGTTAGTTTCAAATTAACTTTACCATGGACAGCGGCAGGCTCTCCAGTAGCGGTGCGTAGACTTACATTGCAAATTGGTTCCATCGATTTCTTTACTAAATCTGTTCCGATGATAGACTGCGACGCTCCCGTATCCATAGTAAGGATGTGCTTCCGACCGTTGATGTACCCACTAGCAGTAAGATTTTTATTTTCCTGCTGCAGTACTGATATGGAGATGGTATGGCCATCAGGTGTGGGTGTCAGATCCTGTCCCTCAGTGCAAGCTCGCTTTAAAGGTGGCTCCTGTAATGCTTGATGATTCGCCATCTGGTTATTTCTTGATGCTGAAACATATCTGATTCGCTTTATTGGTGCTCTGCAGTTTCGCTGAATGTGACCCATTTTTCCACAGTTATAACATTTAGCTTTGGCTTTAGTTTATCTCTTACTTAAAGCCTTTAAAACTGCATCTATTATTTCACTGAATATATTTCTCTCATTTTCGGCTATAACCTCGATATTCCGTACCTTGCATATTTGCGGCTTACATTAATTTTTCTGTTTCTTGTGCCAACGCGAATGAAACGGTTTCCGCAAATGTTGACTTCCGTGTGGCATAAACCGCATGTTTTACATCAGGGTCACGAAGCCCATTCACAAATGCCTCAATCTTGAAATGGTCCAATAACGGATGGTTTTCGTCTGGATATGTAAGCTGCATCAAACGTTCGATTTCTGCCGCAAAGTCTTGTAGCGTCTCATTAGGTTTTTGTACTCTACCACGCAATTCCATTCGGTATATTTCTTTCATGTGTTCTCCACCATACTTACGTTGTAGAGCATCCATTATGTCATCATAGCTATTTCTGTTACTTACTGGTACGCTTTCAAGAACTATTGCTGCGTTCCCTTTCAAGGCCAAAATCAATTCTATAGCTCTTTCTTCATTACTCCATACATTTCTTTTGGCAACTGTATCTAACTGGAACTTGAAAACATTAAATGGTGTGCTGCCATCAAAACTAGGAGCCTTTATTCTACTCGATGTTTCTGAAATAATTCGCACCGGTCCGTCTTGGCATTGAAGATTATTAATTTTCATTTCCAGATCGAGAAATTTATTATCAACATCTTGGGATTGTTTTTCTAGGCCACTCTCTAATTCGGACACCTTTTTGTCAACGACATCCACTCTGCTGTTAATAACCTCAGACATTTCCTGAATTTTTTTATCTGTAGCTCTAGAGGATTCTTGAAGTTTCGCTTCTATTTCAGCTAAGTGTTTGATAGTTTCTTTGACTTCAGCTTTAACCTCAGCACGAAGTTTCTCATTGTCGGCAAGAAGTTTCTCGTTGTTTATTTTAGAAGTTTATAAGATGGTTATAGAATTTTCGTTCATTTTCGCTTCCAGGTTCTTGTTGGCTGTTTCCATTTTTTCCATCATAGCCGCGAACATTGTGTTTAAATCCATGCTGCTTGTTGTTAGAAACTTCCATTTCTTCCTTATACTCGAATTCGTAAGCACCGATGTCAATATCACGCCGTTTGAATTCGTCTATCAGCCTCTTCTGCAATTCTGCCTTATTACCTGCTGTTGGTAGCTCCAACTTACTCAATTCTTTCTTGAGTTGTTCAACTTTTAGTTCCTCAAACTTCATGCTTATTAATTTGCAATCCCACTTCTGACTCCAATTGTTACGTTTTAACCTTTTCAAAACGCTGGTTTATTTCCTTTAAATAAACCGGATACTTTTGATTGCAAATAAAAGCCGTTTAGTAGTTTGAAAATGGTAACAACACTTTATTTATTCAAAATGTACAACAACAACAGAATTAAATAGCCACTCAATGTTTTTTATACACGTTTATAAATTCTCAGAATTACAGACACAATTTATAATGTACACGAATGTACTTGAAAAACACAACACACTTTAAGGCACTTAGTTGATGTTTATTCGAAAAGCGTCTCTGATAAACTCACTCACGACTGCAACCTCTGCCACTATTTATAACACTGCATTACCATCTAGAAAGCTCTTTAACTGTCAAAGTTCGAATATTCTAGATCATACGCCATCTGTGGTGTACTTTCTACAATGTTCTTTAACTGAATATTCGAATACAGCGTTGCCAACTTACGATCAAATCAACTGAAAGCTTTTATTTAACAATGCCCACAGATATGTTACAGTCTGCCATTACAGCACTGTTATTTGAAAGCATTATGCTACTTTTAAATCAGCCCTTAAAATCGTTATATTTGAATTCAAGTACAATTTCGTAACAATATGTTGATTACAATGGACAAAAATATATTTTAATAAAAATTATGTACACAAAACCAAAATTAACATTTTCTCAGTAATTTTTTAATGTCCAGTTTTTTTGGATTTGTCCAGCTTTTTGCAAATCTGAATTTGGCAATTCTACTCAAAATAAATTTGTTTTTAAATTGACTTGCGCAACCATCAGAAAATATAAACATCTGTAGGAATAAGGAATTTATCCTCTTTCTTAGGAGGGGTTTTATAGGGAAAAGGAGTTAATCCCCTTTCCTGGGAGGTTTGATGTTTTATTATTTATTTGTATTTAAATTATTAAGTAAACCCAAGCCAGTCGATCAACGTCAAAGCTGGGTAAAACTTTTTATTTATTTATTTGTTTAAAGGTACAAATCGGACTATAAAAGTCTTAATCTGTCCTCTTTAATATTATTTATTTTTGCTTAAGAAAAACGCTGCTTTTTTAATAAGTTCAACTTTGTCAGTCAACAGTTCATAATAAAATGAATTTTATTTTGAAAAATATTTATAACAAATCAATAAAATAATACAGGATTAACGGTATTTTAAGATGTGAATGAGAGTTGAGTGATTAACATGAGTTATTACACAAATAACAGAATTAAACAAAGCAAAACAAAAGAACATTGAGCATCAATTGTATATACCAGGGACCGAAAATAATAATTATTCTTGAAATTTCTAAGGAAAAAAGCCATCACAGGATAATATCGGAGAGTCAAGTCAAGCATACCATTTTGATTGTTTTCAACTATAATTTCATAAAATAACATGCTTTTTAAATCCTTGATTTTTATTTTTTTTGTCAGAAATAATTGTTATTTTCTGATTTTTATTTTTTTTGTCTGAAATAATTGTTATTTTTGATTTTTATTTTTTTTTGTCAGGAATATTTGTCAAACTTTGAGTTTTATTTTTTTTGTTAGGAATATTTGTCAGACTTTGATTTTTATTTTTTTTGTCAGAAATAATTGTTATTTTTTGATTTTTATTTTTTTTGTCAGATATATTTGTCAGACTTTGATTTTTATTTTTATACCCTTCACCACGAGTGAGTGGCAAGGGTATATATAAGTTTGTCATTCCGTTTGTAATTTCTACATTTTTCATTTGCGACCCCACAAAGTATATATATTCTGGATCGTTATAGATAGCGAAGTCGATATCGCCATGTCCGTCTATTCGGCTGTATGTTGAAATCAACTTTCCGTAGCCCCCAAATAACTTACAAACATGATTGATACATCAATATATCGGGAATTCTTCCGGCTCGGTTGCCATTTAAAATCGGCCCACAAATGGCTGAGATAACGGGACAACCTCGATTTTTGGCCTATTTTTGATCTATATCTGGATAGATATTTCAAAGTCCATTGCAACGATGTATGTATATAAGGCTTTGACCTACAATGGGTCAAAATCGGGAAAAATATTTTTTAACCCGAATTTTTTTTTAACAAATATAGGCATTTTTTTTACCAAAAAAATTTGTCAAAAATTTTTTTGTTTCCCAAAAAATTTTTTTGTCATAAATTTTGTCAAAAATGCCTATATTAATGACTTAGTTATCCAGATATAGATCAAAAATAGGCCAAAAATCGAGGTTGTCCCGTTATCTCAGCCATTTGTGGGCCGATTTTCTCGTATCAATCATGTTTGTAAGTTATTTGGGGGCTACGGAAAGTTGATTTCAACATACAGTTGATTTCAATAGACGGACATGGCGATATCGACTTCGCTATCTATAACGATCCAGAATATATATACTTTGTGGGGTCGCAAATGAAAAATGTAGAAATTATAAACGGAATGACAAACTTATATATACCCTTGCCACTCGTGGTGAATCAAAGTCTGACAAATATATCTGACAAAAAAAATAAAAATCAAAAAATAACAATTATTTCTGACAAAAAAAAATAAAAATCAAAGTCTGACAAATATTCCTGACAAAAAAAATAAAACTCAAAGTTTGACAAATATTCCTGACAAAAAAAAATAAAACTCAAAGTCTGACAAATATTCCTGACAAAAAAAAATAAAAATCAAAAATAACAATTATTTCTGACAAAAAAAATAAAAATCAGAAAATAACAATTATTTCTGACAAAAAAAATAAAACTCAGAAAATAACAATTATGTTGTGATTTTTATTATAAATGTCATAATTGTTACGGTCCCTGGTATATACGTAAGTATGTAAACAATAATAATTAAACAATGAGAGTAATAATAATAATTTTGTTGCGTTGGTTGTTGTTACATCATCTGATGGTGATGCATAATTTTGTTGCATTGATGAGTTGTTTGTTGTATTTGTTACATTTGTGTACTTGTTTTTTCATCAGGATTGATTGATTGTGAGTTGTTGTTTATAGGTCTTTTCGGACGTCCTCTCCTTTTGATGACATATACTGGCTTCTCGGAATTTCCACTATATGAAGTCAAATCTGAGGCATGGTATGTTGACAAAGGTATATTAAGGTTATCCACTTCTGCGATAGTATAACATGAGGATCCCTTTTTGTTTATTACGACGTACGGGACATCTCTTCGTGGTACAAATTTTAATGTTAAATGGTTATTTAAATTTTCTTGTGGCTTGCGTTTTAAATAAGCATAGATTTTGTTTTTTTCCTGCATTTTTTCTTCTGATTCCTTTGCTAACATTAGTGTATCAGCTAGGCGAAGTAAATGTGGAGTTATCTGTGGTACAAACTTTTTAAGCATTCACAATTGCTCTTAAATCATTTTGAAATTCCATGGGAGTTCTTAGGTCACGTCCAAATGTAAGATAGGCAGCAGAATAACTGGTAGTTGCACATTTTGCTGTGTTCATTGCAAATCTTATCGAGGGTAATTTTAAATACCAGGTGGTGTGATCTTGGCCAACACATATAGATAGTTGTACTTTGAGGTCTCTGTTTTTTTCATTCCACTGGGTTAGCTTCTGGGTGGTAGACTGGTGTGAACGATTGTTGTATCCAAGACAATAAGTCAGCTTTTGCATTACTGCCGAAATAAATTGGGTGCCATTATCAGAATGAAGTCTTCGGGGAACACCATATCTTAAGAAATTTTGGTTTAGTAACGTGAGGGCACAATTTTCAGCTGATGCTAAGGAAATAATTCTGTCCAACGGTTACATAAATCCTCCACAATCAACGGCTACATAAATCCTCCACAGTAATTGGCAGTGGACCAAATAAATCTACGGCTACAATTTCAAATCTACGATAGTTCTGTTATCATGGTTATTAAATTTAATCATGTTACGCATTGAATGAGGTACAACAAGTCCATTTTCTGAATCTTCTGAAGAACAAAATCTATATAGAACCCCATCTAACATTATAATACCTCTACTGGTGCATCTAGTATATTTTCATCATCATTTTCAAATGAATTTATAATTGATTTTATATCAGGAATCTCCATTTGTTCTTTTCTAAAATCGGCAGCTCCTTTTCGAGGAAAATCAATATATATTGACATGCATTCACATTTGATATCATTGTGCGTTTTAAGAAGACATGGGGGTCTTGACAGGGTGTCTGTTACTGCATTTCGACGGGCAGGAGTATATTCAAACTTTATATTATACGTTTGTAGTTGTAACGCATATCATGCGAGGCGACCTGTGGGGCTTTTTAAACTAAACAACCATTTGAGGGGTTGATGATCAGTAAGAACTAGAACTTCCGAACCTTCTATATAACCTCTGAACTTTTGAACCGCCCAAAAAACTGCTACTGCTTCACGCTCTGTTGCACTGTGGGAAAAACGACCAATCTAGCTTATAAAAAATATTTTTTTTTAAATTTATAAACCTATAGCATAGAATAATTCTAAAACTAAAAAATGCATTCAACATTTTTCGATTGATATGTTAATTATGAAAATACAGGGCCGTAAATGTATGCAATGAATAAGCAGTACGTTCATGTGGGATTTTGGTTTCATGTTTCACCCAATGTATTATCAAAAGTTTTACTGCGCTATTGAACCTACACTTTATTTTTGGATAAAACAAGTTGTTGTAGTGAAAATGATTTTAGTAATACCTTTTGTAATTAAATATATAAAAGTATATTTTTGTCAAAATTTTTGCCGCCAAACTAATTTTTGAATTTGAAACTAGACCTAATAAAGTAAGTATGTATGGACAACAAAATTGGCTGCCACAAAGTATAATTTTAAGCAATTGTTTAACCCTCTGGCTCTGGCACCAATATTTTTCTACGAACCCTGGCACTATTTACATTTGTACGTTTAATTTCTTGTATAATACATTTAATTTCCTATATAATCATATTGTTAGGAATACTCAACCATTAGGGATACTGGTGTAGCCGTCCTTAATTTCAACACAATATGACCAGGCTTCAAATAACTACTACCAAAACAGTGTTTAAAATTGAGATATTTACATATATAAATAGTAGGCAGGGTCGAATTGTATGGACGATAAAAAAAGTAAGAAATCGTATAGCAGAAACGCAATCTACGGAAAATTCTAAGAAAGTTTCCTCAAGAAACCATAGGTCTAAAATAAAATCCTATCATGCGCATTTCGACTTTTATTCAATGATATTTCAGTAAATATATTTTTTTTAATAGTTTTTTTTTGGATAAAATTCGAAATGCGCAAGATATGATTTGATTTTAGACCTATGGTTTCTTGGGGAAAATTTCTTAGAATTTTCCGTAGAATGCGAAAAAAATCGACCCACCCTAATAAAGAGGTTTAAACAAATATATCTTGTGGGCGATATTCAAGTGTTTGTTTTTTATGGTTTTTTTGCATGTTTTTTAAAGTAAAATAAAAATTTTCGTTTCGTAAATGCAGTGAAATTATTGTGCATCTGATTTTAAGCAATTAAGGGTTTTCCAACATTTTATGGTCTTTTACTGTCTAATAAGGCTGTTTGTTTCTTACTGATAACAAAACGCGAAATTTTTTTTAAAAATTTTTCAATGAAAATTCATATTTTTAAATAATTCTTCTAGGTTACAAAACGCGCGAAACCCCATCATAAACAATAGGTTTTTTTCAAAATTTTTTAATGAAAATTCATTTTTTAAATAATTTTTATTGCAAAAAGCTATTGATATGATTTAATAACATATAAAAAGATTTTTTTATTGAGTTTTATTTAACAAAAAATTCTGATTTATTTTGTTGAACTTTAATATCAAGAAAAATTGTAATTTCCACTAAAACCTTCCTTTTGGTGTACCCTGTAATGAAACAGGGTGTCTACAAATACAATATATTTAAAGATCACTCTATTAGCTACAATCGCTTCATACATTTCTTACTCCTCAGATCAATAGTTTAAAAGATAAGATTTTTTATAAGCTAGATTGGTGATATTTCCCACTGTGTGTTGTGGAGTAATTTCTCTCAGCTGGAAGCAGCAAAGGACTAGCGTATGCAATGGTATGTTCAGATTCCTTCTCCCCCTGTCATCTGTTTTTATCACAAAAGACATATTTTCATTTACCTGTTGTAAAATTGGGGGTGATATTAATAGCTTTTTTAGGGAATTGAAAGCATTTTGTTCATTTTCGGACCATTTCCAAACAGCATTCTTTTTAGTTAAATCTGATAGTGGTTTAGATATATTTGCAAAAGAAGGAATAAATCGTCTATACCATGAACAGGTTTGTAAAAATGAAAGAATTTCTTTTGAATTCTTAGGATTTGGGCGCATCTGTATTGCATTTGTCTTTTCTGGATCAACTTTTAGACCATCAATTGACTTGACTTCAGGTTTACAAAAAAAAAACATTTTTCTCGGTTTAGGTAAAAACCAAATTCATTGAGTCATTTAAACGTTTATTTCAGAACCGAAATATGTGTTTCTAAATACTTCGAGCAAATAATAATGTCGTCGAGATAAGCCAAAATTAAAATATTAGGTAATCCATAGAAGAAGATCATCAATTCTAGTTAGTGGATATGTATCAGTTGTTGTGATCGCAATCAACCGAGGATAATCAACTCATAATCTCACTGACCCATCCTTTTTAGGTATCAAAACTACCGGGAATGCCCATGGCGATTCCATTTCCTCTATTACAACGTTTCTCAGCATATTTTCAATTTCTTGTTTTAATACATTTTTCATTTTTGGGGAAATTCTGTATGGAGTATTTGAAATATGGTTTTAATATGGTGTTCTACATTAGAAATTGAATGTCTTCATATATTTGTTTGTTTTCTCTACAAACAGACGTGCATTTTATTGACTCCGCGATTTTATTAAAAATTTTTTGTTTTTTAGTGCAAATAAAAATTTTAAAAATTAGCGATTGGACGCTTTAAAATTATATTTGTGTCTAGTGATAAATATAAAAAATTTGCAAAAGCAATTTTGTTTAAAAAAAAAGAAAAACAAGTGGTTTAAAAAAATAAAAAGTGTAAATTCCTTTTGTTTGTTTTAAAAGAGCACATGAATTCTCATGATGAGAGGAGGCTCAGTATGAACGGCAGAAATGCCTACATATTTCTTAACGGGGAGAGTGATCAAAACAAAAAAATAAATGACCCCAGCTACAACAAAAATTATTTAACCGCCAAACCAGCTGAGAGAGCACGCTCTTGTTCCCCCGTGTTACAATTACACGAACAAAATAATACACAAACAATATCACCAACCAATTTATGTTTAGAACAAAGCATAAAAGAAAGTATGAAAAATTTAAATACAACAACAACTATACCAGTTTTAAAAACACAGACAAATACTGTTAATAAACAAGCTTGTGATCCACTAACAAAGAATAGTGAGAGTTTGAATGTTTTTAACAGTAAACAAACCACAATAAATAATGATGGTACACTGAAGGGCGCTATACCGAAAAAAGAGATAAGTACATTGAAATCACCAGTACTTCCAGGTATGCTTAGATATGTAAGTATTAATAAAATAAATTTAAGTACCCAAAATAATGGAATTTCTGTCAAGAAACAGAAGATAGTTGATAATCCCTTGATAGGCAATCGTTTCACACCCTTGAGCGAGGATAATAATAAGAGTATAAAAGATGGTGCTTACCAAACGAAATCATTAAAGCCACCACCAATATATCTGCGTGAGCCCAGCTCGAATAATTTGGTCAAAACATTTGTTGAACTCATTGGAAAAAATAATTTCCATATTGTTCCAATAAGAAAAGGCGGTGTGGAAGAGACGAAAATAGTCGTATACACTGAGGATTTTTATAGAAAAATCTCTCAATACCTAAATGATAATAAAAATAATTTTTATACCTATCAACTGAAAAGTAGTAAAGGGTTGACAGTTGCCATTAAAGGCATATAGGCTCTGCAAGAATTGGGCTACGAAATAAGAGCTGTAGTTAATATATCTAACAAAGATAAAATTCTTCAGCCAATGTTTAGAGTCGAGTTGGAGCCAGAAAAAAATAAATTAAGGGGAAATGAAACTCACCCAATTTACTCAACACGATATCTGTTAAATCGTAGAATAACCATTGAGGAGCCTCTTAAAAGAAATGGTCCTGTTCAATGTGGCAATTGTCAAGAGTTTGGACATACTAAAAATTATTGTACCTTGCGAACAGTGTGTGTGGCATGCGGAGACCTTCATTCTTCATCACAATGTGATATCCTAAAGAATGGTCTCAGAAGAAAATGTGGTAACTGTGGTGGCGATCATTCAGCCAACTACCGCGGGTGCCCAGTTTATAAGGAGTTATTGAACAGATTAAGAGAGAGGCAAAAGCTAATAAGAGGGAAAACATCTGAAGTACCAGCCTACAAATTTGAAAACACCTATCCACCAGTCAATTCTGAAGTTCCGCTATTGAACAAACAAGCAGCCTCAACACAATTAAATTTACAATCCACTCAAATTGATCAGCCTAAGAATGTAGCAGGTTCTTATGCCAATGTTTTGAGAACGGGTTGCCAGCAACCTGATGTTCCCCAAAATACGGGAGGGTTGGAAGCACTTATGCGCTTACCCAGAATATTACCTCTCTTAATCAAAATATGACAAACTTTATGTCATCCATGCAAAACAAAAATACAAGAGCTTTTAAGAGCGCAGAACCAAATGATACAAATCCTCTTAACAAAAAATGAGTTATTTGAGACTATGTTTCGGTTTAAACCAACACAAATCAGAGGTATCCCACTTCATGCAGAATAAAAACATCGACGTGCTATTGGTTTCGGAAACTCATCTTACCAATAGGTATAACTTTTATATTTCGGGTTATGCATTCTACTGTACAAATTATCCTGATGGTAAGGCACATGGTGGCACTGGTATTTTAATTAGAAATCGTTTAAAACATTATCCCCTAGATGAATTCTCAAAAGACTATATACAGGCAACATCCATTCTTCTGGAAAGCTTTGCTGGAGATTTAAATATAAGCGCGATCTATTGCCCACCACGCTTTGCAATGACCAAGGAGAAGTTTGAAGAATTCTTTAGCACGCTAGGAGGTCGCTTTCTGGCATGTGGCGACTATAATGCCAAACACACTTACTGGGGCTCTCGACTAATGAATTCCAGAGGTAGACAGCTTTATAACGCATTAGTTGATCGCAAAAATGGCCTAGATATTGTGTCCCCTGGACAACCAACTTACTGGCCTGCTGATCCTAAAAAAATTCCTGATCTCATAGACTTTGCCATAACAAAAAATATTAATCGAAATTCAATATCTACAGAAATGTCATATGATTTATCTTCTGATCATTCCCCAATTATAGTATCTTATTACGGGAGGACTAACATTTCAAAATTTCATACTGAAACATATTACTTTAAAACAAATTGGCTTAAATATAAAAAATATATAAGCAGTCATATCCACACAGATCTTTGTATTCAGTGTGAGGAAGATGTAGATAAAAGTGTCAATGACTTTACGTCATTAATTGTATCGGCTCTAATTCATTCAAAGAGTCAAATATTTCCTAAAACGGATATGCACATTGCCAACTCAGATATTGAACGACTTCTTTTAGAAAAGAGAAAATTCAGAAGAGAATGGCAACAAAATAGATCACCTGCTGCAAAGCAGAGGCTGTCTGCTGCTATTAAAAACCTGAAAAAAGCCCTTCAATTAGAAGAGGATCGCAGAAATAGAACTTACATTCAAAGTTTGACAAATACCAAACACACAAATTTTTCCCTTTGGAAAGCAACGAAAAATATCAAGCCACCGGTAGAGGGGCAAAGCCCTTTAAGGAAAGCTGATGGTACCTGGGCTCGCAGCACGGAGGAAAAGGCTAAAATATTTGCCGATCACTTAAGTACAGTCTTTCAACCAAACTTGCCAACAACTGTTTTTGAACTTGAAGAACCACCTGTGTCAACATTATCTAATGTTGACATATTAGATATAAGCCCAGAAGACATTAACGAAGTAATCAAGGATAATATAATATTAAAACAAGTAAGAGTGCTATATTCGGCTATGCCGAATCTTATATACCCTTCACCAAATTATACTTCAAAATTTTAAATATTTTTAGGTAAACAAAATTTATTTTTTTTAGTTGTATTTTTCATTTTTGGAAAAAAAATTTTTCGATTGTTATTTAAAATTTTTTTTTTTTAAATTTAATTTTTTTTTTTTTAAATTAAAAAAATTTTTTTTTTTAAATTTTAAAAATTTTTTATTTTTTTTTTTTAAAAAAAAAAATTCGGATTAAAAATTTTTTTTTCCGATTTTGACCCATTGTAGGTCCAACTTACTATGGTCTTATATACACATCTGCTCAAAATAATAGATACACCAAAATTTATTTTTTAAAAACGAAAAAAAATAATGGTATATTGTAAAATTATAAAAAAAATTCAGTCGATTTTTATTTATAGTTAAAAGGAGAGTAAAAAACAAAAACAAAATATTTCATAATTAATAATAAATATTATAAAGTAAATTAAATTTCTTAAATTTCGAAAAATTTGGTGCTCATAATAATAGATACATTTTTAAAAATTCTTATTAAACAAAAGCTAATAAATTTTATCTTAAAAAAATTAGTTTATTATTAAAGTAAAGCTAGTATCCAGTATATCCACCTTTGTTTTGTAAAACTTTCTCCACTCTTCTGGGCATACTGGATATCAAGTTCTGACTCTTCTCCAATGGAATCTCGTACCATATTTTTTGCGTTTTCTCCCATAAATCGTCTTTATTTTTGAAAACTTCCTTCGAAAGCCTTATCTTTAATTCACTCCACAAGTTTTCTATTGGGTTTAAATCAGGGGATTGGCTGGGCCAGCTTAAAACAGGTACGTTATTCTCCAAGAACCAGTATTTAACTAATCTTGAACTATGTTTTGGGTCGTTGTCCTGCTGGAATGTCCATATTAATGGCATATTTTCCGATGCATATGGAAGCATTACGTTTTCCAATATGTCTCTATACCCACTAGCATTCATGGTATCTTCTATTCGGAATATCGGACCAACACCATTCCATGAAAAGCAACCCCAAACCATTATGTTTCCCCCGCCATGTTTTACCGTCTTTTTTGTAAATTTAACGTGGAATTCTTTTCCTTTTGGTCGGCGTACATTTCTTTGGCAGTCGTTTCCAAACAAATTTATTTTTGTTTCGTCGCTCCATAAAATATTTCTCCACTTTTTTTTCGCCTTCACACCCGGACCATTGTAAGTGCTCTTTAGCAAATTCTAATCTTGTCTTGATATTTTTTTGGCGCATTAGTGGCACTTTTCTGGCAATTCTTCCCGGCAATTTAGCTTGTAAAAGACGACGACGAACTGTTTGTGGACTGATTTCGTTACATAGCTCCGCAGAAATAGCTTTCGATGATATGAAAGGGTCTTTTTTAACCATAAGGACGATCCGCCTATCTGTTTCTGGACTGGTTTTCTTTGGTCTACCGCGAGTTTCTCTTTTTTGTTTTTTAGATAAAGCATTTTGGACAAAATGTAAAGATCTTCCTATGCTCTTTGCTATTTCCCGTAATGATTTTCTTTGATTTCTCATCGTTTGAACAATTTTTTTCTCATCTTCGGTACAATGATGATTTCGTCCCATTTTCTTCAAAAGAGTCCTATTTTTTATAAAATTGTTGCTAAAATTTAAATTATACTTACTGTTTCACGTAAATAGGAACAAAAAATTGCACAAAAAAAAAATTTTATATAAACAAATTACAAATTACTGATGTGTATCTATTTTTATGAGCAAATAATTTTTTGTAATTCAAATAAATTCGTTTTTAAAAATCAACATGAAAGCAAATAGTTGCCAGATTTTTGACTGACATGACATTGCCAGATAGAAATTTTAATAATATGATGTATTCTTAACGCTTGCGAGGAAATTTTCAATGTTACCGCCATTTAAATTTTTTCCAATTAGGTGTATCTATTATTTTGAGCAGATGTGTACGTCGTTGCAAATGTCTTTGAAATATCTATCATTAGATATCCATATTGTCTATATTAATGTCTTAGTAATCCAAATATAGGTCAAAAATCGAGGTTGTCTTGGTTTTTTCCTCATATCTCAGCCATTTGTGGACCGATTTTGCTGATTTTAAATAGCAAAATTCTCGAAAGCATGTCTGACAGAATTATTGAAAATTTGGATCCCGAAGATATCTGTGGTCTTCAGAAAACTGATTTCAACAGACAGACAGACGGACAGACAGACAGACAGACAGACAGACGGACATGGCTTAATCGACTCCGCTATCTATAAGGATCCAGAATATATATACTTTATAGGGTCGGAAATGAAAAATGTAGAAATTACAAACGGAATGACAAACTTATATATACCCTTTCACGAAGTGAAGGGTATAAAAATAACCTGGAAATGATTCTGTTACACCTACTATGATTAAAAACCTACCGAGTGTGGCAATAATTGTGCTGTCTACAATATTTAATGTGATCTTTAAACATGGAGTTTTTCCGACAAATTGGAAAACTTCTCATATAATAATGATACCAAAACCAGGTAAGGACTTGACTTCCTATAGACCAATAAGCTTGCTTCCTTGCTTATCGAAACTGCTCGAAAAAGTGTTCCAAAAGAAAATCATACCATTTTTAAATGAGAAAAATATAATCCCAGTTCATCAATTTGGTTTCCGGGAACGCCACGGAACAATCGAACAAGTTAATCGTATAACCGGGGAGATAAGAAAATCCTTTGAATTAAAGAAATATTGTTCAGCTATATTTTTGGATGTCGCTCAAGCCTTCGACAAAGTATGGCACAAAGGACTGGTATATAAAATAAAATGTTTGCTGCCACCATCTACTCATAAACTATTGGAATCTTATCTATCGGACCGTATATTTACAGTTAAGTACAATGATTACGTGACAAGAGAATATAGGATTGGAGCAGGAGTACCACAAGGAAGTGTTCTTGGACCTACCCTCTATTTGATTTACACCTCTGATTTGCCTACGAGCGATGAATTGACTATTTCTACATTTGCTGATGACACCGCAATTATTAGCTCGCATGAAAACCCATATATAGCATCTAGTATACTAGATGGCTACTTAAGATGTGTGGAAACATGGTTAAACAAATGGAGAATATGTGTAAATGAGTTAAAAAGCAAACATGTTACTTTCACACTGAGGAGGGGATGCTGTCCACATGTCACACTTAACAATGTTAATATACCTCAGTCCGATTATGTTACATTCACTTAGATAGAAGACTTACTTGGCGCCGTCATATAGAAACCAAGATACTTCACATGAAGTTAAAAGCATCTAGCCTTCACTGGTTAATAAGTGACCAATCAAAGTTAAGCCTAGACTATAAAGTCACCCTGTATAAAATCATTTTAAAACCAATTTGGACATATGGAATCCAATTGTGGGGAACGGCCAGTAATTCCAGTATTGAGCTTATACAGAGGGCCCAGTCGAAAATTCTTAGGACCATGACGGGTGCACCATGGTACATAAGAAATGAAAACATCCACAGGGACTTGGAAGTGCCACTAGTGAAGGATGAGTTTAAGAAAGTCCGCGATAAATATATACTGAAACTGCAATCCCACCCAAATCCGCTTGCACGGCTTCTCGCACAGAGCCAAACCAGATCAAGGCTTTGTAGAGGAGATCTACCACCCCGCTAAGATGAGGTCCATGCATCAAACAATGCTCTCTTTAGAGAGAAATTAGTTTTAATTTTAGTTATAAGATTTAATCACTTATTGTTAGGCCTAATGATATAGGCAGATTCAATAAATAAATAAAAAAAGTTAAAAAAAAAATTCTTCAAATATTTCTTTTTCAGAATGAACAATTTCATTGTGTGGAATTCCATGGTTTAATATTAAGCACCAAAATAAATAGTGTCATGTAACGACTGAACTGAAAAAAGTTTAAGTCTTCAATTTCAACAATTTGCTTACTGAAAACAGTTGACTGTGCACACACATTACAACAGCAAGCAGCAATCGATTTTGTTTTTTTTCCAGCAGCCAAACGAATCAGCAGCCGCCATGTTTCAGTTTTCAACTCTACCGAACTGATTACACGACTTCAGCAGCAATAACATTTCTGTGTGTGCTGCTTACGCATTGTCAGTTTCGAGTTTTGTTTATCGTACTACGCAGCGTAACAAAAACTGCTAGCTCGACTGAATAGTACAACTGGCTAGTTTGGCTGGTTGTTTAAAATGTGTGTACAACAACACACACTTTATGAAGCTAGGTTGAATCGTATGAATTTTTGGTTTTTGTGTTTACATATCACAAAGGAAATTTAAATGTTATTATTGTTAATAGAAATAAATAGGAAATTCTTATATTTATTATATCTTAATTAAAAATACTTCTTATTAAAAATAAATTTAATAAAATTATTAATTAATAAATTTAAAATAAAAAATTATTGATATTTTTTTATTCTATTTTATATTGAATAATGATCACTTGCTTTATGATTTTTGGAATATATTTATTAATGAAATGAAATGCTTTATTTTCATTAAAAACTTAAATATCATTTACATATTTAGTACATAGATACCAGTATGGTGGAATAAAAAAATTTCTTAAATTTACATTAAAGTGAGCAAAAAAAATAATTTGCGAATTTCGATCGGCCCACCGAATTGTTCTTGGGATTGCAAAACATGTTCTAAAAAATATAAAGCCGCAATGTCTTTTTTTTTGAGGGGAAATGTGTATTTTTTCAGTTTTAGCAAAAATTTCTTCATTAAACAAGTATGTTTTTATTTTAATGTAAAGTAATCGTAATGTAAACGCAATTTTAGTTCTAAAGAAATATAAAACACTAAACTCAATAAAATAAATTGTAAAGTTATTACATATTCCCTAGGTCACTTAAATAATAAAGGTAGGAACAAATTAACTTATTTTGAGAAATATTCTGGAACCAGTTAACCGTTTTTTTTCTATTTTAAAAACCTACTACTTTCAAATAAATACATATTTTATATTTTCAATAATTCGACAGACCAACAAATAAAAACTTTTTCTAACCTTTGTTTACTTTTTAACAATAGCGGAGTTCAGTATTAAGTGCGAATGGTATTGCATCATTGCAAATGCAAAATTGTAAATGTTTTTGTGTGTATTTTGTTATTGGATTACGGTAAAATTTTGCATTTGCAATGATGCTAGACCATTCGCACTTAAAAGTGAATACCGCTAATATTTCCTTATTTTAGTATCAAAAAACTTTAGCGATGTATATTGGGTTCAAATGGTACAAAGTGGTGTTTATTGAAATTTAGAAATAAAGTTTTTATAATAAATTTATAGGTTATATGGTAAAAGTAGAAAAAATTCTGCATGACTAGCTGTAAAAATCAATCAACTAAGTTGTTTACTTTCTTTACAGTGAGTAATTTTTTATACCCTACACCACCATGATGGGGAGGGTATTATGCGTTTGAGCAGATGTTTGTAACGCCTAAAAATATCTGTCCAAAAATATTACTTTAGTCTATTAGTCTAAAGCCGGGATCGGCAGACATATACTACTACATTTTGCACTTGTATAAGTGTAAGAGCGAAAAAACAAGAAATGAGAAATAGTTGTACTCTCATCTTCACTACAAAACAGGCATGGAAAACTGAACATGTTAACTAACCTATTTGTCTAGCAATTATTGTGTATTAAAAAATAATAATTTACAAGAAACTTCTAAAAACCCAATTAAGCATCTAAAGGTGAGAGAAAAAACATTTCAAATAGTTTATAGTTCTAAAAACTACTTAATATGTAGTGTAGATGCTAAAAAGGGTACAACAATAATATGAATTATCCACCTCTGCATTAACATTTATTCATAAACAAAAGCAAGAAGCGAGCGACAACACAACCTTCTTCTGTGACAACTCATATGAGACTGAATTGTGTTTTCTATGCGTGTGAGTAGTCTGTGTAAATTTAGTAACGCCCACAATGCACAGTGCATAGGAGTTGCCGATCCCGGGTCTAAAGTATACCGATAGACTTTGAATCACTTTCTGAGTCGATTAAACGATGTCCATCAGTCCGTCTGGTTGGCTGGCTGTCCATGTAAACCTTGTGCGCAGAGTACAGGTCGCAATTTTGAAGATATTTCGATCAAATTTGGTACATATTATTTTTTCGGCTCAAGGGCCAAGCCTATTGAAACTGGCTGAAATCGGTCCATTATTTCACATAGCCCCCATACAAATGTTCATCCGAAATTGGACTTTATCGGTCATAAATGTTTAATTTATAAATGTATCACCAAATTTTGTTACGATCGGTCAATAATTAGTCATAGATCCCATATAGACCCGCTCCGAAAATCACTTTAACGTGCATAAATCGCTTAAAACTTTTGGTATACTCACAAAATTCAATATAGTAAACTTTCATATAGACATAAATCACTCGACCTAATTTCATGGTGATTGGTCCATTATTGGTCATATCCCCAATATAAGGCCCACTTCCGAAAATCACTCAAAAATATAAATTATTGAAATTTTAAAAGAAAAATGTTTTTGCTCTTTTACTTAGTGTAGGGTATTATATGGTCGGGCTTGACCGACAATACTTTCCTACTTGTTTTTTTATAAAAATTATGTTTAAATATTTTTAATCATTTTCTTAAAAACGGTCTAAAATTGGGATAATTTCCGCATTCAGTGGGCCACAAGTATTAAGTTAGTAAAAGTTGGAAATATTAAATAACTTCATTGAAATAAAAATAAATACATTTTAAATGAGAAATAAAATGTGAAGTCTCTTGTTATTCAAAATTACATTAAAACTTTTCTTGTGTCTAAAATTTTATGGATTTTATTAAGTTTTTTCCTTCTCCAGTAAAGTAACAAAAAATCGAGTTACGCCTTTTTTTATATTAAGCCATCGATATGTATGTAATTTTATTAATTAATTTAATTTTTTATAATGAAAAATTATGAAATTTATAAATGTAATGAAATCAAATTTAATGTTAATCAAATATATGTATATTAAATTTTTTTCTGAAAAAAGAATTTTGCATTTATCTCTATTAACAATAACAACACTTAAATTTTCTCTGTGAAATGTAAACACAAAAACCATACGAAACAACTTAGCTTCACAAAGTGTATACAACATCAAATTCTAACCAACCAGCCAAACTAGCCAGTCGTACTATTCAGTCGAGATAGCAGTTTTTGTTACGCTGCGTAGTACGAAAAACAAAACTCGAAACTGACAATGCTGCTGAAGTAGTGTAATCAGTTCGGTAGAGTTGAAAACTGAAACATGGCGGCTGCTGATTCGTTTGGCTGCTGGAAAAAAACAAAATCGATTGCTGCTTGCTGTTGTGCACAGTCAACTGTTTTCAGTAACCATGTGATCAAAAACTGAAATTAGTTACTTTTTTTTAAGCATGAGACTGTAAAAAGTTAACTATTCTGTAAAATGCGACTGCTTTTAGTAGTTCTTCGAAACCCTGTGGAATTCCATCAGCTAATATAGGCTGAGTTCATAAACTCAGTTTGTAAAGCAATACTGCAAAGAAAATCGTTTACAAGGCAAAGAAATACTTTATGGCAATACTGCTTTATAAAAATATTCAATGACATTTTAGTACATTTATGAACTCATAAATGTTTTTTGTTTTGAGTTTAACAATTTATAACTTTCCGTAAAATTACATATGTATTTACATAAACAAAAACTCAACTTACCATAAATTACCATTTCTACTAAAATATTAAATTCTTGCCTCCAAAATAATTCTATAAAGAACTCACAAAAATTATTAAAGAATCATAAATAAAAACAATGCTCAAATTTGACAAATGTTGCGCATTGAAAAGCATTGTCATGCAATTATGAACTTGCGACATTGCCTAAACAAAATCTATTGAGTTTATGAACACTATGCATTGCAGTGTTGTTTTGCAAAATGCGTTTATGAAGTCAGCCATAATTTCTGCACACACTTTTTGGATTGTAACACCTTTTTGGATTAACTTTTGATAATGTTAAGCCTCCAACATTTATAGTTACTAAAGGAACATTTCGTCCTACCAAGGAAGTATGGAGCGAGTTAAAATCGAGTTTTTCTTCTCTACCATTTGTATTATCCTTATTACAGGATGGGCAATTTGAGCGGTAAAATCTAGCTGCTCCACATCCGTAGCAATTATGCTTTGTTTCTGGTTCTTTTACATGTTTATGTTTTTCTGCCTCAATTTTCTTGAAACAATTTTCAGCTATATGGTTTTTCTTTCTGACCAAATATCATATTGCTTTTTCTGATAGTTTTTCAGATAATTGAACAAACAGTCTTCTTTTTCTACATACAAAACTGTCAGTAGATTCAAATATTTTCTGTTTTTGGTGGTGCAAAAGTGCTTTGTTCAATGGACAAAAATCAAAAACAAGATCATGTCATTGATGTTAATGAAATTTATATTTTTGCTTTTCATATTCACCAACAAAATGAGAAAATTCTTTAACTATTTCATAACGCAGAAAATCGTCACTTTCGAGAAAGAAATCGACAAATTGCTAGTTTACTATTTTTGAAACCAAAAATAGCTAACCATTGTCACTATTTTTTGTTTTGTTTGAAGAAATAAATTAAATTGTTTATACCCTATTATAAACTAACGTGATCATTGTCGATATTATTATTATCGCATACAAATTAGCATTTTTTACATTTTCTTTTGTGCGATTATTTGTTTACAGATTTACATCTGTACCCATTCTAGCGGTGCTTTAGCGAAATTTTAAAATTCTGAATTCGGCAAACTTTTTTTTTCTGAAAAGTTAAACCTCAACGGGTTTTTTTCTGTTTTCTTTTTTGTTTTGTTCCTAATATTCGCACAGCTGCAAGTGTTCAAACTTATCACATGTTTCAGCAAGTGCAATAACTATTTTTTTTGTTTTTTTCAAGAGCAATTTTGTTGACAACAAAAAATTAAATATTTAATTTTTTACCCTTCACCAAAGTATACTTTAATATAAATACTAAATACAAGACCTACAGTATTGAAGGTTTGTGTTTTGAAAAAAAAAAAACTAACCAAATAAACAAAACAAGACTTGCACAATTGTATGTTGAAAAAAAATAACAACAACAAAAAAACATGTAAGAAAGTATGGTTGGTCAAGCCCGACCATATAATACCCTACACCAAGTAAATGAGTAAAAAGATTTCTTTTAAAAAAATTAACGGCCGTATCTATAACGAAAAATTAGCCACTGTGTATACATCGCACACAACGATCTGCTAACTAGCAGACCGATTAAGCTTAGCAGAAAGTTAGCAAAGAGTTTATTTATAATGCACTTTTTTCTGTCAATAATTTATATGAAAATCAACTCTGAAAAGTGTGATGTATTGCCAACTATTTAAAAAAAATGAAAAAAAAACAACTCTGATGTATTTCTTGA
Organism: Calliphora vicina; assembly: GCF_958450345.1. Classification (NCBI taxonomy): domain Eukaryota; kingdom Metazoa; phylum Arthropoda; class Insecta; order Diptera; family Calliphoridae; genus Calliphora; species Calliphora vicina. The sequence goes on from NC_088781.1 coordinate 74,348,919, forward strand.
CATTTATATTTAACTTGTTTCCCTCAAATTTTGAAATGTTTCAAGAAGTATAAATAAATATAATTTAATAAATAATAATAATATAATAAATAATTTAATTTTTTACCACACAAAACGTTTATAATATGTTTATTTACAAATTTACTTTGACACAAAACAGCTGTTGATTAAAGACTTAGCAAGTCTTTGATCGTTCGTTAACATGCGTTTAGCGAGTGGATAAGAAATACATTATAAATAACTTGTATGTTAAATCCATGCTAAATTTTGGTTATAAATACGGCTGTAATAATTTATATTCGTGAGTGATTTTCGGAAGTGGGCCTTATATGGGATCTATGACTAATTATGGACCGATCACCATAAAATTAGGTCGTGTGATTTATGTCTATATGAAAGTTATTTATGTTGAATTTTGTGTATATACCAACATTTTTAAGTGATTTAAGCACGTTAAAGTGATTTTCGGAAGTGGGTCTATATGGGAGCTATGACTAATTATGGACCGATCGTAACAAAATTTGGTGACATGAATTTTGTATACACATCTGCTCAAAATAATAGATACACCTAATTGGAAAAAATTTAAATGGCGGTAACATTGAAAATTTCCTCGCAAGCGTTAAGAATACATCATATTATTAAAATTTCTATCTGGCAATGTCATGTCAGTCAAAAATCTGGCAACTATTTGCTTTCATGTTGATTTTTAAAAACGAATTTATTTGAATTACAAAAAATTATTTGCTCATAAAAATAGATACACATCAGTAATTTGTAATTTGTTTATATACAATTTTTTTTTTTGTGCAATTTTTTGTTCCTATTTACGTGAAACAGTAAGTATAATTTAAATTTTAGCAACAATTTTATAAAAAATAGGACTCTTTTGAAGAAAATGGGACGAAATCATCATTGTACCGAAGATGAGAAAAAAATTGTTCAAACGATGAGAAATCAAGGAAAATCATTACGGGAAATAGCAAAGAGCATAGGAAGATCTTTACATTTTGTCCAAAATGCTTTATCTAAAAAACAAAAAAGAGAAACTCGCGGTAGACCAAAGAAACCCAGTCCAGAAACAGATAGGCGGATCGTCCTTATGGTTAAAAAAGACCCTTTCATATCATCGAAAGCTATTTCTGCGGAGCTATGTAACGAAATCAGTCCACAAACAGTTCGTCGTCGTCTTTTACAAGCTAAATTGCCGGGAAAAATTGCCAGAAAAGTGCCACTAATGCGCCAAAAAAATATCAAGACAAGATTAGAATTTGCTAAAGAGCACTTACAATGGTCCGGGTGTGAAGGCGAAAAAAAATGGAGAAATATTTTATGGAGCGACGAAACAAAAATAAATTTGTTTGGAAACGACTGCCAAAGAAATGTACGCCGACCAAAAGGAAAAGAATTCCAATTCTCATTTCATTCCACGTTGTATAATGTTGTTGTTGGGTGTTTGTGCTGTTTACGTATGATAGACCCAGCGGATTTTTTTCCCCATACATCTTCCAACTGAGACCAATGACAATGTAGATGCGACTAATCCAAAGTCTGTATTCATTTTACACTTACATTTACACAGCGATGGCCTAGGCCGTCATATGGGTCCAACTCTACCGACAATGTAAGCGAAAGTCGGATGGGTCCAACTCCACCTACATTGTAAGCGAAGGTCGGATGGGTCCAACTCCACTGACTTTTTTTAATCGTCTTAAATTTCTTTTACTGAAGCCGAACATTTCTTTTAACATAAAAAACACACAACAACACTTATTATTTTTAATTTGTACTTATTTATTTTATTTAATTAATTATTTTTAATGCCACAATCACGGTTAAAGCACTTGTACTTTCAAAAACACTTTACAATATGAAATTTTACTTTGAAAGAATAGAAAAAACAAAGAAACAACAAAAAATAAATAACGGGACAACGGCTGAACCAAAACAAACAATAAAATTATATTAACATATGATACTACATTACATAGCCATCCAATTCAGATGCAAGCAAGTACGATAACAACATTTTATTCGATTTTGCCTTGTTCTTTAATTCAAATATGTATTTCATTTTACAATGGAATAGCAATAGGACTCATCTGAATCGGATGCTAGTTGTATACTCTTAACCAATTTTATTTTATGTTTTTCTATTGACATAATAGTATACATTTGGATGTGTTTTAAATTGTAATAACCTGCGGACCAGGGATGTTAAATGAAGTTTTCAATTTTGTACCACCCTCCAAAAAAAATTGTACTTTTTGGACCTTCGCGGTACCATTTTTTTAGTTTATTAAAAAGTATCTACATAAAAATTCAATTGTACACAAAAAACTAAACTTAACATTAACATGGATTAAATTAGCTACTACCGACCAAAAACTACAAATGCTTTAATTTTTTACTGACTTCAGCTGAAGCTCTAAATTGATTACACAAGGCAACAAAATCGGAAAAAAATTTAGAGGATTTTTAAACCACTACAAAATTTTGATGTATTGTGGTCCAGTACTACAAATATGGTCCAAATTGTAAATTCTATGTAGAGGATTTTTTAAAAAAAATGTTTAAGTAAAATTGAGCTTTTTTATACGTTTCTCCACATAAGTAATGATAACTCAAAAACGGTTACTCCGATATTATTAAAATTAACTTAAAAAAATGTAAATATACATAACCTATATTCCGTTTAATCGGCTCAGTAGTTTCGGATTTATAATAACAAATTAGGAAAAATATATTTTTTACGTGAAAATAGCTAATAGTTTTGTATTCAAAAACTCATGAAAAATCAAAACGGCAGAAATTGTTCAGGTTTAATGCTTTATCACAAAGCCACGTATAATAGAAACAACATGAGAAATATATCATAAAAACCATTATTTTCGAATTTATTAACAATTAAGTGAATTCGCCCATATTCGCAAAATTTTAGTTTTTTGTTTGATATACATAAAATTGAGCAGTTAATGTACTTCATTCGATTGATTGAATTTTGAAATAATTTTCCCCATGCTATGTACAAATTTTAACATACATATCGTCACCTAAAATGCAAAATGACGTAACATCACTTTTCATAAGTTTATAGGAGAAGCAAAAAACGATATAATATGAAAACTACTTGAGATATTGAAACAAAATTTTCAAATTTGAATTACATTACTCTAGAAATATATTTTATGAAAAAAAAATAATTTTTTCAAAGCACACTTTAAGATACGTGGCTTACGTTTTTTTGAATTGTTATTTTCTGAAACAAAAAAACGTATCATCAATATAAATTTTTATGAAAAAATAAAAACTTAAATAAAAATATTTTTTTTATTTTAAATAAAAGCAGTTTATATATGGGGCATTTCACGTCAAGTGAACCAACTTTTGAAATCGATGTCTTCCGATAGCGATGAAATTTGCACCAATATTAGTTCTATTGGATAGTAATTCGGACACCATTAAGAAAGCTTAGGTCTTTTCCTAAGCGACCTATATTGTCGCTTAGTGGGATGCGAGTGGGATATCTATCAAAAAAAATATTTTGTAACTCAAGATTTAAAATTTTTGAATTTTTTTGCAAAATCAAAAACTTTGTTGACTTTTTTTAAAAAATGGACCATTTTGGCCCATTTTGAAAAAAAGTCAAAAATATTTTTGATTTAAAAAAAAAAATCAAAAATATTTTATTAAATTTTTTTAATTTTTTTTTCGAAAGATTGCATAAATAGCTATCTAAACTATTTGGGACACATTTTGCTAAGAACAATAGGTAATAAGTTATATGGATAAAAAAAACACCTGTTTGGCCAAAATGTCAAATTTTGACCTCCTATAACTCAGAGAGTTCTTGACCGATCTTGTTGAAAAATGGTGTCCGAATTACTATCCAATAGAACTAACATTTCATCGCGATCGGAAGACATCGATTTCAAAAGTTGGTTCACTTGACGTGAAATGCCCCATATACATTTTTAATTTTATTATGTTTATTTTAATTACTAACAACTACTTTTTTAAACTAAAAAAGGTTTTTCATGAAATTTTCATTAAGACTGCAAAAAATATTCAATTGCAACAAATTTATTAAAAACAAATTAGGATACTACCTAAAATAAGGTAAAAACGATTTATTAATTAATTACTCAAAGCGTATACGTTATTTTGTTTAAGAAAATCATATATGTATTTGATGATACTTTAGTTTCAATTTTGGTTATAACTTGGTTATTTTTGATAGTAAAAGTTTAAAATTTTGTACACATATGTATGTAATATGATGTAGTGAATCGTAATCAATAATAAAATCAATTTCGAATTTTTTGATGATACGTTGTTTTGCATATCAGGTGACGATATATATTGCATTTCAATCGGCTCAGTACTTTCGGAGTTATAATACCAAATTGAAACAAAAATATTGTTACGTTTTAACCTTTTCAAAACGTTTGGTTTATTTCCTTTAAATAAACCGGATACTTTTGATTGCAAATAAAAGCCGTTTAGTAGTTTGAAAATTGTAACAACTCTTTATTTATTCAAATGTACAACAACAGCAGAATTAAATAGTCACTCAATGTTTTTTATACACGTTTGTAAATTCGCAGAAATACAGACACAATTTATAATGTACACGAATTTACTTGAAAAACACAACACCCTTTAAGACACTCAGTTGATGTTTATTCGAAAAGCGTCTCTGATAAACTCACTCACGACTGCAACCTCTGCCACTATTTATAACACTGCCATCGTTATATTTTTAATTCAAGTACAATTTCGTAACAATATATTTATTACGTGAAAATAATAAAACAAATGTAAAATTTCCACTCAAAGTTTCGATTTTTAATGAGTTTTTTAAAACAAAAAAATTTGCTATTTTCACGTAAAAATATATTGTTTGCTTCAATTTGTCATTATAACTCCGTTATAAAATCTCAAATTTTCTAATTTATTTTAATAAAATCGGACTAACCGTTTTTGAGTTGTCATTAATTATGTGAGGAAACGTGTAATGACTCCATAGAATTGAAAAATTTTACCATTTTTGTACTTAAGCTTAGTACTCTGTTCATATTTGCGAAAAACTATGGTTTTTCATGCGAACAATTTTACATGCTGTTTGACAGCTAGCTGTTCGTGCGAAAGAAGTGCTGCGTATGTTATTTCGTGTGGAACAATAAGGTTGCCAGATGTATTTCACGTGTTTTCCACAATAAAAACAGAGTACTGCTTTTGCTAAATTATTTCGCATATATTTCATTCCAAATATTTTATATGTAGTTTGACAGCATTTCGCACGAAATTTTGAACAGAGTACCTAGCTTTAGGTAGCAATGGTGCATCAAATCTATATAGTGGTTATTCACGCCTTTTTTGCTGTTTACCTGTGTTATTGATTGAATCAAAATTTGCAATTTCCATTCGGGAACATTTTTACTAGTAGACGTACAATACTACTTGAATTGTGGAGTAAATTTATGGAACCAATTGCACTTCGTTATTAAGGTTGACTTTAATAATCTTTAATTTCTAACAATTTAATTAATTTTATTTAATTTCTTTAACAATATCAATATTGATATTATGTTTACAAATTGCTTGTGGTTTTTGTAAAAGTTGTTTATATAAAATATTTTAAATTGTACCAAATGAGACGCGGTAGTACCACGGTACTTTAGAAGGTCAAAATGTACCAAAAAAAGTACAATTGTACCAACTTTAACATCCCTGCTGCGGACTGCTGGGGAGTTGCTCATATGAGAACTCATAAACAACTCTCTCTATTTTGTTAGAGAATAAGATTTACAAAGAAACAAAATAGAATTTGTGAATATACTCAATGTGTATTACACATACATACATATATACATACAACTAAACTTTTGTTTTCTTTTTATTATGCTATTATATATGTACATGGGTTTTTGGGTTTTTTGTTTATATCTCGGCCATTTGTGGACCAATTTTCTCGATTTTAAATAGCAACCGAGCCGGAACAATTCCGGAGATTTTGATGTATCAATCATGTTTGTAAGTTATTTAGGGAATTTGGAAAGTTGATTTCAACACACAGACGGACAGACGGACATGGCTATATCGACTTCGCTATCTATAACGATCCAGAATATATATACTTTATGGGGTCGCAAATGAAAAATGTAGAAATTACAAACGGAATGACAAACTTATATATACCCTTGCCACGCATGGTGAAGGGTATAATAAGATTTGCGATTTCATTTTAATTAAAAGGTATGTATTAAACAAAAATAATTAGTTTGTGATCTGTGATTGTATGTTTTAGTGCTTAACAGTGGAAAAAGGAAATTTCCTTTGTGAAAGGGTTTTTAGATATGAAATCCAATTTTGTGTGGAATAAAAGTAGGGTGGATTCGACCGGATTCGGTTAACTGTTTACATAGTTTATTGAAATGGGTTGTTATCTATGTATGTCAAGTTCAAATATAGGCTGCAAGTTTTTGTTAAGTTTTGATTTTTTTCGGTTTTTAATTAAAATGGCAGGATGTAGTAATATTAATATGGCTTCATACAATTTTGTGCAAAAATTATAAGGAGTGGTCGTAGAGCATTGAAATTTGGCACCGAGAATTATATGGACTAAATTAAGAAAAAAATAAATTTTTATCAAAATCGTTCACGCCCATACAATCCAAATTGATTTCCTATCCAAGAAAGTCTAGAAATTTGGTACATTCATTTTCTGAAACAAAAAAAGAATGCAATGCATTCATTCAATGCATGCTAAGTTTTATTAAAATCTGCCATGCCAACCGCATACCGCCCAAGCAAAAGTCTAGAAATTTGGTACATACATTTTCTAAAACAAACAAAGATAATATGCCGAGTTTCAATAAAATCGGTCAAGCCCACCGTCCACGCGGCGAATACGATTTTGACGATTTTTTACATTTTATGACCTGGTATCTCCGGAACCCTTTGGTCCATTAATCCAAAAGTTTGTATATATCTTAACCATGTATACAATACAATTTTTATACCAAATTTCGTCAAGATTGGAGAGGGATAGGTCCAAAATGTATATTTTGTTGGTTGGTTATATATGGAAGTACCCATATACTTAAAAAAACAAATAAATTTTAAAATTTAACGAATTGATTATATATAAATATACATATATAAATTAAAACAAAAAAATTTATTAACAATTTTTTATGTTTTTGAATTTATTAACAAAGCGCCGCTAGATTGAGTATTTCGGCCACTGTGGGTCGGTCAGTTTGATTACAACATAGTTTCGGGATATATTTTTGTTAAATTTTTTATATTTTTGTAATTAATTTCTATATATTACTAGCTGAACGCCCCGTTAGTTCTTCAAGTTTCTCCAAAAAAGTTCTCTTAGTAAGAAAAATGAGAAGTGAGAAGAGGAGGCAATTATTGGAAATTAAAATTTCCGAATTTTTGAATTTTTTTTCTTTACAAACCATCTCCTGAAAATTTCGAATCGAATACAAAAAAAATCAGCCAAATCGCTGATGCCATTACATACATGGACCATTTCATTTATATATATATAGACTAGCTGTCCCGCAAACGTTGTTCTGCCATAGTTCACACAAAATTTGAAGACTCCCACTATAATAGTACTCCAAGTATGCAATAATAAATTTTTACTTTGTATGGGAGGTGTCATGCCCATTGTTCCTGGTCCCTGGATTGTGAATCTAAACAATCCAGGGACCCACTCCAACGTACAGAACAAATTTCATCGAAATCGGCCCAGCCGTTAAGGAGGAGTTCAGTTACTAACACACGTACAGAAGAATTATATATATAAAGATTGAAAATTGAATAAGGAAAATGCCAGTCACTCCACTTAATACATTCATTAGAGCTTTTGAGGCAAATTCTAATGATTTTCCTGAGGACATACATAATGTTTATACCTTTGAGGTTCATAGCGCTGAAATAAAAGTGTTATGGGAGAAAATTAAAACAACATATGAGGCCTGTTTAGATTTTTTGAAGAATTCTGATACAGAGCCTAGTGATGTAGATGTAGCTGCGCTAAATATCAGGTCACATATGTAGCCTATATTAAATTTTTAGGTGCGATTAATGAGAAGGTGCGTAAATTTAAATCGATACCGAAGGAGCGCACTGTGGGAGAAATCAACAATTTAGTGGCGCAAAATAAAAAAAAAAACTTTCGCATATTTGATTTATTGTTATGTAGTTTCAATCTATAGTTGTTGCTGTACTTAAAAATATTTAACATTTATTAATAACTTCAGTGGTTTGGTATTGACAACTATTTAAATGTAAAAAATATTTTAGAAATTTTTTTTTATGAAGAATTGGTTTCAAAGTTGTTATTAACCTGGATAGTATAAGGTTTTATTTAAGTTGTATTTTTACTTTTTTTTATGTAGATGGAATATGAGGCTTGGTAAATCAGAAAAATAAAAATATATTTTCCGCTATTTGTGATAACCAATGGCCATATTCTTATAGCATTTTATTTTTTTTACTTTTTGAATTTTCGGAAGGTTGCCAGTTTCTAATGCTGTGAGATGCAGTCCTAATTTTTTTGCCAATATCAAGGCCATATTACAGACTACATATGGTAAAAAATTTAGCTGCGAAATAGTGCGAGGTGAATTTATATAATTTTTTAAGAAATTATTATCGTTGGGACGATGTAAAATCTCGTACTAAATTTGTTCCTTATTTTTTTAAGATTGTATATAAGAAGTGTTATTGGTCATTACATTATATAAAAATTAAATTTATGTAATTCTAACTACTTACAAGTTGCTAAAAACAAATGCCCATATACCAAATTTGCCTTAAAATTATGAGTCCTTTTAAATATGGTAGTGCTTTATTTAGATTAAAAATATAACATTTGCGTATTTCGCCTTTTATCCAATAAAAAAATACTGAAATATCATTGGATAAAAGACGAAATGCGCAAAATAGGATTTGATTTTAGACCTATCGTTTCTTTGTGTTTTTTCGTCAAAAAAATCGACCCACCTTAATATACATACCTTATTGTTATTTGTTATAAAAATTAAAAATTAATTGCTAAATAAAAAATTTTCTTTCAATTGTAAAGACATAATTATGTACGTTTATTTCTTATAATTCGGGATTTTCGGGAAATCTAAAATCCCGAAACTCCGGGTCGGGATTTCGGGATTCTTTACCAAATCCCGAACCCCGGGATTTTCAAAAATCAGTCCCGATTAGCATCTCTAGTTTCACCTGCAAGCTATAAAAAAGTGGAACCGTTATCGAAAGATGTTAGGCAACTTTTGTTGGATCCATTACTTCCTAGTGATTCATCAGACTCTGAAGTCGACTAATTTAAATAAATTTTAAAAATCTCGTAATAAAAATTCACAAAATTGTAACAAGTGTTAGTTAGCTTAATTACTCTTTATTTCATTGTTTAATTATAACTAAATTATTTATAATAATGAAATGAAATCATTTCATAACTAATAATTGTTATTCGTTTTTAAAAATAAACTTATTAATAAAACTAAAAAAAGTTTAAAAGTTTATGCCGGCAATAGGGTAAATGTCCAAAATCTATAGATTTAAATAGTTACTTGCTATAAATAAAATTACTTATAAAATTTAAATTTTTTGAAAGATATATTAAAATAATTTGTTACAATTGAAAATAGTATAGAATTTCTTCCGAGGTAGTGTAGTTTAGCAGCCTCTCCCGCTCATTCTACTGAAGTAGCAGTACCCATTTTGCATTACTTTATTAGCTTACCTCCTTGCCTGCAATATTTCCATATAAATGAAATTAATTTGGCCAAGCGTTTAGAAGATACGAATTTAGTTCCACTAAATTAGGGTTTTCTCCCACTGTGGAGCGGTTGATTCTAATTCTGTTCATACTTTTACACTACCCCATTGCGATGTCGACGCATTTGTAAGGGATTATGATTCTTGGCTGGCCTTTAGGGATTTATTTACGGCGATTTATATAATTTTATATATAATTTTCGTCTGGATACTGACAGGTCCAGTTAATTCTATGTAATTGTCAGTTAATGGTATTTCAGTAACTCACGATTTCCTAAAAGACCTAATGCTGTCATTTGATTATTTTTTATTACTATTGATCTACATCTATGAATTAAACACAAATGAATTCAACATTTTAACTAACATTCGAATTGTATATTTACGTTATCATCATTAAAAAAGCTAATTGAAATATATTTACGATTTACCCTAGTCTGTATTATTTTACTATTTTCTTTATAAAAACAATGCCTTTAATTGTCAGTTGATGGATCTGTCTAAAAACCATTCAGTTGATGGATCTGTCTAAAAACCATTCAGTTTATGGATCTCTCTAAAAACCATACCTATGCTATTGACATTACAACACACATTAGTGTTGCAAGGTGGCCGGTAATGTTTCGGTTGCATCCTTTTTGAAATAACTACATTAAACGTATTATACTATTTCTAACATCGTTAGAATCTATTGTTGCTTCCTTTTTTTATGCAACTTTGCTGGAAGTATTTTACTAGATTCTAGCGAGTAAATCGTATGCTTGTTATTTTAGCATTAAAAAACATTAAATTTGTTTCTTTCATTTTTATATAAATTTTGGAAAATTGGATTGATGCCAAACAAATATTAATATATTTTTTTTAAATAGGGCTTGATCAATTTGTACAACAGTTACGGGACACTTGTACACACAAAGTGAAAGCGAACTCTGTTAAACAGGAGTATGAGAAACAAGATGAATTGAAGCGATCAGCGTTGAGAGCAGTATCCGCATTATCAAAGATTCACAAAGCAGGTAAATGAAATTATATTCCGATTTGTATGAGTAATTTGAAATTATCTCTTTATTATTTATATTTTTAGATAAAAATCAACAACTGACTGATTTCTTAAAATCAATTAAGGATTCTCCAGAATTAAGCAAAATATATGAATATGTTCAAAAGGATACTGTTACTAATAACACAGAAATTTCCATGGATCAGAGCTAAACTAAATTCAAGTTTTTCTTCTAAGTCAACGGATAAACTTTAAAAATAAACAAAATTCGAAATGATATATTTAAATCTTTGACATAATTATTAGAACTTATAAATTTTACAATCCATAGATATTTTGAATTTGACATTTTTTAGTTTTCATTTTTATTTGGATCTAAAATTGATTCTGCTTACATTTAATCCTTAATGATTTCTATGAATAGAATTATATTTTTTCTTATTTAGAAATAAATGGTTAAAATACAAGTAAATACTAAATATCATTAAACCAAGAAAATCTTTAGTTTTAATTATATTTTACATTCGAGATACAACCCGTACTGCTGTAACAATTTAGCGGAGTGTATGTTCGATATAAATTTCATTAGAATCAATAACATTAGATTTAACTTGCTCTATAGCTATAGTCAAATTTTCGGCACGTTCACATAGTGACTTTCTCTTCGAGTGTCATTCTGTTTTTAGTCGTTGAATTACATTTTTTTGTTGGAAGTTTATTTTTTTTTTTAGCTAACATCTGAAGTTTCGAAATGAACGGGACTGACCCCCTCAATCATAAAAGGTTAATCATACTTGATGCTCCAAATATAATTATATTGCCAGAGATCGTATGAAATGATGATCATATACCTCGCTACTTAGTTGCACCATCACTTCTAATTTCTGATTCCATAGAAACAAAACCTCTATCATCGTATAATGTATTGCAAATAGAGAAATGCCTCAATTTCATTTATCGGGAATATGTAGATTAAAGAGATGCGTAGTAGTGATTTAATGATAAAAGCGTCGATTATTAAATCAATCCAGAAATTATGGCTAAGTATATTGACACTGTTCCAGTAAAAATTTAAATACAGTGAACTCTCGGTAATGTGAACTAATTAATGTTGAAGTAGTTCATATTTTCGAATTTGTTCACATTTTCGAATGTATATCTAAGTTATTCTGTCAAAAAACAATTTATACAAGGAATGAAAACGCAAAGCATTTGTAAAACAACATTTAGTAATTTATTTGGAACATAAAAAGTTTTTAAAAATCCACTTTCATAAAGAGTAGAGTAAGTTCGGGTAATGTGGTATACCTATTATATATTTGACTATAATTTTTAGAATCTTAATTCGATTGAAACAGTTCTCAGCTGGTGTTCTACTACAAGTGTTAAGTATACATCCATGAATGTAAGAAAGTTTTTAAAGTTCAAGTTTCAGAGAAAGTTGGGAAAAAGCGAAAAAACCAATAAACAAGCCATTGAAAAAATGGCGGGTAATGTTCCCACCATGTTCTGTTAATATTGTAATGTTCCCACCATGTTCTGTTAATATTGTTTTTAATTTGTAAATGAGTTGCGTTTTATTTAAATCATCTTCAGTTGGCGGCTGTCTAAGCTTACCAGAAGCTCCTCAATACATTCTTTGCTTCGTAGGAGACATTGAATGACTGATGCGAAATATTATTTGGCATATTATTTGTTTGAAATTCTTTAGCTATACCACATGTCAGTTTAATCGATCGTTTGAAATTCAGCTTCAATAATACAGTAGCTGTCATAGTTGATAGACGTGTTTTAAATCGCTCTCAGGTGGAAATAACATTGTGAATAGAAATACAAATAAATATATATGGGGCATTTCACGTCAAGTGAACCAACTTTTGAAATCGATGTCTTCCGATCGCGATGAAATTTGCACCAATGTTAGTTCTATTGGATAGTAATTCGGACACCATTTTTCAACAAGATCGGTCAAGAACTCTCTGAGTTATAGGAGGTCAAAATTTGACATTTTGGCCAAACAGGTGTTTTTTTTATCCATATAACTTATTACCTATTGTTCTTAGCAAAATGTGTCCCAAATAGTTTAGATAGCTATTTATGCAATCTTTCGAAAAAAAAAATTAAAAAAAGTTAATAAAATATTTTTGAAATTTTTTTTAAATCAAAAATATTTTTGACTTTTTTTTTTTTTTTCAAAATGGGCCCTTTTTATTTTTTTTAAGAAAGCTTAGGTCTTTTCCTAAGCGACCTATATGGTCGCTTAGTGGGATATCTATCAAATAAAATATTTTGTAACTCAAGATTTAAAATTTTTGAATTTTTTTGCAAAATCAAAAACTTTGTTGACTTTTTTTAAAAAAATGGACCCATTTTTTAATTTTTTTTTTTTGCTCAGAAGAAAGCTTATGTGTTTTCCTTTAACACCCTTTTTGTCGCTTAGTGGGATGCGAGTGGGATATCTATAAAAAAAATGTTTTGTTTTTTTTTGAAAAATCAAAAACCTTTTTGACTTTTTTTTTCCAAAATGGACTCTTTTTTTATTAATTTTTTTTCTCAAAAGAAAGCTTAGGTCTTTTCCTTTAAAACCTTTTTGGTCGCTTAGTGGGATGCGAGTGGGATATCTATCAAAATAAATGTTTTGTAACTCAAGACAAAGGTTTTTAAATTTGCACTATTTTAATTTTTTTCATATTTGTGTGTAAACCTTAAAAATTAAACTTACGCAGAGAAACTAGACACATTAGCCTTTCCGATGGTATGTAACATACCCAAATAAAATTTCATAGCCTCGATACTGTAATACCCATAATATGTTAACCTCAGGAATAAAAATCACTATGGAAATGTTGAATAATTTAATTTTGTTATTTATTTGTAATAATAATTAATTTAATATATAATAATAAAAAGATGAATAATTAGTAAAATTTAATCTTAATCACAATAGATCAATTTATATAATAACTATTTTTACACTTAATTTATGAAGTTTTTAAATTTTCAAATATCCATACTTTTATCCTCCTTATTTGTCACCTTTATTAGCTGTTTATACCCTACACCACCATAGTGGGGAGGGTATTATGCGTTTGTGCAGATGTTTGTAACGCCCAAAAATATTAGTCTAACACCCACCTTAAAGTATACCGATCGACATAGAATCACTTTCTGAGTCGATTAAGCGATGTCCGTCCGTCCGTCCGTCCGTCTGGTTGGCTGGCTGGCTGTCCATGTAAACCTTGTGCGCAGAGTACAGGTCGCAATTTTGAAGATATTATGATCAAATTTGGTACATATTATTTTTTCGGCTCAAGGACCAAGCCTATTAAAACTGGCTGAAATCGGTCTACTATTTCACCTAGCCCCCATACGAATGTCCTCCCGAAATTGGACTTTATCGGTCATAAATGTTTACTTTATATATGTATCTCCACAAATTCCGCTCCAAATAAGTTTTATATACACAAAATTCATGTCACCAAATTTTGTTATGATCGGTCCATAATTAGTCATAGCTCCCATATAGACCCGCTTCCGAAAATCACTTTAACGTGCATAAATCGCTTAAAAATGTTGGTAAACAAACAAAATTCAACATAGTTAACTTTAATATAGACATAAATCACATGACCTAATTTCATGGTGATCGGTCCATAATTGGTCATAGCTCCCATATAACCCCACTTCCGAAAATCACTCCAAAATATAAATTATTGAAATTTTAAAAGAAAAATTTTTTTTGCTCTTTTACTTAGTGTAGGGTATTATATGGTCGGGCTTGACCGACCATACTTTCTTACTTGTTTTTTTTTGTCAATCCTTTCTTGGCGTTATTAGATTCAGCTACTGATTTCGCTGCTGGCTTCTTTTTTGGCTTTGGAAAGAAATCGCATTGAGTAGATGCAGAAAACTTTTTTAATTTGAGTCTTCCATCGACAAGCGGTATGAAAGCATGGTATTGAGCAGTGCCATCGATTGTTACCGCAGCATCGAATCTGCTCTTTAGTGTTTTCAATGTTTCCTCATGATCCTCTTTGCTACTAAAAACTATTTTAGTTTCTTTACAATAATTCTTTGCCCAATGGAATAAAGCAGTCGCATCTAAGATGCGATCTTGATGAGAGCACTGGAGGCTATACTTCGCTGCATTTCTTTTGAGGTTTGCTCCAATACCATCACATGCTCCTTTACCATGAGCAGTAGGATGAAAATGCCACTCAGCTGGCATTCCAAAATCTTTTTCATGAGCTGTAAGATTTGCGAAGCTACTTTTGTTTTTAAAATGTTGACGAGCTCCGTCCGAGACGTAATATACCTTTTCTACTGTAAATTTTGATTTTAGATAATTTAGTATTATCTTCTGGTACTCATAAACTGCAACGATGTCATGTTTTAAATCGTCGGATATGATTGCCATACTTTTGTGTTCCAGGTTTTCTTCTTTCATGTAGTAAATAACTACTGTGAATATAGTTGCTTGGTCGTTATTGAAGTGGAATGCTTGTATGGAATCCTGAAGAACATATTTATAGTTCTCTGCGAAATCAAATGAAATAATGAATTCACCAGACTTCAAATGTGTTTTCAAGTCCTTGAAGAATGACCACTGCTCTTTGACTAAAAAGTCATGGGTTCTCAAATTTAGCAATCCTCTACACAGTTCTTCCACAAAATCATCCACATTTAAAATTATGGTTTTCAGTGTGCATCTTTCAGTCTGAAGCCAAGATTCAAATTTTAACTCCTCAATACATTCTCGATCAAATGAGTTGATTAAATTTTCTTTAATGGATGTGGTTTCCGGGCAATTCGAACATTCACCTAAGTGGCAAGAAGTTGTAGCATTAGGGCACATAGTCAATTTAAGGCAATCGCGGTAATGGTGTAAATCTTCTGATGAATCATCTTTTAAGTAATTTAAGTTGATTTCCTTCAACATCAATTTAACATTTTCATGGTAAATACAAACACATACTGTGTGAGTTCCGCTGCTTCCTGCCAAAACGCAATGTTTTGGCCTCTGTGCAAATTTTGTGAATCCAATTTTGACATCCTCGTATTCAGATTGAAATGTTGTGAATAATTCATTCAGGTTACAGAGAACCATTCTCTTCTGCATTTGAACTTTCTTACCATCGATTCGTACAGACATCCAGTCTTTCATCCCTGGCATCAGGCGACTCATACCATCTCGCTGATAAAACTGAGTTATTAGTATCGCACTCCAAAGTTTTTCCCTTCTTTTTGTTTGGGAGTGTGAGAATCCCATGCTCAGCAACCAATTGTTTAGCAATTCTTGCTTTTCGTTGAGACGTTCCAAACTCAGTCATTGTTTTTGCAGAACTCCATGTTCCACGCAAGCGTGAGAAGTAGAATTCTTTCAGCTTCACTCTGTGACGTTTTGTATTTCTCTTTTATTTGTTCAAGAACTTCTACTGCATCCTTATGGTATTGGTTTCGACACTCATTCGTTGAATTTGAAAAGTTAGAATAACCATCATCATCAACAGTTCTGTCTTCATTCTCGGAATTACTTTTGTCTTCATCTGGAATAACTTCAACGCAAGGCTCATTACTATTCAAATTCGGTAATTCGTTCAACTTTCCAAGTTCTTTCTTGCATGATCCACAAATTTTCAATCGTTTTGACAGCGTAGGGAATTTTTTTAATAAGCCGTCGGAAATATTTCGCATATCTGATGATCTGTGCTTCATTTTGTTAAAGGGATTAAAACAAAAAGACGAATAAATTTCATTTTCAACCTTAGCCTTTTTAGAAGTCGTAGACATTTTGAATTTTGTAAGTATTTATGTAAATAACACACGTCTTAACTTTAACGCTGTTTCTAAAAAACTGATTTCCGTATGTCTTCAGAATGACAATAAATAGTTTTTTAAGATCATATAGGTAGTACGTTTTAATGTATGAGTCTAAAATCTTTTATTAGGGTCAAGAAGGGCTTACATACTAAAGTACCTAGTTTAACCAAATGTTACAAATAATAATAAAAATAAACCACCATATAAATAACCTACCTGTCAACTTCTACCTCTCCACCCACTTCTTAAAGTCAAATGTCATAAAATAATAAATAAACTGGTACTTCGGAGAAGGGCCATAAAATATTTCCACTTGATTCCAAAAATTTGTTTCTGGGGCACCTAATATTTTAACAATGAAAATCACGTGCGCTGAAAACTACCTCTTGGATTGACTAAAAAAGCCGCAAGATACAAGACAAATTTTGGGGGTGGAAAATTAATAGCGGTCGGCCTCATATTGCACCCCTCCAGTGGCTATTATCGGTCAGTTGTTGTGGTTTTTATTTTTAAGGTTTTAGAAACACACACAAATATGAAAAAAATCAATTTAAAAACATTTGTCTTGAGTTACAAAACATTTATTTTGATAGATATCCCACTCGCATCCCACTAAGCGACCAAAAAGGTTTTAAAGGAAAACACCTAAGCTTTCTTTTGAGAAAAAAAAAATAATAAAAAAAGAATACATTTTGGAAAAAAAAAGTCAAAAAGGTTTTTGATTTTTCAAAAAAAAGTAAAAAATTGTATGTCTTGAGTTACAAAACATTTTTTTATAGATATCCCACTCGCATCCCACTAAGCGACAAAAAGGGTGTTAAAGGAAAACACATAAGCTTTCTTCTGAGCAAAAAAAAAAAATTAAAAAATGGGTCCATTTTTAAAAAAAAAGTCAAAGTTTTTGATTTTGCAAAAAAATTCAAAAATTTTAAATCTTGAGTTACAAAATATTTTTTTTGATAGATATCCCACTAAGCGACCATATAGGTCGCTTAGGAAAAGACCTAAGCTTTCTTAAAAAAAATAAATAAAAAGGGCCCATTTTGAAAAAAAAGTCAAAAATATTTTTGATTTAAAAAAAAAATCAAAAATATTTTATTAAATTTTTTTAATTTTTTTTTTCGAAAGATTGCATAAATAGCTATCTAAACTATTTGGGACACATTTTGCTAAGAACAATAGGTAATAAGTTATATGGATAAAAAAAACACCTGTTTGGCCAAAATGTCAAATTTTGACCTCCTATAACTCAGAGAGTTCTTGACCGATCTTGTTGAAAAATGGTGTCCGAATTACTATCCAATAGAACTAACATTGGTGCAAATTTCATCGGAAGACATCGATTTCAAAAGTTGGTTCACTTGACGTGAAATGCCCCATATATGTATGTACAAAGATAAGTAACAGCGAATGTACGCTATCAAATACTTAGTAATATATGTATTTAAAATTAGTTTTTACATCCAAAAATAAATTGTCGTTTTGTTAATGCAAATATTAACAATCACAAAAAAAACCAAAGCAAAAAGTATTACAAAAAGAAACAACATAAATAAAACCCTAAATAAAGAGTGTAGTGTTTGTGTTATTGTGTATGATGAGTGTTATTGTGTATGATGTGCGTATTGATGAGTAGTTAAGTAGTTGTGGTATAAGTGGGTATTGTCCCAGCGGGAAAAAATGAAAGGACTTCAATTTGTAGGCCTTCTAAAAGGCATACTTACACATTCTAAAAGATCCGATACTCATTCCCCCCTGCCTGCTCTTAGAAGGTGTTCAAGAAGCCCTATAAATCCCCTTCTAATAACAAGTGAGCTTGTTGGCTGCCAACAGCCCATCATAAGTAGGCCTTCTCTCAGCCCTCTAACAGCAGCGAGTATGCAAGGCCTTGGCTCGCAATGACACGCCGTGTAAAATTGAAATGATTTTGCAATGCGGCAAAATGATTTTGCAAGTCCTTGTGTCTGCAAAATGAGGCATTTAGGAAGGCCTCTTTACTGCATCTTTTTCCCGCTGGGGTTATTTTCTCAAACATAGTTGGTGTGAGTGAGTATGAAGAGAATAAGAGTATCATATTTGTTTTTCTATAATTTAGCCAAACAGATAAAACAAGTGTTTGAGGTTGTACTACAAATAACTTATTGTATGCTGTATGTGCATGAACATTAAGTAACAAACAGAATACGAAAACGAATGCAATAAATATAAATAATTTTAAAACGATACGTTTTATTATTTTATTTTTTATACAAAAATACAAAAAATTAATATAATTCAGTTTTTAAAAATGTTTTTAAAACAAAACTAAAAATAACGAACAGGAACAAGAATTCATTTAATAATTTATAAAAAATAATATAATTTAATACTTAAATACGTTATTGGAACAAAACTAAAAATCAACTTAACAAGAATGCAGTTCTCTAAAAAAAATATATATAAATACCTTTAAAAAATTAAATTCAATGTGTTCGATTTTTTTGAAAAAAAATAAAATCGAAATAATGATTCAAAAGTATGTACATTAGGGTGGGTCAATTTTTTTCACAAAGAATCGTATAGCAGAAACGCATTCTACGGAAAGTTCTAAGAAATTTTCCACAAGAAACCACAGGTCTAAAATCAAATCTTATCTTACGCATTTATTTCAGTATTTATTTTTTTATTGGATAAAAGACGAAATGCGCAAGATAGGAGTTGATTTTGATAGGAGTTGAGAATTTTCCGTAGATTGCGTTTCTGCTATACATTTTTTTACTTTTATATCGTCCATACAAATAGACCCAGCCGTATGTACATGTTTATAAATAAAAAAATAATCTTCAGAATTTATGTTTACAAATAATATTTCGTTAAATGATTTTCCATTAACGCCGATTTTAGATCTTTTATCTGTAATCAAAGCACGAGCAATAGAAAAAACTCGTTCTGATGGTGCGCTTGATGCTGGAATAGCGAATATTCTGCAGCTTAGCTTATATAGCAATGGAAATTCATTTTTCCTATCTTCCCACCATTTTAAAATATTAAAATCATTTTGTAAAATCACATTAATATTTTTATATCTATTTAATTCATTTTCAATTTTAGATTCAAAAGAATTAGCTTCCTTTATTGGTTGTACATATTTTTCAAACAATGAGTATATTTTACATGTATTAATTTCAATTGAATGGTTTGGTGTATTAATGTCATTTGAAAAAAAATGTAACAAAGATTTGCATTTGCTTAACACTTCTGTTTTCTCTTCTAAACTAAATTGAATTAATTGATTGGTTGGTGGAAATAAAAATATGGCTAATTTATGGAAAATTGTAATTTTACTCTCTACTAAAGTTATTAAGGTATCATACAAACTTTTTTTAAAATCTGATATAAAAGTTGGTTCATCATTACTAGCGGTGGAACATATTGTTTTTAGATTTATAATATGAGGATGAACCAAATGTACTGTAACATAGGAGCTACCTTCAAGCTCTTTTGATGCTTCCATGAATGGCTTTAAAATTGTTATTAACTGGTCTAAATGGTATTCCTTTATAATACTATACTTTTCAACTAAATTGTTCTCACTAAGTATTTTTTGAATGTCATTGAAATTAGATTTTATAGATAACAAATTAAAATAAACAGTATTCCACTTTTTAGTGAGGTGCTTAAGTCACAATTTTTTCCTGATTTCTTAAAATATTTTACAAGTTTTGACGATACTGTTATGATTTCAAGTATTTGTGATGAAGAATTTATACATTTTTCTATTGTATTATGCAGAAGATGATTTATACAATTAATATTTTCATATTCTTTTAAAGCGGCTTTTATATTGGCTCCTCTATCTGTTACCACAACTATGGGATCATTTAATGAACAATTGAAATCACTGAGCAAATTCTCCAATTTTTGTTTTATATTGGAACCTATTTATGTAATAAAAAATAATTTTTTATCATTCTTAATTTCATTTAAAAATTAACCAGCCACTCCCTAAAAGTGATGTTTGTAAATATTAAAATATAATTTTTAAAATTCTGTTTCAGGGCCTATTTGCTCCTAATTTTTAAACATAAAATTAGTTCTGTCAAACTTCATTTTCTGGAGTGACGGAAAATACGACTTTTATATCCACCATTAAAAAGGTTCAGTTTGAAATTCATCGACATATTGGACGTAAACCAATATTCTGGTGTCCTAATTCGATTTTAAGACGATGTTGTCCACCGTCTGTCGCTTCATATGACAATGAAATACAATAAATTCCGAAAGATTCGATCCATAACAATCTAATAATATATAGGAACATGTTCCGAAGTTTACTTTTATTTTGCGACACCACTTTGAGGTGGGTATATAACATTCGGCACAGCCGATTAGTATAAAACAATATTATTTTACTGAGAACTTACTTGTATTTGATATTCCTTTCATTGACTTTACACCTAGAAGCTTACTTTTATATACACCATCAATAACAAAATGAGCCGTTAATGCAAGATATGATATTTTGGAGAAATTTTCTGTCCACAAGTCACAGGTTAGAGCATAACCTATTTTTCTTATGAATAACAGCTCTTTTTTAAGTTTTTCAAAATGTATAGAAAAACTATTTTCAACATTTCTGTATATGGTTGATGGATGTGGTATCAATGATTCTACATTTAAATTAGGTCCATATTTATTCCCAAGTGACAGCATTAAATTAGAATACGATTTTAATCCATTATCTTTTGCTAATGAATATGGCCGGATATCACCAAGAACCCATTCCTTTAAAACGTTGGTGCAAGCCTTTTTATCATCTTGACTTGGTTCAATCACAATATATTCAATTTCACTTTTTAATAGAGTACAACACTTATGTTTATTTAAATTTGAAAGTGCATTTTTACTGTACTTGTATACATTTTTACAATTTTTGCAAGCAACAAAATTCAGTATTTCAGCATCGTTTTGGTCTTTTATCATGCCAAAACAGTCCCATACCTTGCTTCTTCCTCTTTTTTCACTAATTTTAAATTCATTTGTCAAAATTTTATCTTTTATTTCTGAATTATTCATTTTTATGTTAATATAAATAAACTTAATACACACTAGTCACGTCTTCATTCGTTTAAGTATTTACTATAAGTAACAACAAATACTCAAAAATATTTGTAGTACAACAGTTATTGGAGAGTAAGAAACAAATACAATTGAGTATTCAACTCAAAACCATAAGCAATTGGTATTGTTTTTTTGGATAGAGTGTATGTGCACAAGCAAAAGCACACAATATCAGTTACACTCTTTCCCTCATTTATACTTATAGTAACAGGTACCTACCATGGTGTATTTGTTTTACAAATACTATGTGGTGTACTAATGCACGTCTTTAGTCTTTAATGCATACATTGTTGTGAGCACTCCACAACAATGTATGTGATCCAAAAGATCACATGAACTATTTAAGTGTAAGAACAACAACAAACGAGAGATCTCCACTCTCTAGTGCGCCATAACAAAACGATTGTGTAGAAGACAACATAAAAGAAAATATAAAAAACAAACAATAACTCAAACGGTTGATGAAAATAGTAATGCTACTGTGATCAATGTCACAAAAAGTAGTATTGATAATATTAACTCTAAGAACCGGCGATGAAAACCAATTAAGTTCAATGCTGAAAAATAGTGGCGCCATACCAAAAAATACTGGAAAAATACCGTTCTAGTTCAGTTCGGACGTGTTTATTTTTACTCCGAGTTAACTCGTTATTTTAATGTATCTATTGGAAACTAAACATAAATATCACCTGTTTATTATTTACGCGAAAGGACGCTTTTATTTTAATAATATTATTAAATAAAAAAATCAAAACAACAACTAAAAGACAAATAAGTAAAAAAAAATTCTTTATATTTTTTTGAACCTTTTTTGTGCATTGACTATTAAATAAAGATCAAGAGTGTTAACGAAAGTAATTACAAATACTCTTAAATGAGTCTCTTCAACGAAAACAGTGAGCGAAGGTTAAGTGTAAACGGCAGAAATGCATACGTTACAGTTAATGTAGACGAAAAAAATATAAACAAAACAAACAGAAGAATAGATGACAACTTGTTTTTAACCGCCAAACCTGTTAACCGCGCTCGTTCTTGTTCCCCCGCATTGACAACAACTAATGATTGTCAAACAAAAGAAAATTCAATTCAATCAGAAAATAAAAATATTTTATCTATGTCTGAAAGTATGCTAGCTATATCAGCTTCAGATACGAAATCCACCACACTAACTACAAATAAAATTAACCCATTAAGCGGCGCTGTACCCAAGATTAGTCAACCATTAAATAATGATAATAAATCCCAAATACAGGTTTGAATGGACCGGTATATTACAGTATTAAAACGGGCACGAAGTCCCAAGTCCTCGAAAGCGGCACCCTTGGCCAATTTATATAAGGATAGTGAACTTTTTCTATTCTGGAATGTGAAACTAATGAACCAGTAAATAAAATCCATTCTACAAAACCACCCCCCATTTACTTGAGAGAAAATAATTCGAATCCACTGGTTCAGAGCCTGATCTCATTAATAGGAGAGAACTCTTTTTACGTAATCCCAATCAAGAAAGGCACGATTCATGAAACTAAAATACAGGTCAATAGTGAAAACGATTATAGAAAGGTTGTAACATATTTTGAAACGCAAAAGAAAAGTTTTTACACTTATCAGCTGAAAAGAAGCAAGGGTCTACAAATTGTAATAAAGAGTATTGACTGTAATGTTGAACCACTCGAAATAAAGCAAAGCTTAGAAGATAAAGGTTTTAAGACAAAAAATGTGATAAACATTAGAAATCGCGAAAAAAAAACCCCAACCACTCTTCCGTGTTGAACTTGAACCCGGTGACATAAACCTAAAAAAAAATGAAACACATCCCATATATAGCCTGAAGTACTTATTGCATCGTAAAATTACGGTAGAAGAACCACATAAACGATTTGGCCCCGTCCAATGTATGAATTGCCAAGAATATGGACACACCAAGGCATATTGCAAATTGCCACCAGTATGTGTCATTTGCGGGGAGTTGCATAACACATCCCAATGTAACAAATCTAAAGATGATCCTAAAATAAAAAAATGCAGCAATTGCGGAGGTAACCACACAGCAAACTACAGGGGTTGTCCTGTCTACTCAATTGTTAAGAAATCACAAAGCCAGAAACTAAAGATTTTCCCCGCTCAGCCATTAAATAACATCAATTTGAACTACCCCCCGTTGCAACAGACATGACAACAAAGTAACATATGCAAATGTACTTAGAAACAACCAAAACGAAAATATGAACCCAGAGGTAAGAGAGCAAACGCCAATTTTCAATTTTACCCGACTAGAATCTACAATAGAAACTCTTGTGCAATCGGTAAATAACTTTACAAACTCAATGAGTAACATGATGCAAGAAATGCTTAAGATGCAATCAATGTTATTGCAGGCTGTGCTTAACAGACCATGAACTGCCTAAGAATATGTTTTTGGAATGCAAACGGCATACGCCAACACAAAAACGAACTCGAATATTTTTTAAGAAACCAACAAATTGATGTAATGCTGGTTTCTGAAACTCATTTGACGTCCAGAAGTTCCTTTCGAATAAATGGATATGTAATATATGACACCAAAGATCCCAGAGGTAGAGCATGCGGAGGCTCGGCAATTTTAATAAAAGCTCGAATAAAACACTACTTAATGTGTGATTTTTGCGCGAAGATTATCTTCAAGATAATACAATCTGTCTTGAAGATTTTCATCGAAACTTAGTGATTTCATCGATATACTCACCCCCAAGATTCTCAATTACAGAAAGTCAATAGATTTTTTAAATCACTAGGCCCCCGTTTCCTGGCTGCTGGCGATTATAATGCTAAGCACACATTCTGGGGATCACGACTGATTACCCCTAAAGGTCGTGTTTTGTTCGACTCAATTTCTAAAATGGGTTTGCATGTGCTTTCGAGCGGCCAACCTACTTACTGGCCTACTGACCCACGAAAAATACCGGATGTTATTGATTTTAGCGTGATGAAAAATATCCCTAGAGAAATGATTCAAATTGAATTCTCGCTGGAACTATCTTCAGATCACTCACCCACTATTATTACTTTATTGAGCCCCCTAGAAATTGTATCCCCGACTGGTAATTTAGCGATCGCAGGCACAAGAATAAATTGGCTCAAATATAAAAAATGCCTCAGTACACATTGCTCGGAAAACATACCGCTAAGAACACCAGAAAACATCGATCACTCTCTTATCAATTTCGATAAAAATCTCAAACTGGCTGCTCAACATGCTACCCAAACCCCCCGACAATTCAGATATAATAGAATTAATTCTGCAGATGTCGAACGGCTCTCAAATGAAAAAAGAAGAATTCGAAGAGAGTGGCAATTGCACAGATCCCCCAACTTAAATCGAAGCTTAAAGATTGTATAAAAAGACTTAAAAAGCTCTTGGAATTTCGAAAAATGGAATCATTGAATAAATATTTAGAAAGCCTGGACGCAACCCCGCAATCGGATTACTCATTATGGCGAGCAACAAAAAATCTTAAAAGACCCGTTATATGTAAGTCCCCTTTGCGAAATTCAAGTGGTGGTTGGGCAAGAAATGATACTGAAAAAGGGAATCTGTTTGTTAATCATTCAAAAACGTATTTACACCGAACACATCAAACGAAGCAATTGAGTTGCCACCTGTTGCACCCCATTTTGGAGCAGCCGTACCCCTACGTTTTGAGATTCGAGAGATCGAAAATGCTATTGTTGATTTAAATCCCAAGAAAGCGCCTGGTATGGACAAGATCAGCAACAAGATGCTTATGGAGCTACCCCGGATTGCAATACAAATAATTCTTTTTATTTTTAATGCTATATTACGACTTGAATATTATCCTCCAGAATGGAAGGTTTCACTGGTTACCATGATACCCAAGCCGGGAAAAGATCACACAAAAGTAGAATCATACAGACCCATCAGCCTATTGTCTAATATATCAAAGCTATTTGAGAAGATACTTATGAACAAATTGTACCCGATGTTAACTGAAAACAATTGTATTCCGAATCATCAATTTGGGTTTAGAAGAAAACACAGTACTATCGAACAAACCCATAGACTTGAAATATGGTGAGAAAAGCGTTTGAAGAAAAGAAATACTGTTCCGCACTCTTCATCGACATCTCTCAAGCGTTTGATAAGGTATGGCATGCTGGATTAATATACAAACTGGGTCAAAATTTACCCGCAAACACACATATGCTGTTGGAAAGCTATTTAACTGGTCGAACTTTTAAGGTTAAAGTGGGAAACTTTTTAAGTACTGCACAACCCATTGAAGCTGGAGTCCCCCAAGGCAGTATCCTGGGACCTTTTTTATATTTGATATATTCGTCTGATATGCCAACTAACAATCGCACTCATACATCAACATTTGCTGATGATACTGCTATTCTAAGCATTCATGAAAACCCTCAAGAAGCGTCTCGTTACTTACAAAACCACATATTTGAATTAGAAAAATGGTTAAAACAATGGAAAATTAAAGTCAACGAGCAAAAATGTACACACATTACATTTACATTGCGTAGAGAATCATGCTCCCCTATTCATATCAATAACCAAACAATAATTCAACAATCGGAAGTGAAATACCTCGGAATACATCTCGATCGTCGCCTTACATGGAAAAGTCATATAGATGCAAAGTTGACTCAAATGAAATTGAAATCAATTCAAATTAATTGGCTTATTGGCAGAAACTCCACGCTTAGTTTAGATTGTAAACTTCTACTTTATAACATGATCATAAAACCGATATATTGTTATGGCATACAGTTATGGGGCACGGCTTCAGCGTCAAATGTAGAAAAGATCCAAAGACGCCAAAACAAGTTTCTAAGAATGATCACAGTTGCCCCCTGGTATATCAAAAACGCGAATATACACAAAGATCTAAACGTGCCCATTGTAAAAACTGAAATCTCGAAAAACGTACAAAAATATTTTAAAAAAACTTGAAGTTCACCCAAACCCGCTGGCCCGCAACATATTAGATAACCGTGGCCACACTCGATTAAGAAGGAGGGACACAGCAGACCTAATCTAGCAGGAAGAATGCCAATTTAACCAAAACAACCATGAACACAAAATTTTTTCGTCCGGCACTGGCTGGACTAATTAAATAATAATATTAGATATAAGATTTGAACCACTTATTGTTAGTTCATTAAATAATGAAGATACAATAAATAAATGATGAAAAAAAGTTCCAAAAAATAATCAAAGTATAGTGAAAAACACGGAAAAAATCCTAACAGGTATGGGCCGTTACATCACTATAACTAACGACAGTTCAGTCCTAGGACATCAAAATTGGAACCAAATCCAAAACAGGTGAAGAAAAATCCGGTAAGTCAAAATCGTTTTGCAATTCTTGCCAATCAAGAAAGTGAAAAAACACCCGCAAAGCCTGTAACAGACTATAAGCCACCTCCCCTATATTTGCGCGAGCCCTCTACAAATGTTTTGGTGAACAAATTGTCCCAACTTGAAGGTAAGGAGAATTTCCACGTGGTCTATCTGCGTAAAGGAAATATACAAGAGACAAAGATACAAACATACTCGGAAAAAAATTCAGAATAGTAGTAGATAATTTCGATTCTGAGAAAAGAAACTACTATACATATCAACTAAAAAGTGCTAAATTTTTGACAGTAGTCATCAAAGGCATAGATAGTTCTGAGCCTACTGATGATATAAAAAAGGCGTTAGAAGCTGAAGGCTTTGAAGTGAAGTCCATTCACAATATAATAAATAAGCACAAAATTCCGCAACCAATTTTTAGAGTTGAAATTACATTCAACTCTTCTCAATTAAAGAAAAAGGTTGACACTCATCCGATATACGGTTTAAGATATCTTCTTAATCTTAAAATAATTGTAGAAGAACCAATTAAGCGCAAAGGTCCACCTCAGTACCTTAATTGCCAAGAGTTCGGTCACACCCGAACATTCTGCAAATTACCTTCTGTATGTGTAAGATGTGGAGATATTCATAAAAGTGAAGAAAGTCCCCACTCAAAAACAGATAATATAAAAAAATGTAGTAACTGTGGTCAAAATCACACCGCATACAGGAATCAACGAAGGCAAGAAGACCTTTATATGCTCAATATAAGGCTTCTAACTTTCCAAGCCTTCCTGATGCTTCTAGTGCTCAATATAGAAGTATCATAAAAAACAATAATCAAAATAAATCGTATGCCCATACGACAAAAACAAACAATGTGCTTCTAGTGCTCAATATAGAGGTATCATAAATGATAATTATCAAAACAAATCGTATGCCAATACGACAAATGAGGGTTCAGTTACCCAAATGAAAAGTAGCAATGGAAATAATGCCCCATTATTTTCATATGCACATGCATTAAAAGAGGGTGTACCAGTACCGGATTCAAACCATGAACAGTTTCATGGCGAATATGCAAAATATGTTTCAACAATTGATGCAGAATCAAAGCATGCGCATGCAGATCCTGCTAAGTAAAAAATGAATTCTCTAAGAATTTGTTTTTGGAATGCTAACGGCCTTAGCCAACATAAGAATGAAGTACAATTTTTCCACCTTCAGGAAATTGATGTACTACTCGTGTTTCAGAAACACACTTTGCCATAAATAACTATTTCAGAATTAACGGATACTATACTAATGATACTAAACATCCAAGTGGTAGAGCTTGTGGTGGAACAGCTATATTAGTGAGAAAGGACCACATCCACGGACCACATCCAGGCCACCTCTATAAATATACCTGATGGTAGAGTTACAATATCTTCAATATATTGTCCTCCTAGGTATAATATTAATCTAGAGCAGTTTCTCGAATATTTTAGGACTCTAGGTCCAAGATTTATAGCAGTTGGTGATTACAATGCAAAACATGCATTTTGGGGCTCTCGTCTTATTACTCCTAGAGGGAGGCAACTGTTAGAAGCAATATCGTCTAACGGACTAGTGGCCAAACTACTTATTGGCCTACAGACCTCAATAAGATTGCCGATCTAATTGACTTCACTGTAATCAAGAATATAAGACGAGAATTTATTTCAGTGATCCCTTTGCTGGACCTCTCGTCTGACCACTTGCCTACAGTTTTAACGTTATTAGAAGTTCCAAGTAAATTGGAAAACTCTTAAGGTAGGGTCGCACATGACAAATATTTGACGAAAAAGACATAACCACTAAATCAAATACATTTGAATTCATTTATTTATTTCAAAAACTTATTTTACTTAGTATGATTCAAAACAAAAAAAAATTGTTTTGTTTTATTTGATGCTGTTTCATCTTACGAAACACTTGTAAGAGTAAAAACGTCAAACAAATTTGTGCTAAAAAAAGTTAAACTTTTTTGAGCAAATATTTGTCATGTGTGACCCTACCTTTACTCTTGTTTCCCTAACAAGAAAACGAACTGGTTAAAGTATAAAATTTTCGGCTTAGTAAAAACGCAGTTATGTACGTACTGAACTCCATCAGCAATGATTTAAAAGCACCACAAAGATCTACTGCCGTCCCTCCTATGTTAAAAGTGGCAGCCACCTTGAAATTTCTTGCGCAAGGTGGTTATCAACATCAGATTGGCCAAGACAGTTTATTGGGAATGTCTCAATCATATATTTCTCATTGAAAAATTAATATGAAATACAATCCGCTGTCGATATATTTACAAACATTTTAACAAACGCTGTTAAAGTGTCCACGCCCCCAGTCACCCTGGGGAATTACAGACATTCAAAATGTCCTAAAAACATTGAGTCTCTTATCAAAGAAAAGAGAACACTCAGACGTCAATGGCAACAATCGCGATCTCCGAACGTAAAGGATAAACTTAATCAGTGCCAAAGAAGACTTCACTTCGCCTTAAAGATTAATAAAGAATCTAACCTGAGAAATTATCTTAAAAACTTAGACCCTAATAAGAAAACAAAATATAGTCTCTGGAAAGTTGTGAAAAATATGCAATACCCTATTGTAAATGAGTCGCCCATACGCCTTCAGAACGGAGAATGGGCAAAAAATACTTCAGAAAAAATCGAAGCATTTGCCAATCACTTGGAGAATGTATTTACCCCAAATGATACAAATTCATATATTAGAGATAATGTCATAAATAATGTGGTGCCAGCCCCACTAAAATTCCGGTTATATATCGTGAAGACGACAGTCAAAGGTCTTAAGGCTGGAAAATCACCTGGGGGTTATTATGTAATTCGATTCGAATCGAAAATACATTCGAATCGAAAATACATTCGAAACGAATTTCCGATTCGAAAAGAAATTCTTATTATGTAGTACTTTCGAAACGTCTGCACAGTTGTATATACAATTTTAAGGGAAAAACGAAATGATGCCAATTTTTAATACATAAAAACTTGGCAGTATTTTGCGTAGTTTTATTCATATGTCAAAATTATTTACCAAAAAATAAAAAGCAAATTTAAAAATATACAAAAAAGAATATAAATAAATACTTAAAAATGGATTGTTTTTTGTAGTGGGAGAGTGATGAAGAAGATGTTGTTCAAGAAAGAGTCCAAAGGAATTATATACATTGCCGGACTTAAATATTCACACAGCATACAGATTTATCTTTAATCGTCCATATTTTTTAAACGAAGGCCCCAACATTCGTACGGATTTCAACAAAAATATTTATTTACATATAACTTATGGAACATAATTATCTAATGTTTCGAAGTTCGATTTTAAGGGGGACAAAAATATTCACACAGTTTCTAATTTTTAATAGGAAAATAGTTTTTTTTAATAGTTTAATATTTTGTGGAGTAGCCTATCTTTTTAATGACTTCTTTTAATCGTCTTGGCATTGAATCGACCAATTTTTGTTGACGTCAGCTCCAATATTTTGCCATTTTTGTAACAGGACTTCTTTAAGTTGAGTCTTACTAATAATATGGTGCTTTCCTACACGTTCGGCCAATTTATCCCACAAATGTCCTATGGAATTCATGTCAGGTGATTGCGGAGGAGTCGAGAGAATGTGAGGAACATGATGTACTACCAATATTCAGACGTCACACAGTGCTTTGTTCAATGGACAAAAATCAAAAACAAGATCATGTCTTTGATGTTAATGAAATTTATATTTTTCAATAGACAACTAAATAGCTCATTCGTGTAAAAAATACTTTTTTATACGAATTTTTTTTTTATTGTAAGCCTAAAATTCTAAAACATTGTTGGAATATTAGTAAAATACGTGTTAATCTATTTTGATTATGTTTTACTATATAACACCGTGCGACAGCAATTATTGGACTTGAACGGGACCATATACATATGAAACCTTATGTCATATATAGTAGAACTGCGTTTTTAGTTTTTCATTTTGTGATCTTTTCTTCTTTTTAAAGGACTTCAAAGTTTTAAGGATATACAAATTTCAAAAAATTTATTTAAATAGTTCTGCTCATTAGTTTTTATACCCTACACCACCATAGTGAGAGGGTATTATGCGTTTGTGCAGATGTTTGTAAATATCTAATATTAGTCTAACACCCACCTTAAAGTATACCGATCGACTTAGAATCACTTTCTGAGTCGATTAAGCGTTGTCCGTCCGTCCGTCTGGTCGGCTGGCTGGCTGGCGGCTGTCCATGTAAACCTTGTGCGCAGAGTACAGGTCGCAATTTTGAAGATATTTCAATCAAATTTGGTACATATTATATATATTTTCGGCTCAAGGACCAAGCCTATTGAAACTGGCTGAAATCGGTCCACTATTTCACCTAGCCCCCATACAAATGTCCTCCCGAAATTGGACTTTATCAGTCATAAATGTTTAATTTATATATGTATCTCCACAAATTCCGCTCCAAATAAGTTTTATATACAAAAAAATTCATGTCACCAAATTTTGTTATGATCGGTCCATAATTAGTCATAGCTCCCATATAGACCCGCTTCCGAAAATCACTTTAACGTGCATAAATCGCTTAAAAAAGTTGGTAAACACACAAAATTCAACATAGTTAACTTTAATATAGACATAAATCACACGACCTAATTTCATGGTGATCGGTCCATAATTGCTCATAGCCCCCATATAACCCCACTTCCGAAAATCACTCAAAAATATAAATTATTGAAATTTTAAAAGAAAAATTTGTTTTGCTATTTTACTTAGTGTAGGGTATTATATGGTCGGGCTTGACCGATTTCCAATATATTTTTCTAAAAAAAATATATGTTGAAACCATGCATATACTTTAACACATGCTTAAATTTCGTTCTTATAGCTTTATAAGTTAAGCCTAAACAGAAAAAAACATACTATTAAGTTCATTAAAAAAAATACTTTTATCGATACAGCAATTAAGATTACAAAAATATTAGATAGTACTTTTTGGACTTGAACAGGTCCACATACACATGAAACTGGAGATCGTATATAGTAAATCTGCGTTCTCAGTTTTTAATTTTCTGATCCTTTCTTCTTTTTAAAGGACTTCAAAGTTTCAAGGATGTACAAATTTATAAAAAAATAAATAAATATTTTTATAAATGTTTGTCAAATAAAAGATGACGGTCACCAGAACTGGAAACAATATTTTTTTAATTTTTCAGAACAACAAATTTCAAGGAAAATCCTTTAAACATTTTTTCTTTCATGTCCCAGATAATTTTCCTACTAATTTTAAGAAAGGGTTGAGTCTATTACAAGTTAATTCGTTTTTATTTATCAGGATACATTGTATATAAAAAGTTAAATATCTTATGTAACATCAAGCATCTAGTAGTTTTGAATTGACACGTCAAAATTCTTATAAATAATTTTTAATAAGTGGTAATTTTTAAAAAGTAATATGGAATGTCCTAATAAAAACAAATTTTGTGTTGTTTGTGGTTTATTTGTACCTTTTAATAAAGGAAAAAATGTAACAAAGGCTTTTGTGGATAAGTATGAACAATATTTTTTAATAAACATGGTTCCGAAGGCATGGTATATACCAGAAGTTGTGTATAATTATTGTTACAAGGGGTTACTACGATCTAAGCAGTTCCCAATAAAATATGTGTACCCAGTAATTTGGTTGAAGCGGAGTGAGCATTCGCGCGATTTGTGTTACTTTTGCCGAAATCAGCCGAATACCATCAGGCTGAAGAATCAAGATAGGGAGAAAATCGTTTACCATAAATGTGATTCAGTGCAGTTCGCGGTACTACGTTCAACATCAAATCCAAAGGCTCCATCGGAAGAGGTTCGCACAATTCCATGTGATGATTTAGAATTACTGAGTATCGGCTCTAGATCAGAACTTTATTCGGAATTTTTAGCAATAGGAAATATGCTAGCCGATCCATCGCCGCATTTTGTAACCCAAGCGGATTTTGATGATCTCGTGCGTGACACAAATATTTCGCAAAGAAGTGCTGAAGTATTAGGTTCCCGATTACAACAGTGGAAATTGGTTTCTGAAGATTTTCGGGTAACATCAGTCCGAAAGCGTTCAAACGAGCAATCATTTGACGCATGTTTCAAAGTGGATGACCAAACTGGTATCACTTACGCAGATAATGCTGAAAAACTTTTCGCAACTATTGGACATTCCTATGACCCAAATGAATGGCGCATCTTTATAGATGGATCAACGAAGAGCCTCAAAGGTGTGTTGCTTCATGTAGGTAATGTGTATCCATCAGTGCCAATTATTTATGGTACAGATGTTAAAGAAAATTATGAAAATATAAGCTCTATTCTAAAATTAATAAATTATGACCGACATTGTTGGATGATTTGTTCTGACCTGAAAATAGTTGCCATTTTAATGAGTTTAAAAAAGGGTTTGCCAAACACCAATGTTTTTTGTGTCTTTGGGAAGGTCGGCGCAAAGATCTTCATTACACCGACCACAAATGGCAGCCTCGTATTGTTCATCAGCTTGGACAGGATAGCATTGAGAATATTCCGCTCTTGCCGTCATCAAAAATAATACTTCCACCGCTACACATTAAATTGGGACTTATAAGAAATTTTGTTCGTGCACTCGACGTTGACAGTGCAGCTATGGTGCACTTGAAAAAAATTTTCCCAAATTAAGCGAAGCAAAGATTGACGCCGGTAGGTTCGATTGCTAAATACTTATATTATTGTATTACCCTAAGTAATCTTTTATACTTTAAGGTGTTTTTAATGGACCCCAACTAAAAAAATTTTTAAATTGCAAGGAATTTCCAAACCTTCTGTCACCTATTGAGAAAAATAGTTGGAGGAGTTTAGATGCCATAATAGAAAATTTCTTAGGTAATAGAAAATCTGAAAACTACGAAGAAATCGTCCGCAATCTCGTTCGCAACTTCGGTGAAATGGGTGTGAATATGTCACTGAAAATACACTTCTTAGGTAGGCACCTAGATTTTTTCCCCGACAATTTGGGTCATTTTAGTGACGAACATGGGGAACGATTCCACCAGGACCTATCAATTATTGAAAATCGCTTTAGAGGAATGAGCACTTGTCGCATGCTCGCTAAATACTGTTGGTCGATATGTCGAGATTCACATACTCCATACAAGCAGCAGAGTAAACGTATTCATTTTTTTCCATAATATATTTTTATATTTCTTCTTTCTTTTATATCTATATTTAGTATAGCTTAAATATTTTTTTTATTATATAAATTTAATTTTTTTATAATAATTGTTCCTGATGGTACTAATTGGGAATTTGTTAGAATTATACTAAAATATGAAAGAATAAAATTTAAGTAAATCTTTTGTTTCATTTCCAATGATTGTCTTTTTTTATTTGATATACATATTGACAAACATTTATAAAAATATTTATTTAATTTTTTATAAATTTGTTCATCCTTGAAACTTTGAAGTCCTTTAAAAAGAAGAAAGGATCAGAAAATTAAAAACTGAGAACGCAGATTTACTATATACGATCTCCAGTTTCATGTGTATGTGGACTTGTTCAAGTCCAAAAAGTACTATCTAATATTTTTGTAATCTTAATTGCTGTATCGATAAAAGTATTTTTTTTAATGAACTTAATAATATGTTTTTTCTGTTTAGGCTTAACTTATAAATCTATAAGAACGAAATTTAAGCATGTGTTAAAGTATATGCATGGTTTCAACATATATTTTTAGTTTAATGCCATAAAGTATATTAATAGGTCTTTATTTGGTTCTTGATGTTGTATGTTTTTTTGCTGAAATCAAAAAAAATTCCAAAGTTTGATTTAATTTTGAAAAAAAAAACATGTTAATCAATTTTAATTTTTCTTTAATTTTATCTAATGCCTATCTCTTATTTATTATAATGTGAAATCATTATTTGTCCGTTTTGACTAGAACTTTAAAAAAAATATGTTTTTGATGGCACCCATAAATAATAAATTTTTACCGTAAATGTAAGTAACTCAATAATTGAATATAACCTACATATCCTTAGATTGAGATATTAATATGAGCTTCTGCTGATATTAGGAATACTTAAAGTATAATCCAACATCCAGTTTCTAATATTACAGCTGAACCATAAGGCTATCAACATTTGAAAATATCCGTCCATCCGTCCTTACGAATTTGGAAAATATATTCAATATTTCAGTATTTTTTTAAAAAAAAAAGGATATATGGTAGTTATGTAAATCCTTGCTAGAATTGAAATGTTAATAACTAAATTAATCTGATATTATAAGAGAACAATAATTTCTGAAAATGAATAATTTTATTCAGGTTTATAGGTTTTTTAAGGAAAAGGATGTATGGCAGCCACCCGAATCCTTGCTGTGATTGAAATACAAATTTTCACAAACAACAATAACTTTATTAAAATGATTATAACCATAAGAAACGATTTTTACGAATTTTTTTTAAAAAAATTAGATGTTATACAGGATATTGAAATCTTGATGTCTTGGAATTATGAATATCCTTCCGATAAAATTTTCATAACTTTGTATCTAATATTATAAGAGAACAATAATTTCTGAAAATTAATAATTTTATACAGGTTTATAGGTTTTTTAAGGAAAAGGATGTATGGCAGCCACCCGAAGCCGTGCTGTGATTGTAATACAAATTTTCACAAACAACAACTTTATTAAAATGATTATAACCAAATTTTAAAATGTTAGGAGTATAACTGTGAATTTTATTCAAAATTATATGTTCAGGATATATGGGAGGTACCCGTGTCCTTTCACTGATTTTTTCAATAATTATATTTTTTCTTAATCTTACCAAAAGATAATATTCCACTAATTTTTATTCGTCTGTAATAACTCCTTCTATTTTTGTCCATGGCCTATATGAAAACTAAGCACTGTGCGTCATGGGCAGTGTGTTTGGGGTCATTGTACTGTTGATAACAGAAATATTCCCAAGCTTTAACTTTAGAGCACATTGTAGTAGGTTTTCTTTTAAAATATTAAGGTACACTGTTTTGTCCATTGAACCGTCGATGAAAACTAAGTTTCCTACACCAGATGCAGCCATACAACCCCACAACATGACCCCTTATCCACCATGTTTGACAGTGTTTACTACATTGTTATTTTCCAATTCAGTGTTTGGCCTTCTCCAAAGTCTTACTTTGTCGTCCGATTGAAAAATGCTTACAAACAATCTGACAAAAATAAATCTGAAGATTTCTGGAACGTAATACTATTCTTAGATAACACTGCGGAACAGAGATTTAGGTGCCCGAGATTTGAACTCCGTTTTGCACAAGTTGATGAACCCTCATTACTATGTTATACTTGTTTTTTTCCAGTCAGCTCGCGTTTTCGAAATATCGCGGTTTTTATATTTTCATTGAATACTAGGGTATTCAATTAATCGGCTTTCTGGTTTAATCGGTTAATCGAGCAAATAATTAATCGAGGTTTAGATTTATTCGGTTAATAATCGGTTAATTTAAAATATATGAAAGATTATATTTTGTATTACTCAGTTCAAAAAACACGGATTTTGAGTTATGACATTGTTGCAGCAAATGAGCGATGTGTGAGTTTTTTAGGGTTTTAGTGAGATCTTCTGAAATAATGTTTTATAAAAATAATATAATTTAAACGATTTTTTTTCTTTAGATTTAATAAAACTTTTCTTGGAAAAAAACTCTCTCGCTGATTGTATATGTTTCAGAAATCAAAAGCATGATAAAGAATATTCCTTTTTGGATTGTTTTAGATTTTGATTTCGTTTAGTTATGATAAAAGACTAATTTCAAAAAATGTCGTCTATACATGTAAATACAAACAAAGTTTCAAAGACATGTAAATTAAATATGTCAGTTGTTATACATACTCACTAATCATGTTTATTGGATGTTCAAAAGTATCTAATTTTAATTTGAAATTTGTATTTGAATTGAAAGTGAAAAATAAATACAAAAAATAATTTTAAAGTGCAAAAAAAAGGAATTTCGGTTAATCGGTTAATCGACAAAAATTAATCGGTTTATTTGTTATTTGAAAATCGGCAATTTTAAATTATTCGAACAGTTAACCGTCCCAAAATTAATCGGTTAACCGATTAACGGTTAATCGATTGAATACCCTATTTTTTGGAGTTTTTCTTCAAAATTTTGGGTATGCAGCTAAGAATGTGTTTTAGCATGAGACTGGTCTACGTAAACATATGCTTCTTTTGAGTATAATAATTCTAATGGATGTTTTGGCATATTTGTCTGATCTTTCAGGAAAGTTGAAATTTGACTCTTTTAGCTTTATCCTTAATAAAATTGTGCATTTTGGAAATCTTAAATAAAAATTTACCTGAGCACATTCAAGGCATTATAGTGAACACAGTTTTTAATTAAAATGAAAAATTTGTTAAAAATTTAATGAAATATTTAGATAATATCGCGAAATTTTACATCATAAAAAATAATTTTTTTTATAAATAAATTTTTAGGTAGTCATTAGTCTTATTTCTTAATTCACATTTAAATCTAACTACAGCAATATAAATACTTCATTTGACGTTTTTAAAATATTTCTAATTTTGTATTTACGTGATTTACAGCGTTTTTGGTGAAAATATCTTAACATTTTTATAAAAAACACTAGTATTTTATAGAAAAAAATAAATTTTTACAAACATATAGATTAATTTCTACATTATATATCCAGGAATTGTCTAAGTTGCGAATTTGAATACCAAAGTAAGAAAAATACAATTGGAGAACAGTGTATGTAATTGATTTTCGCTGATCTTTTAACATATATTCGCCACAAATGTAACAAAACATATTAGGATCTTTAACACAGCATCTCACCTTACTAGCCATAATGAAATAATATAACAAGATAAATTATATTTATCAAAAAAGAAATATGTGCAAATCATTCAAGTTACGAACATTTGTATATTTTTTTTAATATAAAATACATATGAAAAATATTGTAAAACTTTGAGTTATTTGCCAAATAGTTTAGTATATTTTCTGCGAATTTTCAATATTTTTATATAAATTAGTTTATTGAGATGTGTTTATTGTATATAGTGAAAAAATTTTGAACCCTTTTACCATAGGTCAAACTTATAAGGATGAAACTGTAAAAAGTTATTTTTCAACATCCTTGCGATATCACCAATATATCCTGAAACTTAGATAAACTAAATTGATGTCAAAGAAAAGATAATTTTATGTAGAATACCAGTACAAAAATGCGTTTTTAATTTTAGTCTCCATTTATGAAATAATCAAACAAA
Source organism: Calliphora vicina (assembly GCF_958450345.1). Taxonomy (NCBI): domain Eukaryota; kingdom Metazoa; phylum Arthropoda; class Insecta; order Diptera; family Calliphoridae; genus Calliphora; species Calliphora vicina. The sequence continues at coordinate 74,387,356 of NC_088781.1, forward strand.
AAGAAAAAAAATACAGAATAACCAAAAAAATTAAAACCGCGATATCTTAAGAGCTCCTCAAAAAATACTAAAGATAGTTTTGACTATGAAATGTCCCATACATGTTTTATCAAAACATTTTCCGCGGCACCAAACCAAAATGTCAATTTTGTTCCTCTGTGTAATATTTTTTTAATCGGACAGCAGAGTAACAGTTTGGAGAAGGCCAAACACTGAATTGGAAAATAACAATGTAGTAAACACTGTCAAACATGGTGGATAAGGGGTCATGTTGTGGGTTTGTAAGGCTGCATCTGGTGTAGGAAACTTAGTTTTCATCGACGGTTCAATGGACAAAACAGTGTACCTTAATATTTTAAAAGAAAACCTACTACAATGTGCTCTAAAGTTAAAGCTTGGGAATATTTCTGTTATCAACAGTACAATGAACGCAAACACACTGCCCATGACGTCTGAATATGGGTAGTGCATCATGTTCCTCACATTCTCTCGACTCCTCCGCAATCACCTGACATGAATTCCATAGGACATTTGTGGGATAAATTGGCCGAACGTGTAGGAAAGCACCATATTATTAGTAAGACTCAACTTAAAGAAGTCCTGTTACAAAAATGGCAAAATATTGGAGCTGACGTCACCAAAAATTTGTCGATTCAATACAAAGACGATTAAAAGATGTCATTGAAAAGATAGGCTACTCCACAAAATATTAAACTATTAAAAAAAACTATTTTCCTATTAAAAATTAGAAACTGTGTGAATATTTTTGTCCCCTTAAAAACGAACTTCGAAACATTAGTAAAATTTTTTTCTGAAATGTGCCAACTTATGTTTAGTTTTTCCATATATTTCAATAAGTTATACGTAAATAAATATTTTTTTGAAAACCGTACGAAAGTTGTGGCCTTCGTTTAAAAAATATGGAAGATTAAAGAAAAATCTGTATGCTGTGTGAATATTTAAGTCCGGCACTGTAAGAGATACATCGAATATTATGGATCTCAATGATAATTCGTAAGTAATTTAATTTGAACAAATACGAAAAGTGCGTATAAATATTTTATTAAATAAAGAAAAATTACTTTCAGGTTCGTGAAAAATATTCGGCTTAGTAAAAACGCTTTTATGTACGTACTGAACACCATCAGCAATGATTTAAAAGCAACACAAAGATCTACTGCCGTCCCTCCTATGTTAAAATTGGCAGCCACCTTGAAATTTCTTGCGCAAGGTGGTTATCAACATCAGATTGGCCAAGACAGTTTATTGGGAATGTCTCAATCATATATTTTTATATGTTTATCGGAATCAATACAAAAAATTCTTTGTCCTAAACATATTGTTTTAACAATGAGTGAAGAGAAAAAAATGGAGGCAAAAAGATTTTTTATGGTAAATGTTCAATACCAGGAGTTATTGGGGCAGTAGATGGAACTCACATACAAATAATAAGACCTTATAAAAATGAGCATTTATATTTTAACAGAAAGCTTAAACACAGTATAAATGCTATGGCGGTAAGATTTAACATGTATATTAGAGTGCTCCAAAAAATTGCGAATTTTGACCGTCCCCCCTCTAGAATTGTTCTATGTATTGTAGAAACACGTTGTGCTATTAAGGGTTAATTTCCATTTTTGTACTGTTATTGTGAATACTAGACTTCATTTTATATTTTTCTTAAGTTTCATCAAAATCGGCCCAAACATATATAATATTTCGCTATCTTTCCATGAGAAATTCCAAATATTGAAAAAATTGACCTTTGACCTTCACGATTTAAGGGTTAATGTTTTCCGATTTTAGTAAAACTTTCAGACTATATTTAAAATTACCTGGACTATAATATTCTGGATAGCTTTTACTTAAAAATCATTACAGTAAGGAAATTCTGGTCATTCCCCAAAATATGGCCAAAAAATTAGTTTTTCTCGAAAATCGCAAAATTTATATCGCAGGTACGGAAAAACTATAGGAGGTATTGACATACTTTTTTCACATTTTTATTCCCTATTATGTTGTCAATAAATCCCCACGTGATGATCAAAAAATTCTGAAATTTGTTTAACAAAATTTTTAAAAATTTGAAATTTCAGTTTTGAAACTGCCGTTAAAAAAATTTAATTTTTTTGGTCATACCTGAGAATAGGTTAACGGTATCCTACGAGGACAAAAACTCATATACATGTAAATATAGATATATTTTAAGTAAAAATAAGCTTTTATTTTAATATTTCGCAAAATATGTTAATTTTGTTCATAAATTTCTTGTTCTAGTGGCCTGAGTCACGTTAATGGCCTGGCGATTTTTTAATAACTTTAACATTTTTTCACCAATTTTTGTCTTTTATATCTTATTATAACGACAATTACGTACACATTTCGATTCTTTTAAATTAAATTGTAAAAGTCATTATTTAATGGCAAAATTTTTACAAAAACTGAAAAAATTGCATACTTTCCCCTTGTAAATGCACCTCAAAACTTCAGCGTCGTTGCGCCACCAGTTAACGTTATCCTATCATCCTAATATTTTACACAACGTGTTTCTACAATACATAGAACAATTCTAGAGGGGGGGACGGCTTGTACCTAGAAAGTTTTTTTCGTCCATACAATCTTGGAGCACTCTAATGTATATACATTAGAGTTAGGGTTTGGGGTTTCCCGGATAATTTAGTTTCCCGGGAAACGGGAATGAAAAATTTCATTCCCCGGGAATGTTTTTTTAACTAAAAAATAAGTAAAGAAGAAAATTATTTTATAAAATTGTGTCATTTTATTAAAAAAAAAAAGAAAAACAATACATGACAATTCAATTGTACCCACATAAAACCAAAATAAGTTTGTTAAAATATTTGGAGATCACTTGTTACTATAATGGGATTTTTAATGCACTTTTTAGATTCTTTCTTTTGATTTTTCTGTTATATTTTTTTTTATATAAAATATATATATTTTAAAAAAAATTAAATTCATTTCAAAACAAAAATATGAAATTCAAAATTACCTCATATAGTTTAAAAAGAGTAAAACAGTAAAAAAGTAGTTTAATGTATTTTGTTTTCTGCTAAACTCTTTTGCTACTTTGCTATAGAAAGTACTATACATTGTGAATACCGATATTATATCATAAAAATAATGTTATATGTCCGTCATAGAACTATTTTTTTAAAAAATTGATTTGTCAAAATTACTAATGCATTCAGTAAGTCATTCGACAAGAAAACTCTTTCGCTTTAAACATGTGTTGGCTTTATCGTTATTAAAGCATTATAAAGACAATCAAAATGTATTCTCCGATTGTTACTTGCTTCAAATAAATCTAATTCCCGCTTAAAACTTTCAGCATTTGATTTTAAATGTTTAGGGCTTTCCTTTTCAATATTGATTGATTATTCTAATTGGTTTTTAAAATTTTGTTCCATTTGTATTTCGGAAACCTCATCATCAACGCTATGAACAGATGATTGAATATTGTGGTCAAATAGACGTTCATACATTTGCTGTCCATAAATTTTTAACATTGTGTTTTTATATTATAATTTATCTTATAATGTTGAAGTTTTTAGGTTTAATTTAATTGAATGAACCGTTTTTTGAGAAATCGTAGAATTTTTAGATAGCATCACCTATCAGAAAAATGGTTTCATTTCGGCTTAATGCTTCTACTGTATCCATTCATCAAGCAGAGATGTCATATTTAAATATATTAAAGTATTTTTGATTAATTTTAAATTTCCCGTTTTTCCCGGGAAAAAAATTTAAATTTCCCGGGAATTCCCGACAATAATTTTACGGGAAATCCCGGGATTTCCCGGGAGGGAATTCCCAGACCCCAAACCCTAATTAGAGTGCTCCAAAAAATAAAATTGCGAATTTTGACCGTCCCCCCATCTAGAATTTTTCTATGTATTGTAGAAACATATTGTGTAAAATATTAGGATGATAGGATAACGTTAACTGGAGTTGATTTGCAGTTGTTCAGCTTAGTTTACAAATTTGGTCACCTCGGGTCTTAAATTTTTAAAAAAATCGCCAAAAGTCCATTTATGATCCCAATGAGCTGAAATTTAAAATATAAATAGTCCTTGAGAAGATCTACTAAAAATACGCTTACACATGTAGGTTATGTCTATTAGTTGAAGAGATATTTAGGTTTATTGATTTATTTTTTTTTAATTTTGCTCGATCTTTTTTTGGTTTTTTAGTTATGGCGGGCCAACGGAGGGTCGAAATTTTTTTTTACAAAATCAGCTATATTGGCGATAAAATTCTAAATAAAATACAAACTTGTTAAGAGTCATGTCATCCCTATAAAAACTTACACTCATCCAAATTTGGAACATTTAAAAAGTCCGTATTTTTTACGTTTTTTTACCAAAAAAGTGCCTATATTTTTTCTTTTGTAGAAAAAAATTTTCTTCGGAACTATATACAATTTGTATATGATCCGGAAAGAGAACTTAATGGAAAAGCGTGTAAACTAAAATTTGGCATAGGGGACATAAGGGACATAACAATCCCTAGAACTATCCAAACTTGGCCAATTTAAAAAAAAAATGTTGGTTTGAGTAAAAAATTTTAAAAAGGCAAAGCATCGATCCTCGAAATATCCCCCTATTTGTATAGCCCTATATGTTTCTTAAATACTTGCAAAGTTTTTTACTATCACACGGTAAATAACGTCACAGTAGGCAGTTTTCTAAAAAAAACTGATTTTTTGGAACACATTTTCCCCGTTTCAGGAATTTCGGTATTTGAAAAAAAAAATGTCAAAAATTATAATGCCATTGATTTAAGGACATTTGAGTCTATATCAGTTCCAAATTGTTATGATATCTTTAACCGTTTAAATTTTACATTAATTCAAATTTTATATTTTTCTTCATGGAAAATCACCATATTATAATTTTTTTTTTAGTTTTTACATTTTCTAAAAAAATTTCGACCCTTTGTTGGCCCGCCATATCTAAAAAACCAAAACAAGATCGAGCAAAATTAAAAATAATAAATCAATAAACTTAAATATCTCTTCAACTAATATAGATAACCTACAATCTAAGACCATAAATGGATTTTTGGCGATTTTTTTAAAAATGTGAGACCCGAGGTGACCAAACTTGAGGGGCCACGTACTGGCCCCCATTACCCGTAGGAAGCTGAACAACCACGAATCAACTACGAAAACACCTCAGCTCCAACCATGTGAAATTTCGTAATAATATCTCCAATAGTTCCCGAGATACCGAATTATTTTTTTTTAAAAAAGCTGTTATTGCATGCGCAATAACATGCTTGTGAAGCAAATTTTTCCTAACTTTTTTTTGTTTTTTGTACCGGAATTGCTTAGGGGCAAAAACGGGCAGCTGAATTTTTAATAAATCGTTAGCTGAGACTTCAGGCTTTAATTCGATATAAGTCTCGGGCTAGAGGTCGTTGGAGATCAATAAGTACAATCCATAGAATTTGGAGAAAATAAATATTTTTGGACAATTTATAGTAGTAAAATTTTTTTTTTTTTAATTTTCAAAATTTTTTTATTTGCATTTATAACATCCAATTCTAAAAAAAAAATCATTATAGTGTCATTACAAGAATATTTTAACGGTCATTTCAAACGCATTCACTTAGGTCACCTTTGAATGTCTGTGGACAAAAAAGTAATAAAGATATAAGCCTAATATTTGTGGTACATGATAATTAGATTGTTTATTACAAACTGTGAAAAAATCAGAACCAGTGTGTGGCGCAACGACGCTGAAGTTTTGAGGTGCATTTACAAGGGGAAAATCAGCAATTTTTCCAGTTTTTGTAAAAATTTTGCCATTAAATAATGACTTTTACAATTTAATTTAAAAGAATCGAAATGTGTACGTAATTGTCGTTATAATAAGATATAAAAGACAAAAATTGGTTAAAAAATGTTAAAGTTATTAAAAAATCGCCAGGCCATTAACGTGTCTCAGGCCACTAGAACAAGAAATGTACGAACAAAATTAACATATTTTGCGATATATTAAAATAAAAGCTAATTTTTACTTAAAATATATCCATATTCACTTGTATATGACATTTTGTCTTAGTAGGAAATCGATAACCTATTCGCAGGTATGACCAAAAAAAATTAATTTTTTTAATGGCAGTTTCAAAACTCCATTATCAAATTTTAGAATTTTTTGATCATCACATGGGAATTTATTGACAACATAATAGGGAATAAAAATGTGAAAAATTATGTCAATACCTTCTATAGTTTTTCCGTACCTGCGATATAAATTTCGCAATTTTCTAGAAAAACTAATTTTTTGGCCATATTTTGGCGATTGAGCCCAATTTTCTTACTGTTATAAATTTTAAGTAAAATCTGTTCAGAATATAATAGTCCAGGTAATTTTAAATATAGTCTGAAAGTTTTCCTAAAATCGGAAAACGTTAACCCTTAAATCGTGAAAGCCAAAGGTCAAATTTTTCAATATTTGGATATCTCTTGGAAAGATAGCGAAATGTTATATATTTTTTTTGCCGATTTTAATGAAACTTATGAAAAATATAACATGAAGTCTAGTATTTATAATAACAGCACAAAAATTAAAATTATCCTTTAATAGCACTTGGTGTTAAAATGACCACAAACTTCTAAAACTATAAACAAATTGTCAATTTCAATAGTGCTGATCAAAATTTGATTTTTATAGGAAACAAACTTTAAAATATTGTATTGTGTATTAGAAAATAGTATTACTAAGCCATTTTGAAAAATGTTCCCAATTTTGACCATACATTTATCAAACGGCAAAATATTGTATTTATACCTGATTTTTGCTTTAATAACGTAATTAATATTTTATTGAGGATTTTTGAATAATAAAATTGATTTAACCCTTTAGTGCACTTTCGATTTATTAAATTTAAAAAATAACTTAAATGATTCAGTTTATTTAATTCTGAAAAACATTAAAGTTAGCACCATTGATATTGAATGTGTTTTTCGTGATTTTAAAAGATCAGGGTCATTTGGACTCCAAGAGCTAATAAGGGTTAATTTCCATTTTTGTGCTGTTATTGTAAATACTAGACTTCATGTTATATTTTCCTTAAGTTTCATCAAAATCGGCACAAAAATATATAACATTTCGCTATCTTTCCATTAGAAATTCCAAATATTGAAAAATTTTACCTTTGACCTTCACAATTTAAGGGTTAACGTTTTCCGATTTTAGGAAAACTTTCAGACATTCAGACTATATGTAATGTGATTTGTGTCTATATGAAAGTTTACTATGTTGAATTTTGTGAGTATACCAACATTTTTAAGCGATTTATGCACGTTAAAGTGATTTTCGGAAGCTGGTCTATATGGGAGCTATGACTAATTATGGACCGATCATAACAAAATTTGGTGACATGAATTTTGTATATATAAAACTTATTTGGAGCGCAATTTGTGGAGATATATTTATAAATTAAACATTTATGACCGATAAAGTCCAATTTCGGAAGGACATTTGTATGGGGGCTAGGTGAAATAATGGACCGATTTCAGCCAGTTTCAATAGGCTTGGTCCTTGGGCCGAAAAAATAATATGTACCAAATTTGATCGAAATATCTTCAAAATTGCGACCTGTACTCTGCGCTCAGAAAGTGATTCTAAGTCGATCGGTATACTTTAAGGTGGGTGTTAGACTAATATTTTTGGACGTTACAAACATCTGCACAAACACATAATACCCTCCCCACTATGGTGGTGAGGGTCATTCGCCAAAATATTGCCAAAAATTAATTATTTTTTCTAGAAAATCGCAAAATTTAAATTGCAGGTACTGAAAAACCATAGGAGGTATTGACATACTTTTTTCATATTTTTATTCGCTATTATGTTCTCAATAAATCCCAATGTGATGATCAGCTAATTCTGATATTTGTTTAACAAAATTTTTAAACATTTGAAATTGGAGTTTTGAAACTGCCGTTAAAAAAGTTTAATTTTTTTGGTCATACCTGCGAATAGGTTAACGGTATCCTATGAGGACAAAAACTCATTTACAACAATGATGTTCATTTCATTGTGCTTTCGCGCTGAGTGACAACCAGCGTTGCCGTTTTGGGCTTTTCCTACCAAATTTGGTAGGATTTTTTTCGTTTGGTAGGAAGGTAGTTTAAATTGATTTTTGGTAGGTTGGATCAAAAGTATTTATTTACAAGATATATTTATCGCATTATTAGAGATCACTAAGGCAGATGCAGTTTCAATTTTCCAACTTATAACAGATTTCTTTTCAGCACATAACGTTCCTTTAAAAAAGTTGATCGGATTGGCAACAGACGGTGCTAACGTTATGGCTGGTGACGTTACTTACTAATGAAACTGACTTGTTTTACATTAAGTGCATATGCCACTCACTCCAACTCTGCTCTAGTTATGCATGTAATTTGTTGCCAAAACATATTGAGCTTCTTTGTGGTAATATATATACTTTTTTCTCACATAGTCCCAAAAGAATTAACGAGCTTAAAGAATTTCAGGAATACTGTTCTGTGAAATCTCATAAAATATTAGGTGTTTGCCAAACAAGATGGTTATTGCAAGAATTATAGAACAATGGGACAGTTTACAATTGTATTTTATATCATGTTTTTAAGACGTAAATGGTATAAGAGCAGCAGAAATGGCCGAAAGTATATCTAATAAAGTCAAAACTTATTTTTTATTCTTGACATACATATATGTATGTATACATATGTATATATTGCCTATTATTAATAATCTCAATAAAGAATTTCATTCTGAAAGTTCACGTTTGCCATATTTATATACCAGTATAAAACTAACTTTTTACTAATTTTAAGTAATTTTATAAAAAAAGAACAATAATATTGAAATTTATTTCAAAAATAAAAATAATCATATTGAAGTTCAAAAAATTTGTATAGGCATACATAAAAGCAGAAATGTATGTATATTGAAAACAATCTTAGCTCGGATGAAATATTTGAAGTTAATCATAATCATAATTAAAATTTAAACGAATCGAAATGTGTGCATATCTGTAGTTCTAATGAGATATAAAGGACAAAAACTGGTTACAAAATTTTAGAGACACGCCATTAACGTGTTTCAGGCCATTAGAACTAGAAATATATGAACAGAATTAACATATTCTGAGAAATATTAAAATAAAAGATATTTTTACTTAAAAGATATCCATATTTACTTTTATTTGAATTTTTGTCTTCGTACTATACCGTTATCCTATTCGCAGGTATGACCCACAAAATTTAAATTTGTTTAACGGCAGTGTCAAATCTCCATTTCAAATTTAAAAAAAACTTTGGTAAGAATTGTGCTGAATTCCCAATTATTGATAAATTCATAAAATTTATTGTTGGGGATAAGCTAGTTCCTATGCGCACTTCACTGGTTGCTTAGGCCAGATCATCATGAAACCTTTTCCCAAAAGGCTTTAGAAAAACTAAAGATATTATACATATAAAACTATAGAGTGAATGAGAATTACAGACGCTTTATTTGTAAAAATATCAAAGCTTAAACAAATACCAAATTTTGTTTAACAAATTTCAGAAGAGTATGAACAGAACAATGAACAGTATACGTCTTGACAAAAAAACCGGTGACCGGCAAGAAATCAAATAGATGATTGCCCTCTAAAAAAAGGACGTATGGTCATCTTAACAAAAGTAATATTTCAATTGATCTTTTGAATCACTTTGTGGAAGTAGAATTTCACCAAATTTTGACCACATATAGAATCAGTTGTGTAGATTCGTATTATGCAATAAAAATAATGCTGTATATGCGTATACACTATTGTTTTATTGAGGGGACGATATGTAAATACTTTTTAAATAAAAAAATCATAATTTTCTCCAAAAAAAATATGCAGTATATGATTTTAAAAAAATGGTAGGTTTAAAACGATTTTGGTAGTTTTTTGACAAAAATTTGGTAGGAATAAAATTTGTTCAGTGGCAACGCTGGTGACAACACACATATTCTTATTCTCTTTAAAAGAGCATAACAAATGTCTCATTTTTTCAGAAATTCATTAAGCATTATTGTTGGTTGGTTTTTGGACGAAGCATAGCAAACACACGCGTTATAACAGATTTCTTTTCAGCACATAACGTTCCTTTAAAAAAGTTGATCGGATTGGCAACAGACGGTGCTAACGTTATGGCTGGTGACGTTACTTACTAATGAAACTGACTTGTTTTACATTAAGTGCATATGCCACTCACTCCAACTCTGCTCTAGTTATGCATGTAATTTGTTGCCAAAACATATTGAGCTTCTTTGTGGTAATATATATACTTTTTTCTCACATAGTCCCAAAAGAATTAACGAGCTTAAAGAATTTCAGGAATACTGTTCTGTGAAATCTCATAAAATATTAGGTGTTTGCCAAACAAGATGGTTATTGCAAGAATTATAGAACAATGGGACAGTTTACAATTGTATTTTATATCATGTTTTTAAGACGTAAATGGTATAAGAGCAGCAGAAATGGCCGAAAGTATATCTAATAAAGTCAAAACTTATTTTTTATTCTTGACATACATATATGTATGTATACATATGTATATATTGCCTATTATTAATAATCTCAATAAAGAATTTCATTCTGAAAGTTCACGTTTGCCATATTTATATACCAGTATAAAACTAACTTTTTACTAATTTTAAGTAATTTTATAAAAAAAGAACAATAATATTGAAATTTATTTCAAAAATAAAAATAATCATATTGAAGTTCAAAAAATTTGTATAGGCATACATAAAAGCAGAAATGTATGTATATTGAAAACAATCTTAGCTCGGATGAAATATTTGAAGTTAATCATAATCATAATTAAAATTTAAACGAATCGAAATGTGTGCATATCTGTAGTTCTAATGAGATATAAAGGACAAAAACTGGTTACAAAATTTTAGAGACACGCCATTAACGTGTTTCAGGCCATTAGAACTAGAAATATATGAACAGAATTAACATATTCTGAGAAATATTAAAATAAAAGATATTTTTACTTAAAAGATATCCATATTTACTTTTATTTGAATTTTTGTCTTCGTACTATACCGTTATCCTATTCGCAGGTATGACCCACAAAATTTAAATTTGTTTAACGGCAGTGTCAAATCTCCATTTCAAATTTAAAAAAAACTTTGGTAAGAATTGTGCTGAATTCCCAATTATTGATAAATTCATAAAATTTATTGTTGGGGATAAGCTAGTTCCTATGCGCACTTCACTGGTTGCTTAGGCCAGATCATCATGAAACCTTTTCCCAAAAGGCTTTAGAAAAACTAAAGATATTATACATATAAAACTATAGAGTGAATGAGAATTACAGACGCTTTATTTGTAAAAATATCAAAGCTTAAACAAATACCAAATTTTGTTTAACAAATTTCAGAAGAGTATGAACAGAACAATGAACAGTATACGTCTTGACAAAAAAACCGGTGACCGGCAAGAAATCAAATAGATGATTGCCCTCTAAAAAAAGGACGTATGGTCATCTTAACAAAAGTAATATTTCAATTGATCTTTTGAATCACTTTGTGGAAGTAGAATTTCACCAAATTTTGACCACATATAGAATCAGTTGTGTAGATTCGTATTATGCAATAAAAATAATGCTGTATATGCGTATACACTATTGTTTTATTGAGGGGACGATATGTAAATACTTTTTAAATAAAAAAATCATAATTTTCTCCAAAAAAAATATGCAGTATATGATTTTAAAAAAATGGTAGGTTTAAAACGATTTTGGTAGTTTTTTGACAAAAATTTGGTAGGAATAAAATTTGTTCAGTGGCAACGCTGGTGACAACACACATATTCTTATTCTCTTTAAAAGAGCATAACAAATGTCTCATTTTTTCAGAAATTCATTAAGCATTATTGTTGGTTGGTTTTTGGACGAAGCATAGCAAACACACGCGTTTCAATTACAATTGAACACAAAACAACAAAGTCAGAAATAAATAAAAAATTTGAGAGAATTTCGGCCGTATAATGTATATCTTTTATTTCCTTAAAATTTAAATTATATTCTTTTAATAAATTGGTTATATCTGGCAAAAATTCTAAATCTAAACATTCTTTATTTTGTTCTTATTTTAAGTGTTTGACATTATGTTTGCTGGGTAGCTCTCTCACCAATACATCTTAATTTTTATTTTTGAACATCACTGATTTACAAGTAAATATGGATATATTTTAAGTAAAAACAAGTAAGAGAGCTATATTCGGCTGTGCCGAATCTTATATACCCTTCACCAAATTATACTTTAAAATAAAAATTTTAAATATTTTTAGGTAAACAAAATTTAAATTTTTTTCCAGTTGTTTTTTCGAAATTGTTTTTTAAATTTTTTTTTTAAATTTTAAAATTTTTTTTTTTAATTTTATAATTTTTTTTTTTAATTTAAAAAAATTTTTTTTTTAGTTTTTAATTTTTTTTTAATATTCAGTAAAAAAAATTTTGGTGAAAAAAAAATTCGGGTTAAAAAATATTTTTTCCGATTTTGACCCATTGTAGGTCCTACTTACTATGGTCTTATATACGTCGTTGCACAGGTCTTTGAAATATCTATCATTAGATATCCATATTGTCTATAATAATGATTTAGTAATCCAGATATGGGTCAAAAATAGGTCAAAAATCGAGGTTGTCATGGTTTTTTCCTTATATCTCAGCCATTTGTGGACCGATTTTCTCTATTTTAAATAGCAACCGAGCCGGAAGAATTTCGGAGATATTGATGTATCATTCGTGTATGTAAGTTATTTGGGGGCTTCAGAAAGTTCATTTCAACACACAGACGGACTGACGGACATGACTATATCGACTCCGCTATCTATAACGATTCAGAATATATATACTTTGTGGGGTCGCAAATGAAAAATGTAGAAATTACAAACGGAAGGGTAAGCTTTTATTTTAATATTTCTCAAAATATGTTAATTTTGTTCATAAATGTCTTGTTCTAGAGGCCTGAGACACGTTAATGCGATTTTTTAATAACTAACATTTTTTAACCAATTTTTGTCTTTTATATCTTATTATAACGACAATTACGTGCACATTTCGATTCTTTTAAATTAAATTGTAAAAGACATTATTTAATGGCAAAATTTTTACAAAAACTTAAAAAATTGCATTTTAATCCCCTTGTAAATGCACCTCAAAACTTCAGCGTCGTTGCGCCACCAGTTAACGTTATCCTATCATCCTCATATTTTACACAACATGTTTCTACAATACATAGAACAATTCTAGAGGGGGGACGGCCTGTTGATTACGTTATTAATTTCTTTAGATTTGTGACCATGAAATGTACATTAGAGCCATCAATGGACGTTTTGGAGGCGCTTGCCACGACTCTCATATTTGGAATTTGTCTGAAGAGAGGCAAATTTAAAAGAAAAGTTTCAAGCTGGAGATACTGGAACTAGAATTCTTGGTAAAAATCTTCATATTATATCTATAAACTTAAAAATAAGCTTATTATTTCTAAGTGATTCCGGTTATCCTTTGGAACCATGGATTTTGACACCGTACAGGAATGCTATTGAGAATTCTTCTGAATCATTCTTTAATGATCAGCATTCCAAAGGACGATCGATCGTAGAAAGAACGTTTGGTGTACTCAAGGCAAGATTTCGTTGCCTTTTGGCTGCGAGAGAACTGCATTACTCCCCAGAAAAGGCTGTTCAAATCCTTAATGTGTACTGTTTATTACACAATATTTGTTTAATGTATTATGTAGAGAGTGATAGCTTGCAAACTGAGGAAGAAATAACTACTACATCTTCTTTTAGCAGCAACACAGAAAATAGTTTAGAAACAAATTTACTTCATGTAGCAAAAAGTATTAGAAATGAAATTAAAAATAATATTTTTAGAGACTGAAAACTATAAAAATTTCTAAAATAAATAAATTACAAAATTTCAAAATAAATAAAAAACATTTATTGAAAGAAAAAAATAATAATTCAAATTAATAAGGATATTAAAAAAAAAAACAAAATAATACATAATATAAAGAGGCACATAAAAACTAATTAATATATAGAGAAAAACATAAAAATTCATAAAAAAGGCACATAGCAAAACTTCAACCATTTATTTTGCTCTCTAATTCAAACATTTTTCTTTTAAGTTCAAGTATTGCAATTTTTCATTTCGTTCTTTCCAATTAATTTGTCTTTAAAAAGTCATACTTTTCCTTTTTAAGCTTATAAATACGTTCCTTTCCTTTTTTTTCCAATTCATTTCTTTTATAAAATTCTAACTTTTCTTTTTCCAATTTATAAATACGTTCCTGGAAATCACTGTTCCGTTTTAAGTATTTATTGGCAGTAATAAGGTTCATATGGACATTTAAACAATCAAATGAATTTTCCTCAGAAGGGTTTACCGCTATGTCACTGCTAGATATTGTAATGCCTTCTTGTATTGCATCTTCGTCTCTAATGCTTGTAGTAGCAGGATTATTTGTTTCTGCCCCATATCTTGTCGTGCCATTCATTCCTTCAGTAGAAACATTATGGCAAGTAATTGAGCAATTTGTTCTTCCAGTGGTGTTAAAGAACAGTATTCAGTATATCCTCCAGTTCCAGAAAGGCTACTTTTGTTGCGGCGGGACTTAACCTCAATGTGCTGCTTGAAATCTGCCCATACCTTTGACCACATACATTTGCAAAAACGTTATATTTATCAGTTAAAATATTCATTCATATGTACAAACCTTTTTCACTTTTCAGTCTCATGTGATGGACCTGCAGCATTTAAATCTTGCGATAACCTTTGCCACAATTCTCTGCACTTACTTTTGGCATTTGCAACATTTAGATGTCCTTTTGCCAAATCCGGATGCATTTTCATAAACTCCATTATTATTTCATATTGCCTTGGTTTCGTACATACACTTTTTATAGACGATTCCCTTTAAACATGTTAAAAATCAAAGCAATTAAATCAATATCATTTATTATTCAAATTTAAAATCCATATACTTACATTTTCAAAGTTTTGATTTAATTTTCTGTATATAAAATAATACATAAATGAATTTCCGCAAACAAAATGGCATTCGAAAGAAATACGTACGTTACAAGACTTTTGACTTTTGTTTTCGTACTACATAGTTGCATCCTCGAATGTGATTTTTTGCTTTACGAAAGGGAGTAGAAAAAATCCCGTAATTTACGAACGTTCGGAAATAAATTTACGAATTCGTAATAATTTCGAATCGAATTACATAATAACCCCCCTGGTATAGATAAAATTACTACCACGATGATAAGTAATATGCCCAACTCAGCACTGAGAATTATTTTGTTCATATTTAACTCAATACTACGTATTGGATATTTCCCATCCTCATGGAAAATATCTGATATAGTTATGATACCAAAACCGGGAAAAGATATCACTCAAGTGACATCATATCGTCCCATTAGCCTATTGTCAATATTCTCAAAACTTTTTGAAAAGTTGTTACTTGAGAGACTTATAGTGCACGAAAATTTAATTATTCCTGACCATCAATTTGGTTTCAGAAGGAAACATACACCCAGAGAAAAAATGAACACATCCGTGTACAATTTGACACCATTCGGTGTCAATAGTCTATCAACCCCGTATGTGTACAAATTGTACACGAACGGTGTCAATTTGCCAACGGAAAAACGACACCATTGCGTTGTCGATTTGACAACGTTCGTGTACGATTTTATAACAGACCGTTGACAATTAGTCACCGTTTGTGTACGATTTGACACCAAACCGTTGTCAATTTGACACCATTAGTTGGCGACTTGATACCGTTCGTGTACGATTTGACACCTGACAATTTTTCTTTTCTATTTTTTTGGTAATTAATATAAATAACAATTTCTTTATTTTTTACGTTTTTTAATACAATACTTAAAATACTTAAATATAAAATAAATATAAAAACTATAAGTTTCCATTTGGAATTGTATGTCGTCACTGGATTCGGTGGTCTTCACTGCCTGGATCTTCATCTGCATCAACACAAATTCGCAATCAAACACAATTACACTTTCTTTTATATTTTGGTTCTTAAACCATTTATTTGCATCACTATTACCTTTTATTATTTATTAAAATATTTTAAATTTATTAATGTAAATAAAATTAAAACACACTTATAAAAAGCAACTCTCTTTGAAATGCGTCGCAAATAATTTAACAACATTGCGTTGTCGATTCGTACCCGTTTGTTTACAAATTGTAAACGTACGTTGTCGAAAAAAAGTGACACCGTATTGTGTTAAAATGACACCAACCGTTGTCGATTTTGCAACGTCGTTTTTCCCTCAGTGTGTAAATTACGCTGTAATTAAAAGTGATCTTGAAGATTTCAACATTAGGTAAAAGCTAAAATCTGGGTTTGCCGGATTCTATTCCTTCAGTTGATTATTGGAAGTTAAATATATATAATCCAGTAATAAAAAAAAGACAAGCTAATAAAATAATGTCTAAACTTTTTTACCAAATAATATTTTCTTGTTAAATAAATAACTTTGAAGCCACATAACTTTTTTTAATGGTTAGTGATAGAAAAGAAATATTGGTGCCGTTTTGCTAAGCATAAAATGCCCTTTAATCGAGCATGTTTAAAAAAAAACTAAAATTCTTTTTGGTATTTTTTATGAAATTTGCGCCCCCTGTTGTGGGGTTTTGGAACTACTTTAAGGATTCAAAAAACATCAATTATATTAATTTTTGATTCAGAATCGACTGGTGAAATCAGATTTGCAATAATATATTATATTCAACTGTTTTTGCTCTACAGAAAAATATGCTCAAAATGCGCGTCTTTAGGTGCGTTGAACCACCACAAGGAGTGAAAATTTTCCAAAAAAAGGACGCCATTATTTTTATTTGCGCAAAAACCTTCAGAAAAATTATGAAAAATAAATCAAATTTTTGAAATTAACTCTAATATGTATACAATATTACATTTTTAAATATAGAGAGTTTAGATATAAATAAATCTTTTCAACTCAAAAATAGTATTTTGTCTAACTAATATAATAAGGAACAAATAACAGTTAAGATCAAGAGGAAAACTAAAAAAAATCCCATTTAAATATAAAAATATTTTATAAAATAAATTAGCAGTTTTAAATATGGAAAATGAAGTAGTTATGTTAGCAAACTCAATTTTTGTGATATTTTAGTCATAGAGCGAAAACTCTCCTGTCAAAGACCTAACTCAGTTGTCAGAAACCTAAGTGGTGATAATGTATTAGTAGAAAAAACTATGTGATTATTTTTAGTAATTTTTTTGTTTGATTTTTTTTCTATATTTTCGCTCTATGTTTATCTATGATTTTAGTTTTATTTTTACTATTTGGGAAGTGCACTTGCCCACCCCAGAGTAATAGTCTAGCTACGCTTATGACAACTCAAGAAAGAATTGAGTAAGTTGGAGTTACCTACAGCCGGCAATAGGGCGGAATTGCAAAAGAGGCTGATAGATGAATTCAAGCGGCGCACAGTGGTATGAGAAAAAAAAAGAGGGAAATAAATCTGTAACTTCTAAACCCTTACTTCGATTTGAATGAAATTTCACATGCTCAAAGGGGAAGTGTTGTCGAGTTTAAGTTTTGAATCTGGGCCTCATGAGCCCACCAAGAGCTGGGCCAAGGGTCCCCAAAGTAGGACACCTCGGGTATGGTCAATTTTAAAAATGATAATATTTCTTCGTTTGTGTTCCGATTTCAAAAAACATATATAGAATCTTCTCATTGAGCACTACACAAAACCTCGTAGTAGCTATCAATTATCTCTTATAGCTTAGGAGATATCCTTAATTAATTTGCCACGAAAAAAACATAAGGTAGACATGTTATATATCAATGGATAGAGGATTTTGTCTACTTTTCAATAATGTATATAACTTTTGACAATTAAAAAATTCATGGAATACTTTTTTGAAAATATGACAAAAAATGCTTTTAATTTACGAGGTTTTATGTAGTGCTCAATGAGAAGATTCTGTATCATTTTTAAAATTGACCATAACCGAGGTGTCCTATTTGGGGACCCTTTGCCCAGCTCCTGGTGGGCTCATGAGTCCCAGATTCAAAACTTAAACTCGACAACACTTCCCCTTTGAGCATGTGAAATTTCATTCAAATCGAAGTAAGGATTTAGAAGTTACAGATTTATTTCCCTATTTTTTTTTCTCATACCACTGTGCGGCGTGTTATTGGCATTGGAGCTTACGAATACGAGTATAAAGAAGGGGAGAACCATCCGATTTTGGAGCATTTGAAGATAGAGGCATTTGTGAATGGTATTCGCGATCCAGAGATAAAATATGCGGCATGTGCCACACCAAAGTCATCATTCTTTGAAACCGTCTCATTCGCGCTTGTTAGCAAAGATAATTTCAAAGCCCCAGATGTGTAATGTGCGGACAATCGAGGTTGTCACTGAAAATGATAGAAGTATGGTCAACGAATTAAAGGAATTAAAAGCGGCAGTTTTAAAGGCTTTAAGTAAGAGACAAACTAAAGACAAAGTTAAATGTTATAACTGTGGAAAAATGGGTCACATTCAGCGAAACTGCAGAGCAACAAGAAAGCGAATCAGATATGTTTCAGCATCAAGAAATAACCAGCTGGCGAATCATCAAGCATTACAGGAGCCAACTTTAAAGCGAGCTAGCACTGAGGGACAGGATCTGACACCCACACCTGATGGCCCTACCATCTCCATATCAGTACTGCAGCAGGAAAATAACAATTTTAGTGCTAGTTGGTACATCAACGGTCGGAAGCACATCCTTACTATGGACACGGGAGCGTCGCAGTCTATCATCAGAACAGATTTTGTAAATAAATCGATGGAACCAATTTGCAATGTAAGTCTACGCACCGCTACTGGAGAGCCTGCCGCTGTCCATGCTAAAGTTAATGTGAATTTAACTATTGGTGGTATTAGCGTAAATCATGTCTTTGTTGCCGATATTGTGGACGAAGTAATCATTTGTGCAGACTTCATGATTAGTCACAGCATTACTTTGGATATGGGACAAAAAGTCATGAATTGGCGAAATGTTAAAATACCCCTTGACGTCGGTAATGAGAGCAAGTTTCAAGTAAGAAAGTTAGTTTTTGTTGAGCACTGTTGAAATAATTTGTTTAAATTAGTTACTTGTTCATATTTACTTTGTATTTGTATTATTTTAATTTAATATGTTTTGTTATTTATGTTATTCTGAAAATTTTTCATTACAAATTTGTCAATAAAATATTTTCATTCTTGAAATCAATTCAGTTAATAAAGGTCGTATTTTATTTGGCTCAAAAGGTTATGTTAACAGATCAAATCGAGGAATAAATATTTAGTAAAGCGCAGATTAAACAAGGATTTAAGATATGGAAGCTGAAAGCAAGATTGAAAAACTGAACGACACATGTCAATGGTCAACATGGAAATTTCATGTTAAAATCACTATGATTGCTGCTGATGTTTATGAAGTGGACACTGAAGATGAAGAATGTCCATTAACTGATGAACGTAAAATTCGTGCATGGCGAAAAAAGGATGCTAAAGCTCAACAGATTATTGGAATTTCGGTTGGAAGTAATCAGATCATTCACATTACTAATTGTGAATCTGCAAAGGCAATGTGGACAAAATTACATGATGTTTTTGAAAGGAAAAATGAGTCCAGTTTACTGATGCTTCATCAACAAGTTTTTAATTTCACAAAAGATGCTGGTGAGAATATGATATCATATATTGCAAGGCTTGAAGAATTAGTTCAACGTTTAAGGGATCTCAATGAGACAATATCAGATGATATGGTGATTACAAAAATTATATTATCTTTACCCTCTGAGTATGCAGCTTTTAGTAGCGCATGGGAGTCAGCAAGTAAGTTGGAACGCACTTTGGATAATCTTAGAGCAAGGCTGGTGATTGAAGAAGAACGTTAAATATCTCGTGGAAAAATTGAACCAATTGAAGCTCTCGCAGCATCCAAGCATAGTGATCGTAAAAATGTTAAAAATATCAGGTGTGATAATTTTCGAAATGTTGGTAATTCAAATAATTTTAAACCCAATGGACGATGTTTTATATGTGGTGATGAAGGGCATTGGAAGCGAGATTGTCCTGAACGTAATCTTACAAAAAAACAATAATAAAGAAAGCAATAACAATGAAATTGAAACTCTAAGTTCCGAAAATGAAGATTATGAAGATGCCTGTGAAAATTGCGTTAACAATGCTACAACAAACGATGCAGAATTTATTGAAAATGTTTCAAACAACGCTACCGCCTCATCCCAGAATTTAGCTGAAATAGAAGTGAATAAAAGCAACCAGCGATTAAAGAAAATGCCAAGAGAACTTTCTTATTTAAGCCAGGAAAATATAATAGAAAATCGACTACGTGACACATCTAAAGATCCTCTTGATGCCAGTGGATTTATGTCTTTAAGCGAGGAAGAACCCAGGAGTTATGATCAAGCAAAGACATCTCCTCACAAAGATCAAAGGTATACCGCGATGACTGATGAACTGAAATCTTTGGAAGAAAATGAAACCTGGAAATTAGTAGATGCTCCCGCAGATGGCAGTGTAGAAAGATTCAAAGCTAGACTAGTGGCCCGCGGTTTCACACAAGAATATGGAATTTATTACGAGGAAGTATTTAGCCCTGTTGTAAAATTTACATCAATTCGAGTGGTTTTATCTCTAGTAGCAATGAAGAAGATGGTAATACACCAGTTTGATGTTAAGACTGCTTTCCTTTATGGAGATTTAGACAAAGATGTTTATATGTGTCAGCCTGATGGGATCAATGATGGAACTGGTAAAGTCTGCAAGTTATTTAAAAGTTTGTATGGTCTTAAGCAGTCATCAAGATGCTGGAATATAAAATTTACCATGTTTATTAAGAAATACAAGCTTGAACAATTAGAATCCGATCCATGTGTATACCGCGATGACTGATGAACTGAAATCTTTGGAAGAAAATGAAACCTGGAAATTAGTAGATGCTCCCGCAGATGGCAGTGTAGAAAGATTCAAAGCTAGACTAGTGGCCCGCGGTTTCACACAAGAATATGGAATTTATTACGAGGAAGTATTTAGCCCTGTTGTAAAATTTACATCAATTCGAGTGGTTTTATCTCTAGTAGCAATGAAGAAGATGGTAATACACCAGTTTGATGTTAAGACTGCTTTCCTTTATGGAGATTTAGACAAAGATGTTTATATGTGTCAGCCTGATGGGATCAATGATGGAACTGGTAAAGTCTGCAAGTTATTTAAAAGTTTGTATGGTCTTAAGCAGTCATCAAGATGCTGGAATATAAAATTTACCATGTTTATTAAGAAATACAAGCTTGAACAATTAGAATCCGATCCATGTGTATTCGTGAATGTAGATAAAACTCTGGTATTGGCTTTGTATGTTGATGATGGTTTTATAGCTGCAATATCTACGGAAGAAATAAAATCTATTATTAACTATTTACGAACTGATTTCAAGATAAAATATTTTGATGCTGAATGTTTCCTTGGTTTAGAGATATGTCGTTATCCCAATGGCTCCATTAGTCTAAGCCAAACCAATTATGCTAAAAAGATTCTTAAACGATTTAATATGGATGATTGTAATGGAGTATCAACGAAATATACGAAAAGTTTGAGGATTCAAACGATTCAAAATTTCCCTTTCGTGAAGCAGTTGGAAGTCTTATATATTTATCAATTGCAACTAGACCTGATATAAGTTTTGCAGTGGGAGTTGTAAGTCGTTTTTTGGAAAATCCTAATAAAGCCCATGTGAATGCTGTAAAGCGAATTTTAAAGTATATAAAAACCACTGTAAATTTTGGAATTTGTTTCAATGTAAATGAACAGTTAAAGTTACTTGGATATAGCGATGCAGATTATGCTGGTGATAAAGAAACTAGACGATCAACATCTGGTTATGTTTTCTAATTTGGTGCAAACATTATAAGCTGGGGTTCGGAGAGACAAAAATCTGTGGCTTTATCAACCACTGAATCTGAGTATATTGTAGCAAGTGCTGCTGTTAAAGAACTGGTTTGGTTACAGCGTTTAATTAAAGAATTAACAAGTGTGGAAATTTCAACTGAATTTAATATGGATAATCAAAGTTCAATTCGGTTAATAAAAGATCCTGAATTTCATAAACGTACAAAACACATAGATGTTCGATATCATTTTATCAGGGAAAAATATGAAAACAATTTATTCAATTTAAATTATATATCTTCTGACGAACAATTGGCTGACATATTTACGAAGGCTCTTCCAAAATCAAGATTCCAATTACTTAGACAGTTAATTTATATTAAAGAAAAATAGGGGCTTTATTTTAAACAAATAGTGGGAGTGTTGAAATAATTTGTTTAAATTAGTTACTTGTTCATATTTACTTTGTATTTGTATTATTTTAATTTAATATGTTTTGTTATTTATGTTATTATGAAAATTTTCTATTACAAATTTGTCAATAAAATATTTTCATTCTTGAAATCAATTCAGTTAATAAAGGTCGTATTTTATTTGGCTCAAAAAGCACAAAAGGTTGCCACCGCAGTCAGAGGATTTGGTATGGGCCCGTGAGGAAGTGGAGGATTGTATAGATAATGGTTTGTTGGTGTTGGAACCAGCGGATGTGAGAAGTGGCCATGTAACAATTGAGGCCCTCGTTGAACAGTGCAACGACAGAATGGTTCCTGTTGGATTGCTTGATCTGTCCCGCAGAGAAAAGATCATCAGGCCGGGTTCCAAGATGGGTGAAGGTGCTTCAACAGAAAATGAAATGCATGAACTTGTTCGGAGACGAATTAAAATGACAAATGACCAAATGAAAACCGAATATAGCTGACAACGTAATAAGGGTTTGTCATCCAAATTAAGGAATCACTGCAAAGAACCACATAGGCCAGTTAAGAAATTGGACGACATGGTTTATAGAATACGGAAATGTGGAAGACCGATATCGGGAATTAAGGCTGAACATCTGAAACGACTAGCTGCCTATGGGAGAAGCGAATCTATGCCTATTCGGGACGAACAGGCTTAAGCGGGGGCAGTGTTACGAAATTGTACTTGAATTCAAATATAACGATTTTAGCGGCTGATTTAAAAGTAGCATGATGCTTTCAAATAGCAGTGCTGTAATAGCAAACTGTAACATATCTGTGGGCATTATTAACATTGAATAAAAGCTTTCTGTTGACCATTGATCGTAAGTATGCCAACGCTGTTTGCTGCGACCGTATATTCGAATTCGAATATTCAGTTAAAGAACATTGTAGAAAGTACACCACAGATGGCGTATGTATTAGAAAGCTCTAGAATATACGACAGTTAAAAAACAATCTAGAGTGCAGATGGCAGTGTTATAAATAGTGACAGAAAAACATATGTTCTTAAAGAAAATTTATTTTTAATAAAAAAAGAGTTAAGTCCAAAAAACATCAAAAATCTACTATTTTTTTAATATTTAACGATTTTAACGGCTGATTTAAAAGTTGCATAATGCTTTCAAATAGCAGTGACTCTCAAACTGTAACATATCTGTGGCCACTATTAACATTGAATAAAAGCTTTCAGTTGACCATTGATCGTAAGAATGGCAACGCTGTTTGCTGCTACCGTATATTCGAATTAGAATATTCAGTTAAAGAACATTGTAGAAAGTACACCACAGATAGCGTATGTGTTAGAAAGCTCTAGAATATACGTGCTTTGATAGTTAAAGAGCAATCTAGAGTGCAGATGGCAGTGTTATAAATAGTGGCAGAGGTTGCAGTCAGTTTATCAGAGACGCATAAACATCAACGAATAAACATCAACTGAGTGCCTTAAAGTTTAAGGATAAAAACTTTCAATTGTTTTTAGACATTTCTGATGTTAAAAATAAACACACGAACCTACCCCAGCAAGTGACTTAAAATTAATAACATAAATGCCTTTAAAACAGGGAAGCGAAAAAAGAGAAATTGTAGTTTGAGTTCATGTATGGGTTAAAAATAAAAAATCCGCAACAACATGAAGCAAGGCGAATTCATATAAGGTGACCTCATCCCTACAACAAGTACAACAATACAAAAACAACATACATTTTGTTTTTGCTTTCTTGCCCAATCTGTCAAAAAAACAGCTGTGTATAAAGCAAGGCGAATTTAATAATAAACTGGAATTTAACAACAAACCAGTGAAAGATTTATATTTATTTTTATTTCTTGTGGAGAATGGTAATATTATCGATGAAGAGTTCAAACGCGTGGTGAACAAAATAAATTTAATATTAAACAGCGGAAACAAATTGGAAACATTAAAAACACCGAATTTAAAATCTATGATTTCTTAGCATTTCGCCAAATGTTACTCGGAAATATGAAAGAACAAAGTCAAAAATATGTCAGTGGTCAGAGTGGTGGACGAGATTTTGGAGTTTCTAGTGACAAATGTATAGAATCATCGGGTATTGAATGAAGTAAAAGTGCTGTTCACGTTGTTGATAGACCTTCAACTTCAGCAGTGGCCCAACAACAAAGCAGCAAAGGCGTTCAAAACCTAAAATAAACGGTATGGAGCCGATATGTCGACGGCCAATGCTGTGCCGGAATTGGCTCAATGTAATTTAGCCAGAAGCTCTATGCATGTCTCACGCCAGCAACGAAAGGAGCGTCGTGACAAATCCGCCAGAGGAAAAACAACTAGAAGCTTTATAACCTGTTTCCCAATATCGAATGAAAGATTTCGTTCGTATTCTAATCGAAAGAAAACTTATTCATGCACATAAATGTGTAGTTAGGAAAACCAAAATCGGTTTTCTTTAGCTTAGAATGCCAACGTAATCTTTCATTCGATATTGTGAAACAGGTTATTAAAATTGTAGTGATATTATATCGGTAATGAAGACGGAGCCAACGGCAAGTGTTGAAGGGTATGTTTAAATTAATATATAATAATATGGTAATGTATTGGCAGGTCATAGAAAATACCGAAAATTACGTAGTTTTGTGCATTTTTATGGTAGGAATTATTTTTAAGGAACATAAAAACAAGAACATTTAATTTTTTTTGAATATGGGCAAATCCCAGAAACAGTCTATCAACAAAAACATTTTTAAATGAATCAAACTTGAACTTTTTTTAATTGAAATATATATGTATATTATATATATATATCGTTTTCATAAAAAGCCGAGAACATTTTGTGACGCACGTTACGTGACGCTCATTACAAATTTAGCTTGAAAATGATCACCTTTTCCGTGAGAAGTTGTGAAAAATTCGAAGTGAAACTACTCAAAATTAATTAGTATTTAAATTGAATGTTCAAAAATATAACTGTCAATCGAACCATCATGTTAACACTTAAGTAATGATAAGAACACATTAAAAAATAAAATATAACTTATGAAAACATCTTAATATACAAATTTTTTATTTTTATACCCTTCAGCTTCGTGAGAAGGGTATATATAAGTTTGTCATTCCGTTTGTAATTTCTACATTTTTCATATCCGACCCTTTAAAGTATATATATTCTGGATCCTTATAGATAGCGGAGTCGATTAAGCCATGTCCGTCTGTCTGTCTGTCTGTCTGTCTGTCTGTCTGTCTGTCTGTCTGTCTGTCTGTCTGTCTGTCTGTCTGTCTGTCCGTCTGTCTGTCTGTTGAAATCAATTTTCTGAAGGCCCCAGATATCTCCGGGATCCAAATCTTCAACAATTCTGTCAGACATACTTTCGAGAATTTTGCTATTTAAAATCAGCAAAATCCGTCCATAAATAACGGAGATATGGGCAAAAATCCGAGACAACCTCTGAAAATTTCATCAAAAAACACAATGTATTGCATGCTTTGACAAAAAAACAACAAAACGTATGGTTGGATGTGCAAGCTTTGCGTATTTTGTTTTTTTTTTGTGTTTTGTTTCTTTTGGCGTTGTTGTTGTTTTTTATACAACTAAACGTTTGTTTGGTTGTGTGTTGGTTTTTTTGACAAAAAAGCAACAAAACGTATGTTTTTGGATGTGCATGCTTTGCGTATTTTGTTTTTTGTGTTTTGTTTCTTTTGGCGTTGTTGTTGTTTTTTATACAACTAAACGTTTGTTTGGTTGTGTGTTGGTTTTTTTGACAAAACAGCAACAAATCGTATGTTTGGATGTGCATGTTTTGCGTATTTTGTTTTTCTTTTGTGTTTTGTTTCTTTTGGCGTTGTTGTTTTTTAAACAATTAAACGTATGTTTGGATGTGTGTTGGTTTCATTGGCTTGCGTATTTTGTTTTTGTTTTTTCTTTTGGTGTTTTGTTTCGTTTGGCGTTGTTGTTTTTTGTGTTCTTGATAAATTTAGGATGCTGTACGCTGAAAGTGGGCAATGTACATACATATATACTAATTATAAAAAATAATAATGCATCCACAACAAAGGTGAAGGGTATATAAGATTCGGCATAGCCGAATATAGCACTCTTACTTGTTTAATGTGTTCTTATCATTACTTAAGTGTTAACATGATGGTTCGATTGACAGTTATATTTTTGAACATTCAATTTAAATACTAATTAATTTTGAGTAGTTTCACTTCGAATTTTTCACAACTTCTCACGGAAAAGGTGATCATTTTCAAGCTAAATTTGTAATGAGCGTCACGTAACGTGCGTCACAAAATGTTCTCGGCTTTTTATGAAAACGGCAAATGTTTGTTCATGGAAATAAGTTATATTAGAATTCTCTTTCATTCATCTTTCTTTTAGGAATAAGAAAAATTAAAAGCTTATTTTTGTGGAAAAAAATGACAACGAAATGAAATTTGAAACACAATTGTATTAATAAGAGTAAGAAGATTGTACATATGTAATATAAATACCCAGAATTCAAAAAAAAAATTAAATATCTGATCACATCAACAGATATTTATATAGATTGCTACCGATGAGCCGGTATGATAGGTACAATGAAAAACAACACTTTTTTATATTTTCAAACAAAATATATGTAACAAAACTAACAGCGAAAGAAGCTTAATCAATAATTTATTAGTTTTTTTTGATAATTTACATCATTTGTCAAAATTGCATTTGCAATTTTAGGTTTGCTTCACTTGTTCTGTTTTTTGATAAAGTTTTATATAATAAAAAAAGTCAAGTTCGTAGTAATGTAATTTATACAAATTTAAAAAAAAACCAATAATTTCAAAAAATATGAATTCCGCCGAAAAAAATTAAAACTTTATCGTGTAGATTTCCACACAACCATAGAGGTACTACACATAGCGCGTTGTCATATATTTTAAATGGCTGACATCCCCAATAGGCCTAAATCATTTTACAAAAATATTTAATTAAATAAAATACAAATAAAAATACAAATATTTCGTGCAAAATAATAATCAGCCAGCTCAGGTTATTTAAATGCTGAAAAAAAATATATGGTGAGAATTTGAAATTGAAAAATGATATGTAAAAATACTCCCCTTTTCTTATTTAAAGACCAAGGCCTTAGACATCGAGGTTTCAATCAAACTCATCCAGATGTAAAAATCAGAAAAAACAACTCTGGAAGAAAAAAAGTAAATAAGTAAAGCAAATTCTAAATAGCAGAAAAATGTTATGAATATGTAATTAAATTACTTACCTATGTAGAATCTTAAAGATTAATTTTTATCATTTTTTTGTACCCCATTATTCGTTGCTTGGTTTTTTGAACTTTTAGCCTCTTGTTTAAATGCCGAACGCGAAAGTAAATCCGTCATTTGTAAAAAAATCTTTTTATTTCTCTGGAAGATTAACCATTCATTTTTTCAAATATCACTTCCATTTTTTTTATTTCATCCAGGAAACTTTGCTTTGGTTTCTTCAATGATCCCTTCGAGAGTTGATCGACCCATGAAAACGAACCACAACAAGTTACACAACATCTCGAGATCGAGACAAGGCAAACTGAAACAACCACAACAACTGTGACCGATGAGGTCTATAGGCCTAAGCATTTTGTCCCAGTCCTCCAGAGGCCAGTGTTATTAGACGTACCACAACCACTACAACTGTAACAACAACAACTGTTTCTTGTGCGGGTGCACAACTCGGCCGCCAGCAGCAGCAACAGACGAAGGCAATAATATCGATGAGCATACGTTTCTAATTTTAATAATAACCGCTTTTCTTTGTTTATGACTTTTAAATCATTTTAACTGGTGTGATCAATGAAAAACAATTTGAAATCACCAAACGTCACACCATTTAAATATTTTGCATTAATTTCCATGTTTGATTTATTCTTGTCTGTTATCATATTAATACATTTTTTACACTTTACTTTTATTATATATTTGTCCTGCAAATATAAGGGTTTCCTAAATGATCATTCGTCACAAATTAAAGCCTCTTTCTTCTCTGAAAACCAATGTATTTATGTATATGTATGTAAACAAATCAATAATAAAAAATAATAAAATTTAAAAAAAAAACAAATACACAACTAATAATTTTGCTTTTTCATAAATTTTCTTTAAACATATACATATTTATATGTATGTAATTATATATCGCCATAAAATTAGGTGGCATGTCTTCTGTATATATCAAACTTATTTGTGTTGAATTTTATTAGAATACCAACATTACTAAGAA
The DNA here is from genome assembly GCF_958450345.1 of Calliphora vicina. NCBI lineage: Eukaryota > Metazoa > Arthropoda > Insecta > Diptera > Calliphoridae > Calliphora > Calliphora vicina. Next base: position 74,416,074 of record NC_088781.1, read on the forward strand.
ATCTTTACTCGTTGAAATGAATTTCGGGAGTGGGCCTTATATGGGAGCTATGACTAATTATGGACCGATCGTTAAAAAATTTGGTGACATGGCTTTTGTATATATGTAGGTATATACTTATTTGAATACCAACATTTTTAAGAATTTATTGGGTAAGTGTTCCTAAGTTCGGCATGAATCAGTAGTCGGCATTTTTGAGTTAAAAGGTTAATAAATAAGAATAACGACAATTTTATACAAAATTAAGATTTAACTTTAATTTAACATACACTCATTTATCTTTAAAATTCCGACATTAGGAGAAAGGATACCGACTTTAGGCACAAATCGTACCTAATACCATGTTCCCACTCATAAGGATACCACCTTAAAAACGGAAAAAAACGTTAAACTGCTGACTACTAGTGCATTTACCCTTCTTGTTAAACTGATTTACAGAACAGGGCCATATATGGGAGCTATAACTATTTATGTACCGATCATCACAAAATTTGGTATGGTTATCTGAATAATTAAGTTATTTATGAGAGCTTTTGACTATTTTCAGATAGAGCAGTTTTATTAGGGCTAGGAGAAATAATGGTCCGATTACAACAAAATTCAATAGGCTTCGTCCTTAGGTCAATATAATAGCTTGTGCTATGGACGGACGAACGGACACCGCTTAATCGACTGAAAGTTATCATGAACATATATGTATACTTTAAAGTGGGTGTCTAACTTACTCTTGAATTTCTCCCATATAAGGTTCCGCATTTGGTAAGAGGTTAATTCCGCCTCCAAAAGTGTTTGGAACAAATACGGGAGTGTGGCGAGAGATTTACTCGGCAAATTTCGCTCCACTTCTTCCGACTTAGTTCATCTTTAGGTACGCGGAACAAAGTTCCACTTCCCTTTGGATATTTAAATTTACAATAAGTGCACACACGCATATTTTAAAATTGATTTTATTATTATTAATATCACTTTTTAAACTTTATGCTTTTTCTCACTTTTTAAATTTTTTGGCGCGCACTAGAAAGTAAACAACAAGCCAAAAATTTTGACAGTTTGGGCAAAACAGCTGATGATCAGCTGGGCTAATGAGGTCACCTTATATGAATTCGCCTTGACATGAAGCAACAGAATGAATTATTTGTATTTTTACGCTCTATTGTTTGCAACTAAATGAGTTATTTGTATTTTTACGCTCTTGCTGTGTGTTTTATTTACTTTCGGGATGTGTACGTGTAAATTCACGAAAATGTTCGTAATCTCAACAATATGAACGCCTACCAATGCTTTAAAATAAAAGCCTACTATGTTATTTTAACAATACGGGGATTCCCAAAATTAAACATAAATGCTTTTGACCAGGGTTTAATATTTATTTACACGTTTTTTTATATTAGACTACCGACTACGCAATAAATATGAATCGTTTCCATATTAATGTGCACAAATACTGAAAATATACAAACTATAAACAAATGTCATATATGCACAAGCTTCATGGTAGAAATATTTATCGCAGTTTTTCCAAAAATATTTACGTTGCAGCTCGAAGACAAAATGAAAAGTTTTAATTTTTAAAACTTTTGCTGCCCAAATATATTTTTGATCAGCAGAAACAAATGAAAATGCTTGTGTATAATATACAGTGTTTAAAAAGCTACGATAACTAACAAATTTTTAACTGTTGCTACAGCTACTGCTTCAAAAAAGTGTATGTAGCGGTAGCAGTAGCATTTGTCTTGTTTCGTTCTCTTGTTTTTTTTTAAACTACTGCTACCTTCAAAATATAAAACTCTTAACAGAGCAGTAGTAATAAAACATGAATTGTAAATGAAGTAGTAGCATAAAAATACAAATCATTGCTATTGCTCTATATCGAGTTTTAATTTTTATTATTTAGAAATAAGGTAGCAGTTAAGTAGCAGTTGATGCAGCAGTTAAGGTAGCAATAAAAATAGTAAAAAAAGATAATCTTCAGTCATAACACCAAAATTGACAGAATTAAACACTGTTGTTTTTGTTTTAAGAGTGTTTAAAAGAATTATTCGTTTTTATTCGTCTCAGTTGTTCGTGTTGCTAACAGAAAGATGGTGTTGTCTGTGTGTATAACAAAAAAGCCGAACTTTTGTTTACAACACGACCAACTTACACAAATATACTTTTTTGGCTGAAGATTTTTATTTTTGACTTATTTTATTGCTACCTCAACTGCTACTTAGCTGCTACTTCAACTGCTACTTAACTTCTACTTCTTCTACTACCTCAACTGCTACTTCTATTACTACTAAATTTTAAAAGTAGCAGAATTAATAAAAAAAACTAATGACTCTGCTACATCAAAACTTTTTCTTTTTTAAGGTAACAATAGAAAATAAATTACTCTGCTACTTTTAAATTTTTCTTTTATTGGTACTACTACAACTTCTGCTATCAAAATGTGTAGGTAGCAGTAGTAGTAGTAATTGATTGACTCCGAGTTTTTATTAATTTTTTAACTAGACTACTTGTGTTTTTTCGTTGCTACTGCTACTTGTAGTCTAGTTTTTTAAACACTGATAATATACAGAAAATTTACTACAAAAACATCAAACATGCAAACAAATTGCAGCATGAAAATCATAAACTGCAAACGATATGCGCAGTAAAAAATCCATAAAAAACCATTGTTCAGACCTGAACATCTCGGCTTCCTTGCAGTACTGCAATCCGAATCCAAATCGCTATATTTCCTAATATTAGAGAAAGAGAAAAAAAAGGAAAGGAAAAGAAAAGAAACTCGCAATCCAAAGAATACATTAGGAGACTCCATTTATTTTTTTAATAAAATTCAAAATATAAAAATAATTAACAACTTATCCATAATAAGTGAACACCAGAAGCTAACTACTCCATTGTAGCCACCAGTCTCACGAATGTCATAGTAATAATAAAAAGAACTAAAACAAGTAAGAGTGCTATATTCGGCTATGCCGAATCTTATATACCCTTCACCTTTGTTGTGGATGTATTATTATTTTTTATAATTAGTATATATGTATGTACATTGCCCACTTTCAGCGTACAGCATCATAAATTTATCAAGAACACAAAAAACAACAACAACGCCAAACGAAACAAAACACCAAAAGAAAAAACAAAAACAAAATACGCAAGCCAATGAAACCAACACACATCCAAACATACGTTTTATTGTATAAAAAACAACAACGCCAAAAGAAACACAACACAAAAGAAAAACGAAATACTCAAAACATGCACATCCAAACATACGATTTATTTCTTTTTTGTCAAAAAAACATACACACAACCAAACAAACGTTTAGTTGTATAAAAAACAACAACAACGCCAAAAGAAACAAAACACAAAAAAACAAAATACGCAAATCATGCATATCCAAGCATACGTTTTGTTGCTTTTTTGTCAAAAAAAACCAACACACAACCAAACAAACGTATAGTTGTATAAAAAACAACAACAACGCCAAAACAAATAAAACACAAAAAAAACAAAATACGCAAAGCATGCACATCCAAAAACATACGTTTTGTTGCTTTTTTGTCAAAGCATGCAATACATTGTGTTTTTTGATGAAATTTTCAGAGGTTGTCTCGGATTTTTGCTCATATCTCCGTTATTTATGGACGGATTTTGCTGATTTTAAATAGCAAAATTCTCGAAAGTATGTCTGACAGAATTGTTGAAGATTTGGATCCCGGAGATATCTGGGGCCTTCAGAAAATTGATTTCAACAGACAGACAGACAGACGGACAGACAGACAGACAGACAGACAGACAGACAGACAGACAGACAGACGGACATGGCTTAATCGACTCCGCTATCTATAAGGATCCAGAATATATATACTTTATAGGGTCGGAAATGAAAAATGTAGAAATTACAAACGGAATGACAAACTTATATATACCCTTCTCACGAAGCTGAAGGGTATAAAAAAGTAAACAAAAATTAAAAATCCAAAATTAGATTAGGTATCATGGTCACTGTTGCCAGATTTGCCGATTTATCGTCATTTTGGCGATTTTTGATAGCCAAAATGACGATTTTGTGAAAAGTCTATATTTGTATCAATGTTTTCATATAATCATTTAATTAACATATATAATGAATACAAACTGAACCGTAATTGTTTTTGTAAGATAGAAGATGATATATAAAAATATAATCCGAATTTAAAGATCTTAAATTACATGATTTTAATAATTTAATGAATCAAAACAAAAAAGATTAAGATTTTGGAAAAATTCATTACGCAGCACATGCGTAATGATATTTTGGTATTTTTATTATATTTGGGTTGAAATTTTCTAGAAAAAATCAATTTTCCAAAATGTTTAAATTTTCAAAAAGTACATTTTGTTCTGCGGCTCCTCAATTTTTACGTACATGACTTAGTATTCCAGATATAGGTAAGTCGCGTGTGGAAAAATGAGAAATACAAACGGAATGATAAACTTATATATAACCTTATCATTCATGGTGAAATAATTAAATAATTCTTATTATATAACTCATATTTTACAACATTAATTCTTTAAATATGTAAATACTTTATTAGATTATTTTTCTAAAAAAACCGACAAATTTCACAAAAAAACTAAGTATTTTTATTTTTCCGATTTTTTTACGATTTCAAAAATATTTTGCCGATTCTGACGATTTTTTATTCCAATTTTGACGATTTTATACCAAAATTATCTGGCAGCAGTGATCATTGTTAAACTCATTGTCAAAAAACCAAAACTCCCATACAAGGTTTGTGGAGCACTAGATCCAGATATTATATATCCAAAAATAGAAAATTTAGCTAATGGTTTGTCAAGTGATCCAACAACAACACCGTTTCTTATTATCCGGGGATAAACATCAGCACCCAGCGTAATTTAACTTCAGCAGCAACATAAAATTGAGGATCAGCCAACTGTAGTCCAGGAAACTCTTCTACTATCCTCCCATCGACCGTTTTTCGTGGAACCATGACTAAATGTTTGCGCCGGACTTCAGCATGAGTTTCCACTGTGGCACTAATCCCATGATTTCCACGAAAAGTAATCAGGCACCTCTCTTTGCTTCCCACTCGAACTGTTATAAACTGGCAAATAAATTTTATTTTGTTCGCCAATTCTCTGCTTTATAGACCTTTCTTTTGCTTTACAGTTCCTCGAGTTACACGGAACTAGAGCTCGAGACGTACTAATGGTGTTTTCTTTTCTGGCATAAATGCTGCATTTATTCTGCAGTTTGGTTTGGTAGTTTGGTCGTGTTCTTTTCTAATAATGTTACCCTAAAACCCTGGATATATGCAACATGTTTCACCCTCAATTTTATCAAAGGGTTAGAAATTCACCACTTTTTATGTAAACAAAAAGTATAGTTTTATAATATTTAGAAGCTACATAAAAGAAAAGTGCATAAATGGTAATGATTTTTGTTCTATTGTGATCGTTTAAAATGCAACACATTATGAGGGTATGGGTAACATTTAATAAATGTTACACAATATATAGGCAACATTTTGTGTCAGAAAAGAAAACACCATAAGTCTCTCACTCTCTCGATCACTGGACGAACGAGGTCCCCTGGTTGAGATCTGGGACGAACTAGCTCCACTACTCTTTGGGCGAGAAGACGAACTAGGTCCCCTTTGTAAACGCTTGACCTTTTTGTTTTTCTTATGGGAAGACGAACGTGGTCTTGGTGTGATCATGGCTTAAGCATCCTGCGCAGTACTTATATATGGAGTAAAGGGCTGCACAAGCACATTCATATACTAATCAAGACATTCACCAGCACAACAGTTACTTCAGATCGTTGGGCTTTTTTTTACAAAACGAATGAGTGTGAATGAGGAACAATAACAACCAACGACAGAACAAAACAACAGAGTATAGAATGAGAGACAGTATCTGACAATAAGAGTAAATATACAACGAGGTAATGGTATGCACACCTAGTTTTTTTTATTATTAATAAAACAAAACGTAAAAACTGTACCACTTCCAAAAAACAGCAAAAAAAAAACACACGTTAGGCCGCACACATTCACACACATAGAAAAATTCATTCATGAAAACCAAAATAATTCGAATAATTTTTGCTCATAACATTGAAAATGTAAAACAAATACGCGGCAGCACATGGTAGCATACGATCGTATACATAACCAACTCACATTCGTTTTATTTTTTGTTGCGCACAATACTCACTCATTCACTTTACAATGTGTATATGTTATAGAGTACAAGCGTAGGAATTTTACAGTATTGTCGAGTGAAGTGGAGCAGGTCATTCAGTGAAGACGACAAAATGAATGTGGAGACAAGCCTCATCCTTTCGTTGTAGTCTACTTGTCGAAATTTCGAGCAGAAGCGAAGAGGGTGATCTTCAAGACAGACTCGGCAAAACCATTTTGTTGGTACTACGATTACCACTTCTATATTTCTTTGGAGAAACCATGATACTGCAAAAAACTATTCGTAAAGAAATAATCCAATAAGTTGGAAGAACTACAAGCTTCACAACTGGTCTGGTAACTAAGCCACGCGCAGTTTTTAATTCTACAACTCTGACGTGACCATCTTTACCAATGTGGGCTTTTTGTACTCGACCTAAACGCCATTCGTTTATCGGTAAATTGTCCTCACGAATAACAACCATATCACCAATTTCAATATTTCTTTGCATAAATTTCCATTTGTGACGCTTTTGTAAGTCCTTTAAATATTCATCTTTCCACCTCATACATAATCTTTGATTTATAGCTTTAACTCTTTGCCATCGATTTGTAATAGACACAAGAGCTTCCGTAATTTCAAGCTCTGGTGGAGTTAACAACGGGCCGCCAATCAGAAAATGACCCGGTGTGAGAACGTCCAAACAATCTGCACTCTCACTTAATGGACACAACGGCCTCGAGTTAAGACACGATTCAATACGAGCCAACAAAGTTGAAAATTCCTCGAAAGTGTACTTCAAACAGCCAGCAATTCTGCGAAAATGGTATTTGAAACTTTTTACCCCTGCCTCCCAAAGACCCCCCATATGAGGTGCGCTAGCGGGATTAAAATGCCAATGTAGGCTTTGAGGTGCATATCCCACGTTTACTTCTGAACCTATATCCCGAAGAAAACTGCGAAATTCACTTTTTAATTCTCTAGAAGCACCCACAAAATTAGTTCCATTATCCGAATATACATCTTTCGGATAACCGCGGCGTGACACGAATCTAGAAAATGCCGCTAAGAAAGCAAGAGTGGACAAACTACTAACTGCTTCCAAGTGAATTGCTTTGTTAGCGAAACAAACAAATACGCATACATAACCTTTCGTTATCAAACATGCGCGACCAATATAATTTCGAATGTCAAAAGGTCCTGCAAAATCTACACCAGTGATATTAAATGGACGAGAAATTATTGTGCGAGACATAGGTAAAGCGGCCATAATCTGATTTTGTATAGCCCTTTTTTTGTATGGTACAAATTTTACAACGCCCTATAACGGATTTAATAAAATTTTTCGCTCGAGGAATAAAATATTCTGTCCTTAGGACTCTCAGCATTAATTGATTCCCTCCGTGCAGTGTAATTTTATGAATAAAATTAACAAGCAGATTAGTCAAATGACAATCCGAAGGCAACAAAATAGGAAATTTATCATTATAAGATAAATTTGGTGTATTCGCCAAACGACCTCCAACTCTAATAATACCCTTTTCATCTATGAAAGGATTCAAATTCAATAATTTGCTATCAAGAATAGGCTCTTTTCTTGATAACTAATAATATTCGTTGGAAAACAAGACTGAGTTCATTTCTTCTGATTTGATTTCTATAGACGTATAATGTGGCCCTTTTATTTTAAAAATTGCATTTATTCCTCGCATTACATACGCCATTACCCGCATTGCTCGAGGATAAGACGATAAATTTTCAGTCAAATCACAATAAGACTTAAAATATGAAAAAAAAAAAAATACATTTTGAACTCTTTTCTCCTCATTAGTACCGAAGTCCTAATCCAAATATGCTTCCCAACGAACAAAATCTGAGCAAAGCCATGACGGACCATGCCACCAAAGATTATTTTCAACTAAGTCTACTCAAAAAATCTGCAGGATTGTCACTAGAACTAACATGTCTCCAGCAATCCTTTCCAATTTTCTCTACTATTTTTGACACTCTATTGGCCTCGAAGGTTGTCCAAGAACTCGGAGGTTTCTGTAACCATGCCAGAACAATCATGGAATCACTCCAAGTAAAAACGTTTGTTCTATTTTCATCAAAATTCAAATCTTTTCTAACAGTATCAAGCAAATCAGTCAATAGCGACGCGCCACAAAGTTCCAATCTTGGTAAGGAAATTGTTTTCAAAGAAGCTACCTTTGAGTTAGCTAACAATAAGTGAGTCTGAACAGAACCATCTTCATCTTCTAGGCGAACATAAACGCAAGCACCATATGCTTTTTCAGATGCGTCAGAAAAACCGTGTACTTGTAATTTGGTTGAAGGTTTAAATCCAACCCAACGACATATTCGTATATTATCTATGGCCCCATAGTCCCTAAGAAATTGATTCCATTTTAGACCACTTGTCTCGGATAAATATTCATCCCAATCAGTTTTGTCGCTCCAAACTTGTTGCATCAAAATCTTTGCAATTATAACAACAGGACCCAACCAACCTGCTGGATCAAATAGCTGAGCAATTATAGACAAAACTTCTCTTTTGGTAAATTTTTCCTTCAGAGTTATCGGAGCTGTTACAAAATAAAATTGATCAACCTTAGCGTTCCATCTTACTCCCAAAGTTTTAGCTGTACTCTCATCATATATTTTCAAAAAATCTTCCCTTAACAAATGATCTCTTGGTAACCCTTGCAAAATTCGTTCATCGTTAGATGTCCATTTTCTCATTGAGAATCCTGCTGAAGATAATGCCAATATTAATTGATCACGAGCCATAATCGCCAAAGAGATTTCATGTGTCCCCACCAAAGCATCATCTACGTACATCAGTTTCTCCTCTACGTCATCTGCTAACTGAAGCAGAGTCCTAATTGCCAAAAAGGGAGCACAGTTGAGACCAAATGTGACAGTCTTTAATTCGAAATCTTTCAAATCGCTATTAGGATTCTTCCGAAAAACAATTCTTTGAAAAGCGGTTTGTTTAGGATCTAAATGTATCTGACGATACATTTTTTCAATATCCCCGTTAAAGACATATCGATAAAACCTCCATCTGATAATTAACAACATACAGTGGTATGAGAAAAAAAAAAAGATGGAAATAAATCTGTAACTTCTAAACGCTTAGTCCGATTTGAATGAAATTTCACATGCGCAAAGAGGAAGTGTAGTCGAGTTTAAGTTTTGAATTTGGACCTCATGATCCCACCAGGAGCGGGGCCAGGGGTTCCCAAAATGTTCAATTTTTAAAATGATCCTATTTCTTCCTTTGTGTTCCGATTTAAAAAAAATTATACATTCAGAATCATCTCGTCGAGCATTTTTTTATATTCAAATGCATGTAACTTTGGACTCAGTCATGATTTTTAAACACTTCTTTCTGTATTTGATATATAGATATCTATTGTTAATCCTATAAAAGAAAAATGGATAAAATCGGAGAATATTTGGAACCGCGGTCATCAAAAAACTGGAGTAGGGTGGGTAAAAATGTTGAAAATTTAATTTTCAAATGCGAATATCTCCTAAGCTATAAGAGATAATTGATATCTAGGACGAGGTTTTATGTAGAGCTCGACGAATCCACATACGTAATTTTTTTGAAATCGGAACACAAACGAAGAAATAGGATCATTTTTAAAATTGAACATACCCGAGGTGTCCTATTTTGGGGACCTCTGGCCCCGCTCCTGGTGGGCCCATAAGGTCCAAGTTCAAAACTTAAACTCGACAGAACTTCCTCTTTGCGCATGTGAAATTTCATTCAAATCGGACTAAGCGTTTAGAAGTTACAGATTTATTTCCCTCTTTTTTTCTCATACCACTGTGCAACATCAGATCATTCTGTAAGATTGCACGGTGGTAAATTCCGGCCAAAAATGTTTTTTTTTGTTTTTTTAATTTTTATAAAATTCTGATGGTAAATTTTTCTTAACACTTCAGAATATAAAGTATAATTGTTATTTTGGCTATGAAGTAACTATGTGGCCATTTATAGTGCTGTAAAGTCAAATGTTTTTTCTTGTCATTTTAATATTATAAAAATGTGATTTTTTTACTTTTGAATCGAAGTATCCTGTGGTTTTTTTAAAGTTTTTTGTTGCAAATTAGCACATGTTTTTATAAAATAGTTAGCAGTTAACCATTCCATGTAGTTATTAAGGAGTTTTTGCGTGTTCTTTTTGTATAAAAGTGAAGTGATTAGGAACTAGTTTTAAATCTATAGAAACTAAATTAAAACAAGTAAGAGTGCTATATTCGGCTGTGCCGAATCTTATATACCCTTCACCAAATTATACTCCAAAATTTTAAATATTTTTAGGTAAACAAAATTTAATTTGTTTTCCAGTTTTTTTTTAATTTTTTGAAAAAAAATTTTTCGATTGTTATTTTAAATTTTTTTTTAAATTTAATTTTTTCCCGATTTTGACCCGTTGTAGGTCCAACTTACTATGGTCTTATATACGTCGTTGCAAATGCCTTTGAAATATCTATCATTAGATATCCATATTGTCTATATTAATGTCTTAGTAATCCAGATATAGGTCAAAAATCGAGGTTGTCTTGGTTTTTTCCTCATATCTCAGCCATTTGTGGACCGATTTTGCTGATTTTAAATAGCAAAATTCTCGAAAGCATGTCTGACAGAATTATTGAAGATTTGGATCCCGAAGATATCTGGGGTCTTCAGAAAACTGATTTCAACAGACAGAAAGACAGACAGACAGACAGACAGACAGACAGACAGACAGACAGGCAGGCAGGCAGGCAGGCAGGCAGGCAGGCATACAGGCAGGCAGGCAGGCAGGCAGGCAGACAGACAGACAGACAGACAGACAGACAGACAGACAGACAGACAGACAGACAGACAGACAGACAGACAGACAGACAGACAGACAGACAGACAGACAGACAGACAGACAGACAGACAGACAGACAGACAGACAGACAGACAGACAGACAGACAGACAGACAGACAGACAGACAGACAGACAGACAGACAGACAGACAGACAGACAGACAGACAGACAGACAGACAGACAGACAGACAGACAGACAGACAGACAGACAGACAGACAGACAGACAGACAGACAGACAGACAGACAGACAGACAGACAGACAGACAGACAGACAGACAGACAGACAGACAGACAGACAGACAGACAGACAGACAGACAGACAGACAGACAGACAGACAGACAGACAGACAGACAGACAGACATGGCTTAATCGACTCCGCTATCTATAAGGATCCAGAATATATATACTTTATAGGGTCGGAAATGAAAAATGTAGAAATTACAAACGGAATGACAAACTTATATATACCCTTCTCACGAAGGTGAAGGGTATAAAAAAGTTTGAAAGGCCAGAACAAATTAAATGGGGCTATTAGAGGCTAAGTGTAAATTACATCTAATACTGTAAAGTATCAAGAATAAGTACTATAAATTTCAGCTGCAATTATCTGCCATTCCAATAAACAGAACGATTTCAGTGCCTTCATATTTTACAAATTTTGTTTGTATTTTTTTGGTCAATTTCAAAACTTATGTAAGTTTGAGAGTTATTTACGTCTATGCTGAATTGGCCAAACCATGTATTTGTTTGTCGAAATTTTTTCAATGGATTATTTATGTTATTTTCAATTATAAACCTAATTTAAGCCATGTACAAAAATTACATACTTTTTACATAATTTTTCGATACTTTTATAACGTCAATGTTTATTTGGCCAACTCCTGTATGCAATTTCTAATATTTTTGCAATGGATCTAGTGTGTTTTTCTTAAATGTACACCAAATTTAATATTTTACATGAATAATCTAACTTTTCCGATAATTTCAAAACGTCCATGATTGTTTGGCCAAGCCCTGTATATGTATTCCGAAATTTGTAGGACTATTTTTTCAATCGCTTATGCTATTCTTCATTTTGGGCTAAATTTCAGGCATTTACATGAATAACCTAATTTTTTCGATGCTTTTAAAACGTCCATGATTGTTTGGCCAGACCCTGTATATGTAATCCGAAATTTGAATGACCAATTTTTTTTTCGATTACATATTTTATTTTTTATTTTTGGACTAAATTTCAGCCACTTACATGCAATTTTTTGATACTTTTAGAACGTCCATGCTTTTTTGGCCAAACCCTATATTTGAACATCGAAATATTTATCGATCGATCGGTTATGTTAATCTTAATATAAATACAAAATTTCAAACATTTTTATGAAGAAATAAAGAAGTTATGTATTTTTGGCCGGAATTGACCACCGTGGATTGGTCTTGTATACAACATGTCATTCAGACTTAACCCCGAAGAAGTTCGACTTGAGGCATTAAAAACCACTCTGACTTTAGTGGAAGTAATCTCATTCCTCAAAAACTGACGACTTGCTTTCTCTCGAGAAGGCCAAAGCTGTTTATCTACCATAAATTGCGGCTTTAAAGGCAATGAAACTTCGTATCGACCATCACTATTTCTTATTGTAGTTTTTTTTATAAAACTCTTCACAATATTTATCCTCAGGTGTTAACCTTGAAATCTGTATGGGTTCTTCAAGTTCCCAGAATTTCTCCAATTGCTTATCTAGGCTTATTTTAGTATAAAAAGGCTTATTTTAGTATAAACCCAACCAAAATAGGTTTCGTGACCCATTAAATTTCCGAAAATCTTTTGCCTAGAGCCATCTATCATAATCTTGGGATAAAAGTCAGATCCAATTATAAGAGATAAATAGCATACGCAAGCATATTTTTTCAAGATCTAGCCGAGCGCTTTCCAAAAATATAAAAATCTTTGAAGTCGAATGGAAAACCAAAAAATTGCACGTGTTTAAAAATTGTACATGTCGGAGGTACCCTACTTTGAGCCCCAATAGTGCCGCCCTTGGATTATTTGTAGGGCCCATTTTAATAACTTAAACCCGAATACTCCTTGGCTACGCCCACATCAAATTTTATCGCGATCGGACCAGACGTTTAGAAATGCCAGATTTATTTCCAAAAAATTTTGATTCTGCCCCACTGTGCAACCTGGGTCGGGATCATTTAAAATATATATTTCTATATTAGTTGACCTCGTAGGTAAATTAAGTGTTGAAAATCAAAAAAAAATATTTACTTGCTATATTAGCAACACTATATTTCATATCTATATAGGGTTTTTATCCCGGGAATTCCCGGTACAAATTTCCCGGGAATTTTGCCAATTTTTCAGTACCCGATTCCCGGGATTTTTAGTCGGGAATCCCGGGAATTAAAAACTGACTAAAATACATAGAAAACAAGTTAGAACTCTTTTTTTTAACAAAAAAACAGTGAAAAGTTTTTTGCATATATCTTGGCAATAATAAACCGCTTATTATTATTATTTATCTGGTGTTTTTCGTATGAAAATTTAAAAAGAGAATTCATTATTTATAGAATTTATTTCTTTTTGAATAATTCTAATTTCTTTAAATTTCTTCTTCAAATCCATAATAGCTTAAAAAATTTATTAAATGATTAAATTTTTCTTCAATTAAAATCTACAAAAAGGTTTAAGACAATTTTTTCAATTAATTTTGGAAATGATTTGATTTAACAAAAATTTAATCGTTCAAAGTTTGAATAAATTCTGTTATTAAATAACTTTAAAATTAATTCAGTTTAAACAAAGGCTTTGGAATGAATCTAAAAAATTAAATAGTAATAGGATGGGATTTATGGAATGAAAGTCTGACATTTTTTTAATTACGGATTGAGATTTTAGTGAATTAAGCTCAAATTTTATTAATTAATTCGAAGCTCTGATATTTAATAATTATAACACTAAGTTTTAATATGAAATTTGGCTATAATATTCCTAATTTACAGTATCATTATATATTTCGGGAATAGCCGGGTACCCGGGAATGTAGAAAAAAATTTCCCCATTCCCGGGAATCAAAAAAGGTCGGGAAATTAAAAACCCTATATCTATGGCAACTCTTTAAATAAAATATAAAGTTTTTGTTACTTCTCATCGTTACTTTAAACAAAACTGTTGTTTTATTTTTATCGATTAAATTAAAGGTTTCAGATTACTCAACTTTCAACAGGTTATGGGCCCAGGTAACGTGGCATAATGGAAAGGGCATTTGAAATTGAGAAATTGACTGGTAGAGAAAACTACCATCAATGGAAATTTGCGGTGGAGCACGCAATGAAGCTGCAAGGTTTTTGGAAAGCTGTTGTGGGGACGGAGCAGGATGCAGCAGTGACGGAGAAAGCCATGTCAAGGTTTGTGCTGTATATCTCAGCAAATTTATATGTGCACATCCAAGATGTCTCAACGGCCAAAGATATTTGGGATAAACTCCAAGCAACGTACGATGATTCGGGTTTAACTCGCCGGTGTGGATTATTGAGAAAATTGACAACAACGCAATTAGTTAATTGTAAAGACATTAGTGAGTATGTTAATACAATTATATACACCGCACAGAAACTCAATCAAGATGGTTTCAAAGTAAATGATAAATGGGTCGGAAGCCTTTTGCTGAGTGGTTTACCAGAACATTTTGGCCCCATGATAATGGCAATTGAAAGTAGCAATATAAAAGTCACAGCAGATACCATCAAGACAAAATTGCTGCAGGATTTTGATACCTATAAAAATTTAACAACAACAATTGCGGAATCAGCCTTTTACACAAACCAAAAAGGTAAGGAAAGAAATAAATGAAATTTCACATGCGCAAAGAGGAAGTGTAGTCGAGTTTAAGTTTTGAATTTGGACCTCATGACCCCACCAGGAACGGGACCAAGGGTTCCCAAAGTAGGACACCTCGGGTATGTTCAATTTTTAAAATGATCCTATTTCTTCGTCTGTGTTCCGATTTTAAAAAAATTACACATATAGAATCTTCTCGTCGATCACTAGCTATCAATTATCTCTTATAGCTTACGAGATATTCGCATTTGAACATTTAATTTTCAACATTTTTACCCACCCTACTCCAGTTTTTTGGTGACCGCGGTTTCAAATATTCACCGATGTTATCCATTTTTCTTTTATAGGATTATAAATAGATGTATATATCAAATAAAGAAAGAAGTGTTTAAAAATCATGACTGAGTCCAAAGTTACATGCATTTGAATTTAAAAAAAATAAAAAAGGCGATTTTTTGAAAAGCTAACTTTACGTCAAATATTTTAAATGAAAAAAAAATATACTTTTTGATACCTAGGGGACCAGGTCCATTCTAAAAATGCCTATTTTTTTATGTAAAATTCAACTTTAGGGCAAAAATTCTCAAATCGCATACTCGATATCAAAATATAGTACCTATTTAGGAGAATATTTTGAACAGCGGTCACCAAAAAACTGGTGTAGGGTGGGTAAAAATGTTGAAAATTAAATTTTCAAATGCGATTATCTCCTAAGCTATAAGAGATAATTGATTTTTTAAATCGGAACACAAACGAAGAAATAGGATCATTTCAAAAATTGAACATACCTGAGGTGTCCTACTTTGGGAACCCTTGGTCCCACTCCTGGTGGGGTCATGAGGTCCAATTCAATACTTAAACTCGACTACACTTCCTCTTTGCGCATGTGAAATTTCATTCAAATCGGCGTAAGGGTCTAGAAGTTACAGATTTATTTCCCTCTTTTTGTATTCTCATACCACTGTGCGTTGATGACTTTGTAACTGTAGCTAACGACAGCAAAGTTAGTGTTCTTGGTATGGGTGATGTACGTATTCGACACAACATAAACAACAGGTTTGAATATGTAACAATAAAAAAAGCATTATTTGTACCGGGACTTTCTGCAAATCTAATATCTGTCAACCAACTTACAGAAAATAACTTTGAGGTTATATTTAGCAATAAAAAATGTAAAGTTACTAGAAATGGAGAATTATATTTAGAAGTTTTTAAAAAAGGAAAATTATATCAAATGATTATACCAACGAAAAATTTTGCAGCTGCTAGTAAGGAGACTTGGCATAGGCGTTTGGGTCATGCTGCTGACACCAGTGTAAAAAAGCTCAATTCTGATGAAAATTCCGGCGTTATGTGCAACGAAAGTTCTAGCTCAAAAATATGTGAATCGTGTTTACAAGGTACACAATTTCGAGCGTCATATAATCCCTCATCAACACAGACGGATGACATTTTGCAAATTGTGCACACAGATGTTTGTGGTAAAATGGAACAACAATCTATAGGTGGTGCAGAGTACTATATGTTGTTTCTCGATGATTTTTCTAACAACGTATTTGTGTATATGATGAAACATAAATCAGAGGTGCCAAAAATATTTAAATAATTCAAGATCTTAGTAGAAAATCAAACAGGCAAACGTATTAAAATTCTTCGGTCAGATAATGGTTTAGAGTATTGCCATAAAGACCTGAAACTGATTTGTAATGACAGCGGCATACTACACCAAACTTCAGCACCCTATAGCCCGCAACAAAATGGTAAAGCCGAGCGAATGAATATGAGTTTGGTTGAGAAAGCTCGAGCAATGTTATACGATGCCAATTTAGATAAAAATATTGGGCAGAGGCAACAAATACCGCAGCATTTTTATTGAATCTTACACCAAGAAAAAGTTGGGATGAAAAATCGCCTGAAGAAGTGTGGAGCGAAAACAACAAAACTTAAATTATTTACGTGTGTTTGGCTGTATTGCAATGGTAATGACTCCAAAAGAATTGAGACGAAAATGGGAAAACGGAAAACACTAATTCTGTCTCAACACAACATGATCAGAATTTAGTGAGGATTTATATGGATGAAAATTCTAATCCAGTTGTACCTACTGATGATGATTTAGAAGAAGTTGATAACACCAATCCACAACAACAACAGCATCAAGATAACGATAATGTAGATACACCACGTCGATCAGCAAGAATAAGGAAACCTACTCGTATGGATGTAACTTATTTAACATATGGTAATGTTGAAGATCCAACAAATTTTTCTGAAGCTGTCAACAGTGCTGAGAAAAAACATTGGATGGAGGCCATCAATAGTGAGTACAAATCTTTATTAGAAAACAATTCATGGAGTATCGTAGAAGATAATAATAATTATAAAAAATTGTCCACGAAATGGGTTTTTAAAAATAAAAGTGATGAAGAAGGCAACGTAAAGTATAAAGCCAGGTTAGTGGCAAGGGGCTGTGCACAAGGAAATGGCATAGATTACACGGAAACGTATGCGCCCGTTATGAGATACACCACTTTACGTTATTTGCTAACGCTTGCCTTAGAGTTCGATCTCAAAATGAATCACTTAGACGTTTGTACTGCATTTCTTCAAGGAAATTTACAGATGGTCATGTTTTACGTTTAAATAAACCATTATACGGTTTGAAACAGGCATCTAGAATGTGGAACATAAAGCTAAGTGGAAAATTAAAAGATTTAGGAATGAGATAACTAAAATCCGATCAGTGCGTTTATGTTCTCAACGAAAATACGGAAAATGTTATTGTTTTGGCGGTTTATGTGGACGATATGAATGTGGGTGAAGTTAGCTCCGTTTTTTAACATTACTATGTTAATGTATAAATTAACATAGCTCCTACTCAAAGACTGTTAAGTTAACAGAGCTGCTTTATTTTACACTCAGTAAATATTTTATCAATAAAAACAACAAAAAAAGTGGTTTACAGATCATTCAGCTTTAATATATAAACATTTTTTTTTGGATAAAAAAAAATAAATATTTATAATGAACAATCGTTGATATTTTTGCTTGTAGAGTATTATCTCCTTTTGAAATCCGAAAAATTTACCAAAAATGGAAAGGTGCTCCTTATCTACTTAATGGGGTCGAAAGCCACGTATCCATAGATTTCAGAACTGTATTGCTTATATTCAGAATCAGTATAGCATTTTTGCAGCAGCATTTTCAAAATTATGAAATTGTGAATTTTGTCATATAAGGATTTTGTGAAATCCGAAAAATTGGCCAAAAATGGAAAGGTGCTCCTTATCTACTTAATGGGGTCGAAGGCCACGTATTCATAGATTTCAGAACTGTATTGCTTATATTCAGAATCAGTATAGCATTTTTGCAGCAGCATTTTCAAAATTATGAAATTGTGAATTTTGTCATATAAGGATTTTTTGAAATGCAAAAAATTGGCCAAAAATGGAAAGGTGCTCCTTATCTACTTAATGGGGTCAAAAGCCATGTATTCATAGATTTCAGAACTGTATTGCTTATATTCAGAATCAGTATAGCATTTTTGCAGCAGCATTTTCAAAATTATGAAATTGTGAATTTTGTCATATAAGGATTTTTTGAAATCCGAAAAATTTACCAAAATAAGAAATTTTTGAGATCCGATAGTAATAATAAAATCAATAATGAACAACTTTTTTAATAATATTTATTATTTGTATTAATGAGATCAATCGATTTTAATTTTATATAATTCATTTTAATATTTTTATGATTGTATTTAAACATTTTCTATGTTTGTTTTTGTTAACAAATAATAATTATGTCGAAATGTTTTGAGATTAATTGCTCATTAATGTATATTTCTTATTAAAATTCTGTGTATTGTTCAATATAATAAAATCAATATTGTGAACAATTTTTTTAATAATATTTATTATTTGTATTAATGAGATCAATCGATTTTAATTTTATATAATTCAATACTTTTATGTATATAAAAATACTTTCAATTATTTTAATGTATAGTATGTTGGAAAAAGTTTTGAAACTTTTTTCAAATAAAAACAAAAGTTCTATTTTAAAATAAAGTCGACTTTAACAAAAATTAGCTTTAAAATTTCTTTCATAGTTAGGATGAATGTTTACATTTGAATATTAGAAATTTCTATACTGGTATTACAAAATTAAAAAGTCATGAAGTGTTATATTTAATAATTGCAATTTTTGTGTTATGCCAACATTTTTGTAAGAAAAATTAGACGGAAATGTAAATCATAGGCTTTTGTATAAAAACACAATTTTTCTTCGATACAAATGCTGTACGTTTCTTTATATAAAAATATAAAAAAATATATTTTTACTTAAGTTTAAAATATCTGTGATGTGATTAAAATACGTTTTCTTAAACCGTTTTCTAGTTTTAAAAATACAATACAATTTTATCTTTTAAATTTGACACAATTGTTGTATACAAAATTTGTTGTAATCAAATACTGAATAAAATAGGAATCATTTTAAGAAAAATTGTTTTGTATTAAAAAAATTTGAGTTTCTGAAAACTATGCAATTAGTACAAAATTCGGTTGTCATTTGTGCCAGAGAAATAAAACCGAAATTCCAATCAGAAGAAATACAACAAATACTGTACGTTTTGTTCTATCAATTACAAACAAATATATTTTTATTTAAGTTAAAATTTAAAAAAAAAAATTGTGCTGAGATTCAAATACGTGTTGATTAATTTTTGTAAATAGTACAATTTTAAAACTTAAAAAATTATTTTGTTTCAAACAAATTTGAGTTTTTTAAACCAGAGAATAAATATAATTGTACATAATTACGGCAACAATAATATGTTACACGTACGATTCACATGAGTGCATCAATATGATATTAGTAATTAAGTAATGTTTGTGGCCATAATTTTTATGATGAAGAATTATACATTATGTTATTCTCAGTTTATGGTTATCATAATCTAAGAGCTACATATTATTACGTAATGATTCAATATAAAAATGATTGTCACAAACATGTACTTAATTACAAAAATCATATTGATGGACTCATGTGAATTGAAACAGTAACATATAAATGTAACATTATAATGATTCAATATAAAAATGATTGTCACAAACATGTACTTAATTACAAAAATCATATTGATGGACTCATGTGAATTGAAACAGTAACATATAAATAATTACAGTAACCATAACGTTGGTGAATTTTACATTTTATCTCTGGGTGAGAAAATTATGTTTATTAGTACTTAATTCGATTGTCATGCTGATTCTGTTTTTCTACACGCTGAAAAAAACATAGCTCTGATACGATCACTGTAATTATACCCTTCACCATGAGTGGCAAGGGTATATATAAGTTTGTCATTCCGTTTGTAATTTCCACATTTTGCATTTGCTACCCCATAAAGTATATATATTCTGGATCGTTATAGATAGCGGAATCGATATAGCCATGTCCGTCTGTGTGTTGAAATCAACTTTCCGAAGCCCCCAAATAACATACATACATGATTCATATATCAATATCTCCGGAATTCTTCCGGCTCGGTTGCTATTTAAAATCGAGAATATCGGTCCACAAATGGCTGAGATATAAGGAAAAAACCAGGACAATTTTTCGATTTTTTACCTATTTTTGACCTATATCTGGATTACTAAGTCATTAATATAGACAATATGGATATCTAATTATAGATATTTCAATGACCTTTGCATCGACGTATATAAGACCATAGTAAGTTGGACCTGGGCTGAGATATAGCCAAAAAACCAAAACACAATGTAATTTGTTATTGTTTTCAATGACGTCATGCAAATATATGTATAATAACAAACAAATCTTTATTTGTATGTATGTATGTGTTTTTTTGTCAATCTTCAGCAATGCGAATTTATATACCAGGTGGTGTCGTACAACATTTACAAAAACCACTTGCACTTCGTTTTTGTTTATGTGGTTTAAGCTGTCAAAGTTTGCCTGTTGTTTTTGTTACTTTTACGTTTGTTGTAGCATTCGCCGCAACAATCACAGGATAATTGACAGCTCAAACATCCAAACAACATTAATCAGCTGTGCTATCAACACCACCTAGTATATAAATTCGCCTTGAGAGAGAGCTTTTTATAATGTGTTCTCTCAAAAGAGCAACTCTCTCACTCGTACACGAACCAGTGTTGCTATATATTTTTTGAAGAAAACTTTTTATTTCTAAGTACATACTAAAATTACAAAACCCAATTCGTACATATATGTAATCAAACTGAGATAATTTATGTGAATTTAGTGCTGGAGACACTTTCAATATATTCAAATCAATCTCCCCATTTAGTGAATGAATTTGGGGACTATCATTTTGAAATCATCGGTTCAACTTATTGATATCAATTTTCCAAAAAAACTTTTTTTTTTTTAAATAAAACTTTTTGCGTCTCAAAGACCTTGCTAAAAAGGGAAAACTTGACATATGGTAACACTGCACAGAACACATATTGTACAAAAACAACAACCACGTTGTTTGAGCACGTTGCGATTGCGCTTATTTCATTTTTGTTGTTGTTTGTTGCTATTGTCAACAAATAATTGACCAACGCAACCACTCACAGCAAGGCGAATCTATAGAAGGTGACGACAGAACTACAACATGTACAAAAACAACAGGTACTTTGTTTTTGTTAAAAGATAGTCGAACTGTCGAACTGTCAAAGTTGTCTGTTGTTGTTTTTGCTTTTGGGTTTGTTGTATTTTTCGCCACAACAATCACAAGTGAATTGACAGTTCACTTGTCTAAACAATTCGCCTTGACTCCCATATTGTTATTCTATTTTTTTAGCCGTTTTTAAACATGAAAGTAAATAAACATTTCAGAAAAAGCTTTTTGTTCGATTGTTGTGTTTAATTCTTTTAATACCCTTCATCATAATTATGATGATTTATGTGCAAGGCGAATTTATACAAGGTGGAGTCAGTCAATCAGCTGATTACTCTTTTTTCGCTTGTTTGGTTCCAACACCTGTCAAAGCTTGTTTTTATACTTCAATATCTACATATTCTAAGCTAATTAACAAAATATTTAATTATATTAATAAGTAAAGCCTTCACTATTCAATTATCTACACTATATTTAGTTTTAATACATATTTGTTTAATTTTTAATTTCTGTTTTTTGACATTCGTTAAGACCATTTGTTGTTTTTGTAGAACTACCACCACCTTGTATAAATTCTCCTTGGCTTGTGGTTAGCTGAAACTTATGCATAGTGAGTGAGTACTGACTCGCCACCTTGTATAAATTCTCCTTGGCTTGTGGTTAGCTGAAACTTATGCATAGTGAGTAAGTACTGACTCGCTGTGATGACACTACATGGAAAAACTGAATAGGGATTTACAAGGGAAATGAGCTAGTTTTTTAGTCACCTGTGACTCATTTCTGATTGACCATTAGTTAGTTTTAAGTTAACTCAAAGTGCGACTGGGAAGTGGCAAGGCTATATACATATGTATATGTAAGTTTGTCATTCCGTTTGCAATTTCTATAAAATTTTATGAAATTTCAACAGATTATGTAAACGATTCTATATTGGATTTGCTGTTACGGTTCCATATGTGTTCTCCTATTTTAAGATTTACTTTTAATCTTATATACAGGGATGTTCCGTATTAAAATAGTATTAAAAAATTACTTTCTTCATCACCAGAGCACTTAAAATTTTAATATTACTGTAGCTTTATGTTGTAAACAGTCGTCTGTTATCACAAAATTGTCTATAGAAAGTGCTGTTGAATACGAGATTTTCTATAGAAAATGCTGTTATAATAGACAGATTTTTAAAGAAAATGTTGTTTTTCATACGATTTTCTATAGAAAATACTGTTATACACAACATGTCCAAAAAATATAGTTATAGACAAGATTTTCTATAGAAAATTATTTTATTTTCTATAGAAAAATGTTACACTCAAGATTTTCAACAGAAAATATAGTTATACTTAAGATTTTCTACAGCAAATATTGTTATACACAAGATTGTTTATAGAAAATATTGTTCTACGCAAGATTTTCTACAGAAAATATTGTTCTACGCAAGATTTTCTATAGAAAATATTGTTCTACGCAAGATTTTCTATAGAAAATATTGTTCTACACAAGATTTTCTATAGAAAATATCGTCATACACAAGATTTTCTATAGAAAATATTGTTCTACACAAGATTTTCTATAGAAAATATAGTTATAGACAAGATTTTCTACAGAAAATTATTTTATTTTCTATAGAAAAATGTTACACTCAAAAATGTTACACTCAAGATTTTCAACAGAAAATATAGTTATACTTAAGATTTTCTACAGCAAATATTGTTATACACAAGATTGTTTATAGAAAATATTGATCTACGCAAGATTGTTTATAGAAAATATTGATCTACGCAAGATTTTCTATAGAAAATATTGTTCTACACAAGATTTTCTATAGAAAATCTGTAGAACAATATTTTCTATAGAAAATATTGTTCTACACAAGATTTTCTATAGAAAATATTGTTCTACACAAGATTTTCTATAGAAAATATTGTTCTACACAAGATTTTCTATAGAAAATATTGTTCTACACAAGATTTTCTATAGAAAATATTGTTCTACACAAGATTTTCTATAGAAAATATTGTTCTACACAAGATTTTCTATAGAAAATATTGTTCTACACAAGATTTTCTATAGAAAATATTGTTCTACACAAGATTTTCTATAGAAAATATTGTTCTACACAAGATTTTCTATAGAAAATATTGTTCTACACAAGATTTTCTATAGAAAATATTGTTCTACACAAGATTTTCTATAGAAAATATTGTTCTACACAAGATTTTCTATAGAAAATATTGTTCTACACAAGATTTTCTATAGAAAATATTGTTCTACACAAGATTTTCTATAGAAAATATTGTTCTACACAAGATTTTCTATAGAAAATATTGTTCTACACAAGATTTTCTATAGAAAATATTGTTCTACACAAGATTTTCTATAGAAAATATTGTTCTACACAAGATTTTCTATAGAAAATATTGTTCTACACAAGATTTTCTATAGAAAATATTGTTCTACACAAGATTTTCTATAGAAAATATTGTTCTACACAAGATTTTCTATAGAAAATATTGTTCTACACAAGATTTTCTATAGAAAATATTGTTCTACACAAGATTTTCTATAGAAAATATTGTTCTACACAAGATTTTCTATAGAAAATATTGTCCTACACAAGATTTTCTATAGAAAATATTGTCCTACACAAGATTTTCTATAGAAAATATTGTCATACACAAGATTTTCTATAGAAAATATTGTTATACTCAAGATTTTCTATAGCAAATATTGTTATACTCAAGATTTTCTATAGCAAATATTGTTATACTCAAGATTTTCTACAGAAAATATTGTTATACTCAAGATTTTCTACAGAAAATATTTTCTATAGAAAATATTGTTCTACACAAGATTTTCTATAGAAAATATTGTTCTACACAAGATTTTCTATAGAAAATATTGTTCTACACAAGATTTTCTATAGAAAATATTGTTCTACACAAGATTTTCTATAGAAAATATTGTTCTACACAAGATTTTCTATAGAAAATATTGTTCTACACAAGATTTTCTATAGAAAATGTTGTTCTACACAAGATTTTCTATAGAAAATATTGTTCTACACAAGATTTTCTATAGGAAATATTGTTCTACACAAGATTTTCTATAGGAAATATTGTTCTACACAAGATTTTCTATAGAAAATATTGTTCTACACAAGATTTTCTATAGAAAATGTTGTTCTACACAAGATGTTCTTTAGAAAATATTGTTATAGCCAAGATTTTCTATAGAAAATGTTGTTCTATACAAGATTTTCTATAGAAAATGTTGTTCTACACAAGATTTTCTATAGAAAATGTTGTTCTACACAAGATTTTCTATAGAAAATGTTGTTCTACACAAGATTTTCTATAGAAAATGTTGTTCTACACAAGATTTTTAAAGAAAATGTTGTTGTACACAATGTTGTTGTACACAAGATTATCTATAGAAAATGTTGTTCTACACAAGATTTTCTATAGAAAATGTTGTTCTACACAAGATTTTCTATAGAAAATGTTGTTCTACACAAGATTTTCTATAGAAAATGTTGTTGTACACAATGTTTTTGTACACAAGATTTTCTATAGAAAATGTTGTTCTACACAAGATTTTCTATAGAAAATGTTTTTCTACACAAGATTTTCTATAGAAAATGTTGTTCTACACAAGATTTTCTATAGAAAATGTTGTTCTACACAAGATTTTCTATAGAAAATGTTGTTCTACACAAGATTTTCTATAGAAAATGTTGTTCTACAAAAGATTTTCTATAGAAAATGTTGTTCTACAAAAGATTTTCTATAGAAAATGTTGTTCTACACAAGATTTTCTATAGAAAATGTTTTTCTACAAAAGATTTTCTATAGAAAATATTGTCCTACACAAGATTTTCTATAGAAAATATTGTTATACTCAAGATTTTCTACAGAAAATATTTTCTATAGAAAATATTGTTCTACACAAGATTTTCTATAGAAAATATTGTTCTACACAAGATTTTCTATAGAAAATATTGTTCTACACAAGATTTTCTATAGAAAATATTGTTCTACACAAGATTTTCTATAGAAAATATTGTTCTACACAAGATTTTCTATAGAAAATGTTGTTCTACACAAGATGTTCTATAGAAAATATTGTTATAGACAAGATTTTCTATAGAACATGTTGTTCTACACAAGATTTTCTATAGAAAATGTTGTTCTACACAAGATTTTCTATAGAAAATGTTGTTCTACACAAGATTTTCTATAGAAAATGTTGTTCTACACAAGATTTTCTATAGAAAATGTTGTTGTACACAATGTTGTTGTACACAAGATTTTCTATAGAAAATGTTGTTCTACACAATATTTTCTATAGAAAATGTTGTTATACTCAAGATTTTCTACAGAAAATATTGCTATACTCAAGATTTTCTACAGAAAATATTTTCTATAGAAAATATTGTTCTACACAAGATTTTCTATAGGAAATATTGTTCTACACAAGATTTTCTATAGAAAATATTGTTCTACACAAGATTTTCTATAGAAAATATTGTTCTACACAAGATTTTCTATAGAAAATGTTGTTCTACACAAGATTTTCTATAGAAAATGTTGTTCTACACAAGATTTTCTATAGAAAATGTTGTTGTACACAATGTTGTTGTACACAAGATTTTCTATAGAAAATGTTGTTCTACACAAGATTTTCTATAGAAAATATTGTTATACTCAAGATTTTCTACAGAAAATATTGCTATACTCAAGATTTTCTACAGAAAATATTTTCTATAGAAAATATTGTTCTACACAAGATTTTCTATAGGAAATATTGTTCTACACAAGATTTTCTATAGAAAATATTGTTCTACACAAGATTTTCTATAGAAAATATTGTTCTACACAAGATTTTCTATAGAAAATGTTGTTCTACACAAGATGTTCTATAGAAAATATTGTTATAGACAAGATTTTCTATAGAACATGTTGTTCTACACAAGATTTTCTATAGAAAATGTTGTTCTACACAAGATTTTCTATAGAAAATGTTGTTCTACACAAGATTTTCTATAGAAAATGTTGTTCTACACAAGATTTTCTATAGAAAATGTTGTTCTACACAAGATTTTCTATAGAAAATGTTGTTCTACACAAGATTTTCTATAGAAAATGTTGTTCTGCACAAGATTTTCTATAGAAAATGTTTTTCTACACAAGATTTTCTATAGAAAATGTTGTTCTACACAAGATTTTCTATAGAAAATGTTGTTCTACACAAGATTTTCTATAGAAAATGTTGTTCTACACAAGATTTTCTATAGAAAATGTTGTTCTACACAAGATTTTCTATAGAAAATGTTGTTGTACACAATGTTGTTGTACACAAGATTTTCTATAGAAAATGTTGTTCTACACAAGATTTTCTATAGAAAATGTTGTTCTACACAAGATTTTCTATAGAAAATGTTGTTCTACACAAGATTTTCTATAGAAAATGTTGTTCTACACAAGATTTTCTATAGAAAATGTTGTTCTACACAAGATTTTCTATAGAAAATGTTTTTCTACACAAGATTTTCTATAGAAAATGTTGTTCTACACAAGATTTTCTATAGAAAATGTTGTTCTACACAAGATTTTCTATAGAAAATGTTGTTCTACACAAGATTTTCTATAGAAAATGTTGTTCTACAAAAGATTTTCTATAGAAAATGTTGTTCTACACAAGATTTTCTATAGAAAATGTTTTTCTACAAAAGATTTTCTATAGAAAATATTGTCCTACACAAGATTTTCTATAGAAAATATTGTTATACTCAAGATTTTCTACAGAAAATATTTTCTATAGAAAATATTGTTCTACACAAGATTTTCTATAGAAAATATTGTTCTACACAAGATTTTCTATAGAAAATATTGTTCTACACAAGATTTTCTATAGAAAATGTTGTTCTACACAAGATGTTCTATAGAAAATATTGTTATAGACAAGATTTTCTATAGAACATGTTGTTCTACACAAGATTTTCTATAGAACATGTTGTTCTACACAAGATTTTCTATAGAAAATGTTGTTCTACACAAGATTTTCTATAGAAAATGTTGTTCTACACAAGATTTTCTATAGAAAATGTTGTTGTACACAATGTTGTTGTACACAAGATTTTCTATAGAAAATGTTGTTCTACACAAGATTTTCTATAGAAAATGTTGTTCTACACAAGATTTTCTATAGAAAATGTTGTTCTACACAAGATTTTCTATAGAAAATGTTGTTCTACACAAGATTTTCTATAGAAAATGTTGTTCTACACAAGATTTTCTATAGAAAATGTTGTTCTACACAAGATTTTCTATAGAAAATGTTGTTCTACACAAGATTTTCTATAGAAAATGTTGTTCTACACAAGATTTTCTATAGAAAATGTTGTTCTTCACAAGATTTTCTATAGAAAATGTTGTTCTTCACAAGATTTTCTATAGAAAATGTTGTTCTACACAAGATTTTCTATAGAAAATGTTGTTCTACGCAAGATTTTCTATAGAAAATGTTGTTCTACAAAAGATTTTCTATAGAAAATGTTGTTCTACAAAAGATTTTCTATAGAAAATGTTGTTCTACAAAAGATTTTCTATAGAAAATGTTGTTCTACACAAGATTTTCTATAGAAAATGTTGTTCTACACAAGATTTTCTATAGAAAATGTTGTTCTACACAAGATTTTCTATAGAAAATGTTTTTCTACAAAAGATTTTCTATAGAAAATATTGTCCTACACAAGATTTTCTATAGAAAATATTGTTATACTCAAGATTTTCTACAGAAAATATTTTCTATAGAAAATATTGTTCTACACAAGATTTTCTATAGAAAATATTGTTCTACACAAGATTTTCTATAGAAAATGTTGTTCTACACAAGATGTTCTTTAGAAAATATTGTTATAGCCAAGATTTTCTATAGAAAATGTTGTTCTACACAAGATTTTCTATAGAAAATGTTGTTCTACACAAGATTTTCTATAGAAAATGTTGTTCTACACAAGATTTTCTATAGAAAATGTTGTTCTACACAAGATTTTCTATAGAAAATGTTGTTCTACACAAGATTTTCTATAGAAAATGTTGTTCTACACAAGATTTTCTATAGAAAATGTTGTTCTACACAAGATTTTCTATAGAAAATGTTGTTCTACACAAGATTTTCTATAGAAAATGTTGTTCTACACAAGATTTTCTATAGAAAATGTTGTTCTACACAAGATTTTCTATAGAAAATGTTGTTCTACACAAGATTTTCTATAGAAAATGTTGTTCTACACAAGATTTTCTATAGAAAATGTTGTTCTACACAAGATTTTTAAAGAAAATGTTGTTGTACACAATGTTGTTGTACACAAGATTTTCGATAGAAAATGTTGTTCTACACAAGATTTTCTATAGAAAATGTTGTTCTACACAAGATTTTCTATAGAAAATGTTGTTCTACACAAGATTTTCTATAGAAAATGTTGTTCTACACAAGATTTTCTATAGAAAATGTTGTTCTACACAAGATTTTCTATAGAAAATGTTGTTCTACACAAGATTTTCTATAGAAAATGTTGTTCTACACAAGATTTTCTATAGAAAATGTTGTTGTACACAATGTTGTTGTACACAAGATTTTCTATAGAAAATGTTGTTCTACACAATATTTTCTATAGAAAATGTTGTTCTACTCAAGATTTTCTATAGAAAATATTGTTCTACACAAGATTTTCTATAGAAAATATTGTTCTACACAAGATTTTCTATAGAAAATGTTGTTCTACACAAGATATTCTTTAGAAAATATTGTTATAGCCAAGATTTTCTATAGAAAATGTTGTTCTACACAAGATTTTCTATAGAAAATGTTGTTCTACACAAGATTTTCTATAGAAAATGTTGTTCTACACAAGATTTTCTATAGAAAATGTTGTTCTACACAAGATTTTCTATAGAAAATGTTGTTCTACACAAGATTTTCTATAGAAAATGTTGTTCTACACAAGATTTTCTATAGAAAATGTTGTTCTACACAAGATTTTCTATAGAAAATGTTGTTCTACACAAGATTTTTAAAGAAAATGTTGTTCTACACAAGATTTTTAAAGAAAATGTTGTTGTACACAATGTTGTTGTACACAAGATTTTCTATAGAAAATGTTGTTCTACACAAGATTTTCTATAGAAAATGTTGTTCTACACAAGATTTTCTATAGAAAATGTTGTTCTACACAAGATTTTCTATAGAAAATGTTGTTCTACACAAGATTTTCTATAGAAAATGTTGTTCTACACAAGATTTTCTATAGAAAATGTTGTTCTACACAAGATGTTCTTTAGAAAATATTGTTATAGCCAAGATTTTCTATAGAAAATGTTGTTCTACACAAGATTTTCTATAGAAAATGTTGTTCTACACAAGATTTTCTATAGAAAATGTTGTTCTACACAAGATTTTCTATAGAAAATGTTGTTCTACACAAGATTTTCTATAGAAAATGTTGTTCTACACAAGATTTTCTATAGAAAATGTTGTTCTACACAAGATTTTCTATAGAAAATGTTGTTCTACACAAGATTTTCTATAGAAAATGTTGTTCTACACAAGATTTTCTATAGAAAATGTTGTTCTACACAAGATTTTCTATAGAAAATGTTGTTCTACACAAGATTTTCTATAGAAAATGTTGTTCTACACAAGATTTTCTATAGAAAATGTTGTTCTACACAAGATTTTCTATAGAAAATGTTGTTCTACACAAGATTTTCTATAGAAAATGTTGTTCTACACAAGATTTTCTATAGAAAATGTTGTTCTACACAAGATTTTCTATAGAAAATGTTGTTCTACACAAGATTTTTAAAGAAAATGTTGTTGTACACAATGTTGTTGTACACAAGATTTTCTATAGAAAATGTTGTTCTACACAAGATTTTCTATAGAAAATGTTGTTCTACACAAGATTTTCTATAGAAAATGTTGTTCTACACAAGATTTTCTATAGAAAATGTTGTTCTACACAAGATTTTCTATAGAAAATGTTGTTCTACACAAGATTTTCTATAGAAAATGTTGTTGTACACAATGTTGTTGTACACAAGATTTTCTATAGAAAATGTTGTTCTACACAATATTTTCTATAGAAAATATTGTTATACTCAAGATTTTCTATAGCAAATATTGTTATACTCAAGATTTTCTACAGAAAATATTGCTATACTCAAGATTTTCTACAGAAAATATTTTCTATAGAAAATATTGTTCTACACAAGATTTTCTATAGGAAATATTGTTCTACACAAGATTTTCTATAGAAAATATTGTTCTACACAAGATTTTCTATAGAAAATATTGTTCTACACAAGATTTGCTATAGAAAATGTTGTTCTACACAAGATGTTCTATAGAAAATATTGTTATAGACAAGATTTTCTATAGAACATGTTGTTCTACACAAGATTTTCTATAGAAAATGTTGTTCTACACCAGATTTTCTATAGAAAATGTTGTTCTACACAAGATTTTCTATAGAAAATGTTGTTCTACACAAGATTTTCTATAGAAAATGTTGTTCTACACAAGATTTTCTATAGAAAATGTTGTTCTACACAAGATTTTCTATAGAAAATGTTGTTCTACACAAGATTTTCTATAGAAAATGTTTTTCTACACAAGATTTTCTATAGAAAATGTTGTTCTACACAAGATTTTCTATAGAAAATGTTGTTCTACACAAGATTTTCTATAGAAAATGTTGTTGTACACAATGTTGTTGTACACAAGATTTTCTATAGAAAATGTTGTTCTACACAAGATTTTCTATAGAAAATGTTGTTCTACACAAGATTTTCTATAGAAAATGTTGTTCTACACAAGATTTTCTATAGAAAATGTTGTTCTTCACAAGATTTTCTATAGAAAATGTTGTTCTACACAAGATTTTCTATAGAAAATGTTGTTCTACACAAGATTTTCTATAGAAATGTTGTTCTACAAAAGATTTTCTATAGAAAATGTTGTTCTACAAAAGATTTTCTATAGAAAATGTTGTTCTACAAAAGATTTTCTATAGAAAATGTTGTTCTACACAAGATTTTCTATAGAAAATGTTTTTCTACAAAAGATTTTCTATAGAAAATGTTGTTCTACAAAAGATTTTCTGTAGAAAATGTTGTTCTACACAAGATTTTCTGTAGAAAATGTTGTTCTACACAAGATTTTCTATAGAAAATATTGTTCTACACAAGAGTTTCTATAGAAAATATTGTTCGACACAAGATTTTCTATAGAAAATATTGTTCTACACAAGATTTTCTATAGAAAATATTGTCCTACACAAGATTTTCTATAGAAAATATTGTTATACTCAAGATTTTCTATAGCAAATATTGTTATACTCAAGATTTTCTACAGAAAATATTGTTATACTCAAGATTTTCTACAGAAAATCTTGTGTAGAACTATATTTTCTATAGAAAATATTGTTCTACACAAGATTTTCTATAGAAAATATTGTTCTACACAAGATTTTCTACAGAAAATTATTTTATTTTCTATAGAAAAATGTTACACTCAAGATTTTCAACAGAAAATATAGTTATACTTAAGATTTTCTATAGAAAATATTGTTCTACACAAGATTTTCTATAGAAAATATTGTTCTACACAAGATTTTCTATAGAAAATATTGTTCTAAACAAGATTTTCTATAGAAAATATTGTTCTACACAAGATTTTCTATAGAAAATGTTGTTCTACACAAGATTTTCTATAGAAAATGTTGTTCTACACAAGATTTTCTATAGAAAATGTTGTTCTACACAAGATTTTCTATAGAAAATGTTGTTCTACACAAGATTTTCTATAGAAAATGTTGTTCTACACAAGATTTTCTATAGAAAATGTTGTTCTACACAAGATTTTTAAAGAAAATGTTGTTCTACACAAGATTTTTAAAGAAAATGTTGTTGTACACAATGTTGTTGTACACAAGATTTTCTATAGAAAATGTTGTTCTACACAAGATTTTCTATAGAAAATGTTGTTCTACACAAGATTTTCTATAGAAAATGTTGTTCTACACAAGATTTTATATAGAAAATGTTGTTCTACACAAGATTTTCTATAGAAAATGTTGTTCTACACAAGATTTTCTATAGAAAATGTTGTTGTACACAATGTTGTTGTACACAAGATTTTCTATAGAAAATGTTGTTCTACACAATATTTTCTATAGAAAATGTTGTTCTACTCAAGATTTTCTATAGAAAATGTTGTTCTACACAAGATTTTCTATAGAAAATATTGTTATACTCAAGATTTTCTATAGCAAATATTGTTATACTCAAGATTTTCTACAGAAAATATTGCTATACTCAAGATTTTCTACAGAAAATATTTTCTATAGAAAATATTGTTCTACACAAGATTTTCTATAGGAAATATTGTTCTACACAAGATTTTCTATAGAAAATATTGTTCTACACAAGATTTTCTATAGAAAATATTGTTCTACACAAGATTTTCTATAGAAAATGTTGTTCTACACAAGATGTTCTATAGAAAATATTGTTATAGACAAGATTTTCTATAGAACATGTTGTTCTACACAAGATTTTCTATAGAACATGTTGTTCTACACAAGATTTTCTATAGAAAATGTTGTTCTACACCAGATTTTCTATAGAAAATGTTGTTCTACACAAGATTTTCTATAGAAAATGTTGTTCTACACAAGATTTTCTATAGAAAATGTTGTTCTACACAAGATTTTCTATAGAAAATGTTGTTCTACACAAGATTTTCTATAGAAAATGTTGTTGTACACAATGTTGTTGTACACAAGATTTTCTATAGAAAATGTTGTTCTACACAAGATTTTCTATAGAAAATGTTGTTCTACACAAGATTTTCTATAGAAAATGTTGTTCTACACAAGATTTTCTATAGAAAATGTTGTTCTACACAAGATTTTCTATAGAAAATGTTGTTCTTCACAAGATTTTCTATAGAAAATGTTGTTCTACACAAGATTTTCTATAGAAAATGTTGTTCTACAAAAGATTTTCTATAGAAAATGTTGTTCTACAAAAGATTTTCTATAGAAAATGTTGTTCTACACAAGATTTTCTATAGAAAATGTTTTTCTACAAAAGATTTTCTATAGAAAATGTTGTTCTACAAAAGATTTTCTGTAGAAAATGTTGTTCTACACAAGATTTTCTGTAGAAAATGTTGTTCTACACAAGATTTTCTATAGAAAATATTGTTCTACACAAGAGTTTCTATAGAAAATATTGTTCGACACAAGATTTTCTATAGAAAATATTGTTCTACACAAGATTTTCTATAGAAAATATTGTCCTACACAAGATTTTCTATAGAAAATATTGTTATACTCAAGATTTTCTATAGCAAATATTGTTATACTCAAGATTTTCTACAGAAAATATTGTTATACTCAAGATTTTCTACAGAAAATATTGTTCTACACAAGATTTTCTATAGAAAATATTGTTCTACACAAGATTTTCTATAGAAAATATTGTTCTACACAAGATTTTCTACAGAAAATTATTTTATTTTCTATAGAAAAATGTTACACTCAAGATTTTCAACAGAAAATATAGTTATACTTAAGATTTTCTATAGAAAATATTGTTCTACACAAGATTTTCTATAGAAAATATTGTTCTACACAAGATTTTCTATAGAAAATATTGTTCTACACAAGATTTTCTATAGAAAATATTGTTCTACACAAGATTTTCTATAGAAAATATTGTTCTACACAAGATTTTCTATAGAAAATATTGTTCTACACAAGATTTTCTATAGAAAATATTGTTCTACACAAGATTTTCTATAGAAAATATTGTTCTACACAAGATTTTCTATAGAAAATATTGTTCTACACAAGATTTTCTATAGAAAATATTGTTCTACACAAGATTTTCTATAGAAAATATTGTTCTACACAAGATTTTCTATAGAAAATATTGTTCTACACAAGATTTTCTATAGAAAATATTGTTCTACACAAGATTTTCTATAGAAAATATTGTTCTACACAAGATTTTCTATAGAAAATATTGTTCTACACAAGATTTTCTATAGAAAATATTGTCCTACACAAGATTTTCTATAGAAAATATTGTCCTACACAAGATTTTCTATAGAAAATATTGTTATACTCAAGATTTTCTACAGAAAATATTTTCTATAGAAAATATTGTTCTACACAAGATTTTCTATAGAAAATATTGTTCTACACAAGATTTTCTATAGAAAATGTTGTTCTACACAAGATTTTCTATAGAAAATGTTGTTCTACACAAGATTTTCTATAGAAAATGTTGTTCTACACAAGATTTTCTATAGAAAATGTTGTTCTACACAAGATTTTCTATAGATTTTCTATAGAAAATGTTGTTCTACACAAGATTTTGACCTATATCTGTATTATGGATATCCAATGATAGATATTTCAAAGACCTTTGCAACGACGTATATAAGACCATAGTAAGTTGGACCTACAATGGGTCAAAAATCGAAAAAATATTTTTTAACCCAAATTTTTTTTTCACTAAATTTAAAAAAAAAAATAAAAAAAACAATTTCGAAAAAAAAATTCCAAAAAATTGGAAAAATAAAATTGAATTTGTGTTTACCTAAAAATATTTAAAATTTTTATTTTAAAGTATAATTTGTTGAAGGGTATTTAAGATTCGGCACAGCCGAATATAGTTCTCTTACTTGTTTTTGTAATAGAATCAGATGTAATTCATCAATATTATGGTAAGTTCAATCATTCATAAGATTTCCCCAAACATATTAACGATGTATTAAAAATGTTTTTATCCCAATAATTGTATATAATTGCGATAAACATATATTTGATACATGCAATAACAGATATACATATGTTCAATAACCACTGCAAAATCATACATTTGCGACGATCATCCCAGCAAAAACTTTACTTAAAAATAAGCCGAAAAATAAGGGGAATTTGACGATTCGACTACTTACTTTTCTACTGTAAGAAGTCATTATTTTTGTTCGCCATGTCCCAAAAGTAATCCTTTATATTTTGGCCGGAAATAAGTTGTTTTGTTAGTAGAGTTATTTATAGAATTTTGCAAACAAAAAATAAAAAAAAAAATTAAGTCGCAGCCAAGAGTCGAACCATCAACCATCCGTTTGCTAGTCTGTTGTTGTACTCACTACACCACTGCTTAGTTATTTTATTGTGTGTCAAATAATGGTTTTCACCAGGGTTTAAAATTAGTTAAACGTTTTTTACATTTGACTACCGACTATGCAATAAATATGAATCGTTTTCATATTAATGTGCACAAATACTGAAAATATACAAACTATAAACCAATGCCATATATGCACAAGCTTCATGGTAGAAATATTTGTCGCAGTTTTTCCAAAAATATTTTGCCTTACAAAATATTTTACGTTGCAGCTAGAAGACAAAATGAAAATTTTTCATTTTTAAAACATTGCTGCCTAAATATATGTATATTTTTGGTTAGCAAAAACAAATAATTGCTTGTGTATAATATACAAAAAAATTACTACAAAAACATCATACATGCAAACAAATTGCAGCGTGAAAACCATATACTGCAAACGATATGCGCAGTGAAAAATTCAAACAATGAAAATATGGAAGATGCTAAAAGTAGACTGCCAAACCATACGAAGTTGAAAAATGTAAAATACGAAATTGTGCAAAGTTAAAAATGTTTAAAGCGAAAATGTTTATTTTTAAAATATTTCCGCCGCATATATGGTTTTGTTTTGCCGCATATAGTCATTGAGTAGAAAAATGTGAAAAAAACTATGAAGTTGATTTGGGTGTACAAAATAAAAAATTGTATTGAAATGTGTGTTAATAAAGAATTTTAGTGCAATAAAATAGAAGTTTTATATTTTGAGGTATGTAATTGTATGTATTGTGAAAGATAGCAATGCAGTGAAAATTAAATTAAATAAGATTCTGGACAAAGGATAGCTAAAGGATTATTGAATTTTTTGATTGATTGGCTTTTTTAATACGAATTCAAATGTATTTATGCTGGTGGTAATAGGAAGGAGTCCAGAAAAATTAGTAAGAAAAAAAATAATTTTGTATGTAAAGCGGTTAAAAAAGGATATATAATGCAACAACAAAATGTGACAAAAACAAAATACCATAAATAACAGGATCATTCATTTTATGAATAAAATCTATCATAATAAAGTGTTGTACATTCAAATGTTTCCTTTCGTAAAATTTGTAACAGGAGAACAAACAAAAAAATAAGCAGCATAGAAAATAATTGTGGAAGAACAATTTTATGTGTAAGATATAATGCAAAAAAGGCACAGGTATAAGTACAACAGGAGCAAAACGAAATTAACTGCAACAACATCAACTTATACACACAAGTAGGTAATCTATATATATAAAAGAGTAACGTTACTGACTGACTGACTGATTCATCATCGCACAGCCCAAACGGCTGAAGCTAGAATCACGAAATTTTAACTGTGGGTTCCTCCCTCCCCAAAACGATCCGATAAGAAGGGATTTTTGGAAATTCGAACGTTTAGGGGGTAAAAAAGGGTAAAAACGGGTAAATTCGGTAACCTTATATCTTCAAAACTAATAAAGATACAAAAAAACTTAATATAGCATGTTACTCCATTTAAAAAATAAGCTGACAGGTGTTTCGTACTTTTTGGAAATTCGAAACTTTTAGGGGAGAAAACGGGTAAAAACTGTATTTTGGTACTTTTTTTGCACCCTATGTATCTTTTAAACCAATAAACATAGAAACAAATTTTAAATCGTATTCTTTAATTAACAAAAAATAAAAAATATAAGTTTGGTACTTTTTGGAAATTCGAACCTTTAAGGGATAAAAATTGTGTTAATTTTTGGTACTTTTTCATAAAATATGTTTTTCTCTAATTTGACATAGACATACGAATATTTTATTATGAGCTCCTACCACGTTACAGAAATTTATTTGAATGAAATTGTACCACCTCAATGGGGATAAAAAAGGTACCAAAAAGGGGATAAAACCGGGAAAATACATTATATTTGAAATTATTAAGCCAATTTTGATAATTTTTTTAACGTTGGTTCCTGGATTCATATAAAAATTAACTAACAGGATGTTATTTGGAACTCGAGTACCAAGGTGTATATTGGGCCAAATCCGGGTAAACAGTTTGGTACTTTTTTTAAAACATATTTATTCTTGGGCACATTAACACAGATTTTAATATATTGATACATGCCTGTAGCATAAACAATTTTGGCAAAATGGAATATTTTTAAATTCCAAACTTGAGGGGTGTTCAAGTAAGAAAAGGGAAATTGGTACTTTTCTCCTAATGGTACTTTTTTAACATTTTAAATTATTTCAGTTATCGACAAACATGAAATTAAACATATATGGTCCTAAGTGAGTGAGAATTCTAGGGGGAGACTTTTTGGTACTTTTTCTTTATTGGAATGGTACTTTTTGTAATTTCTTCACCAATGAACCTAGAAACATGAAATAAAGCTTATATATAAACCGAGTGAGTGGGAAACCACAAGTGTGGGTTTCTTGGTACTTTTTCTATATTCTAATGGTACTTTTTTGAATTTTCTATAACTATGGACTTAGAAACATGAAATTAAGCAGGGTTTCGATATTCAGCTCTAGCAACATATTTCTTACATTTGGCTATGCAATAAATATGAAATTATCTCATTTCATCACAATCAGCTAATGTAAATATTCATACTGTTCGTTCGTATTACTATTAAAATTGCAATGCTAGTCTGCAATTTTTAGTAGCAAACACAATCCATTGCATATCCACCAAAATATATGTTCGTGCTTTAGTAGCACACACAGTTTTTTTGTCGTGCTAATATTGCACTCCATTCGTTTTATTTTGTTGTGCTGGCAAACTTTTCTAGCAAAAATACACACTTCTGTAGTTGTGCTATAGCACAATTGACATTTCTGCAATTGATGCTATCAGTTGCTGTTCTTGATAAGTGCATAACAACATATCAGTAAACACACCCAATGTATAGTTGGGCAGAATCAAAATTTTTTTGAAATAAATCTGGCATTTCTAAACGGCTGATTTGATCAGGATAAAATTTGACGCGGGCGTAGCCAAGGAGTATTCGAGTTTAAATTATTGAAATGGGCCCTACAAATGCCCCAGGGGCGGCGCTATGGGGGCTCAGAATAGGGTACCTTCGACATGCAAAATTTTTAAACACGTCCCATTTTTTTGTTTCCCATTCGATTTCAAAGAGTTTTGTATGTTTAGAAAGCGCTCGCCTATGTCTTGAAAAAATATGCTTGCGTGTGCTATTTATCTCTTATACTTTTCGAGTTATAGGCATTTCAAAATTGAAATTTTAAAATTTTGCCATACCTTGGTCCGCTTTTTTAAAAATATAGGTCGTACTTTTGTACCGAACGGGCTCGATTTTTTTTTGTTAGTTAGATAACTAAATTATCAGTAATATACAAAATATTTCTGAGTAATATCGATTATAGATCCAAAAATAAACGATTTTCAATTTAAGAATTCAAAAAATAGTAGATTTTTGCTGTTTTTTGGATGAAAAG
Source organism: Calliphora vicina (assembly GCF_958450345.1). NCBI lineage: Eukaryota > Metazoa > Arthropoda > Insecta > Diptera > Calliphoridae > Calliphora > Calliphora vicina. The sequence continues at coordinate 74,455,284 of NC_088781.1, forward strand.
GTGACTTAACTCTTTTTTAATAAAAAAAAACTTTCTTTAAGAACATATAACAATGTTATGTTTTTCTGTAAGGTAGCTTTACAGAGAACATTTTGGTATAAAAAACATGTAATATTTTTTGAACATGTTGCCCTTTCGTCCTGCGGAATTTGACCTATTTTTTGATAAAAATTTCAACTTTGGGCCACATGTTCTAAAATCCCAAAGTTGGGATAAAAAAACGGAAAGCAGCTTTAGAAACCTTGATGTGTTCCCTATTTATCCCCAAAGTATTTTCCCAGCCCCGAAGGAAATGTAGACCCTATGGTTAAAATTGTAAAAAATACCATTTTCGGGATTTTCGCTTAAATTTTTAGGAATTGTGGGATTCCTTTTGACCTTTTGAAAAGTTTTTTTACACTTTGTAATTTGGAATGACAAATTTAAAAAACGTTGAAAATTTCATTGAGTTTTGCTAATAAATAAAGATTTTATTACATATTACATATTTATTGAGTTTCTAAAACTAAAATTTTTATCAAAATTTTAATAGGATTGCAAACACATATTAGGAACAATTTGATCCACATTTATTCCGAACATTTTTTTTCTTGTTTAGATATTTTAATTTTGGTCTTACAAAAAAAATTCAAGTCAATATCTCAGTTAGATTCAAAAATATTTACACTAATGAATAATCGTTATTTCGTATTACATACTTGACAATAAAATAACTAGCAGCATCCAAATAGCCAAAAAACAAGAAATATCAATGCAACCATAGCAGAGCAACCAAAGAAATGTAAATTGCTGCCAGAGAAAATTGCTAGCACAACAAAACAAAAACGAATGCTGACGCGCAATATTAGTTCGGCAAAAAAGTGTGTATGCTGCTATAGCACGAACATATATTTTGGTTGTTGTGCTACAATAACGAGTTGACAACTGGTTGTATCTGCTACTAGAAATTGCAAACTAACATTGCAATTTGTATAGTAATATATGAATAGTAACAGCAAATTTATATTAGCAGAGTTATATAAAATTATAATAGTAACTATATTTTTAGTATGCAGATTGATAAAAATGTATATTTACTGCAATTGACGGCTAATATAGTAGCAATTGTAAACCCTGAAATTAAGCATATATGGTCCTAAGTGAGTGAGAATTCTATGGGGAGACTTTTTGCTACTTTTTGTTTATTCTAATAGTACTTTTTTGAATTTTCTATAACAATGAACTTAGAAACATGAAATTAATCATATATGGTCCTAAGTAAGTGAGAATTCTATGGGGAGACTTTGTGGTACTTTTTCTTTATTCGATTGGTACTTTTTGTAATTTCTTCACCAATGAACCTAGAAACATGAAATAAAGCTTATATGGAACCGAGTGAGTGGGAAACTACAAGTGGGTGCTTTTTGGTACTTTTTCTATATTCTAATGGTACCTTTTGAATTTTCTATAATATAATGGACCTAGAAATATGAAATTAAGCGTATATGGTCCTAAGTGATTGAAAATTCAAACGGATGCCTCATGGTACCTTTTGTTTATTCTAATGGTACTTTTTTTAATTTTCTATAGCAATGGACTTAAAAACTAGAAATTAAGCATACATGGTCCTAAGTGAGTTAGAATTCTAGGGGAGACTTTTTGGTACTTTTTCTTTATTCGAATGGTACTTTTTGTAATTTCTTTACCAATGAACCTAAAGCCATGAAATTAAGCTTATATGGACCCGAGTGACTGGGAAACCACAAGTGGGGGATTTTTGGTACTTTTTATATATTCTAATGGTACTTTTTTGAATTTCCTATAATAATGGACCTAGAGTTTCCAAAAAATCGAAGAATTTGAAAACCGCGGTTTCGGTTTTAAAAAATTAAAAACCGATCGGTTTCGGTTTTGTGATAATTTATTAAATCTTAAGTATTATAGAAACAAAATTAGTTGATAATATAGGAAATGATATACAAATCTAAAATTCAAACTTGACGGGTTATGGTTTAGTGAATGCGAATTTAAAAGTGATAATCAATGGTACTATTTCATTATTGCAATGGTACTTTTTGAATATTTTATAATAATAAACCTAAAAATTTTAAATTACGAACACATTTTGCATTTTCTATAATAATAGACCCAGAAATATGAAATTAGACATTTACAATTAGATTCACAAAGTGAGACTTGATAGTACTATTTCTTTCTTCTAATTGGGGTGGCGAAGCGCACCGGGTCAGCTAGTTATGATATACAATTGCTGTTTGTGTGTACATACAACAACAATTTATGCAAAAATCATAAACAAATACATAGGTTCAATCGTGATCGTGAGTGATTTTGTAGCAGGAGAAAAAAGGATAAAGAGGAATGATAGAAAATGTAAGCATCAACAAAAGAAATGAAAAGAGTTAAAAAGGGATAGAAAATGCAACAACCAGATTATGGAAGGACACATGAATGAAAGCAAGAATAATTTATCACTACAAATGAATACAAAGAGGTTATAAATAACAGGAGATAAGAAATTTAAGAAAGTTCCTGAAAATATAATTCTGCAATGAAGAAAATTTTACTGTATACAAATATCAAGTGAGAGCGTAAATGATCGACTTTGTTTGTGTTTTTAAATGTTCATTCATATGTATCCATTCGTAGTATTTCTAACAGGAGAACAAAAAAACAAATAAGCAACAGAGAACAAATTATGCAACGAAGGCTCACAAATTTTTTACATAGGCACGAGTGCAGCAGGAGAAAAAGGAAATACAACAACAACTACTTAACTACTACCTCAAGTAATTTTGAAATACAACTGTGGTTTGTGTGTCCTCTAGCTGCATAAAGCAACAACAATACATTAAAATAAAAAAATAGGAACAAATACAAAGCAAAGGAATTTCACAATGACAAGTGAACAAATAAAGGAATTACACATGTAGTGATAAATTATTCTTGCTTTCATTCATGTGTCCTTCCATAATCTGGTTGTTGCATTTTCTATCCCTTTTTAACTCTTTTCATTTCTTTTGTTGATGCTTACATTTTCAATCATTCCTCTTTATCCTTTTTTCTCCTGCTACAAAATCACTCACGATCACGATTGAACCTATTTATGTATTTGTTTATGATTTTTGCATAAATTGTTGTTGTATGTACACACAAACAGCAATTTTATATCATAATTACCTACTTGTGTGTATAAGTTGATGTTGTTGCAGTTAATTTCGTTTTGCTCCTGTTGTAATTATACCTGTGCCTTTTTTGCATTATATCTTACACATAAAATTGTTCTTCCACAATTATTTTCTATGCTGCTTATTTTTTTGTTTGTTCTCCTGTTACAAATTTTACGAAAGGAAACATTTGAATGTACAACACTTTATTATGATAGATTTTATTCATAAAATGAATGATCCTGTTATTTATGGTATTTTGTTTTTGTCACATTTTGTTGTTGCATTATATATCCTTTTTTAACCGCTTTACATACAAAATTATTTTTTTTCTTACTAATTTTTCTGGACTCCTATTACCACCAGCATAAATACATTTGAATTCGTATTAAAAAAGCCAATCAATCAAAAAATTCAATAATCCTTTAGCTATCCTTTGTCCAGAATCTTATTTAATTTAATTTTCACTGCATTGCTATCTTTCACAATACATACAATTACATACCTCAAAATATAAAACTTCTATTTTATTGCACTAAAATTCTTTATTAACACACATTTCAATACAATTTTTTATTTTGTACACCCAAATCAACTTCATAGTTTTTTTCACATTTTTCTACTCAATGACTATATGCGGCAAAACAAAACCATATATGCGGCGGAAATATTTTAAAAATAAACATTTTCGCTTTAAACATTTTTAACTTTGCACAATTTCGTATTTTACATTTTTCAACTTCGTATGGTTTGGCAGTCTACTTTTAGCATCTTCCATATTTTCATTGTTTGAATTTTTCACTGCGCATATCGTTTGCAGTATATGGTTTTCACGCTGCAATTTGTTTGCATGTATGATGTTTTTGTAGTAATTTTTTTGTATATTATACACAAGCAATTATTTGTTTTTGCTAACCAAAAATATACATATATTTAGGCAGCAAATGTTTTAAAAATGAAAAATTTTCATTTTGTCTTCTAGCTGCAACGTAAAATATTTTGTAAGGCAAAATATTTTTGGAAAAACTGCGACAAATATTTCTACCATGAAGCTTGTGCATATATGGAATTCGTAAATAGTATTTATATTTTTAGTATGTATACAATGAAATATTATCTTGTTAAATATTTGTTGCAGTTTTCATGTAAAATTATGAATTTTTTTGCAATTTTTTGACTAATATAGTAGTAATTTTAAACTCTGGTTTTCACACAGTAATGCAATATTCTTTTCTGTTTTTCTAAAAATAAACATGCAATAAAAAATGTGCAAATTGAAAAAAAGTAACAGTTTTTTTGTTTATTTTATAGTAAAGTCGAAAAAACTAAAACAGTATACTTAAAAAGTATGTTATTAAAAAAGACATTACTTAAGTAGCAATTATAGTTTTGTAAGCGAAGTTTTTGCTGTGATATTGTACACTCATAAAAAAATTGAGTAATCCGTACTTAAATCAATCCGGAGCGGTGTCAATAGTAGGGTAAGTACGGATTTTCTTAAACCGAGTACATAATACTTGATTCAAGTACGTATTCAGCAAGCCCAAATATCTTAATTTTAGCTCTCCCTATGTACGGCCGAGATTGAATTAATCTTAAAATGAGCTTGATTCAAGAATTCTAAACTTATTTTAAGCACGAATTCATACTTGATATAGTATAATCCAAAAATCGGATTGATTTAAGAATGTCCGAGATTGAATTAATCCCAAACTGAGCTTGTTTCAAGAATTCTAAACTAGATTTAAGCACGAATTCGTACTTGATATAATCCAAAAATCGGATTGATTTAAGAATGTCCAAGATTGAATTAATCGCAAAATAAGCTTGTTTCAAGAATTCTGAACTAGATTTAAGCACGAATTCGTACTTGACATAATCCAAAAATAGGATTGTTTTAAGCCCGAATTCGTACTTGATGTAAGCCAAACTAAGATTGATTTAAGAAAAACACATTATTTTTTATTTTTAATAAATTTTATTTTGTTTTTTTTTTAATTTAAATTTAATACAATTTAACAATTATAACCTTGCTTAAAACTCGTTTGCCACGGAAGTCATCTTCTTCAATTAGCCAGTTGTCAACTTTGGATTCAACAGAAATTGTGTCGTCATCGACGCCAAACTATAGAATAAGATTAAGATTTGTTAAATTATATTTGCAAAAATCTGTATTATTAAATTCTTACCTGAATTTTGTCCACTTAAAAGCTTCTTCCTAAATTCGATTCGAAGACCAAGAGGAGGTATTGCTTCCTTAATGTTTTCACCATTGCAAGCTGTTGTATGTTACCTGAGAAGCTAAAAATGTACAAACAAATGATATAATATGAAAATTATTTATAAATTCATTTATAATATTAACTATAGAGTAACTTCGGGTAATGTGGACTACCGTTTTGTTTTTTCTAAATTTTGGCCACAATATACATATATGGATATTAAAACAGTTGTGAAGCAATAAATTAGCTAATGTATTCTCTAATGGTTTTTGCGGTTGAAAATTTTTTCCGTTAAAGGATAAAAAATTTATGTGAAAATATTTTAAGGAACCCAAAAATCAGCATTCAAAAAATTGGAGGGTAATATGGACCACTATATGAGGGTAATGTGGACTAGTATTTAATACATAAAATTCATGAACCAGCTAATCATGAATGATTAAAAAATTTAATTTCAATATATTTTTATTAATACAAACTAAAAAGTCGCGTTCTTGGCTTAAATAGATTGCTTACAAAGTACATAGTTATTGTCGGGTAATATGGACCAGTAGTACATAATCAAGTAATTTAAGTGGTCCACATTACACGAACTTGGGTTACAGTGGTAAAAAGTTATTTTTACCTAATAATCTAAATGTGCTTAAATTCTTACCAAATATATGCAAAACTACGTGTCCACTTTAACTATATAAAACAACCAAACATTAAATTCTACCAAGTAACTGTACCAAATTTTGTTTCTTACTTAAGCCGAAAAAAATGTTGAGCAGGCGCATTAATTTCAATACAAGAATAAAAAGTCAACATATCAATAACTCATGAAAGCAAATGTGCAATTGTCGTTTCAAACAAATTGTAAAATGTACGACAAATCAGTTTTATCATACCTTCAATAGTTTCTGAAAAAAGACACTGGTCCACATTAGACGCATAGTCCACAATACCCGAAGTTACTCTACTATATTAAAGATTTACCCCCATATTCATAAACAATTTTCAAAGGTTTATAAAACAATATTTCCATACAAAATTCGTTTTATAAATTTAAAAATTATTTATTAATATGAGGATAAATCATTAATATCGTATAGTTATTTTTATATTTTTTCTAAGTGACTGTACTTGTATTTTTGCAATAAGAAACATATTTTTCATTTGTGGTACAAAAATACCATCAGTTCATAGTTATTTATACTAATACACACAACGACGCAAACAACAAATTGTGCACATCCCAGCAGTTAAGCAAGTAGTCAATGTATCCCTTAAAGACAGTAATTGTCACAAATGTCTTATCACTTGGCTAACTCCAATTTACATATTTTGGTCATTTGACACGTGTGTGCACTTTGTAGTGCAGAGAGAAGACAATTGGTTACTTTATACATCCCAAGTAATCTAGCGTGAAGACAATTGACACTTATGTAAGTGTCTCTAAGTAATCTGGAGTGTAGTCATTTTAAACGTTTTGTGAGTAATTCGTACAAACTGGTTTTATACAAATTGTATATAATTCTCATACAGTTTATTTTTATTTTTGCTTAAGTATCTGGTATCCCATGTAACATAGCATGAAGTCACTTTAGTGTCTCTTAGTAACCTATGGAGAAGTCACTTCATACTTTTTTTTTGTACTGCACTTTATTTTACCAACCAGAAGCGTTGACTACTTTCGATCAGCTATCAGATAGCCACATTGTATCAAAAGAGTCAATTGAACCCTTACTTAGGACATGTACGTGTTAAAATAACTAGTCAAGTAGCTGATCAAGTAACCAGTTACAAAGCTAGTAAGGTAACTAACGCTATGTAACCAGTATGTGAATCTAATGCGTTGCCTACTTTGGACCAGCTATTAGACAGTCCCATTGTAATCAAAAAGAGACAATTGACCCCCTGCCTAGGACATGCCCGTGTTAAAATGACTAGTCACGTGGCTATTGAAGTGACTAGCTCCCACCCTAAAGGATGGGTAAATTCACTAGTTCGGTACTGTCTCCTCGAACTGCTGGGATGTCAACACCTATATTGGTGTTTGTGTGCCTATAATATAGAGTCTATATTATAGATACACAAACATCAAGCACGAGAATTCTTAAACCACAAAGTATACAGAGGCGTCAAATTTGACAGTTCAAAAACACTAAAATCAGCTTTTTTTGAAATTGTTTCGATAGAAAGAGAAAACAAATTTGCGGTTTAATACAGACAGTGCGTTAAAATAAACAAAATATATAAATAAGCACAAAACCAAACCAGTTGAAATTGTTTCGAGCGAAAGAGACAAATATATTTTTTTGCCGTGTCGCCTCTGTATACTTTGTGTCTTAACCTTCGCTTTACCAATACCCACCCGGGTGACCACATCGATTTTAGTGGTTTAATATTTTTTTTAATTTTGTTTCGATTTAAATGAAATTTGTACTCACTGAACAAATTCTAGAGTTCTATAGAATTTAATAGAAACACTTTCAACTTTTTATAAGGTTTTTTCAATTTTTTAAAATTTCGTTCGTCGCATATATTTATAAAAGTGTAGTGTTACCCGGGTGGGTATTGGTAAACCATGTATATAAAAAACCTTTGGTAAAGCGAAGGTTAAACTAAGAACAAAATGCTTGTATTATTTGTTTACAAGTGCAAATTTTGTTGTTTGCGTCTTAAAAAACTGTTTCTAAACGATATGCGCAACTACAAATGAAAAAATATTTCTTATTGAAAAAATTTGTACGTACATACCACGTTGTACCGTTATTTTGTTTTTATAGAATTTGTTGCAAATTCAACAGTCTATTTATAAAACATAATATAGTAAGCCAAAAGAAAACATGTAAAAAGAAACTTATCCAAAGTTTTCGATTGACTTGCTGTATTATGTTTTATAAATAGAATAACTGTATTATTTAAAAATAAATCACAATAATAAATAAATTATAGACTTACCTTTTAAATACCCATAAACACTGGGCTGATGAAACTCCTGGAGAAGCTGGAGCATATTTTTTTCACACAACACAAAAAAACACAAAAGACAGAAAACTATTCAGAACTACACGGAACACGGAACGCACAACACAGACTGATGAAATTGCTTGTTTATTCATGTAACTAACCGACAGCGCGATTAGAAAATTACTTTGAGAACAGCTCAGAGAGTAAATTTTATACCGCTCTTTTTCTATTATGGATCAATATAAGAATTTTTTTCTTATTTCAAGTTATCTTACTCTTAATTTGAAGTTTGAGAATTAACTACTTGATTTAACTTCTCTTTTGTACTTAAAACAAGATTTTCTTACTTAATTCAGGAATTTCGTTCTTGTTTTAAGAAAATTTCCGCTTGATTTTTGTAATCAATCCCGTTTATACTTATTCTAAGTACAAATGAGTATGAATCGTACTTAAATTTTTAAGTACAATTGTGGCTAAATTTGAGTAAAATAAACTTAAATTTAGAAGCGCTTTTTTCTTTCTGTGTACTGACCAAAATATTATTGAATATTTTGAGTGCATTACTAAAAGCCAGAGATTATATCAAAGAAATATTTTTATCTTCGTTTATGAGATTATTACCCATTGATTGATAAGAAATGACACAAAAGAATAAAATGATTATATTCTTAACAAATTTGACAAATATTCAGAGAGCGTAATTTTATATTAACTTTAGATACACGACATACCTAAAAATCTTTTTACCTCAACATTTGAATTTTGATTTTGAAAACATTTGCAAATGGTATATACATTCTTTGGAGTATAGAAGTAAATATCGCAAAATATTGTATTTAAATATTGATGAAATGTATATACCACTGGCAAATGTTTGCCAAAATAACCTTTAAAATGTTAATGATTCTTTTGGTACGCATGTATAATAAAAAAAAAAGAAAAATAGGTGTATTTAATAAAGAATTGTCAAATCTTTAACTTGTTTCAGTATGAGCACATGAAAGAGTTTTTTATGAAAATTAAAAATGCAAGAAATTGGTAGATTGAACCTGGATTATATGTATATTATGTATTTTAACAAAGTCAACGATTAATAAAATTTGACAATGGTATTATTTTTTTAAATTCAAATAAAATCTTTTTTTTGTTAGTAAAATATAATAAAATATTGATGATAATAAACTAAAAATATTTCAAGTTTGATAAAGGCGATTCGATAATGATTTACATACATTTTAAAAAATCTAAAAATTAATAGCATTTATTCATAGAAAAAACAATGTTTGAACAACAAGTGCGAAACATTTCCGTATGGGAACAAAACATGTATACACTTATTGCACACATTTGTTTATGGCTAAAGCAGAAACATTTAAAAAAGGACTTTTGAATAATATATAATAAATATAAGATAACAATTCGATTTAAAATTATACATTTATTAATAATGTATACATTAAAAACAAATAGTTACCTCAAGCAAAACATGTTCACAATACTGAAAACTTTATTAATATTTGGATAACAAATATTAAAAATATTAATCTAAATGTAATAAAATCTTAAGAACTGCGTAAGGATCTTTGGATGTAATATTAAAAAAATAAATATAAACGGATATAAAGATGTTAACTTATCAAAATTTTTACCATAGTGACATAAGCGTAGCTAGACTATTACTCTGGGGTGGGCAAGTGCACTTCCCAAATAGTAAAAATGAATCTAAAATCATAGAGAAACATAGAGCGAAAACTATAAAAAAATCAAACAAAAAAATTACTAAATATAATCACACATACGAGTGTTGTTTTTGTTTTCACATAGTTTTTTCTACTAATACATTCTCACCACTTAGGTTTCTGACAACTGAGTTAGGTCTTTGACAGGAGAGTTTTCGCTCTATGTCTATTCTCTATGACTAAAATATCACAAAAATTTAGTTTGCTAATAACTACTTCATTTTCCATATTTAAAACTGCTAATTTATTTTATAAAATATTTTTATAATTTTTTATATTTAAATGGGATTTTTTTTTAGTTTTCCTCTTGATCTAAACCCATGGTAGGCGTTCATATTGTTGAGGTTACGATGATTTTCGTCAAACAACCCGAATGTGAACAAAAGAGCGTAATAGAACGTAAAAATACACACAATCAGCGTTGCCGCTTTGGTCCAATTGGACCAAAACTGGTAGTTTCAAGTTAACCAATTGACTTTTGGTAGTTTGGTTGGTTTGTTCCGATATTTGTCGTATTTTGGTAGGCTACGATATTTCTGAATACATAAGTATTTTTAAGAACAAAATAATTAAAATAATAACGAAAAAACTACTTATATTAAGCCAAAATAATAAAACTACATACAGGCAAATCCCGGTATAACGAACGATATGTTGTCAGGCCCATTCGTTATATTGAAAAATTCGTTATATCGAGATGTTTTTTTTCTAATTTTTGACAACTTTTTCTATACTGAAATTTAACTAAACTAGGTTGGATGAGCGGTGTAACATTAGGAGGAATGAATATCGTCCAATTTGGTATATCTTTAGTAGTTTTTACTAATTGTTCTTCTGGAGGATGGCTTGGTGCATTATACACGATTAATAAAAATAAAGCCTGTATTGTAAGGGATTTCGATTCGGAAAATGAAAATTAAACTCAGGGACAAACATTTAAAAAAAACAGATTTTGAAAATTCTAGATTCCACTTAATTTGTGTAAAGATAATTTACAGGAAACACTTAGTCACGATAAAATGTTTTTTTTTTCTTCAAAATACATGTTGAGAAATTTGTTATTCCATATTTCATATAAATTTTTAGTTTTTCTTTCAATGAAATTCTTCTACGGTTTCCCATATTTAATTCACGTGAATTATAGCCTGATTCACAATATCGAATGAAAGATTTCGTTCGCATTCTAAGCGAAAGAAACCTGATTTTGGATTCCCTAACTTCATATTTATGTGAAGGAATCAGATTTCTTTCGCTTAGAATGCGAACGAAATCTTTCATTCGATATTGTGAAAACAAGCAAATAAAACCACTATAGAAAAATTTACAGCACCTATTATTAACCAATGAAAAATTATTAACCATTGAAAACGGTACTGTAACGACTTATTTTCTTATTTTTATATTCTTTACTACTTTTATATAAGGTTGTGAATGCTAAAAATTTGGTCGTTTGTTTGTTTGATTTTGTTTGTTTATTCTCATCATTCGTTATATCGAGCATACAATTTTTGAAACGTTCGTTATATAAGGTGGTCAATGTTACGAATTCGACCGTGCGTTAAATCGGATTTTCGTTAAAGTGAGATTCGTTATACCGGGATTTGCCTGTATTTGCAAAATATGAAAATATCATTTTCTTAAATATTTAGTTTAGTCAGGTAAATGTGTATTTATTTAGTAGTGTTGAGTTCATAAAATGACAAAGGGCTCTCAAAACTTTTATTTTCTAATAATATGTGTTAAACTCTGCTTCAATATTTCAGTTTCATCTGACATTTTAAATATCCAATTATGGAAATTAGGACGCGTAATTTATTTCTATATGAAACTTATTTGTGTTGAATTTTTTCGGGATACCAACACTTTTAGGAGTTTTATGCTCGTTTAAGTAATTTTCGGAAGAGGGCCTTATATGGGAGCTATGGTCAATTATGAATTGAATTTTTAGGTGTAATTTATTTGTAAAAATGTTATTTAATATCTATATAAATCAAGCATTTATGACGGATAATGTCTTATTTCTGGAGGACATTTATATGGGGGCTATGTGAAATACATGGACAACCAGCTAGACAGACGCATGGAAGGACATCGTTAAATCGACTCAAAAATAAAATCTCGAAAACTGAACGATTTTAACATATGGGGCATTTCATTACAAGTGAACCAACTTTTGAAATCGATGTCTTCCGATCGGGATAGCTCTATTGGATAGTAACTCAGACACAATTTTTCAACAACATCGGTCGAGAACTCTCTGAGTTATAGGGGGTAAAATTTTGACAATTTGGTCAAACAGGGGTTTTTTCTTATCCATGTAACTTATTACCTATTGTTCTTAGCAAAATGTGTCCCAAATAGTATAGATAGCTATTTCTTCGATCTTTCGAAAAAAAATATTTAAAAAAAAAAATAAAAAATTTTTAATATTTTTTTTCCGAAATCAAAAACTTTTTTGACTTTTTTTTAAAATACGTCATTTATTTTTTTTTTTTTTCTTAAAATAAAGTTTAGATATTTTCCTTGAACACCTACTTGGTCGCTTAGTGGGATGCGAGTGGGATATCTATCAAAATAAATATTTTGTAACTCAAAACATAACATTTTTGACTTTTTTTGCAAAATCAAAAACTTTGTTGACTTTTTTTTTTCAAAATGGACCCTTTTTTAATCTTTTTTTTTAGGTCAAACAAAAGCTTAGATATTATCCTTGAAGACCCTTTTGGTCGCTTAGTGGGATGCGAGTGGGATATCTATCAAAATAAATATTTTTTAACTCAAGACTTACAATTTTTGACTTTTTTTTTTGCAAATACGAATGGGCCCTTTTTTTAAAATTTTTTTTGTAGTCAAAAGAAAGCTTAGGTCCATTCCTTTAAGATATTTTTAGTCCCTTAGTGGGATGCGAGTGGGATATCTATCAAAATAAATATTTTGTAACGCAAGACATACAATTTTTTAATTTTTTTTTGCAAAATCAAAATTTTTTTCCAATATGGGCCCTTTTTTAATTTTTTTTTTTTGCTCAAAAGAAAGCCTAGGTCCATTCCTTTAAGATATTTTTAGTCCCTTAGTGGGATGCGAGTGGGATATCTATCAAAATAAATATTTTGTAACAATTTTTTAATTTTTTTTTTGCAAAATCGAAATTTTTTTCCAATATGGGACTTTTTTTTAAAAATTTTTTTTTGCTCAAAAGAAAGCTTAGGTCTTTTCCTTTAAGACCTATTTTGTCACTTAGGAAGATGTGAGTAGGATATCTATTAAAATAAAAATGTTGTAACTCAAGACATTCAATTATTGACTTTTTTTTTGCAAATTCGAATTTTTTTTCAAAATGGGCCCTTTTTTAAAAATTTTTTTTTAGTCAAAAGAAAGCTTAGGTCCATTCCTTTAAGATATTTTAGGTCCCTTAGTGGGATACGAGTGGGATATCTACCAAAATAAATATTTTGTAACTCAAGATATACAATTTTTGATTTTTTGGCAAAATCAAAAACTTTTTTGACTTTTTTTTAAAATGGGCCATTTTTGTAATTTTTTTTTTTGCTATAAAGAAAGCTTAGGCCTATTCCTTTAAGATGGTTTTGATCGCTTAGTGGGATGCGAGTGGGATATATATCAAAATAAATGTTTTGTAACTCAAGACATACAATTTTTGTGTTAAAACATTTATTTTGATAGATATCCCACTCGCATCCCACTAAGGGACTAAAAATATCTTAAAGGAATGGACCTAGGCTTTCTTTTGAGCAAAAAAAAAAATTAAAAAAGGGCCCATATTGGAAAAAAATTTTGATTTTGCAAAAAAAAATTAAAAAATTGTATGTCTTGCGTTACAAAATATTTATTTTGATAGATATCCCACTCGCATCCCACTAAGGGACTAAAAATATCTTAAAGGAATGGACCTAAGCTTTCTTTTGACTACAAAAAAAATTTTAAAAAAAGGGCCCATTTGGAAAAAAAATCGTATTTGCAAAAAAAAAAGTCAAAAATTGTAAGTCTTGAGTTAAAAAATATTTATTTTGATAGATATCCCACTCGCATCCCACTAAGCGACCAAAAGGGTCTTCAAGGATAATATCTAAGCTTTTGTTTGACCTAAAAAAAAAGATTAAAAAAGGGTCCATTTTGAAAAAAAAAAGTCAACAAAGTTTTTGATTTTGCAAAAAAAGTCAAAAATGTTATGTTTTGAGTTACAAAATATTTATTTTGATAGATATCCCACTCGCATCCCACTAAGCGACCAAGTAGGTGTTCAAGGAAAATATCTAAACTTTATTTTAAGAAAAAAAAAAAAATAAAAAAAATGACGTATTTTAAAAAAAAGTCAAAAAAGTTTTTGATTTCGGAAAAAAAATATTAAAAATTTTTTATTTTTTTTTTAAATATTTTTTTTCGAAAGATCGAAGAAATAGCTATCTATACTATTTGGGACACATTTTGCTAAGAACAATAGGTAATAAGTTACATGGATAAGAAAAAACCCCTGTTTGACCAAATTGTCAAAATTTTACCCCCTATAACTCAGAGAGTTCTCGACCGATGTTGTTGAAAAATTGTGTCTGAGTTACTATCCAATAGAGCTAACCTTGGTGCAAATTTCATCCCGATCGGAAGACATCGATTTCAAAAGTTGGTTCACTTGACATGAAATGCCCCATATTTATGATTGTAGTTTTATTAAATAACTTTCTTCCTCTGGGTAATTTTATAGCAGCAATAATATAATTTTTAGTTAACTATTAATTTTGAAACGAATCAATATAGCACTTCTCAAATATTTTAAATTTGGTAGATTTTGGTAGTTTTTAATTAGAAATTTGGTAGGAAAAATATTTTATGAGTGGCAACGCTGCACACAATTCATTCAGTTTCTTGATGTTGTTGTGGATATTTTATTTTTTACCCAAAAGAGCACACAAATTAAATGCCTCTTTTTGCGTACCACTGATCTAAACTGTTATTTGTTCCTTATTATATTAGTTAGACAAAATACTATTTTTGAGTTGAAAAGATTTATTTATATCTAAACTCTCTATATTTAAAAATGTAATATTGTATACATATATATTAGGGTGTACCAAAAAAAAAATTGTGTTTGGGCTCAAGCATAATTTGAAAGCTTATAGGGTAGAGTATTTTTGAGAAACAGTTTAAAAGAAAAATGTCCATGCTTTATTTTTTGTGCAAACATTTTTTGTTTTTGTTTTGAACATTAAAATTTTTCGAAATTTTTCCATAAATTCTGTAAATAATGCTTTATAGCTTTTAAAATTTTTATGAAAATGAAAAAAAGTAACATTGCAGTTTGAAAGATCAATTAATTCTTAATAATTTAGGGACAACACTTTTCTTTTAACAGTTTTCTATTAAAATGTACCAACATTTGTAAGTGATTTGTGCTCATTAAAATGATTTTCGGAAGTGTATATACATATATAACATTTGCATTGAATTTTATTTGAATACGAATATTTTTAAGATATTTATGCTAGTTAAAGTGATTTTTGGAAGTGGACCTTATATGGGAGCTATGACTAATTATGGACCGATATAAAACTTATTTGTGCTCAATTTGGTTTAGATATCTTTATAACTAAGATATTTATGAGATTTTATCTATTTTTAGATAGGTCAATCGTATGGGGGCTAGTAAAAATAATGGACCGATTCCAATCAAATTCAATATGCTTCTTCCATGTGGCAATAGAAAAGCTTCTACCAAATTTTATCTTTGAAATTGCGACTTGTAGTTTGATTACACTATGGTGGTGTAAGGTATAAAAATCATTTTGTGTACATAAAAGCTTTCGTTTGCTTTATATAACTCAGGAACGGTAAAAGCAAATTCAAAAATTGTTGTCTCTAAATTATTAAGAATTAATAGATCTTTCAAACTGCATTGTTAGTTTTTTTCATTTTCATAAAAATTTTAAAAGTTATATAAAATTTGTAATGTAGTGTACCTTAATGAGCCAATTCATTACAAAAACTAAATATGTTTGCACACAAAAATAAAGCATGGACATTTTTCTTTTAAACTGTTTCCTCAAAAGTAATGTAAATCGTGGGTCTTGACAAAGTTATGAATAAAACTCAAAAAAAGGCCGACAAACCCGATTTTTAGCAAAAACTCGACTTGAGTGACCTCTAAACCACTTCCGAAAATTCTGAAAAAAATCTCAAAAATACTCTACCCTATAAGCTTTCAAATTATGCTTGAGCACCCATGAAAATAAGAAAAAAAACTTTTTTTTACAAATATTATTATAAATAAAGAATTGAGTTGAAAAAAAACTGCTAAATTTGAAAATCGTTCCTAAAGCATTACACTACGTAACCATTGGTTTATTCTACGCATAGCTGAGAAACTTCTTTCGCAACTAGCAGAACTGATAGTAAGGCTTATTGCAACTTGTAAAAGTATGTAAATGCTTGGAGAGATATTCTTGTCAATTTTGGATTTTATCATATCAATTATGATGCAAAACATGTAATTAATAATGAATTCATCGGCGCCATCCAAATATAATTTAAAGAAATTGTTAAAACTTTTAGGTAATGGAATGTTTTGGAATCGGTATTCGATATTAAAAATAATGCTATTACTGGATTATATATATTTATCTTCCAATAATCAACTGAATGAATAGAATCCGGCAAATCCAGATTTTAGCTTTTACATAATGTTGAAATCTTCAAGATCACTTTTAATTACAGCGTAATTTTTAATTACTGACTTACAATTTTTATATCTACAACTCCATCTAGTTGTGCAAAGGCTGTTTATTATATTATACTGTTTAATTTGAAGAGCTTGGCTAAGGCTTTTTAAATCATTACTATGCTAAGAATGTTTGCGCTGATGATACATATGTGTGAATACGAATCCACAATAACTAAGTTTAGCCGGATAAACAATGAACCAAAATGGCTTGCGGATTTGAATCCTTTATGTTAGCTTGTAAACCGTTTTTAAAACCAAACATTACATGTGCTCCGTTGAACGATTGGCATTGGAATATTTTTTAACTTTTTGGGTTCCAAAAACCCCATGATTAATGTTCTAGGGCACTGGAATCTCTTAACGGAACAATCTACAAATCAAAAAAATCTTTCTGCGACTTTCCAAATTTTTATCTGGGGTGGGCAGATGCGAGTCTGGGGTGGTTTTGCCCACCCAGCCCCCACCTATCTACGCCAGTGCATAGTGACGACTATGATCAATATTCAGATAAGTTGAAACTGTAAAAAAAGTGTATATTCAAACTTAAGAAAATTTATTTTGAAAAGAAAAAAGTTTAAAACTACATCAATTGCAAATGAAATTATATCTATAAAATCCACAAAAATTCACATTGTTAAATTGTAAATGCATGAAAAATTTAATGAGTATATACATACGTTTCATGAGGTATAAGTACTATTACAGCATACAAATCATTTTCATCAACTTTTCAAAAATGTTAACTGAAATTAAAACAGATTGAATAATGTTTGATTTAAAAGATATAACTTTGATTATATATGGTAAAACATGCACCGAGTTATGCGTTTTTACATAAATGGCATTGGAATTTATTGTTGTCTCTTTCACTGAGTTCATAGTACTGCTCTAAACTAATATTGTCAACCCAAATCCTCGCAATGCAAGCACTCATTACTCATGTCTTTACTATAGTTTAATAATTTATTTTTCATTTCATGTCTATATTTATTCGGATTCATAATATCATCTAAACTTGTTTTTTTTTAAGTAAAGCTTCGGCAAATTGATAACAATAAACACCACAGTTATACCTATCCTTTTGCTTTGCATGTGATATATCTTCAAATCTTCATTCATCCACTCTTAATCCAATTTTAACCAAAATTTCGCTTACTTCTGATAGAATTTCACTTTTTGCTCCCATTGGATCTATGTAGCAAAAAGTTTTCTCAATAAAATCAGCAAAAAAAGAGTGAAATGACTAGCTTTTAAAATTGGTATTATAAAAGTTGTCTTTTTTTCAATTTCAAAAATACTTTTGAAATCTAAAGAACAATTTTTTATGAAAAATATTGCATCAGCCCCCTGACACGTACTAATTCCTACATTCTTCATACTGTTTTCAAAAACAAGTACATAAATATAAATTTCAAGGATGTGATTAAAAATTTCTTTTCGGTGATTCAAAGATTCTAATTCATTAAGTAGTATTGATGTAGTTCTAAATGATTTTAAAATTTCATCTACATATTGGAAAATGTGTTCATATTTTCCAATAACAACTTTTACATTCCGACTTATTCTTGGAAGCCGATTATTTAAATTGAAAATATCACTTTTGAAACTCCTTTCTCCAATAACCATTTTTATATTTAAATTTTCTTTATTTTTTTTGTGGAGTTTTCATCCATGACTCTTTGATTAGTTCAACATTCTTCTTACTTTTATTATTATTTGTTGTAGTGGAAATATTTTCACACTTTAATTTTTCCATGAATGTACTCAAAGGAGTTACGAACATAATCAGCAGCTTTTATGTTTTTATTACATTTTAAATTAATATTTTTCATTATTGAAAAATAACCTTCCACAGGGCTATTAGAAATTCTACTTCCAGTATTGTCAACAAATTTTCCCATAACATTTGACCATAACACGACATATGGCATCCATTTTGTCAAAATTATGTTCAAAAATATTTAATTTTTATAATTATTTAAAGGCCCGAATTCTTCTGTTTTATTAATTATATTCTTAACTTTAAAACATATATGTAAACCTTGTGCCTTACTTTCGATTTTTGGGTATGTTGGCGGATTTTCTGAAGGATCATTGATGATGTCTTCAGCATTAAATGTTTTTATTCGTTTAAAAGCATCATAAAAATGATTATTTTTTACATTACTTAAAAGAATAAAACATATTGCGTCAAACCATACCCAAATTTCGTCAATACTTGAAATATTTATTGCTTTAATCATTACAGACTTCAAAAATCTAACCTGATCGTCATTATCAGCGTTAGATTCTACGTCTTTGACTACTATTTTTATAAAGTGACAACAGCATATTTGTACAATCACAAAGTTTAAACTTTTTTTATTTGCTTTTAAGAACAAAAAACATTTTGCCAAATAATTATTAATATTAGCCATGTCATCATTAAAAATTTTTAGACTGGAATTAATTAAAGCCCAACTCCAATCTACAATAACTCTTTTGCAAATTGGCCACATTATGTTGTTTGAAACACAATGGACCATTAATTCCATAAAACACTTTTTAACATCTTCCTCATAATGACTACAAGTTAACGCTTCCGCAATAGGTATTAAAATTCCTTTGCCTTTTTTTAATTGGACATGCATTATTATGCTATATAAAAATACCCTCTTTGAATTTTTGTCAAATTTGGCTACAACTCCACCTGTGGAATCTATAAACAATGAATTTCTACTACTTTTAAGCAGTTTTCGACCATTTATTTCTGTCAAATTCAATTGATCGTTAGAAAACATAGATTTCCATAGGGTTGGAGACTCTTTGTATGAATGATGCCCATTCTTTATCCTTCTGCATCATGATGATATCAATTAATGGATCATTATCCCTAGAAAATCTGTTTAGAAATTCTGATTTTATTTTCTTGGCAACGTCTCATGTAAGGACTGTCTCCATATTTCCAACATCACGCAATGAATTCGACAACTTTGCATATTGTTTGTTTCGGTAAGTTGAAGGAAAATCATGCTTTATCTGCGTTTTGACAATTTTCCGTCTAACAGCTCTTATTTGTTTGTTTTTTCTGATATTTCGGGGATGAACAATTTTGTCCGAGTCAGTAAAAATGCTGACTATTATGTAAGGCAAGATTTTCATTTCAAAAACATTGTTGTACACATTTTTATACCTTCTTGTATCATTTTAATATTCCATAAACATTTTATTTATTTCCCTAATTATTTGCTCATGACCAATATAAGAAACAATCACAACGTTTATCATTTATCTCTTTTTATAATTTTTTTTTTGAGTATTTTTTTTATTCACGTAATTGTATTATCTTTTTTCTTTTGGTGTAAATTTAATAACTTACGATTTTTTTTGCAATACCTAATTAATACTACACTAAATAAAATACTCAATTGATTTCTACACACACACATACAGACCCCTTGTAAACATTCTCACAAGCTATGTCTTTACATCATCCAGCAACATTGGTTGGTGTCCATGCTAATCTGTTAAGAGTAATATGAATGTGGCGGACAATAAAAGTCCATATCAGTGTTGCCAAAACGGCGGTTTTTCAGTTAGATCTGGAGGTATTTTTTCGTCGTTAGCGGGTATTTTTCGGAAAAAACCGCTAAGTGGTTTTTCTAGCTGCAATTTTTTTCATTTGGCTGTTTTTAGCTTTTTTATATCTTGTGTTTATATAAACGAAACAAGAAAAATTAAATTTTTCGAATATCCATGTGAAAGCGGACAGTAGTCGGATTTACCATCTTCGATTTTAATGAAATTTACCAAATACATAATATATTCTTCATATCAGTGACTTTTTCAATGGAAACTCATTTCGATGTAAAAATATCGCGATTTGAAATTTGAAAAATTTGTTAAATTTGTCTAAAATTATATGCACATAATTATGCAAAACTTTGAAACTACTCAAAGACCAGTATAATTTTTACTCCATTTTAAAGCCAACGATATTTTTCTTAAAATGGTGTGAAAGAAATTGTTTACTTCCAAAAGGTTAAAGGACAATTTTCGGAGTATATATTTCAATGTAAAAAATATCAAAGATCACGGTGTTAAAAATTAATAAAGAACACGGTATGAGGACACCTAAACTCTCTACTATATTCGTGCAAAAAAAAATTCGATGGAGACTCGATTAGTTCAAACGTTATTAAAAGTATGTTTTTAAATATAATTTTTTTTTTATGGTTTATCGATAAATGGTGTTTGGCAAATATCTAAAAAATCTAAGCGCCTTAATGACTTAACATAAATACAGTTCTAAATCGAATGTTTTGAAAATTACATTAAGCCTACAGCTACGTATACATGGTTGTCATATTCTTACAATAGACAATCTTCAATAACATCTACATTATTACTTAGGTGGACAAATCTTTCAAATACTACATCGTTTTGGGTTAAGCTTTTCTAGTATCAGGATTCCGCAGAAAATAAAACTAGCTGAACTAGCTGATTTTACTTTGCAAATTATTTGTATGCCATGATTAAATGTGGAGCGAGTTTTTAGTCATTGTATAATCAAAGTAAAGAACTTGTTTGCTACGAATTTGAAGTCTCAAGAAAGTTTTTAACTTTAATTGGTACTTCAGAAATATACTCAAAATGATAATTTCTAATGGATTGATCTTAATTAATTTTAATATATAACGGTTTTAGCACACATTTTAATTTAAAATTTAATTATTTTTGTTTTTAAAGCAGTTTTGCTTCATAAATCGTTAAATAAAAATTTAGCTGTTTTAATCAGTGGTTTTATTTAAAGATTTAGTGGTTTCTGGCTTTATTTTAAGTGCAATCTGGTGGGATATGGTCTTAAAGTTTTGGCAACACTGGTCCATATACAAAAAAGCATCTTAAACAAAAGAAAAGAAAACAAAACAACAAAACTGATGTTTAAAATGTTTATATATTTATTAATGTTTAGATCAATAAACTATTATATTTATTACAATTAGCAAGAAAAATGAAAACAGAAATATTTTTTTAACTCAAGACCAACTGGATTGATTTGATTTTGATTATTGTATTAATTTCTAAAGAATACTTCTAATGATTCAACGTTTAAATATGTATATTTCAATCAGACATAATGAACATTATCTACTAGTATTTATTTCACCATCAGTTTCATTTTGCTAATTTGATTGAATTCATTGTCAAAAATCATAATTATTTTGTTAAAACTTGCTATAGACAAAAGGTGGCAATATTTCCCATGACATTTCATAGAAACAGAGGTGTTATAATAGCTAATTTGCTAGGTAAAATTTCTTTTCCGGTTTACAGCGAACAACAAAACATCAAGACGCATAATTGCAATTATACTAAATTGCAGTTTTAAAATTGCTTCGACAAATTTTTATATTTTTTTTAAGATTTTTTTTACAAGGTGATTTTATAAAATCAAACAAATACACCAATTTGCTTAACTAATCCTTGAAGTTTTAAAGGTAAATAATGTAGTTTGATTTATATAGTTACTTTTGTTTAAAATAATCTATGATTTCATAGTTTCATATGAAATATCTACGGCCATTGGAAAATCTTCTGAAGAGTTGTGTGTATTTTATCAAACACCTTATTTTCACCTGCAATCCAGAATCCGGAAAGATTCGAGGACTTACTCATTTGTTAACTATCCTAGCAAGGTAAAAACATCATAGATTTTTATTTTTTTTTTATAGTTATAAATATTTAATTTTTTCTTAGGAATCACATTCTTTGCATTTTTTATTCGTGGTGGACTCATATAGTGAGCCACCACTGTTTTTTTTTTGCTAATCTCCTCATATATTTGTTAATATATTTACTGATGTCAATTTGTTAAGCTATTGCTCCTATGTTAACAAAAAGTGCTTAGCTATAAACACATATGTATGTAGGAATGTGTATTAAAATTCCACAAATTCTTTAAGAATTGTTTAACAAATCATTTAAATATTTAACCAGCAAGAGATCACATTGATGAACCAAATAGAAAAATTCAACAAAGTTTAAAAACAAACAAAAAAAATAATAGTTAATAGAATTGAATTTGATAAAAAAAAAGGAAGAAAACTCACTAAAAATTAAATATTTTCCACCACCCAAAGGATTGGTTTCTGGAAAGAATCTGGGTTTAAAATCCCTGGAAAAATTATATTTTGACGTCACAAATACCATCGTTATGTAACTATAGTGCTATTGTGTTATTTATAAAAACATACTTAAAAATAAATTTCTAAATGTGCTAAATAATTTACAAGGTTAAATAAATCCCTAAATCTAATAATAAAATCAAAAGGAAAGTTAATTTCAACACGCTAAAAGAAAATAGCGATAAAATAATTTATTTAAAATTCTAAAATATTGCTCTTTGTTATCTAAAATCTAACTAAAAATCCTTAAAACTAATTAAAACCTCTTAAAAACTAAATATTGCACACTGAAATTTATTTTTAGGTTGATTAAATAAGAATAAATAATTTTAATTTTAATATAGCATAAGTATAGTCATCTGCATTGAATACCCGTACTACTACAAGCGTTTTAAGCTTGCACTTTCATACATATTTACATACCTATCTTCTCCAGTACAAGCTGTTGCAGAGGCCTCTACACATGCTGTTACATACATTATACATTCGGTGAGTGAGAAAAAAGTATATTTATTATTTATCTATGTATGTACGTATAAACAAATGATAACAAAACAACATTTAAATTAACAAAGCGCTCAGACTAATGTTTATTATTAGCAAAAGCTTTTAAACATATTGCTTCATTTACTTTTTCTATCTTATGTTTTGTTATCATTTGACCATTGAATGCAGATAAATAGATGTTTATAAATTAGTGTAGAAAGTTTAAACGTTGAAGAAAACATCAACAGATTGAGTTTTTTAAGATTATTTATTTTTTGCCTTCGTAAGCTTATATATTTCATAAAGCAAAACAATCGAAGATAGATATTTTTATTTATATTTCTTCTAATTTAGTTATCATTAAGAATCAGTTTTGCCTCTTATATTGCATAAAATTTGAAGTAAGGAAACTAAACTTTTATATCCGGAATTTAATTTCCTATTTTGTTATTAGTTTGTTTAATCGTTTTGAATCAGATTATTAAATAATGTAAACTAGAATTATATCGGGTTTCAATAAACTCTTGAAAAAAAAACATTTCTTTAATTTTTTACAATAAATTGAGTTGTAATATGAATTGATAAATCACTTAAAGTTTTCTTACTGTGTAATGTGAAGTGAATGTGAGTATTATTGTGATTTGGGATCTTAGTTTAAGATTTAGCGCTACTAAGATCATAGGCAGGGAGGGTTTTGAAGCGCGTCTCTACCAAATAACACCAAGGAGAGACATAAGTGTAGTTGTTTTCGGTTCATGTTTTTATGTAGATATTCTGTTTATTTGATCTAAATACGGGGTTTTGTTCTATCTTTTTGTTTTATGATCAATACTAGTCCACAATTCCTTATATCGGAGTCTATAATACTATTTATGTAGCAAATTTTTTTTCTATTGGCAAGCGAGGTAACTGAGACAAGTATCCCACCCCACCCGGCTGACCGCTAGTGTTTGCAAAGGCTCCTCTCGTCCTCTTATCTCGATCAAGAGCATAATTCGTCAATAGACTTTAACATCTCTATATGTTGTCGTTGTATGCTTATAGTGAAAACAAACAAAAACACTCACAACATTAAGTTTGTTCATTACAATTATTGGGCTATTTTTTAAATTTAAAATAAATTTGTATCTCCGACATGAATATTTGTAATAAACGCAGTACGCGGACAATCTTAGTATTGTTTTTTTATTATTAAAACCATGAGATTTGAAATTTATTGGAGACATTATTAAGGGTTTTAAAATTTTCCCTAACAATATCTTGAACATATTTAACCAACTCGTTATCTGTTTTATTTTTACTAAAAAAAATTCATTTAAAAAAAATTGTTGCTGCTCTGTAAAATACAGTGTTCCAGCAATAGAGTTACAATTTCTTAATTTATTTGTTTTTTGTTTATTGTTTTTTATGAATACTTTTGTTCTTGGTGTTCTTGAGATTTTAATTTTCTTTCTAATGACTCCATACTATTCGATTTTGGTGCTGTCCTCAGTAAGCTCTATATTTGATAATTTTGTGGAAGACAGTATATTACCGAAACTATCAGATATATATATATATCACATATATGTGCAATTAATGTATTTGCATCACTTTTTATTGAAGAATTAGCTGGATATTTATTTTTTCAATTGCATGGGGAATTTGGTTCGTTTGGTTCGACTCATATAGAGTACCCATTCCAATATCAACATTTTCAGTGGAGTTCAATATGTAGTTCATAAAGTTGGAAGTTATGGACTCGAATGAACTTTCAATATTTGGGATCATTGGTTGGGTATTTCCATATGGAGCTTCTACTGAAACATCAATATCAAAGAGACTCCGAATTTCGGTGAATACCGCCATTATTTTGTTGTCTTCACAGAAAGTTTGAAATAAAAGAACAATCTCATCTAATAGGATATTCTGGGATTCCTAATACAGAAATAAGGAAAATAATAATAAAAATAAAATAAATATAAAATAATAAAAATAACAAAAATATTTGTAAGTGAATAATGAAAAACGTTCAAACCCTGTGTTTAACAAAATAAAATGTTTTCGGTTCCATGATCGCTGCCAACTGATTTAAACATAAAATATTATATTTTATAAAACAATTTTATTAAGAATATTTTGATATATGATACGAGTTTCCAAAAAACCAAAGTATTTCAAAACAGCGGTTTCGGTTTTAAAAAATTGAAAACCGATCGGTTTCAGTTTTGTACACTAAGTAAAAATATTTATCTCTTAAAATTTCCATAATTTATATTTGTGAGTGATTTTCGGAAGTGGCCCTTTATGGGAGCTATGACCAATTATGGATCGATCACCATGAAATAAATTTTTGGTCAGAAATATGAGTGATCACAGATCGAGCTGCTTTTCTTGATTAAACGCTTATTGGCCAAGTTTTTAGTGAATTTAGATATTTTGAGTTTTTATATAAAAAATCGATTTTTATTAAGAAATATGAGTGATCACAGATCGAGCTCCTTTCTTGATTCAACGCTTATTGGCCAAGTTATTAGCGAATTTAGATATTTTGAGTTTTTAAATAAAAAATCGATTTTTGTTAAGAAATATGAGTGAGTGATCACAGATCGAGCTCTTTTTCTTGATTAAACTCTTATTGGCCATGTTATTAGCGAATTTAGATATTTTGAGTTTTTATATAAAAAATCGAATTTTGGTCTGAAATATGATTGATCAGAGACCGATATATTTAATAAGTGGGCGTATTGGTGGACGTGGACAATTTTTATTTATATAGAAACTTTTGCGGATTATGTATTGCAAACATTAAAAAAAATAGTTAAATTGGTCCAGACGTCCTGCGATTTAAATTGGATTACTATGATCATTTAAACAAAAAAATAGCCAAATCGATATAGCCGTTTTCCGGTTTTAGATAAATCGAAAAAAGTGAGCGTGGTCAATTTTTCATTCCGTAAAAACCTAAGTTGTGCTATGATCAACATTTAAAAAAAAAGTTGTCTAAATCGGTCCGGCCGTTCTCTACTGATGAAATTACCAACGAACGACATTTGATTTTTATTTATATAGAAGATATAGAAGATAAAATAAAAAAATTCAACATTTTATTAAACTTTTTTTTTTAATTATATTACATAAAATTGGACTCAGAAAGGCTTTTATGTTATAATAAATAATCAATTTTTGAGTTATGCCAGTCTTAATGTAAATAAGAGATATGATCTATCTACCAATTGAAAAATTTTATTTTTCAGTAAACATACTTGCTAACTTTTATATATTTTTTTTTATTGTTAGAAAATATTCAAACTAAATTTTGTCTTTTTAGTTCCACTTGTTTCTGTTGAAACCATTTTTCGAAAATTTTTTGAGCAACACGGAATATTAATGTCTATTTTCATAACCCTATGTTTCTTCGTTTAAGCACTATCGCACTTAAAATTCAGTCGATAGCAACAATTAAAATATTTGACCCTAATTACCAAATTCTGAGATTTCTGAAAAAAATCCTGGGAATTTCGGAATTAACAAATCCCGAAAAATTACGATATTTTTGAAATGTTGGAAGATTTTTGAAGATCCCAAAATACATAGAAAGCAAAAATCTATAATTACACTCTGCTACAAAATGACACTTTTTGTCAGAACTTCAAAAAATTTTGAAAAAACGGATTTAGGGTAGGTCGTAGTACTTTATCACCTCTAACTCACACATTTTTAGACCGATTTCAAAATTAAAAACAACTTTATATGGGAAAAAATGAGATATTACTTAAAATCGGTTTATATTTGCAAAAGTTATTATACTTTTTTGAAAAAAATTCGAAAAAATTTACCTTGTAAATTGAAAATTTTAGAAATATTTTTTTTTCTACAGTTTTTTGTTTTTTTTTATTCATATGCGCTGGGGGAGAAAATACTAAAAATGGTGTTAATTAAAAGTTGAATAACTTTTACAATTTTAATCCAATTTGAATAATTAAAACCATGTTTTATTAAGAACTAAATTTCCAATATATGTTGGTATAAAGTTTTATAAACTTTCATATCAAAATAAGCAATGAAAAGCGACTAAAATCAAAAAAGTTGATACATTTTGTTTTTCTTTTAGATATTCTTAACAAAAACAATACTTATAAGTTACAAATGTATCGAAAAATTCACGTCATTTCGAAGCGTAATCAGTTTGCTTTCCAAAACCCTTAAAAAATTTGAAGTCGGACAAAAACTGACTGAGCTACAGGTCGATAAGTCGACGAACATCACTGAAAACGGTTTTTTTAGATTAACTTCTGAATTTGAGGGTGTTTCTGAAATTTTTAGACACAATTGGTAGTGTATTCAGCAAGACCTATAACCCACGCTATGCCGTTTTCCAATTTTTTTTCATCGTAGCACCGTGTTATTATTATAGATTTTTTAAGAAACATTTAAGATTTCTTAAATTTTGTCAAAACATTATTTAAAGTATATAGTTTAAATTAATAAGATATAAACGTCATATTTGTTCCGTTTTTCAAAATTTCAGTTCAATTTTTATTTGAACTTTTCGAAACTCATTTCCTCTCCAGTCTGATGTTAACTATATGTTCATTAGGGGGCCTATTTTTTTCACGAAAAATCGTATAGCAGAAACGCATTCTACGGAAAATTCTAAGATATTTTCCCCAAGAAACCATAGGTCTAAAATCAAATCTTATCTTGCGCATTTCGTCTTTCATCCAATGATATTTCAGTATATATTTTTTTTAATAGTTTTTTTTTTATTGTATAAAAGACGAAATGCGCAAGATTGGATTAGATTTTAGACCTATGGTTTCTTGTGGAAACTTTCTTAGAATTTTCCTTAGATTGCAAGTCTGCTATACGATTTTTTACTTTTCGATCGTCCATACAAATCGACCCGGCGTAATGTTCACTATTAATATCAAAATATGCTTGTTTCAGAAGCTTTATATTGGTATATAACACTTTATACTTTAATTAGTTTATAATAAAAACATTTTACTTTGAATATTTCATGGATAAGATAGCATTTATTTATCATGATACTGTAGAGTCAAATTAATTAAAATTTAGAGTTAATGTAGTTGAAACATGTATTTATTTCCATGATATATGTATATTAGAGTGACAATCAGTTGTATGGAAAAAAATTTTTGTTAAAATTTTGAAGAGTGCCGGGTGGAATATTGTGACACTAGGCCTAAATGTTAAGTGCTGAAAATTTGAGCCAAATCGGGCAACGATTTCTGGACGCGCATCGAGGTCAAAGTTCAGATATATGCAAAATTTTACTGTTAATATGGAATAAATAGGTGAAACTCGTTAACTTTCTGCATTGTTTTCTGGAAATATGTAGATTTATTTATATTAATGAATATTACATTAAAAAAAAAGTTTTGGAAATTAACCCTGTATCTCCTTTGGTTCAAAATGACCCAATACTGTATTATCGCCAAAATTAGAGAAAAATGCAAATTTTTCAGTTTTTGAAAAAATGTTGCTACTAAATAAATACTTTTGCAATTGAATGCAAAAGAATCGAAATATGTACGTAATTATCGTTGTAATGAAATATAAATGACAAAATTTGATTAAAAAATGTTAAAGTTATTACAAATTCGCCAGACCATTACCGTGTTTCAGGCCAATTGAACAAAAAATTTAGAAAAAAAATTAATATATTTCGAGAAAAATTAAAATAAAAGCTCATTTTTACTTAAAATATGTCCATATTTACTTGTATATAAGTTTTTGTCTTCGTAGGATACCGTTAACCTATTCGCAGGTATGGCCAAAAAAATAATTTTTTTTAAAGGCTGTTTCGAAACTCCATTTTCAAATTTTTAAAAATTTTGTTAAACAAATTTCAGATTTTTTCGATCATCACATTGGGGTTTATTGAGATCAAAATAGGGAATAAAAATATGAAAAAATTATGTCAATACCTCTTACAGTTTTTCCGTACCTGCGATTGAAATTTTGCGTTTTTCAAGAAAAACTAATTTTTTGTCCATATTTAGGCGAATGAGTCCAATTTCCTTACTGTTATAAATTTTAAGTAAAACCTATTCATAATATTATAGTCCTTATAATTTTAAATATGTTCTGAAAGTTTTACTAAAATCGGAAAACGATTACCTTTGAATCGTGAAGGTCAAAGGTCAAATTTTTCAATATTTGGAATTTCTTATGAAAAGATAGCGAAATGTTACATATTTTTGGGCCGATTTTCATGAAACTTGAGGAAAATATAACATAAAGTCCAGAATTTAAAATAACAGCACAAAAATGGAAATTAACCCTTAGCAGCACTTGGGGTCCAAATTATTCTCAACTTTTAAAATCAAGAAAAACACAACCATTTTGACCCCAAGTCCTCTTAAAGGTTAAAATTCATTTTTCACTGTTGTTGTAAATGCTAGACCCCAATATATATTTTCCTCAAGTTTCATGAAAATCGGCCCAAAAATATGTAACATTTCGCTATCTTTTCATTAGAAATTCCAAATATTGAAAAATTTGACCTTTGACCTTCACGATTCAAAGGTAATCGTTTTCCGATTTTAGTAAAACTTTCAGAACATATTTAAAATTATAAGGACTATAATATTATGAATAGGTTTTACTTAAAATTTATAACAGTAAGGAAATTGGACTCATTCGCCTAAATATGGACAAAAAATAATTTTTTTTTGAAAAACGCAAAATTTAAATCGCAGGTACGGAAAAACTGTAAGAGGTATTGACATAATTTTTTTCATATTTTTATTCTATATTTTGATCTCAATAAACCCCAATGTGATGATCGAAAAAATCTGAAATTTGTTTAACAAAAGTTTTAAAAATTTGAAAATGGAGTTTTGAAACAGCCGTTAAAAAAAATATTTTTTTTGGCCATACCTGCGAATAGGTTAACGGTATCCTACGAAGACAAAAACTTATATACAAGTAAATATGGACATATTTTAAATAAAAATGAGCTTTTATTTTAATTTTTCTCGAAATATATTAATTTTTTTCCCTAAATTTTTTGTTCAAGTGGCCTGAAACACGTTAATGGTTTGGCGAATTTGTAATAACTTTAACATTTTTTAACCAAATTTTGTCACTTATTTCTCAATACAACGATAATTACGTACATATTTCGATTCTTTTGCATTCAATTGCAAAAGTATTTATTTAGTAGCAACATTTTTTCAAAAACTGAAAAATTTGCATTTTTCTCTAATTTTGGCGATAATACAGTATTGGGTCATTTTGAACCAAAGGAGATACAGGGTTAATTTCCAAAACTTTTTTTTTAATGTAATATTCATTAATATAAATAAATCTACATATTTCCAGAAAACAATGCAGAAAGTTAACGAGTTTCACCTATTTATTCCATATTAACAGTAAAATTTTGCATATATCTGAACTTTGACCTCGATGCGCGTCCAGAAATCGTTGCCCGATTTGGCTCAAATTTTCAGCACTTAACATTTAGGCCTAGTGTCACAATATTCCACCCGGCACTCTTTGAAATCTAAAAAAAAAAAATCGGCTGTCACTCTAATGTATATATATGAAAATTAAGCTAAAAATAAATAAGAAATCACTGGCTCCTTTTTGCCGGCATAATCTTTTAGCGAGTTTAAAAAAATATTTTTTTATAGCGCCCTACAGAATTGATTTGCGGCTGCTCTTAATTTGTCTTCAGACATTAAAATTAAAAACACTACGAGTATTTACTTGTCAAAATAATAATTTTGTTAACTATTGACAATATTTAAAACATCATGTTTATAAGATTGACTGGCCGATAATATGAGAACTATCACGAATATTGAAAATAAAATCAATTAAAAACAAGTAAGAAAGTATGGTCGGTCAAGCCCAACCATATAATACCCTACACTAAGTAAAAGAGCAAAAAAAATTTTCTTTTCAAATTTCAACAATTTATATTTTTGAGTGATTTTCGGAAGTGGGCCTTATATGGGGGCTGTGACCAATTATGGACCGACCACCATGAAATTAGGTCGTGTGATTTATGTGTATATTAAAGTTAACTATGTTGAATTTTGTGTGTTTATCAACATTTTTAAGCGATTTATGCACGTTAAAGTGATTTTCGGAAGCGAGTCTATATGGGAGCTATGACTAATTATGGACCGATCGTAACAAAATTTTGTGACATGTATTTTGTGTATATAAAACTTATTTGGAGCGGAATTTGTGAAGATACATATATAAATTAAACATTTATGACCGATAAAGTCCAATTTCGGGAGGACATTTGTATGGGGGCTAGGTGAAATAATGGACCGATTTCAGCCAGTTTCAATAGGCTTGGTCCTTGAGCCGAAAAAATAATATATATCAAATTTCATCGAAATATCTTCAAAATTGCGACCTGTACTCTGCGCACAAGGTTTAATCGACTCAGAAAGTGATTCTAAGTCGATCGGTATACTTTAAGGTGAGTGTTAGACTAATATTTTTGGGCGTTACAAACATATGCACAAACGCATAATACCCTCCCCACTATGGTGGTGTAGGGTATAATAAATGAAGTATGTTTTGGGAGACATTCTAAAACAAAATAGAAAGGTTGCAACAGATTTTGAAACTCAAAAGAAAAGTTTTTACACTTATCAGCTGAAAGGAAGCAAGGGTCTACAAGTTGTAATAAAGGGAATTGACTGTAATGTTGAACCACTCGAAATAAAGCAAAGCTTAGAAGATAAAGGTTTTAAGACAAAAAATGTGATAAACATTAGAAATCGCGAAAAAACCCCAACCACTCTTCCGTGTTGAACTTGAACCCGGTGACATAAACCTAAAAAAAATGAAACACATCCCATATATAGCCTGAAGTACTTATTGCATCGTAAAATTACGGTAGAAGAACCACATAAACGATTTGGCCCCGTCCAATGTATGAATTGCCAAGAATATGGACACACAGGCATATTGCAAATTGCCACCCGTATGTGTTATTTGTGGAGAGTTGCATAACACATCCCAATGTAACAAATCCAAGGATGATCCTAAAATGAAAAAATGCAGCAATTGCGGAGGTAACCACACAGCGAACTACAGGGGTTGTCCTGTCTACTCAATTGTTAAAAAATCACAAAGCCATAAACCGAAGATTTTTCCCGCTCAGCCATTAAATAACATCAATTTGAACTACCCCCCGTTGCAACAGACATATGACAACAAAGAAACATATGCAAATGTACTAAGAAACAATCAAACTCAGACGCAAGTCCGTCAACCACAAAACCAAAATATGAACCCAGAGGTAAGAGAGCAAACGCCAATTTTCAATTTTACCAGACTAGAATCTACAATAGAAACTCTTGTGCAATCGGTAAATAACTTTAAAAACTCAATGAGTAACATGATGCAAGAAATGCTTAAGATGCAATCAATGTTATTGCAGGCTGTGCTTAACAGACCATGAACTGCCTAAGAATATGTTTTTGGAACGCAAACGGCATTCGCCAACATAAAAACGAACTCGATTATTTTCTAAAGTCATGAAGTTGATATAATGTTAGTTTCGGAAACCCATTTGACGTCTAGAAGTTTATTTAAGATAAATGGATATGTTTTTTATGGCACAAATGATCCAAGAGATAGATCATGTGGAGGCTCTGGAATTTTAATTAAAACCCGTATCAAACACCATTCAATGTGTGATATTTGTGAAGATTATCTTCAAGATACAACAATCTGTTTGGATGATTGCTACAGAAACCTATTAATTTCGTCGATATATTCACTTCCAAGGTTTTCGATTACTGAAAACAAATATGAACATTTTTACGAATCACTAGGACCCCGATTCCTGGCAGCTGGCGATTATAATGCTAAGCATACTCACTGGGGATCAAGACTTGTAACTCCGAAAGGTCGCGCTTTGTTTAATACAATTTCTAAATTGAATTTGAATGTGCTGTCGAGCGGTGAACCAACATACTGGCTTACTGACCCAAGCAAAATACCCGATGTCATTGATTTTGCAGTTACAAAAAATTTACCAATGGAACTAATGCAGGTTAAATCTTCATTAGAATTATCCTCGGATCACTCACCCACCTTCGTTACTCTATTGAACCCCCTAGAAATAGTATCCCCGACTGGTCACTCTGCAATATCAAGCACGAAAATAAATTGGTTGAAATATAGAAAATATATTAGCACACACAGTACAGAAAATATATCGCTAAGAACATCAGAAGATATCGATATCTCACTCAAAAATTTTGAACAAAACTTAAAACTTGCTGTTGAACACGCCATTCAAATAACACAACAAATACGATACAATAGACTCTATTCTGCAGACATTGAACAGTTATTAGCTGAAAAAAGAAGAGTTCGTCGAGAGTGGCAACTCTACAGATCCCCTCAACTTAAAACGGAGCTTAGAAAATGTCGCAAACGCCTCAGTATGCTTCTTCACAAACGCAAAACTGACTCAATTAATAAATATCTGGAGAACTTAGATGCCACCCAGTACTCTAATTACTCTCTATGGCGAGCTACAAACAAATTAAAAAGACCTGTTATGAGCAGACCTCCTCTACGTAATTCTAGTGGAGGCTGGGCGAGAAACGGTACTGAAAAAGGAAACCTGTTTGTTAGTCATCTAAAGAATGTATTTTCCCCAAACGAGTCAAACGACATAATAGAGTTACCACCTACTTTACCCCATATTACTGCAGCTGAACCACTTCGATTTCAGAGATTGTCAAGGCTATTGTTGATTTAAACTCCAAAAAATCTGGTATTGATAAAATCAGTAACAAGATGCTCCTCGAGCTACCCCAAATTGCATTAAGAATAATCCTATTTATTTTTAATGTTATATTACGCCTTGAATATTATCCACCAGAATGGAAGGTTTCTTTAGTTACAATGAAAAGATCACAGTAATAATATATATCAAAGCTATTCGAAAAACTGTTAATGCACAAGTTAAAGCCGATAGTGAATCATTTTAATTGTATTCCAACTCATCAATTCGGATTTCGAGAAAAACATAACACCATAGAACAAACTCACAGGTTGGTAGAAATCATATCCAAGACATTTGAAGAAAAAAAATATTGTTCTGCACTCTTCATCGACGTTTCGCAAGCCATCGACAAAGTATGGCATGAAGGATTATCAATAAAAATAAAACAATATTTACTAGTGAACACACACAAGCTTCTAGAAAGTTATTTAAGTCATCGAAAGTTCGTTCTTAAAGAGGGAGACTTCATAAGTTCACCACAAGGATGTATACTGGGTCCCTTCCTATATTTGCTATATACTTGTGATATGCCTACAAACAGTCGAACCCACATATCTACTTTTGCTGATGACACAGCTATGCTAGCCATTCATGAAAACCCCCAAGAAGCATCTGTACTGTTACAAGACCATATACTCGACATAGAAAGGTGGTTAAAACAATGGAGAATAAAAGTAAACGAACAAAAATGTATACATCTTACATTCACATTGCGTAGAGAATCGTGCCCTCCAATCCTAATAAATAATCATCATAATAATCAAAAAAAAAAAAAAAAAAAAACTTTAATATAGAAAGGTCCACTATAAATGGTCCACTCATATATAATATTTAGCAAAAAATCTCGACTTAAAAAAAACGAATTAGGGCCTTTCTATGTTAAGGTAACCAAATCCTAATTAATATTAAAATTTTTGGATTTTGTGTTTATTTTAACTAATTTTTATTAAAAAATAGTTAAAAATTAAATTTTATTTCAATTTATCAAAAAAAAAACGAGTTAGGGCCTTTCTATGTTAAGGTAACCAAATCCTAATTAATATTAAAATTTTTGGATTTTGTGTTTATTTTAACTAATTTCTATTAAACAAGTAAGAGTGCTATATTCGGCTATGCCGAATCTTATATACCCTTCACCTTTGTTGTGGATGCATTATTATTTTTTATAATTAGTATATATGTATGTTCATTGCCCACTTTCAGCTTACAGCATCCTAAATTTATAAAGAACACAAAAAACAACAACAACGCC
Organism: Calliphora vicina; assembly: GCF_958450345.1. NCBI lineage: Eukaryota > Metazoa > Arthropoda > Insecta > Diptera > Calliphoridae > Calliphora > Calliphora vicina. The sequence goes on from NC_088781.1 coordinate 74,490,782, forward strand.
AAACGAAACAAAACACCAAAAGAAAAAACAAAAACAAAATACGCAAGGCAATGAAACCAACACACATCCAAACATACGTTTAATTGTATAAAAAACAACAACAACGCCAAAAGAAACAAAACACAAAAGAAAAACAAAATACGCAAAGCATGCACATCCAAATTTACGATTTGTTGCTTTTTTGTCAAAAAAACCAATACACAACCAAACAAACGTTTAGTTGTATAAAAAACAACAACAACGCCAAAAGAAACAAAACACAAAAAAAACAAAATACGCAAAGCATGCACATCCAAACATACGTTTTGTTGCTTTTTTGTCAAAGCATGTCTGGCAGAATTGTTGAAGATTTGGATCCCGGAGATATATGGGGCCTTCAGAAAATTGATTTCAACAGACAGACAGACGGACATGGCTTAATCGACTCCGCTATCTATAAGGATCCAGAATATATATACTTTATAGGGTCGGAAATGAAAAATGAAAAAAATTACAAACGGAATGACAAACTTATATATACCCTTCTCACGAAGGTGAAGGGTATAAAAATAGTTAAAAATCAAATTTTATTTCAATTTAATTAATTAATGTTTACTATTAACGTGTAGGAAATGGAGCGATCTTTTGTGTGGAAATACTTTACAAAAGGCCCACAATTTAATGCCCAATGCAGTTTATGTCCAAGAAGTGGCTTACTGAAGCACCTTTCCAATGAACATAATTTATCCGCAGAAACAACAATTGACAAAGTCAAATCTACTGCTGATAATAATAATCAACCTCTAATAAAAAGACAAAAAATAATTAATGAATTCATCCACAAAAAGGATTTAGGTGAAACCTTGGCCAAACTTGCCGCTTATGATGGAATTTCTGTGAGAGCTATTACTCGAAGTTCATTTATTCGACAATCTTTATTAACAAATGGGTTTAAGGTTCCAAAATGTGAAGCCACTGTCATGAAAATAATATTAAATTATTACGAAGGTGTTAAAGGAACTATGGTGACAGATATTTCTGAAGTTATTAAAAATAATGGTAGGATTTAGTATGGTGTTTGATGAATGGACCAACTTAAAAAATAAACGATATTTAAATATATTCAGTTATTTAACTTTGGTTTGGTCAATACTAAAGGAAAATGTGGTGCTTCTAAGTTGAGACAAATTGTTGAGACAAAACTCAACGAATTCAATATAAAATTTAGTGAACATATTGTTTCAACTTATGAAAAGATTTGTTAATCAAAGTCCTGTGTTTGGAGTTCTGTGCGTAAATCATGCTATTCACCTATCTGTTTTGGATGTTCTGTATAAAAAAATACAACTAATGAATCCTCTTCAAGTGATGACGACTCTGATGATTTTGAAATAGCAGAAGAAATCCATGATATCACTGAAGAATATGCTAATGTTTTAAATAACACCAGGAAAATTATAAAAACTATAAAAAGAAGCCCATTAAAAAATGACACCCTACAAAACTATGTTAAAAGAGAAATTGGAAAAGAGTTGCAACTGTGCCTCGATGTTAAGACTAGATGGAACTCAATAATAACAATGCTAGAATCGTTTTTAAAAATTAAAAATTGTATAAAAAAACACTCATTGATTATAGTCTGGGTAGATGATCACATTGAAATTTTAGAGTCACTGTAGAATGTCTTGAATCCAGTTAAAATTGCAGTTGAGGCTTTATGTCGCCGAGTTACAAATTTATTGACAGAAGACGCAATTCTACAAGTACTTTTTAAACAAATGTCCATTGTAAATAATTGCATTTCAAAGAAACTAAATAATGCACTTGAAAAACGAATTTCTAAACGTAGAAATTCGGAAATAATAACACTTTTAAAATATTTAAAAAATCCGAATTTGTTCGGCAGTACCGAAAATAATTTCATATTTTTATAAATGCTTCCAAGTCTTCTGTTTTACATTTAGCAGATAATATATACTGCAGATTATTTAAAAATCATTTTTTATCAACTTCCGACTCTGATACTGACACTAATCTCGATAACAATGAGTTTTTCCAAGAAAATATTAATAAAGCCATAGAGACCTCTATGAAAGACGGAAAAAATGTTTTATCTAAAATAGATATTATAAGAAAAGAATTTTCTGGGTTTGAAGCCACTGGTACCAGATCCTCATATTTGGAAGATTTATTTAACGCATTATTAACTATAAGCCCTACCTCTGTTGAAAGTGAACGGGTATTTTCCATTAAAGACGTGCATTAGTACACCACATAGTATTTGTAAAACAAATACACCATGGTAGGTACCTGTTACTATAAGTATAAATGAGGGAAAGAGTGTAACTGATATTGTGTGCTTTTGCTTGTGCACATAAACTCCCAGCGGCGAAATTTTTGAGGCCTTCAGCTATAAGGCCTTCTGTAAGACCTTCCTAGACCTTTTTTTACATCCAGTACTCATGCTCGCTTGCCTTCTCAGGAAGACCTTATGGAAGGCCTACCTGCTCCCTTCTTTTTATTGGTACAAAAAAAGTACAAGCACAAAATACCGTTAAAAAAATCACATTCCAAAGACAAAACAACAAACACAAAATAAAATGCAAAAAATGAAAAGAAAAAAGAAAAAAACTTAAAATAGTTTTGCTTAAATTCTTTGACAACGCGGTTGTGCGTTGTGTGAATTTTTTTACGAGTTTTTATTATAAACAAATTAAAATAATTTGTAATATGTTTAATTTTTAAAGGTAATTATTAAAATTACCTTTAGAAATGACAGTTTTTTAAATAATTGTGACAGCTATTCAAATAATATAAAAAAGGCCTGATAACAAGCCTGTGAAGAAGGCCTACTACCAGGCCTGTTGAAGAAGGCCTTCTATCAGGCCTGTTGAAGAAGGCCTTGGCTGGCTAGGACATCGTGTGTAAAAAATATATGAGTATGGAATGGAGCAATGAGGCCTTGTGTCTGATAAATAAGGCCTTCCAGAAGGCCTGCTTACTACTTCTTTTCGCCGCTGGGCTCTATCCAAAAAAACAATACCAATTGCTTATGGTTTTGAGTTGAATACTCAATTGTATTTGTTTCTTGCTCTCAAATAACTGTTGTACTACAAATATTTTTGAGTATTTGTTGTTACTTATAGTAAATACTCAAACGAATGAAGACGTGACTAGTGTGCAAGGTTGCCAATTTGGCCATTTTCCGGCTAGATCTAGCGATTTTATTTTCATTTAGCCATAAAAAAACAGCTAGATTTAATCTAGCCTCTTTTATTTAATATTTTTCTTGAAAATTTTTGGATTTTTTAAAAATAAACAGTCAGCCTTTTCATGTAAGGCGTAGTAATCTAGTACGAAACTGTCGTTGTCGTAAAACGACTACGCCTTACATGATAAGGCTGAGTATTTATTTTATCAAATGACAAAGAAGCATTTTTCTTAAACAAATTCGTCTGTTGATAATTTATTGAGAATATTATTGGTTTTATGAAAACAGGCTTCGAAATTGTTTCCAAAGCAAACACATCAGGCATATTCAAAAATCAATTTTGCATTTCTTCAATGAATCCGATTTTGATTGTAAGTGGCCAGAAATTTGTTTAATTTATCAAAAAGGAAAAAAAATATTGATATTACAATCTCTATACCCATTTTCTCAATCTCTGGTTACTTTTTATAGTGACGATATACTGACAGTTCTCATACAAAAATTCTATTAATTGGAAGTATATCGTTACGAAAAACGATAACTGGAGATTGAGAAAATGCTAAACCCCATTAACACGAAGTCGGTAAAAGTTATTTTTGAAAACTGTCAGTAACATAACCAGACTTCGTGATAATGGGGGCAAGAAATGTAGTATTTATGAATATTCAGTTATTTTTGGGATTTAGCCATTTCTAGCCATTTTTAATTCAAAACCTAGCCATTTTCTGAGCTGAAGAGTTGGCAACCTTGCTAGTGTGTATTAAGTTTATTTATATTAACATAAAAATGAATAATTCAGAATTAAAAGATAAAATTTTTACAAATGAATTTAAAATTAGTGAAAAAAGAGGAAGAAGCAAGGTATGGGACTGTTTTGGCATGATAAAAGACCAAAACGATGCTGAAATACTGAATTTTGTTGCTTGCAAAAATTGTAAAAATGTATACAAGTACAGTAAAAATGCACTTTCAAATTTAAATAAACATAAGTGTTGTACTCTATTAAAAAGTGAAATTGAATATATTGTGATTGAACCAAGTCAAGATGATAAAAAGGCTTGCACCAACGTTTTAACGGAATGGGTTCTTGGTGATATCCGGCCATATTCATTAGCAAAAGATAATGGATTAAAATCTTATTCCAATTTAATGCTGTCACTTGGGAATAAATATGGACCTAATTTAAATGTAGAATCATTGATACCACATCCATCAACCATATACAGAAACGTTGAATAGTTTTTCTATACATTTTGAAAAACTTAAAAAAGAGCTGTTATTCATAAGAAAAATAGGTTATGCTCTAACCTGTGACTTGTGGACAGAAAATTTCTCCAAAATATCATATCTTGCATTAACGGCTCATTTTGTTATTGATGGTGTATATAAAAGTAAGCTTCTAGGTGTAAAGTCAATGAAAGGAATATCAAATACAAGTAAGTTCTCAGTAAAATAATATTGTTCTATACTAATCGGCTGTGCCGAATGTTATATACCCACCATCAAAGTGGTGTCGCAAAATAAAAGTAAACTTCGGAACATGGTCCTATATATTATTAGATTGTTATGGATCGAATCTTTCGGAATTTATTGTATTTCATTGTCATATGAAGTGACAGACGGTGGACAACATCGTCTTAAAATCGAATTAGGACACCAGAATATTGGTTTACGTCCAATATGTCGATGAATTTCAAACTGAACCTTTTTAATGGTGGATATAAAAGTCGTATTTTCCGTCACTCCAGAAAATGAAGTTTGACAGAACTAATTTTATGTTTAAAAATTAGGAGCAAATAGGCCCTGAAACAGAATTTTAAAAATTATATTTTAATATTTACAAACATCACTTTTAGGGAGTGGCTGGTTAATTTTTAAATGAAATTAAGAATGATAAAAAAATATTTTTTATTACATAAATAGGTTCCAATATAAAACAAAAATTGGAGAATTTGCTCAGTGATTTCAATTGTTCATTAAATGATCCCATAGTTGTGGTAACAGATAGAGGAGCCAATATAAAAGCCGCTTTAAAAGAATATGAAAATATTAATTGTATAAATCATCTTCTGCATAATACAATAGAAAAATGTATAAATTCTTCATCACAAATACTTGAAATCATAACAGTATCGTCAAAACTTGTAAAATATTTTAAGAAATCAGGAAAAAATTGTGACTTAAGCACCTCACTAAAAAGTGGAATACTGTTTATTTTAATTTGTTATCTATAAAATCTAATTTCAATGACATTCAAAAAATACTTAGTGAGAACAATTTAGTTGAAAAGTATAGTATTATAAAGGAATACCATTTAGACCAGTTAATAACAATTTTAAAGCCATTCATGGAAGCATCAAAAGAGCTTGAAGGTAGCTCCTATGTTACAGTACATTTGGTTCATCCTCATATTATAAATCTAAAAACAATATGTTCCACCGCTAGTAATGATGAACCAACTTTTATATCAGATTTTAAAAAAAGTTTGTATGATACCTTAATAACTTTAGTAGAGAGTAAAATTACAATTTTCCATAAATTAGCCATATTTTTATTTCCACCAACCAATCAATTAATTCAATTTAGTTTAGAAGAGAAAACAGAAGTGTTAAGCAAATGCAAATCTTTGTTACATTTTTTTTCAAATGACATTAATACACCAAACCATTCAATTGAAATTAATACATGTAAAATATACTCATTGTTTGAAAAATATGTACAACCAATACAGGAAGCTAATTCTATTGAATCTAAAATTGAAAATGAATTAAATAGATATAAAAATATTAATGTGATTTTACAAAATGATTTTAATATTTTAAAATGGTGGGAAGATAGGAAAAATGAATTTCCATTGCTATATAAGCTAAGCTGCAGAATATTCGCTATTCCAGCATCAAGCGCACCATCAGAACGAGTTTTTTCTATTGCTCGTGCTTTGATTACAGATAAAAGATCTAAAATCGGCGTTAATGGAAAATCATTTAACGAAATATTATTTGTAAACATAAATTCTGAAGATTAATTTTTTATTTATAAACATGTACATACGGCTGGGTCTATTTGTATGGACGATATAAAAGTAAAAAAATGTATAGCAGAAACGCAATCTACGGAAAATTCTAAGAAAGTTTCTTCAAGAAACCATAGGTCTAAAATCAACTCCTATCTTGCGCATTTCGTCTTTTATCCAATAAAAAAATAAATACTGAAATAAATGCGTAAGATAAGATTTGATTTTAGACCTGTGGTTTCTTGTGGAAAATTTCTTAGAACTTTCCGTAGAATGCGTTTCTGCTATACGATTCTTTGTGAAAAAAATTTACCCACCCTAATGTACATACTTTTGAATCATTATTTCGATTTTATTTTTTTCAAAAAAATCGAACACTTGAATTTAATTTTTTAAAGGTATTTATATATATTTTTTTTAGAGAACTGCATTCTTGTTAAGTTGATTTTTAGTTTTGTTCCAATAACATCTTTAAGTATTAAATTATATTATTTTTTATAAATTATTAAATGAATTCTTGTTTCTGTTCGTTATTTTTAGTTTTGTTTTAAAAACATTTTTAAAAACTGAATTATATTAATTTTTTGTATTTTTGTATAAAAAATAAAATAAAATAATAAAACGTATCGTTTTAAAATTATTTATATTTATTGCATTCGTTTTCGTATTCTGTTTGTTACTTAATGTTCATGCACATACAGCATACAATAAGTTATTTGTAGTACAACCTCAAACACTTGTTTTATCTGTTTGGCTAAATTATAGAAAAACAAATATGATACTCTTATTCTCTTCATACTCACTCACACCAACTATGTTTGAGAAAATAACAATACCCACTTATACCACAACTACTTAACTACTCATCAATACGCACACATATCAGTAGACAGTGCGAAACTTGTGTGAACAGTTGTAACTGTGCACGTCTTTATTTTCCATTTCAGGCAACTTTGTCAACAAGATTAGAAATCGTCTTTCAGATAATGCTATTAATGCATTAGTTGTTTTAAAACATCATATCATAAAAAAAAAATTTAAGTATTTAATAAAATAAAGTAAATTTATTTTAAATTATTTTATAAAAAATACGGTTAAAATAAGGTTGATCTCACTGTATATGTTTTAAGTTTATGCTGTGAAAATGAATTACCAGATATTATTACAGATACAATTTTTAGTTAAAAAACAAAAATTTAAATATTTTCAAATTAAATTGGAAAATAAGTTCGATCTCATTGAATATGTTTTTAAATTTTTATTGTTATTTTTTTTATTATAAATAAATATTGTTAAATATTGTTTTTATAAAATAAAAAATTTAAAACAAAAAAGTACATAGTCTGTTTTTTTAAGATTTTAGGACGATATTTTTAATTATTAATATATTTTAAAATACTTAACTGATTTAAAAAAATTGTCCTTGTATGAAGTTAAGAAAAAATGTATAAACACCATTTTTGCATAACTTGAATTATGTACAATACACACAGATATACATTATAACAAAAATATTTAATAAACTGTATGCATTTTATTTTGAATTAATTTTTTTAATTAAAATTGCATTTTTCCCGAAATATCGGGAATTCCCGGGAATCCTAAAAAAAAAAATACCGATTCCCGGGAGTTAAAAAATGTCGGGAAATTAAAAACCCTAGTCTTTAATTTAGTACCAAAAATATTTAAATAAACTCCTCTTATTTTTTCGCCATACTCAGCAAATAATATTCTGTTTTTCTCTATTTGATCAAAGAATTATTTCATGAAAGTATTTGATATAGTGTGACCACACGGCAAATAAATTTACTGATTATTTTTCGTAGCAGTTTGGTCAAACAAAAAGTGAAAAATTAAATTCACTATATGATAACAAAATTCATTAAAACTTTAATAAAATAATTGCTTTTGAATTCCAAATAAGTGCTTTAACCTTAAAAATATTTGCAAGATCAAATTATATATTTTTTAGGTATTTATATAGCTAGTGGTCACACTTTGTTCACATTAAGAAAATATTTTGTGTGCCGACAAATAATTTTGTTTGACTAAAATCATCATTTTTGTTGTTTGCTCTAAATTTTATTTGTGGTCAGATTCAGGCAATGAAATATTTGACGATAAATGTCAAATATTATCTGTGTCTGACCGTACCTTTACTCTCATAAAAAGCTTGAATTTTGTTATTCTCTTAATTTTTTTTTGGGGAGTTTTGGAATGTTTGTTTTTTTATTTTTTTTGTATCTAATTTTTGTTATTTGATGGAGTAGTGAAAAGTAAACTAATTGATTTGATTGTACACTTTTAAATATTTTTCAAAATGGTTTTGACAAGAAGTCAGGAAAATTTGGCTGAACTAGGTAGACCGGCTAATGTTAGTTTTATGGTTAATTTAGATCAACACAATACAACGCAAAGGCCACAAACTAATCAGACTAGAACTCAAAATATAGATTCATCGCAGAATGGACAAGATGATAATATACGTGTTAGAGAGATAGTTTCTGAATCATTAAACTGTTTTCGGAATGAAATTACAACCATGATTACCAACGAAATTCGGTCAATTTTTCAGAATTTGAATATTCAATCGAATTCTTATATTCCTAATTCTTTGAACACAATAACACCAGAACGTGAAAATACCCCTTCACCAAATTCAACTGGCCGGAACAATTCAGATTCAACCCAAGTACATTTTTTTGCAGAAAAGGTTCTAAATATTATCCGTAATTGGCGGTTAAAATTTAGTGGAAATGATAATGATATGACAGTGGACGAATTTATTTATCGCGTCAATATTTTGACTACAAACAATTTAAAGGGCGATTTTCAACTACTGTGCAAACATGCTCATAGTTTGTTTGACGGAAAGGCTCTGGTATGGTTTTGGCGTTTTCACCGACAACACGATGATGACATTGATTGGATAACTTTAACAAATGCTTTGAGAAGACAGTATAAAGTAGACCATAATGATTAAGACATTTTAGAAGATATAAGATGAAGAAAACAAAAATCAAACGGACATTTTGATGATTATTTGGATGTTATATTATCAATGACCGATAAATTAAGGACATCAATTACTGATCGTGACTTATGTGAGATTTTAATGAGAAATTTGAAAAATGAAATTAGGCATGAACTTCTACGTTTAGAGATTACCAGTGTTTCTCAACTACGTCGTGAGGTGAGAAAACATGAACAATTTATGAAGGATGTTCATGCAATTGAATCTCGTAGGACAACCAAAGGACATGTGTCGAAATTAACTGAACAAGAAGAGAAAGACTCTGATATGTCGTTAATAGACAACAACAATGGAATTTATGCGATTCATAATTTAAAGTGTTGGAATTGTGAAAAACCTGGACATACGTATATTGACTGCATGGACACCAGACGAGTGTTTTGTTACGGTTGCGGTATAAAGGATGTTTATAAACCAACATGTCCCAACTGCAGTGGAAAACCGGGAAACGCTCACAAGGATGTTCGCCGGAAATAGTGCGGGCATGTTAATTTTTATATTTAAAACTCAAATAAGTCCGTATCTAACAAACACAAACAGGCTGACCAATCGTACTTTTAAAGAACAGCTTATTTCGAATATTTATGTTACAAAACTAACTCATAAAAAATTATCGTTATGACTTAACTAGAACATTTTATTTGTCGTTAACCTACCGACACATGTCGTTATCTACCGACTATTTTTAACGAAAATAATCGGTAAAATTTAATTCAGAATATCTCTTAACGATAAATATTGTTAACTAACGAATTTTGAATACTTAACGACTAAATTTTGTCGTTAAAATGTTACAGAACAGGCCCTATTTGAATTTAGAAGTTAACGATATGTATTTTGCTCTTTTGGATAGTGGTGCCAATAAAAGTGTGATTGGTGGTAATTTAGCGATTCAGGTCCAGGATGACAAAAACTTTCGGAAATGTAAAGGCAATGTACGAACTGCAGACGGGCAAAGACAAACTGTATTAGGGACTATTTTGTTAAATATAACTTACCAAGGAGAGGCAAAATCGATAGAATTTTTAGTAGTACCAACAATACAACAGGACATAATTTGTGGATTTGACTTCTGGACATCATTCGGATTGAGGATTTTTGTACCTAATGTGGGTGAAATTAACTGTACCGAAAACAATTCGGACAAAGTTGAACTAACTAATGAACAACAACAATGATTGGACAACAATAATTGCAGCGTTTCCTAATTCCGAGGTAGAAGGTTTAGGGTGCACTTCACTTCTGAAACATTATATAGACATCAGTGATGTCTATGAACACAAACAAATGAAATGTTGGAGGACTGTGTCAAAAGAAACCAGTACTTTCAGAAATTGTCAAGAGAGGACTGCGGGAGCCATTGAAGAGCTAGCTAACAGTCGGGCGGGGAGGTTCGGTCCTCTCTTAAAACAAAATCCTGTTTGTATACAGTTATTTTGTTATAGACTCCCTATTTTTAAAACGATATAAAAAAAACATGTATAAATAAAGTGGACCAGAATGACTATAAGTTTTCAACAAAAGCCCGTTTATAGTCACGTAAGCTACAAAAAAAAAAACAAAAGACATATTTTATCAAAAATTCCCAGATTGAAAGCACTATCAGATGTTATTGATACGCCAGTCTCAAAACCCTCCCAAAACCCCACTATAGTTACACACCTAACTTCTTATCAACATAAGAAAACACTTGTATTTAATTTAGCCAGACATTCTGTCAAATTCACAATTTATTCATTTTACAATTATACTTAATATATTTAAATTTTAAAATTTTTAATAAAAAGAACAAAAAAATCGAAATAGATCGATTATCGAAACTGATAATATTAAACAAATTATTACAAAATTACGATCTAATGATGTTTAATTTAACAAATATACTATATATAAAACTGTGAGAGCATTAATATTATTCTAAGTCTTCAAACGGACTAAATGAGACCATGAAAGTAGCTATTATTATTATTATGTATTTTGTACAAAACAAAATATAAAAATATCAAAAGCAAAACAAACAAAAATATAAAAGGTAACCAAAATATAATAATGTAAAAATGTATGTATGGATCAGCAATAATGATATTTATATAATAAGCTTTAATCAGTAAACATACAAGAGGTTTGAAAACTACTCTCATCAATATGATTTACAACAAAATTTGTTTCGATCATACTAATGAAGTATAAATAGAATAATTATCTTTATTGCTGCTCAGACATAACAAAATGATATTAGGGAAGTTTATAAATTTGTGGACTCACCAAACATGTATGTTGTCGTTGATCTGGAAGGCCTTCAAGAGTACGATGAACATGTTGAGTTAAAACGTTTTTGATTTACATTATGAAAGTTATATATTAATTTGTAAAAAACAAGAATTTGTTTTGATATTTATTTTAAAATGGCATAGTTTTCACTATATAACTTATGGTTACAAAATTTCTTGTTAACTATTTAGTTTAAAAATTTAATAATTTTCATTATGAAATTGATGTTATAATTTGTTGAAATTTTAGTTATATAGGATTTAGTTTTAAAATTATATTGTTGTAGAAAATTTATTAGTTTTTGTTAAATATTTTAGAAAATGTTTGTTGAAAATTTGGAAAATGTTTGTTGAAATTTTATTTGTGTTGGTTGAAAAGTTTGTAAAAAAAAATGTTTTAGAAAATTTTAGTTATTAGAAATTTGTAATTTAAATTATTGATCATGATTTGATCATAAGTTTTGACGTAATTTGGGTGACAACGTCGGAAACAATGAAAATTTGTAAAATTTAAAATCGATGTTTGAAACGTGGGATTATATAAAATTATATTGGTGTTGAAAATTGAGGTTATGTTACACTAAATGTGAGCTCTAGGTGT